>NC_064575.1:69509344-70134844 GCF_937001465.1 Orcinus orca
TTCTAGAGGAAAATGGTATGTGCAGTCTTGGCACGCTGAGTTTGAAAAGCCTTTGGCACACTGAGTGTGCTATCCACCAGGCAGCTCAAAGATAACTCTGGAACTCCAGGGAAAACACAGAGTTAAACTTTTGTCATATTGCACTTGTCTAAAACCCAAAGAAAGAGAAATCATAAGAACAGGACAGGCAGGTAAATAAGTCACTCTGGCCTAGTTTGTCTTCTCTGTGTTTTAGGTGGAGAAGGGGGTTGCTTGTTTGTGTGGGTTTTATTTTTTTTTAACTTTTTATTTTATATTGGAGTATAGCCGATTAGCAATGTTGTGATAGTTTCAGGCGCACAGCAAAGGGACTCAGCCATGCATACACATGTATCCATTCTCCCCCAGACTCCCCTCCCATCCGGGCTGCCATACAACATTGAGCAGAGCTGCCTGTGCTATACAGTCAGTCTTTGTTGGTTATCCATTTTAAATATAGCAGTGTGTACATGTCAATCTCAAACTCCCTAACTATCCCTTCCTCCCACCCTTCCCCCCTGGTAACCATAAGTTCCTTCTCTTAAGTCTGTGTGTCTGTTTCTCTTTTGTAAATAAGTTCATTTGTATCATTTCTTTTTTAGATTCCACATATAAGCGATACCATACAATATTTCTCTTTCTCTGACTTCACTCAGTATGACAATCTCTAGGTCCATCCATGTTGGTGCTAATGACATTATTTCATTCTTTTTAATGGCTGAGTAATATTTGTGTGGGGTTTTTTTCTTTTCCTCCCTCTCTGCCTTACGTAGTTGGGACCTACTGAGAAAAACTGGTTGCAGGTTTTTAGTCCAAGTGATACTCATTCTGCAACAGGCTAACTGCATCCTGGCCATCCCAGCTCCAGGGAGGAGAACGCACAGCCTCAAGTTCACTGTTGTGATAAAGTCCTGCTCTGGCCCCAGGCAGGAGAGTCAAGCAAGATCAAAGCACATAACACAAATATTGTTCTGATAAAAACCAAGCTTTTGGCTTTTGATGTGGGCCAACCTCTATTGTTAGTAGAAACAATGGACTAGTGTAGTGAGAAGACATTGGCAATAAGTATAAAGCAGGATGTACTCAATTAAACAAGAAGGAGAGAAAGTGAGAGAGACAAAAAGAAAGAATGAGAGGGAAGGAAGAAAGGAAGAGAGGGAGGAAGGAAGGGAGGGAGGGAGAGAAGGAGTGAGGGTGTGGGAGAGAGAGGAGGGCAAATTGAAGTCAACCTGTATCCTAAGGAGTGATGTAGGGGACCATGCAGCAAGGTAAAGCACAGTATCTTTCGTTGAAGGTCCCCTTCTATGGAGGAAAGAGAAGAGCACATCAGATTTGGAAACCTTCATTCTAGTCTCACTGTGCCATTAACTGCCCAGGGGGCTTTACGATGTCCCATACCTTTTCAGTTCTATTCCCCAGAGGCTGTCTCTTGCCCCTTCCATCTAACATTTATTTTCCACGGCTGCTGCCAGGAGATGCTCCTTCATCCCGGCAAACCACCTTCTTTCTTTCTTGGGGGAAAGGATGCCTGATCTTCTGGGGGGCAACGAGACACAGGAAGGGTGTCAGAGCCATTCCTAAAACCTCTCAGAGGCGGTACCTGGCCCAGGTCACTTCCTCTTTCGAAACTCCCAATATGCTATGGAATTAAGACCTGCCAAAGCAGGATTATCAGAACGCTCATACAGTCTAAAATGCTTATATTTCACAAATTACCCTTATTGACAGCCAAAATAAAACTTCATTTGGGAACAAGGTCAGGAGTCTTAATTTGAGGCCTTTTATGAACATGAGACCTAGAGCTAAATAGCCCACCTGCCCTTCCTCCTAAGCCTGGCCATCTCAGCACCCCCCAGGAGCTTAGCACATGTTGGCACATGGTGGGTAATAAAGAAGTACTTGCGAAATGAATAAATGCACACATGGATGAATCAACAGTCTGCACGTCCTTGGGCTCTGCATACTTCATTAGGAAAATAATAAGATGGCAAGATGGTTATCTGAGAAGCATGTTGATTAAAATCAGGCCCTGTGACAGGGCAGATCCTCAGAAATCACCTTCAATTTATAGATCTAAGGGACAGAAATAACACTCTTACCTAGAAGTAGGCATAATATCCCAGTTTCAGCTATAAGCGTTTAATCCCAATCTTCAACTAGGATGCATTTCTACTGCTCAGATTTAGAATGAAGAAAAGAACTCTCCGAAGCCAGAGACTGGGTCTCTTAAAAGAGCACCTGCCATGGT
This sequence comes from Orcinus orca, assembly GCF_937001465.1. Classification (NCBI taxonomy): domain Eukaryota; kingdom Metazoa; phylum Chordata; class Mammalia; order Artiodactyla; family Delphinidae; genus Orcinus; species Orcinus orca. The sequence continues at coordinate 69,511,611 of NC_064575.1, forward strand.
TTATTCATAACTATTTCTGAGGAGATTAGAAAACAGTTGGTTAAACAAACCCTTACCCCTTGGATAAACAGGAGCCTCAAAAAACTGATAAAACATGTTGAATTTGGAACAACCTCAAGGTCATGCGTCACGGTCCTGATGTTGTAAGTATCTCTTCCCCACCCCATCCAACAGTTGCTGTTGCTTCAAGTTTTATTTTTCAGCCCATGTCTCCTTGCTACATTTACTCAATGAGGACTTTTGCTTGGTGGCTTTAAAGAGCCGTCTTGGAGTTACCAGAAAAAAAAGAATCAGCTGCTAAAATATGTTGATTTCACAAAGCTCAAAATGGTAGGGTCACTTCCCAAGATTGGCCATACATGTGCTTATACAGCCTGTGCAAATCTGTGTTTCGAATTCACAACCCCTGGAAGGAAGAAAACGCGACTTGACATCTACCTTCCTCACAGGGTTCATGGAGAAGATTAATGAGTTAATAAGCATTAAGTACTTTGCAAGCCACGGGTGACTGGCAAACATGATTAGGGCCACATTTTTCCTACCGAAGTGGTTCAGGCTTTGCACAGGAGGTTAAATCCCAGGAGGAATGTCTACTTTAGTACAGGGAACATGAAGCCAACTCTCAAGTAACAGGCTGCCTGTTAAAATGCCCTAGGTTTGGGGCTTCCCTGGTGGCACAGTGGTTGAGAGTCAACCTGCCGATGCAGGGGACACGGGTTTGTGCCCCGGTCCAGGAGGATCCCACATGCCGCGGAGCGGCTGGGACTGTGAGCCATGGCCCCTGAGCCTGCGCGTCCGGAGCCTGTGCTCTGCAACGGGAGAGGCCACAGCAGTGAGAGGCCTGCGTACCGCAAAAAAAAAAAAAAAAAAAATGCCCTAGGTTTTCCAGTCACTGGTGGCAGGAGCAGACTTAGATAATACAAAGGCAATGGTATCCCCCAAAGCCCCCAAAGCACTATGGAAAGTGACTGAAGTAATAAGCAATTCCAATTCACAGTGGCATCTGCAGTAGCAGCAGAAACGCTTTGGTGAGATGGATGTTTCTCAGAACTCTCCCTTTCTCAAGTCTCCAACTTATTTAGCTGTCCTGCAAACTTCAGCTCTGTTGACAAAGTCCAGTCATTTGCGTCAGTCCACACTCTACGTGCATGTGAACATAACCTCGTCAAGCTGCAATAACCGTATTTATATGCTACAACTCAGGTAATTTCCAAGACCCCTTAGCAGGGGAAATACACTTATTAGGCTCACTTTAGGCTTATACATGTCTCCTTCCTGCTCCCAGGAACATTTCCTCTTAACTCTATATTTACTCTCAAAGTACAAATACTGCAAAATGGTTAGGCAGCTAAAATTTATTGAAAGATCTCCCATGCCCCACAAAATGACATTCTATTCATTTTGCAACCTAGGGTGCCTACATCTCTAAAACCATCAGAGTTACCAAAAAAGGGAAAACTTCAGATGCTCTCAAAAGGGCAACAACCTCTAAATCAAGAATCCTGACCTCTGATTTCATCAGTGTTCTCACATCTTTGCAAACTTTTCATTTTTAGGTCAAAAGAATTAACCTAGCAGGGCTGTGAAGAGTAGATTTTAGGATGAGAGAGTGAAGACAGGGAAAATGCCTATGAAGTTATTATAGAACTTCAGGAGAGATATACTGAGAGTCTGAAAGAAATCAGTGGTGGTGGGAATTCAAATGAGGGATGATTTCCCATGTGCACCAAGCTTTGTGTTAGGGGTTGAGTCTTCATTGCCCTAAAAGGTCCAATTCTCGGTGAATACCCAGCACACATGTAAATAACCATGACGGATATTAACTGCTGTGACTGTGGTGTGAATAACACATCCCCCAGTCACAAACTGAGAGGAAATTGATCACGTCTGGATAGTCATGAAAAAGTGCACAGTGATGACACACTGGATACCATTTCATCCATTCTAGAAGGAGGGAAATAGCTTTCCTGGCAGCATGAGACGAGTGTATCTTTGGCGCTCAATACCTGTTGAGTCATTCATTTGGTCATTCTTTCATCCATTATTCATTTATTCATCAGGCGTCTACCGGGTGCCAGGTCCAGTGGGGACAGATGAAGAAATGGCGGATGTCAGGCTGTGAAGTTTCGGTTGTAGCCTGATAGTCACTAGGGATCTAGCCAAGGATTTCTGAGCAGGGAGATGACATGATCACAACATCTACTAAGTGAAACAGTTCTGGCAAAAAATAAAATTAAACAATGGAGGATTACAGAAGCTGATGACTGACAGCCCAACTATGAAGATGTTGCTACAGCCTAGAAACAGGATGATAAGACCTGACTAGGACAAGAACAGTGGGCACAGAAAGAAGCATCAGGATTTGCAACCTGTGTGGGTAGAATGAACTGAACTCTGAGAGATGGGCAGGGGCAGAGCCCAAGCCTCCGTTTCCTGGGTTGGATAAGTGGGCAAAGCATGAGTCTGTAACCCAACTGAAGGGCACTGGGAGGAGGTTAAGTTTGAACAGAAGAGTGAAAAATGACGATTTTGTTTGGGGCATGTCTCATTTGAGAAATTTCCAGGTCACTCATGCAGGAATGTCCAGCTGGCATGCCGGAAGTTCAGGATAGGAGCAGCAGCTAGAGAAAGGGATCTAAGAATTGTGTGCAAATAAATAACAGTTAAAACTATGGAAGAAGAAAAGAAGTAGATTACAGATGGACACTTGCCAAAGCCTATTAGGGACATATAGGGGATGATCTACCAAAAAAAAAAGATAGGTGGTAGAACAGGAGAAGTCGGAAAGAGTGCTATTATGAAGTCAACAAGGCAAGACAGGAAATTCCCTGGTGGTCCAGTGGTTGGGACTCCATGCTTTCACTGCTGAGGGCCCAGGAGAATTTCCTAAGAGAATTTCCAGAAAGACGGTTGGTAAATAGAAAAAAGTGCTGAAAATCCAACACTTCCTTCTACATTTCTTTTCACCTCACCACCAAATTTGTTTGTCTCATTTGTAGACACATCCTTTAATATCTCCCTTTAAGCTATGAGTTAATATGTATCTATGTGGCTATGGTCTATGTGGCTTAATGTATATCTTAATATGTGGCTATGGTATATATGATAGTTAAATTCGAAACTCCATTAACATCAGTGTTTCCCGTCTCCACTTTGATGAGACATCTAACGTGATCAAGAGTTAGAAATGAACAGCAGACGCGTCAGATTATTTGAACAGGTTCAAAGAAACCCCAAGTTGTCAACATGACAACCTTTGTAAAATGTATTTTATTGCCATCATGGATGAAAAAGAGGTTTTCTAAATTATAAGCCAATGTCATTTACTTAATAGCATTTCCAGAAAAATCTGTATTGCAGAAATGCTGTGTTTCCAAGAAACAGTAATGGTTTCTTCAACTTCGTATCTTACTCTTTGGATAGCCAATTGCAATTTTCCAGAAAAGGGAAGTTGCAAAACCAAATCAAACTAGTGCCACAAATGAACACCAATTGACCCTTTCAGAGCAGCTGGGTTAGTATTTAAGAACCAAGCATCTAACCTGTCAAGTATCTCTTAATTTCTTTTTTAATCAATGATGAGCTATCAGGGTAGATACTTTTCCTTTTTATAAAAATAACACACAATATTTTGTTTTATTTTACTTCCTTTAAAATAAATATGTGCAGAAAAACAGAAAGGAGGGACTTCCCTGGTGGCGCAGTGGTTAAGAATCCGCCTCCCAATGCAGGGGACACGGGTTCGAGCCCTGGTCCGGGAGGATCCCACATGCCGCAGAGCACATAAGCCCATGCGCCACAACTACTGAGCCCGCGCTCCTCGAGCCCGTGTGCCGCAAAAAGAGAAGCCACTGCTATAAGAATCCCGCACCACAACGAAGAGCAGCCCCCGCTGGCCGCAACTAGAGAAAGCCCGCACACAGCAATGAAGACCCAACACAGCCAAAAATAAAAAATAAATTTAAAAAATATTAAAAAAGAAAAAGAGAAAGGAGTAAAAACATAACAGTTCAGGCCCAATTTGAGGCTGAGTAATTAAACCAAACTCCTTCCCGACATCTTGTGTTATGCCCTGTGGAAATCATCTAATCCCTGGTTTCCCTTTGACTGAAGCTAGAGTTCTGTTCTCAAATTAGATCCACAGAGAGTGAGACTCCTAAAGGGACCTGTTGACCTACAGGCGTTAGGAATGTCTGCTGAATCAGTGATTCTTCACTTTAAAACTAGTAAGCGTTGGGGAGTAAAGAGCTAATGTCTGGACCTGATCATCAAGGAAATGTAGCATAAACACATCATTAAAGATAGGGTGGTAACCACTAAAAGAGCTAAATATGGCAAGTGTTCAAAGTGGTTTCCTCTGGGAAGTGAGCTGGAAGTTAAGGAGGGTGGGGATTCTTCACTTTAAAACTAGTTAAAACTAGGCTGAAGCAGGAGGCTGTGATATTCATTATAAGGTGTTCTGTACTTTGCAATTTTTTTTTGTAACCAACGGCATTTTTATTTGGAGAATACGAAAGTGGAAAAAGGCTATTAAATGTTATGATTACGTGTATGCTTACTTTGTCTTATGTAGTCTAGATTTTTGAATTTACATTCACAGAGTCACAAAAAGATAGAGAAGATCTGTTTTGCAAATCAAAAGACTGAGACTCAGAGAAGTGAGCTGTCCAAGGCCACACAGCTAACAGCTAGAGCCAAAGCAAGAATCCAGCCTCTCTACCAGTTCTGTACCTTATCAACACCCTCTCAACCTGCCTCTTTTTATGAATTCTGCAACGCAGGGAAGGGATCCATTCTTATTTAGGAAGTTTCAGACTATACGATAGACTTCCCTGGAAAATTATTATATCACAACTCAGCCTCATCAGACACTATAAATGTCTGATGTTAAAGAGAAGAAGCGAAATACCAGGAGGTGGGGTATGGAACTGGAATTTCCAAAATGAAAGTCAGTTTCTAGCGAGGGGGGACCCACGGCACCCTGTATAGCCACCCCTGCTCATCAGATTACATAGCCAAGTGGATTCATTTGCTAGAGCTGCCATAACAAAGTATCAAGAACTGGGTGGCTTATGCAACAAAAATTCATTGCCTCTCAGTTCTAGAGACCAGAAGTCCAAGATTATGGTGTCAGCAGAGTTGGCTCCCTCTAAGGGCGGTGAGGGAAGGATCTGTTCTGGGCCTCTCCCCCTGGCTTGTAGATAACTGTCCTCTCCCTGTGTCTCTTCCATGGTCTTCCTTCTATGCATGGCTGAGTGTGCAGATTTTCTCTTCTTATAAGGACACCAGTGACATTGGATGGGCTCACCCTACTCCAGTATGACCTCATCTTAACTAATTACACCTGCAACAACTCAATTTCCAATAAGGTCACCTTTTAAGGTACTGGGGGTTGGGATTTCAACATATGAATATTGGGGGAACACAATTCAATCCACAAAACCAGGCAATGACCAGATCCTTGAAGCCTTCCTCCGAACAACATTTACAGAATTTACTGAATATTTTCTTTTTCTAGGAATGTCCCTTTAAAAATTAAAATCAACTGGAAAAAAAGATTTGAAAGAAGTTCACTTTACATTTACCCACTGTTAACTCCTCTACTAAATAAAATGGAAAATGCTAACCATAACATTACCTCCTCTAAATGAATACATACTCTAGGATAATTTAGGATCAAAGGAAGTAATAATAATTTAAATTATAAATAAATATGCTTGCATTTATATATAAACATAACAAATGTTATACAACAAAGTCATCATCCAAAAGCATCCACCCGATAGCTATACTGGAAGGTTCAACCCTCGAGTGACTATGTCACATTTTAAGGGGTCTTGTCAATTTTAACTGTACAGCTGAATGAAGCCTGAGCACCTCAAACTGGGGAAACACACATAAAAATTTAAAATCCATTTACTTTTCCATTCGACCATGATGTTTACCTTTTGCTCTCCACCCAGAAAGAAAAGCAAGGATGACAAGTTTCGCTTTGATTTCTACTCAACTCTTCCTGGACAGGTCTTTACAGCAAGAGCACTTCACAGGAAGTTTACAAGGGGAGAATTTTCCTCTTATTTGGTTTATCTAATCAATAGTTCTCCTATAATATGCAATTGTACATTTGCCTAAAAAGCTTTTGCAAATCTGTCTATCTAACTTGAGACAACTAATCTGGGTTAATTTGAAAACAAGCTCTGGCAGCAAACCAACAGAGAGTAGCAAATATTTCTCAGAAGAGTCAATTATATAAAGCTGATAGTTTTCCAAACACACCCACTTCTCACTCTCAGTTTATGTTTTATACTAACTCACTCATTCACTCACTCACTTTTCACTGAGTCATTCAACAATCATGGGTAAATCCCAACCTAAAAGTGGGTTACTTCCCTTCAATTTGTAACACTACTGTTTGGAACTGGAATGCATCATTTAAAATAAAAGCAATGTTACCCATGCAGACTTGGTCTTATGTATTCAGTAAATGCATATCTGATCACAATGAGATAACGAGAAAAAAAAATGTCAATACCCATAATTAAGCATAAACTAAAATGAATTATGTTTACTTGTGAAAAAAGATTCTTTCTCCTTATCTTCAATCTTTTCTTAAACACTCCCTCCTCCTACTTGCCCTGACGGAAGCCTGGCTTTCCCCTGAAAATACCACATCCTTTGTAACTCTTTCCAATGCTGGCCATTCCTTCAACCTCTGTCCAACTTACAAGGGCGAAGAAGGAAAATCAACAGACTCCTTGTTCCCTGCTGCTCCTTCCAGATACTTGATCCTCTACAATCTCTCAATAAATTCTGCTCCTTAAGCCCAGAAGTACAGCAGGTCATACTCATGACACCCTTCCCAGAGCAGATGCTCCAAACCCCTGCTGACTGACCACCTGGCCCTGGACACGATTTCCCGGACACAGCTATCTGGACAAAGGGGAGACACCTCACCCAAGCCATACCAGTCAGATTTCCTCTCTCTCTCAGAAATTTGGAATTGAAATGGAAGAGGAAATACCTACATTCATATTGATTTTTTCCCTCATTCTCCAAATATTGACTAATTACCTGCTGCTAGCCAAGTATTGTGGCAGATCCTATACTGTACAGTGTTTTTAGGAGGTAAGAAGAAGAGTTTAGCTAAAGCCTAGTGTTCATGAAGGAAGAAGAAAGTAGGTTGAGGCTAAAATTGTAGCAGGTTCCCACGGCTGACCAAAGATTGAGGGTTGTATCCTGCAGTTAAAATTAAAAGGTAGCTGGTTTTACAAAATGTTTCTTAACTGACTCACATCAAGAAGTCCTGTGCTTCTCCCTCACTTGCCTTTCAAGACTCATACTTTGAATGTGACCAAAATTGACTGAAATGCTATTCCAACCCACCCTTTTTATTACTAGGCTTGAGCTATCTGTTTACACCATGGTTCTCCCTGACGCAGCGCAAGACAAACTCTAACGGAAGAAAAGAGAAAAACATGGCTACTCTGTAGGTCTTTTCCCCCAGTGGATTGATTGGAAGCCCCTTGAGGACTTGCTTCTACCTCTGGAAGCTGCTATAATGCTCATTACACGGGAGATGCTCAGTCAAAATGTGTGGACTGAAACCAAATAAGAAACATGCATCATGAGCTTGGAAATGCAACTGGAATGGAATGAGTTAAAAAAAAAAAATCATCCGGGATTTCTGAAAGAACACCTTGCTCGGTGTGGAGAGTAAGTCTGGGAAATGTGCCTTCTTTGGCATAAAGAGGGGGTGGGAGGAAAAAGAGGTAGAAGGAGAGCCAAATACTTTCAAAGAACAACATTATGTCCTAAGGAGAGAGTGGTTTAACGGTATGCAACACACCTGTGCTTGCCCAGCAGTACAGTGATTAAGAAATACTGTTATCGCCTTCAAAAGGAAGTTTTCCGAAACATTAAATATGATAACCTCCTGCTGGATTTTTCCACTGCGACTGCAGTCGCCACTTCTAATCGTGCTGCTGAAAAGATAAGGCAAGATCTAAGAGAGAGGACACCGGGTGCCCATGAACAAATGCTGTCCCCAAAGGTAATCTCTCAGCATACAATCTATTAAGTGTTCCACTCAAGGGACCAACTCTAGTTCAAAAACATTTTTTTTTTCTTCCAGAGTCCTTGGCTTCTGATAACTGGAATTATGAAGATTTAGGCAGTGAGGGTCCGGGGAGTTGCGCAACTGCAACTCAGCCTGTTTAACTTCAAACCCCACTTTGTTTTAACTAGTCAAATACAGATTTTTTTAAGGTGATTTTTAAAAAATCCTATTTACAAGATTCTAGAACACATTAACAACCAAAGATTTAATCTCAATGTTAATGCTGCTGCCAAGGAACGAAAAAATTATTAGGTGTTTTTTCATCTTTACATATTTGCTATTTGAAGCACATGAAAGGACTTTCATAAGTGTGACTAGCTCACAGTGTCTTTCTCAATGATAAATATATGCTTCAACTTATTTTTAATATCGGTCAAGCATGATCATGTTTTTTTAATGCCGCGGAAAAGAAAAAATCCTGCAACTGGTTTAGTTATGGCAATAATAGGGTAAGATCCAGGCGATGAAACTTTTCTTCCCATATGCCTCTGTTCCCCTTCACGAAACCGACTGGAGGAACCAGGAGATGGCTGGTGAATTCAGTATTAAGAAGGTTAACTTCACTACTAGTTAGCAAGAAGCTGCAGAGACTTTGAGAAGTCCTTTAGACCATACAATGTCTTGCAGCCTGACACAACTCAAAAACTTGGAACGGAATGCTAGAAAGTTTTGAAAAAAGGACCTTTCCATCTCTAAATTTCTCCCACCATGCTCTCAGCCCCCACTAGCCCAAATTAATTCACAACAGCAGAAAATTTTCAGACCTTCACATAGAAAGCTCAGAGGGTCAGCCTTTCTTTTAAATTGACTAACTAAAGGGTCTTCTGTAAAGCCTTGGGTTACTTAAAGAATGCCATTTACTCATTCATTCATTCAGTTTAACTAGTATTTACTGAGTGTCTACTGAATTCCAAGTAATCCTCTAGGCACTGGGAATAGAGCCTCCAACAGAAGGAATCTGACAAGAAACCAATAAACAATATACAATATATGCACTATATATAAATATATACACGCACACATACATACATACATTTGGCCCTTGTATCCACGGATGTGGAACCTGCAGATACCAAAGGCTGCCTAGACTACCCCGTTTTATATAAAGGACTTGAGCATCAGTAGATTTTAGTATTCACAGGGTCCTGGAATCAATCCCCCAGGGATACTGAAGGCCAGCTGTACTAAGGAATAGAAGTACTATGGGTATGACATGCTAGAAAGAAATCAGGGTAAAGATGTAAAGGGGGGGGTTGTTAGTAATAACAATCTTGTTAATTAGTTTTACACCTACAGCATCAAGATGCCAATTCTTCAATTTTCAGATGAGAACTACTTCAGGTCACAGTGATAATATTAGGTTTTAGCCACACCTTCTGAGCAGCTTCTTGGTTTACTTGTATCTTTACAAAACCCTTTCTAAATGATCCACCCTCTGATTGGCTTACTCCAGTGACTCATGGTTTTGTCACTGGCTGGCTTTAAGGCTACAATGTTGAAAGCAATGTAAATTGGGTTCTCAGCTTTACCAAATCAAAATGCAGGATGCCCAGTTAAACTTGGCTTTCAGGTAAGCAGCCCAATTTTTTAGCCTAACTATGTCCCACGCAGTATTTGGGACATACTTATACTTAAATTTTTTAAATCAAATAACTGTATTGCATCCAGCAACCGTATATGTGAACATTTGGGGAATGACATTAATGATTTATTCCAGTAGCGTGGATATCAGGTTTTGACACAGCCAGAAAGTAGAGAAATTGCTTCCAAGTAACAGTACTCACAGCAAGGCTAAGATGCATGAGAGCAAAATTTTGCAGTGCAGTATGCATCATAACAGAGAGCTAGTTCCCACCTATTTCATGAGCACAGATCAACCTGCAACAGCCTTTACCATTGCTCAGCCCTACTGGTGCTGACTTACACACCTAGAGGTGATGAGGAATTTATTTGAACACTTAGAAAAGACAGATGGTGTCATCAGACATTTGACAAAGAGAAAAAAATGTGCTAGAACTCAATGACTATGCACCCACTCCTTAAACTCCTTGCCAAATTTTAATGGAATTTATTCTAAAACCTCCTATAGGGGGTGCATTTGTTTGCTAGGGCTGCCATCACAAAGCACCACAAACGGGTGGCTTAAACAACAGAAACTTATTCTCTCAGTTCTGGGCTTCAGTTCTGGAGCCCAGAAGTCTGAAATCAAGGTGTTGGCCAGGTTGGTTCCTTCTGAGGGCCATGAGGGAGAATCAGTTCCATGCTAACAATCTTTGGAGTTTCTTGGCTTGTAGAAACATCACCCCAATCTATGCCTTCATGTTCACAAGGTTGTGTGTGTGTGTGTGTGTGTGTGTATGTGTGTGTCCATGTCCAAATTTCCCCTTTGCATGAGGATACAAGTCAGGGCCCACCTTGTTCCAGTATGACCTCATCTTAACTAACTGCATCTGCAAGGAGCCTATTTCCATGTCACATTCTGAAGTATTGAGGGATAGAACCTCAACACAAGAATTTAGAGGGGACATATTTAACTTAAAACAAGGGGTGGAATCTGTAAATGTGTTAGAAAGACTGGAGAGGAAAGCCAAAGATGAAGGAGACCAGTCTGGATATGAAACCTGACAGAGAGAACCTGGGAAGTGGGAGGCTCCCAAGACCTGGGACCGGCCCCCAAAAGTCTAACTATTCCAGCCTGGGGGGACGGGGCTGATGAGGAAAGAGATGAAGCCTGCCCTGCAAGCAAGCACCCTACTTCTACCCAGCGTGGAAGGACGCAGTGGCAGACAAGAATGAACCATCTGTGTCCACTTCAGGCCCTGGCGCTGTAAAAGCATTCTGTATTGTCCACAGCTTTCAGGATTCCTCCCTCATTATGTGTGTAGCAGCACTTACTGTCCACAACACTCATTTAGCAAAGCTGTCAAATAGTGTCATGTGTGTTTTCTAGGTATGTTCTTTCTCTACAACTATATCAGGGAAACTTTCCATTTTCCCAAAATATATTTTATGTGCATATTTTACATTACATGCCCACACGTATATAAATATGAACATATATAAAAAAATTAAGCAGCTGAGAATGGAATTTTACAAATCACTGGCTGAGATTCATTCTTTAAAACGTTTCTTCTTGGGGCTTCCCTGGTGGCGCAGTGGTTGAGAGTCCGCCTGCCGATGCAGGGGACGCGGGTTCGTGCCCAGGTCCGGGAAGATCTCACATGCCACGGCGCGGCTGGGCCCGTGAGCCATGGCGTCTGAGCCTGAGCGTCCGGAGCCTGTGCTCCACAACGGGAAAGGCCACAACAGTGAGAGGCCCGCGTACCGCAAAAAAAAAAAAAAAAAAAAAAAAGTTTCTTCTTTCAGATCATCCTTCCACGCCTTATGGACGTTTTCAAAGGATAGACAACTTAATTCAGTACTTGGAACAGTTGTAAAGTTATATTCATTTTTTTCCCTGACAAATACAGATTGATAAACATACCATATTGGAAATACAGTCTCCTGTCATTTCATAATTATTGAGGCAAAGATAAATTTGTGGAGAGTACGTTTTCTGGCAGAATGAGAATGATTCTGGGACATGAGGTATAATTTAAAATAAAATGTACCCACGTAAAAATTGTAAAGTGTTCAAAATATATTTAAACCAGCAAATCCATTTCAAAATTTTATTTTCCAGGTGTTAGAAGGATTGGGACAGAGCATCTGGTTTTGTTAATTTAGGCCCCTCTTTCAACCAGGTATTGATAAAGACCTACGACATGGAGACACTGTTAAATAATTGTTGATCCAACACCACGTACATTATTTAACCATCTGTAAATCTTACCAAATGAAGCTGCTTGTTTCTTAGTTTTGCCCAAATCCTGCTGTTTTAGGGCCATGGCTAATGACCAACAGACAACTACCGATGAGTCAATTCTGTTCAGTTCATTGAAGTTCTTAAAGTAGACAAGGCCTGATCCCTTCTCTTATGATCATATAATCTATGCAGGAAGACAAATATATCATAATAGTAACCAACACACTTTGATACAATGCACAGTACTAGATATTGTACTAAGTTCTGTATTCACTCTTTCCATTCTCATATCAGCCCCACAAAGTACTATTGTTATCCCCACGTTAGCCATGAGAAAACTAAGTTCTCGACAGGTGAGGCTATTGTTCAAAAGCTAGTTTGTCCACTCTGCTCATGCCTCATCTACACTTTTGACCGTCCCTCTGAGACTCAATAGTTCCTTTGTCCCTGGAACAGGAATCGTATTATCAAAAGAGGGGCTTGCTGTTCATGTATTTTGTGCACTCCAAAGCGTCAATAAAGGAAAATCGCAAGTTCCAGAGACAAAACAGAAAAGAGATCTTCCTCCACATGGCAATAAGAGCCGAAGTTGCCCACCTTAAGATGACATTGGATTAACCCAGTCCACCACGGGCCCCACCACTCCTGATTGCCTTAGACTCTGTTTCACTACTTTACAGTTAATGAGCAGATCGATTTGGCCAGTGGTTCTCAGCCCTGAAGGTACATTAGAATCACCTGGGGAGCCTGTAAACCGACTAATACCCAGAATAAATCCCTGACTAGTTAAAATTAGGATCCCTTAGGGAGGGATCCAGTCATGAGGTTTTTTAAAGCTTCCTAGGTGTCTCTAACGCATGGCCAAGTCTGAGAACCGGTACTATAGGCTGTACACCAGTGCCTCTCAACCAGGGGCTATTTGCCCTCCTTGGGATATCTGGCAATGTCTGCAGACATTTTTTGTTATTATAAGTAGGGGCAGAGGACGCTACTTGCATCTAGTGGGTAGAGGCCAGGGATGCTGCTAAACATCCTACGTCACAGAAGACGGACCCTGCTCCCCAACAAAGAATTATCTAGTCCAAAATGTCAATAGCACTGAGGTTGAGAAACACAGAGCTCCCCTTTGGTTCAATTAATCTAACCTGTGCATAGCCTACTTGCAGGGACTGTGCAATCAACTAAGTGGAACTGCCAGCCTCTCTGCTAACCACACACTCAAAGAAATTAAAAATCAGGTAAAGGTGGGCAAAATTTTGCCTTACAAGGCTTCCCGAGGATAATATACTCCATCTTGATTGTGTCTGAACCAGCCTTTACAAAAGATTTTGGGACAGAAATGGGTCTGAGCACAGTACATCTTCCATCACGATTTCCTCCGAACACTTTTAAATCAGGAAATGAGGTTCTGATGAAGCCCAAGTTAGTATATCATGTCTCCTCTGCAGTCAATGTTACATGCAGAGAAGGCTGCTTAGAGTGAATACCTGCAGTTCTCTGCCTGGAGGGCATCTTTTTGGCAGGAGGGTACTTGTGACCCTCACAGAGATGCCAGCAAGAGTATCAGAGAGATAATACCCTCAGCAGTCAACCTTAACGAAATGATGATGGCGAGCTGGTGAATAAGTTTCACCCCCTTCCTCACCCCTCAGTTAGGATCTGATGCATTCCAGAGTGGCTTAGGGGCTCACGGTGGGGTCTTTATGGATTTGTTCCAATCACCGTCTTACATTCCCACTCTACTACCAGTGTTTTCTGTGATTCTACCCCAAATAAACTTCTTACACTGAGATACTCTTATCAGGCTCTGCCTCTCGGGGAACACAAAAATGGAACAAATCTCAGAATACGTGACACTATCAGATATGCCTAAACACACTGAAAAATTAAGTGGACAGAAAGGTACATCGAGACATCTGAGCCAATATTAGTGCAAAAAAGAGTCTTCAGGAAACTATTATTCATGGGTTCTTAGCAGCAAAGATATTGTATCCACAAAACAAGAGAATGCTATAAGAAAATGAACAATGAGACCAAGAGAATGTTCTGGAGCTTAGAGATAGAACAGATAAAATTTTTTAAAGATTCAATACAAGAGTTGTAGATACAAATCTAGTAATTGTTCATGAAAATGAACAAACATGAAAGAGAAGGACAACTGGAGAAAAAAAGAAAAAAAAAGATAACAACAAAAATTAGTTTCTTAGCGTGTCCATACAGAGGGTCCAACATCCAGCTATAAGATTTCCACACACAGAGAGCAAAAACGGCAAAGGAGAACTGTCAAATAAATAATACAAGAAAACTGTTCCAGAACTGACGTGTAAGAGCCTTTGGACCACAAACCCCAATCTACTCGGTAAATGGCACCCTAAATGTCTTAGTTATTTTTTTCATGACACTCATAGGCCCAAAGAAACACCTACCAATTCAATTTATTAAGCAGTTAAGTCCAAACAACGTAGTACATCTTTAAGTCCTAAAAACTTAGCACTTGTTGGGCACTACACAACTTCTAAAGCTTTGGAATCATGTGGATACTGCCACCTTCATTTCATGTGGTACTTATTTTTAATTTAATTTAATTTCTTATCACAGTAATCGCAGAAAACCCGGCTTTGCAAAGATATTCACATTATTGAAGGAATGCAGCAATCTAATGTTGAAACTCCCTTTAACAGTTTGCCTGGTATCCAAGAGATGGTGCTGTTTTCCTTGAAACTTTAAAATATTCCATGGTACCCTTGTGAGTTCACTGGGGCACCCTAGGATATCTTGGCACACAGTTTGGGAACTATGGCTTCAGCCTACTGCTGTCCATTAAGTGCTTGGAAAATTGATTACCAAAAGCCTCACACCAAGGCAAGGCAGTCTATACAACTGAGAATATCAGAGATAAAAAGAAGTATTAGGGCTTCCCTGGTGACGCAGTGGTTGAGTCCGCCTGCCTTTGCAGGGGACACGGGTTCATGCCCCGGTCCGGGAAGATCCCACATGCGGCGGAGCGGCTGGGCTCGTGAGCCATGGCCGCTGAGCCTGCGCGTCCGGAGCCTGTGCTCCGCAACGGGAGAGGCCACAACAGTGAGAGGCCCGCGTACCGCAAAAAAAAAAAAAAAAAAAAAGTATTAAACGTTTCCAGTAAGGGGCTTCCCTGATGGCGCAGTGGTTGAGAGTCCACCTGCCTTTGCAGGGGACGCGGGTTTGTGCCCCGGTCCCGGAAGATCCCACATGCGGCGGAGCGGCTGGGCCCGTGAGCCATGGCCGCTGAGCCTGCGCGTCCGGAGCCTGTGCTCCGCAACGGGAGAGACCGCAACAGTGAGAGGCCCGCGTACCACAAAAAAAAAAGTTTCCAGCAAAAAGAAATAGTTCACACATAAAAGAAAGCGAACGAGAATGGCCTAAGACTTCTCACCAGCAACCCTGAAAACTGCTGAGGGAAAATGACTGCTACCTCAGACCACCACAATCAAAGGACCAACCCAGTGAGAAAACAAATTAAAGATATTATCACATATTTACCTCCGAAACATTCTTTCTCAGAAAGCCACTGAAGAATGTGCTCCGGGGCTTCTCTGGTGGCGCAGTGGTTGAGAGTCCCGCTGCCGATGCAGGGAACGTAAGTTTGTGCCCCGGCCGGGGAGATCCCACACGGCGCGGAGCGGCTGGGCCCGTGAGCCATGGCCGCTGAGCCTGCGCGTTGGGAGCCTGTGCTCCGCAACGGGAGAGGCCGCAGCTGTGAGAGGCCCGCGTACCGCAAAAAAAAAAAAAAAAAGTGCTCCAGCAAAACTAGGGAGTAAACAAGAAATGAAGGTGATAGTAGATTCGGGAAAACAGACACAGGATAAAGCCAAGGACAACCCGAGGAAGATGGCCACACACCAGGCCAAGACAGAACCAGTCCAGAGTGGCAGGGCTCCAGGAGAAAAATAAACAGAATGGGTGGATTATTTGATATGTGTGAAAATCTGAAAAATAATTATTGCTAGAAATTTGATACATTAGTGCTGCATTTGGGGAAAAAAAAATTGAGCTAGGCATAAGAAAACTAAGCAAATGGAAAAAAAAGAAAAGCTGTTAGTAACTGCAAAAGACCTGATCATAGAATATTACTTGGCTGGAAAATGGAGCAATACTGACATTATCATAATTTTATAAACAGAGACTGATTTAGTCAATAATGGCTAAATCTGATATATCAAGAAATAGCAGTAATAGGCATATTATTCAGAATATTAGAATATATATTCTAGTATGTAAAAAAAAGTATTCCAATATTCTAAATCATATGCCCATACTGCTATTAGAATATTCTAAATAATATGCCTATACTGCTATATATTCTAATATTCTGGGGAACAGGAGAGAAGATATGGGGGAGGGTAGGCGAAGGAATGCTATAAACATGTAGTATTTTGATTTAGACAAATTCTAAAAATGAAGTACAGAACAGAGGACAGTATATGGATATCGCAAGCAAAAAAGAAAAATCATTAACCTTGATTTTCATTGCAGATGAAGGACATTTCAGATGAAAGTATTTGAAATGCAGGGCCCCAGATAGCCATGTAATTACCTATATTTTAAATTTCACTTTGCTTATGTAATCCTACTCTCAAGTCACCTTTTCTGTGAAGCATTCCTTTCCACTTCATATATCCTTAGTACCTTCAGATATTCCATAAGTTCTGTCACAACATTTACTCCTTTATAACTTTTTATTATTATAGAACTTATTGTAATTTACATAAATGTAGTTTATTACTCTACACCTGTCTCCCCTCTGGGGTATTCTATTTTAGAACAGGAATTTCATCTCATCCCTCTACAGATTTTTGCTTCAATCTACCAACAAGGTGCCACCTTACAAACATTAAAAGAAAAATTATTTTAATAAATAGTTGTGTAACAATTTTACACCATACCTCATCAATTCAAACTGCCCATTTCTTTTCATATTTTATCATCTTTGAATTGGGGGATGGGCCTTAAAATCTCTGAAGGTGGGGATGGAAACCAAGTTCTTGCAGAGAGTATTTATAATTTCTCCTATCATTCATCGGGGGCTCTCTCTATCTGAAAACACTTTAGATTATCTGCCTAAGTACTTTTTAAAACTCACACTGACATTGTATATTCAGACCTAAATATTTATTAGAACCAACCTGCAATTCAAAATTATTGGAGATATATTCTTCCTTCCTTCCACCAGTACCAAATTTGAAATGAGTGCCTTCGTTGTCCCTTTTTGTGTGATGGGTTTATTTTTCATTTATTCCTGCATTGAAGGCATAGCCCTTTGGTGTCCCAACTTTATGCAGGTAACCTATCAGACTTCCCATCTTAGACAGTTTTTTCTTTCTTCAGGGTACATAAACAATGACATATCTTCCACTGGATGGTCTCTTGGAGACCATGAAACACAGTACTAAATAATAGAATAAAAAACTAAAGTATATTTCTGACTTAGTAATGATTATATAAATATTTTACATTTTTTGTAAAAGAAACATTTGGGTTTCTTTGGGTTAATAAGATCTCCGCATTCCTATAATTACTAGAAAAAATTTTAAAGAGTTTTGAATTTTGCTGTGTAGGTTAAATCCCTACTTGCCTATTGTTCCTTCACAAAACACTCCTCTGCATATCAGCATTTTAAGACACAGTTCACATTTGCCCACTAAAAGCCACAGCACCCTACACTGTGGTTTGGTTGATGGAAAGCATCTGATGCGACTAAAACTCATCAGTGAAATACACCCTTGTGGGATCATAATTCACACCTGCGAGGCAAACGAACTCTCCTAAGCCATCACTTACATCATTTGGTTCCCCAACATGGCAAATCCCAAGCTGTCCCTTGTGCCCCCCAAAAGGCTTTATAGAACATATGATTGAACCCTTCATTTTACTTATAGGATTGAACCCTCTATCCAAAAATAATACTTAGATAAGCATGAGACCTGACATATTACACAGTTACTAATTATTTAGTGCAGACTACTGGTTCCAGGCAATGAGCTAACCACTCTACATACATAATCACTCTACTCCTTACAATGAACCCACTGATTAAGAAACTGAAGCTTGTAATTAAGTAACTTGCACAAGATCACACAGGGAGAAAGAGGTGACTTGCAAATTCAAGCCCAGACAAAATAAATCCAAGGCCCACCCTCTGAACCATTGTCTTTTACCACTTTGAAAAAAAAAACAAAATTGCGAAAGGAAGAAACAAGAGCAGTTTGAACAGCAATGCAAACAAACTGGACATGTCAGCTGCAGTCATCCTCAGCAACCCGTTACATTTTAAACAGAGCCTCCCACACTTATGAACATGCTAAGAACGACACTTCAGTCCACAGGGAGGAGCAGTTTTTAAAAGTACTGAGCTAAAGTACGGGTCATCCTTTTAAGATCCATGATAATCATTATTAATCATGAACCTGTCCATCTTGTCTATTCTGCGCTGGGAATGCGGCTCATTTGTGCGGGTCTGTTAGGATATTTACTTTGTGGTGCACATTGTATATTTTCTCTTAAGTCTCACTCTGCAGACCAGGGCTAAAGGCAAGCATTATTATAGATCAAAGCCAGTGAAGTGGGTAATGAGGTTTGGTACGTAAAACACCTGTTACAAATACAGGGGGAAATTCTGGCTTTTCTTTAACATGAACTGCTTTGAAATGCATCATCTGAAGTAGAATTCTTAGCAGGCCACTAGCTGCCAGAGAATGATTTCCCTTCGCCAAACAGAACACTGGTAGCTTTGGTTAGATGTCTTTCACAAATGTGGAGCCATGTGCAGCGAGTTATTTTTATACATACTTCACGGGGCGACGGCTAAAATGCACCACTGAACAAGAAGAACATCCCCTACCCCGGCAGAAAGAAGGAACTGAAGGACCATTCCGATCAGCTTCACTTAAGGAACATGGTCTGAATTCTCAGGCTGATACATAAGCTTAAAAAAGAAACAATTAAAATATCTAAGCAGAGAGTTTTCATCTCCTTGGGTAGAAAGCGTTCTTACTTATTCAGATGTGGAGGTCCCTGTGCCACAGCGGGGCAAAGGCAAAGTGGTTATAAATATAACACGAAAAGGATAATTAATTACATTTTCGGATCACTGTTAAAATCATGCCTGGCTCCTCTTTTGGGAACTTTCAAGACTGGTCTATGTTAAGTAAGTGCTTCCTAGGTTTATAAAGTCCCTTCTTTATTCCTCTTCTCTACAGGAAAAGGTATAGTTTTCATTATCGGATGCCAGATGTTTATCACCATAGTCCAACAGCAGGAGTGCTGGAGGATGGGAGTCATAAAAAAAGGGTCACTGCTAAATCCCCCAATTTTTTCTCTCCCTCCCTCCCTCCCTCCCTTCCTTCCATCTGTCCTTCCATTTTTTCCTTTTCTAACACATTTTAACAGCCTGATGTCTGCCAGGTACTATGCTATATATGCTGGGGTCAAAATCACCCTATTTGTCTTACTAATCTCAAGTATTTCACAGTCAGCCTCAAATGCCCTGCCTCCCTATTTACTGTAAGGCTCCCCAAATCAGAGGCCAAGGCTTATTCCTCTGAGACTTCTTTTGGTCCCCACACGATGTCTTGAGTTTGTGTAGCGCGCAGCAGGAGAGCTGATGGGGTGTTAGATAATCTGATTTCCAGCTCTGTCACTGACAGGTAACCTGGGACCAGTCACCTAACCCTCCTGTGCAAAAGGCAGATTGTAACACCTGTCCAAGCATCCACAAAGGGGTGACCTGGTGACAAAATCGTAATGTGAGTAAAGCCCCTTTGCAAACCTAAGCCTTACTCATGGAGTTGCCCCCAAGTATAATTCAGGGTCAAGTGGCCGTGTCCCAGGGCAGCTGGGTGGAAACAGGGAGCCAGTCATTTCACTAAAGCCCTGCCAACCTCATGCTAGAAGCACCGCCCTAGAGAGCGAGCTTCTTGAAATGTGAAACCGAGCGTGACATTTCCCTGCCTAAAACACTTCACCCTCAGAATGAAATCCAACTCTGTAACAAGGCTTACCAGCCTTGCCCCCTGCTCAATTCTCTGGTCTTTTTTCAGTCTTGCCCTTCATCAAGGTCTGAAGGTCACATTCTACCCACTCAGCCACACTGGGCTACAGCTGATGGCCAAGCTCTTTTTTAGGCTGCCCTGAGGCATTTGCCTTCCCTAGCCCTAGAGGGGCTCAGCTGCCCTTCCCGCGGGAACCCACAGCATCCCATAAAACCCCGCATGTTGCCCTTTTCACTCCATCCTGTAGTTGCCTGTACGGTGCTGATCCGGTGCTGATCTGTGTCTGTCACTCAAATGTTGCTTCTTGAGGGCAATCCCCTAGTGGCGTATGGCACATAGAAGACACGGAATAAATAACTCGTTAGAGGCATAAATAAATGAATGAATGAAGAACTCTTTTGCAGTGAGACAGGAAGTGATTCTTTACTGTGGTTCCGTGTATTCATGAAGTCCTACCTGGGAACTCTGCACCATTATGACTTTAGCAAACCAGATGTGGTAGCAGAAAAATTATCCCTCTCCACCACCCCCTGAAAAGAAGATGCCTAGCCTCCAGATCCTGTGAATATGTTACCTTACATGGCAAAGGGGAATTAGGGTTGCAAATTGAATTAGGGTTGCTAAACATTAACTTTAAATGGGGAGATGATCCCGGATTATCTGGATGTGACCAATGTAATCGCAAGGGGCCTTTAAAATGCAAGACGGAGGTATAATAGAGGTTGGAGTGATTAGAGGTGAGACGGACTCAAACTGCTACCCCAGGCTTAATGGAAGGGAGCCATGCGTCAAGGCAGGAGAGTGGTCTCTAGAAGCTTCTGGAAAAGAGCCTCCAGAAAGGAATGCAGCCCTGCAGATACGTTGATTTTAGCTCAGTGAGATCAGCATCGGGCTTCTGACTTTAACAGACTGTAAGATAGTAAACGTGTGTTTTAATTTACCAGGGTTTCTAGTTATTTGTTACAGACATAGTAGAAAATGAATATTTCAAACAAGAAAGTAGAAGAAAGGCCTCATAAAGACAAATCATTCCACCTCTTGGAGCTTCACTTTCCCAATCAACAAGTCAAGGATAAGCATCCCTAGTCCGCTTATTTTATACAGCTGTTCATGAGGATCAAAGGCTTTAAGGCTTGTGCTTCAATCTCAGCCTCAGCATTTATTCACTGTGTTTCTCTGGCAAGTGGCTTACTTGATCTGGGCCTCAGTTTTCTTATCTGTAGAATAGACATACTGATAGCATCAGGGTATTGTGAGATACCACTGATTTGGTCCACGTAAAGTGCTAAGAACAGCATCTGGTACAAGGTAAATATTATATAAGTGTTAGGTACGATCACACGTGTAAAAAGAGTTTACAAAAGGTTAGGCATTATAAAGTAGAATTAGCATTCTTACAGAACACTGGTTCTTAAGAGGTTGGTTCTTGCCCTTCCCCAATAGCAGTTCATAAACTTATGGAGGCATTTTGAGGTCAAGGTGGGTCATGCTGGCATACGACTAGCATTTAGTGATAGCCGCCAGGGATCCAAGACACCTTGCAACATCTGAGCCAGTCCTTCACAGTGCAAGATTTTTCCAGATCCCAAGTGATACTACATACCCCTACCCATCTTCATTTGTAGCTATGCATCGATAGTAATTTTACATACAAGTCCTAGCATCTACCTCCTTCATTATGACCTCTGGTGTAGTTGTACAATGCAGTTATCTGTTGAAACATATTTTTTATAATTCACTTCATTTCTCCATTTTTTCATGTTAATAATAGGGTATTATTTTGATTTTAAATTTAAATTAGAGTTAGGTTATATTTATGAAATTCATTTCATGATAATAAAAGGGGTGTTAGAAAGATTTGTTAATAAAAGTGTGTTGGGTCTGAATTTATAAGTTATGAAGTGAAATAAGGTTTAGAGATGGCTTACTGCAGCTTTCTAGCTTTCCAATGAAGAAAATTAAGGTCCAAAGAAATAAAGTATATTGCAAAAAGTGTAATTATTAGTTAAAAGATAACTCAAGTTTCAAGATTCTAATTCCAGGGTTCTTGGGTATTCTTTAAGAATCTGTACATCCTAAGTAAATTAATATTCTTTAAACTTCAAATTCTCATCTAATCCTGAGATTGAGTGCCAGCAAAATCACTGCCCTTCCCTTGCACCCTGCCATCTCCCTGCCCCATCATCCCTACTTCCACCACTGGAGAAAGTGATTATGAAAGTGATATTTTAGATGATCTCAGCAGACAAGCATTCCTGGGAGTAGTACTGAGGGAGGAACTCTGATGGAGAAGGTTAATGCCAACAACTGTCTCTGACTTTCTCCTTTGCGTTTCTATTTTTTCTAGTCTAGTTCCATAAGTGACCTCTGTACCCAAGGATAATTCTGTCCCCCCCTCACCTCCACTTCCAGAACATTCTGCACTCCTTGATCTCAACAAAGTTCTGAAGAAACCAATTTTATTGTCGCTTCAGTTACAAAAAGGTTGATATAGGCCAAATTATGATTTTACTATTAATATAAGGGCAAAAACCTCTTCCCCCACCCCCCCTTCTGTACCCAAAGCTGCCAAAGACGTCTATGCAGGTATGCCCTGCCCAACTCCACAGGGTGCACCCCTGGAGTTGTGAGGTTGAATATCTGCATGGCTGAATGCAGGGTCCCTGTTCCCACCTCCCTAAAATGGGAAAGGAGTTCACAGTGTGAAGATTTCTGATCTTAACTTTGATGCACGTTTGGTTTAACACTGACTTCACTGGCATAGTTTATTCACTCTTTAAGTCTGAATTGCAATTTCGTCTCTTTGCCCGCCATGTGTTTAATGATGGAGGCTCAGTCACATTGTAAATTTGGGCCATATCGCAGCAGCTCCCTCTTGATAGCCAGACACTTGGTGATGAGGGCTTTGAGACTCAATCCTCTTTCCTGTCTCTCCCTTTTGAGCGGTCCACACAATTGCTGTTTCCTGCTCAAAGCCGTCCCAAGCATGTCAGCACATTCGAGTAGTGGGGAAGGACATCTTGAGCCCAATAACTGATGAAGCTTCAACTGATTCAAGCACGCAGTTGAAGCAGAAGCTCAGAGTATCAATTTCACCTGGAGGTTTTAAGTATGAGCTTTTAAGTCTGATAGACCTGGATGCCTTCTAGCTCTGGTAGTTTATGCAAATAACCTGTAAACTTTAAATGTGTAAAGTCTGTAAACTTTAGTTTCCCATCAGTAAAATAAGCAACAGTAGCACTAACCTCATGGGGTTACCAGAAGTGTACACGAACAAATATAAGTAAAACCTGGCACATATTAAGTGCTCAAGAGATATTAGCTGTTGCTGTGATTCTCTTTTCCCAGAGCAAAGGTCTCCTAACATTACAGTTCTATAGTACAAAAACAACAACAAAAAAAAAAACAATAAAAATTAAAAAATATAAACTCTAGTAAAGGAATAGGAAAGGTGTGTCCCTTAGAAGGGGCAATTTCATCTTCATGTGAATTGTAAAAATAATCACAGCAGGCATTTGATACATTCTGTCCTGCCCCCCTCCCCAGGCCTTTTTAAATTCTCAGAGTGCTCTTCCATACAGCAGCCCAGTAAGTAAGCATTTCTTTATTCTCATTTTTCAGAAAACACTGAGGCTCAGGGAGGTTGACATCCTTCTGTGGCAGAATCTAAGACTAGAACGCTGGCATTGAAATTTGCTGGGCGGGGTTTCATTTCACAGGATGTACCATTAGTAGAGGCAGTCAGTCTCCACTAGGGGGCGCATGTCATGTAATGGGGGTCATATTGGCTGCGGTTGAGGGATGAAACTAGTCTCCAACCGCTCCCTCAAAAATCATACAAACCAAAAAAAGCAATCTAAATAGAAAACAGTGTCTTTGCCATATAAATATATCTTTAATACATCTCCCTTAGCCCTCTGGTCCAACTAGATTACATCAGCAAAGACTTTCCTATGTAGAAATTCTGAAATCAAGATGGCATTTCAGTGCAGTAGCAAGTAGATAGGTGATTTTATTTTATTAAATTTTTTTCAAGATTTTTTTTTTTGATGTGGACCATTTTTAGTCTTTATTGAAGTTGTTACAATATTGCTTCTGTTTTATGTTTTGGTTTTTTGGCTGTGAGGCATGTGGGATCTTAGCTCCTGGACCAGGGATTGAACCTACACCCCCTGCATTGGAAGGCGAAGTCTTAACCACTGGACCGCCAGGGAAGTCCCGATAGGTGATTTTAAAAAGCCCTTCCCGTGATTCTGAAAAGCACCTTCAGCTGGGAATCCCTGTACTAGGCCAAGCTACAAAAGAGAGGTTGTGTGCTGTTTGATTTGATGATACATGATCATTCCCACCTCATTTCGGACCAATACTCTCAGAAGAAGAGACAGTGTTTTTTTTTTTTGGGGGGGGGGGTTGGGTTTCTTGCTTATCTTAATAGCAGTCAATTTCTGAAAACTCAGGCTTGGAATAAGACTGCTGCCCAAAGCCCAGGTGGGTCGTGTCTAAGAAGCCCATAGGTCTGCCCCTAGAGGTCTTGCCTGGAACACACAACAATCCGTTGTAAGAATGTTACCTTCAGAGATTTTTACAAAGCTCACTTTTCAGTTGCTGCACCAATAAAGTCAGACAACTGCTTGACTTTTTTTCTTTGTCTAAGTTTATTTTAAACTGTAGCGAGTCACATTTTCTTCCTCTTTTGGGGTGAGAGAGTTTTTTTTTTTTTTTTTACTTCTTTGCTAAATCACTATTCATTAAAGTGAAACTGAGGAGAAGAAGAGACATAATGAAGGGCAGTGCCTGAAATAGAAGCCACCTGCCTGTGTGCCCCCTGATATTTTGCAGTAAATATTACAAGCCAAGCAGGTATTCAGCCGTTTATAGTCCAAACTACACTTGCTCCAGATTCCGCCTGCCCCTTGTCACAGAAGCCGACACACACTTGAATCAAGAAAACTTTTTTTGTTTACTTATGTTAACCATAAAGCCAAAGCAAATAGCCTTCCACTTTCTGGATCCTGGGTAGCAATTAAATATGAAGACATCACAAATCCTCTAGACAAATAAGGGGGGGGGGGGGGGACGTGTATTCTAGGCCAGGATGTGGGCCATGTACCAGAGAGTTGCATCAGCTGTTACAGGGAACAGTTGGTTTCCCAACTTCGAACTTTCTGGGTTTCACACACCAGCACCACAACTGATGAGCAGGAAATTGACTTAAGTTCTTAATTTAGGCTTAAATCAACCACCTGGTTTACAAGGTCTCAGTTGAAACATTGTTTCAATGGCCATGGGTTCATTTATTCGTTGACTCAGCAAGCATGTCATGGAGCTCAAGGGAGATGACCCAAACTAAATCAAAGACCCCAGATAACTCAATCTACAGCAGGGGAAAAGCTGAATAAATAGATATTTCCATGACATTAGTGCTGAAAGAGCTATGTACAAAGCAAGCTAAGGGGCAGAGTGGCAGGCATCCAGTGAAAAATGCAGCTGTAGTGGGAAAGGAGAATGCGTCATCCCCTTACCACTGCCCTTCTGCCCCACGTAACGCCCCACAGTCACAAAAGCGCAGAAAACGGTGCTACCTATTCTGCTCACATTCGGTAACTAGGAGAATGGGGACATAAGATCGCAAGAGAGTAGTTTCTAAGACACCTCACACGCAGGGGAAACTGTTTACAAATGCAAAGTTGTTTCCACATCACTCCGGGGGAATGGAGGGGAAACACCGGGGGAAGATGCAGGCAGAAACACCACTTCACCAGCCCTCCACCGGAGCAACCTGGAATCCAGAGGCACCGGCCAAACCCCTGGCAGCAGAAGTGAACTTTTGCATACAGCTGCACCTCAATTCCCAGCCCTGGGCACAGCTCCCGAGCCAGAAGCCCAGTTTCCAATTTGAAAGGAGGAAATCGGGAAGGGTGGTGGGAGTTCTAGCATTCACACGTTGCCACCCCTCTCTGGCCCCTTTGAGATTCAACCCTTTTTTTTTAGCTGGGCAGCCCAGGCTCCTGAGAAGAAAATTGTGCCAAAGCAGAAAACTGTCAGAGTTGCTATTACTCAGTGAGCTCGCTTCGGAACGCGGGCGCGTACACTTCATTGCCAGTTTCACTTCCAGCCCCTACACAAGGATTTTGCGCGGATAAAAAATGAGTCAACATCACTACGCCTCCGACCCGGTGCTCGGCACAGAAACCCTCTTCGCCTAGCCCTTTCCTACACCCCTGACGGGTCAACGCCTGGGACAACCCTAGGGAGGGAACAAGTTGCCCCCAGGTGGGCAAAAGTTGTCAAAACTCCGCCAGCAGCGCGCTGCGGCCCCCTGGTGGGTGACAGCAAGCGGGTGGGTGTGAGGATGCGGCTGCGGTGGGGCGGGGGGGCGTGCGCTGCGCATCCCGAGCGGCCCGCCCGGCGTTAACCCCTCACCTTCCAGCAGCACTTCCTTGCCAGCGCGCTTCAGCGCCTGCACCGCCTCGTCGTGGGTGGCGTCCCGCAGGTCGGCCCCGTTTACGGACAGGATGGCGTCCCCTACGTACAGGGCTTGCGTTTGGTCCGCCGCCAGCCCCTTGAAGATCTTGCTGATGAGGATGGGCATCTTGTTCTCCTTGCCCCCCTTGATGCTGATGCCCAGCCCGCCCAGCTCCTGCTTCAGCACCTTCACGCCGCGCTTCTGGTTCGAGATGGACTCGGGCACCTGCTCGGGCAGGTCGGTGAAGGCGGTGCGGACCCCGGCGGGCGAGTCCGGGGTCTGCGCGCCGCCCGCGCCTGGGTGCCCCGCGCCGGCGCCCCTGCAGAACGAGCCATTGGTGGCGGTCCCGATGCCGTTGTACGCCGCAGCGCCCTCCTCGCAGCTCAGAACCAGGGCGTCCTCGCTCAAGTTCACCAGAACTTTGTGCCAGCGATCCCGCACCAAAACTTCCAGCAGCCCGCTCCGCTGCGCTCGGCCGCCTCCCCCGCCGGCCGGCCCGGCCGCCGCTGCCGCCGCCGCCGCTACCGCCATCTTTCCGGCATTCTTAAAATGCCATGTGATTGCAAAAGGGGGGAAAAGTGGGGAAGGGTTGCGGGGGGGAGCAAGGAGAGCGCGCCCCGCAGGGAGGAGGCGGGACGCGGGACTCCACTCCGGGACTTCGCCAAAGCGCCCTGCGCGAGTTGGCAACCGCGGTGCGGCCGGTTCCCCCTGGCCTGATCCTGGGCGGGGTGGAGCAACCTAAAAGAAGAAGGAGAGACAGAAACAGGAAAGGGGAAAAAAACCAGCTGCCAGTGGCAAAACCCCAAACCGAGGGGAAGCCGCGTAACGGCTAAGCGCCGGCGAGGGTCGGTAGGGGGAGTCGCTCCCGGGGAAGGGCGAGTCGCTCCCGGGGAAGGGCGGGGACCCAGCGCCCGGCGGCCGCTCACCTGTTCCAGCCGCCGCAGCCTCGGCAGTCACACGCCGCGCGCCCGCTCGACCCTCCCCGCCTCCCTCCTCCGAGCGCACGTCGCCGCAAGGACAGCTTCCCCTCCACCCCGCCCCAGGCGTCTCTTCTCCACCCGTCCTTCTCCGCGGGCGCCCGCACCGCACGTTGGCGTGGTCTGTGTGTCCTGCGTTGGTCCCCTGCCTGATGCTCCCAAGCCCCCTCCCCTTTCACACCCTCTGTAGAATCGCCTCTCAGTCCTACCCCCCAGGGGTGTCTAGATTCAAATCTCCTCCCTCTGGCTTCCTCAAACCAAGTCTCGGCTTCTCCTGCTGAGTTCTTACCTGTCTCTCCTTTTCGCAGGGACTGTCAGGTAGACTCAGGCAGAGGCCCTGGGTTCCCTGAGAGTCACGAGGGAGGGCTGTCCCAAGACCCCAAAATGAAACGTCAGCATAACCCGACTGCGGGAAACTTCTTTTTAAATGCAGGACATCTTTCTGCCGGGTCTCTGGAGAGGTGTCTTTGCTGGCTGGGGTTTTTAGCAGGTCGCTGCCTGCCCCAGACCCCAGAGACAGATGTTCTTCCATTTCTAGCACATTATATGCTCTCTGCTTCTGACCTATCTTTTTTTTTCCCCCCAGTGCCACCCAAATGCTTCCTGTGACGTTCTCTTTCTTCCCGAGATCCAATATAGAAAGTCCACCATTTAAGAACTCAGTTGCAATGGACTGTCTCTCAAAAGTTCCTTTATGAGTGACATATGTGGAGCTCTAGCTGTATTTTTCCTGGGAAATTATATTATAATCATTGGTTACTTTCCCAGGCCAATGCGGAAATGCCAACATAACCCATGTCTTAGATGAACCTCCCAGAACCCTCCTGGTCCTTGAACCTCTCAAGTTCTCCCCGACCCTAAGCAGGTCTCATGGAACTCTGGAAGTGTTTCACACTTCTCCTTTCCCTCCTTTTCCCTCCTCTCTCTGCCCTCTCTCCAAAAACCAAAACAAAATCCACAAATCAGAATTCCTAAAGGTAAACCCAACCCAGCAAGGTGTCAGGAGGAAAGAAATCTATTGAACACATTCCCACTGATGTGTATTATCATTGGAAGCTCTCTGACCCTTCCAGAATGACTCACACATTTAATGGAGAATGTTTAAAAACCCAGACAAATCCCCAGAGATCGGGTGGTTGGTATTCCAGGCAGGGTCCCAGAATGAAATGGAAACATTTGAGTTTTGGGTTTTTTTGTTTTTGAGGAAAAGAAGTCACTGCAGGTAGGTCAAGGGGAATGCTTAGATTTATACTTCTGCTGGTAGCAACCTTATTTCCTATATTTCTAACCCACCAGTGTTCCAAAAGCTGTTTATTCTTTCATGTAAAGGTACTCACGGCCGGGACAGCACGGGCGGCTCCAGTGTTGGGTGGGAAAACCGTCTGGGGGCTGCCCTCTGCTTTAGAGGCTGAGGACTCACACACGTCGCTCTTCAGGAGCCTGAGTGCTGCCAAACGCACTGAGGTGGAGATAGGCACCAGGATGCCAGTGTGATGATTTAGAAATCAAAACAGATCGCCCTTGGACTGAAATCGTCCATTCATATCACACCTGTATCTTGCCTCTGTGGTCAAGCGATGTCAGAGGCCCAGGCATAACTAGAAGTAATGTATCAATTTGCCATAAGAAATTGCAAGCTCCGGGATGGGAATTTCTCAGAATCTCTGTGATAAGCACATTTTTTTTCCGGGTAAGCAGCCCTACATGGGAAGCAGTAGGTTGCTTGTTGATAGTGGCATCAGAAGGAGAAGAGCAAATATTCAGTATCATTAGGCCTGAGGTATACATGTCAGCCAGAGATGCCTTCACCAATGGAATTAGAATAATAGCCCCTATACTAAGTGCTTTATACATGTTCACTTAATCCTCCCAGTAATTCTTGGGGATACTTACTATTATCATCTCTCCTGTTTCACAGGTGGAAAGGCGGAGGTACAGATTGTAAAACTTGTTCTGGTCCTGTAGCTAATGAATGGCAGAGTCAGGATACAAACCCAGGTGTGAAGAATTTGGACCTTAATCATTGTCCTACACTGTCCTAAAAATGCTCAGAACCTGTCAGCCCCAGTGTTCACCTTGGACTGAGGCCAGCCTTTCCACTGGGAGGAAAGCCCTGAGGGTTTAGACCCTTCCCCTAGATGTGTGTAGAAAGGGGCAGCCAGCCTTGTCTCTCTGGCCTCTCCTGCTTTCCAAAGTTAGAGCACACCCGGCCCTTCCAGAATTGACACATTCTTTTCTTTAGACATGTTAGTAAGTTGAAGCTGATGACTACTGTGGTCTTGCTGGCCTAAAAGCCCTTTCTTAACCCTCACACAGCTCTGCATATCTGGCCCCTGAGCAGTAAGGCTGACTCTCAAAGGTAAACTTTACTTACCTCATTTCTTGGTTCTAGATGGGACTACTGCACCGCAGCCCTGTAATACTTACAATTAGGACAGATTATGTTCTCTTAGGTCTCCCCTTTTGAAGAATGGTCACTGGACAGGTCTGAAAAGACTACTAGCTTCCTCACTTTATGCGTGTGGCCTTTGAAGCTCAGAGAAGAGCAGTGACAAATCCAAGGCCACGTGGTGGGTTTGTGACAAAGACACAACTGGGTTATGAATCCCAGTCCAACTTGAGCATTCCAGATATTACAGCTGAAGTCCCCTCCTCCTTTTTTTAACCAGATTTCTTTTACTTAGCTCTGTCTCCAGTTCTGTTTCCTCCTTCTGTCCTAAACTTTTGACTTCCATTTCCACCCAGCCCAAAGTGGGATCTTCCCATGGGTGCCCCTTTGCTGTGGGAGCTGCATTTTCCTGCAGATGTTTGGGTGGACATAGGCTTGCAAAAACAGGCCACGAAATCCTCAGCAGCACAGAGCAGAGGATAGTGATGGAGCAGTAGCAAGAAGGGGCAGTGTTCCTCCCTCATTCCACAAAGTTTGGTGGTGCATCTGTCCTGTCCCAGGCACTGTTCTAGGTGCTGTGATATGCGAGCAGACAAATGGTAGGATGTGCCCTATGAGGCTTACATCATAGTGGGCGGTAGGGTGGAGGTGGAGAAAGACTGCAAACTTAAGATACTTTCACGGAGAAGTAAATACCAGGAAGAAAATAAAACAGAGCAACAGGGTCTAGAGTGACGAGGGGCAAGGCCACTGTTAAGGAAAGCCTTTGTGAGGAGGTGACTTTTGCCTGAGACATGGATGGTAAGAAGAGGGGAATCTTGCAGAGATCTAGGGAAGAGGGTCCCAGTGAGAGGGAAGAGCCAGAGCAAAGCACCTGAGATAGAACTAAGCTTGCCTGGTTCAAGGGACCAAAGGAGGCCAGCATGGCTGGAGCAGCCCCTGGGAGGAAGGGAGAGACCAGAGGGGAGATCAGAGAGATAGACTGGGCCAGACCACAAAGGAGGGCCTTGGAGGATTACAGCACAATCCATTTTCCTTGTCCTCTTTGAGCCTCAACCATCATACATTTTGGATTGTCAGGAACTGTCTTAATTACAACTACAGTTGGCCCTCTGTATCAGCAGTTGGTTAAATCCGTGGATGCGGAACTTGCAGTATGGAAAGCCCACTGCTCTATGCCATTTAAGGGACTTAAGCATCCTCAGATGTGGGTATCCTTTGGGGTTCTGAAACCAATCCCCCTCGGATAGCGAGAGACTGTATTACTTCCTAATACCTACTGAGTCAATTTTTACTGGTTAGAACACATGCTCCAGTGTTTAGGTTTGGAAAATAGGATCATTGTACTTTTGATGCTGTTTCCTGAAGATAGGTTGAGCATCTTTAGGGGGATTTATCCAATTACAGAATGGAGTTTGGATATAAGGTATTTACCTTGTGAAGAAGAGGAGGCAGAAAGCTCCTTGACATCTGAGGGGAAATTAGAGAACAGAATGACAGAGGGGCAGGAGGGTGCTTGAAATGCAGAGCTCCTAAGCTGAGGCCTACCTGTGTACATACGTGTTGACCAAATGCTTACTGAGTACCTGCTCTTATAAAACACTGTGGAAGGTGCTGGAGACAGGCACACCCAAGGATGCAAAGATAATTAAGACAGCAAGACAGACATGTACATAAAGAGCTCATGGGGAGAATGAGAGGGCTGCAGTACTGAGTGTGAAATGAATGGAAGCAGCCGGATTCCAGATTCTGAATCATAATTCTGGTTAGTGACTCTTATTTTATTTCTTCTTCTCACTATTGAAACTAAAACTGTGCAACTCAGATTGGGACTTGAACCGTCAGGCTGGGACTCAAAACCCAGATTGGGGCTTGAACCCACGCATCCAAGACTCAAAGTTGGCCAAAACCCTGATTGGGACTTGCATCCACGTAGCTGGGCCTTGAACCCGGCCAAAACCCTTTCAACTGAGATCACACACTTGGTCACAGGACTTAATGAAGCTCAGGTTCTTGATGTCTCATCACAGAAAGAATTCAGTGAGAGACAAAGTGACAGGTAAGAAGTGGATTTATTTAGAGAGAAACACACTCCATGGACAGTGTGTGGACCACCTCAGAAGGCGAGAGCAGCCCCAGGGTATGGGGTTGTCAGTTTTTATAGGGGTGGGTAAATTTGTAGGCTAATGAGTGGGAGGAGTATTCTAGCTATTTTGCATAATGGGTGGAGATTCCCAGGAATTGGGCCACCACCTACTTTTTGACCTTTATGGTCGGCCTTGGAACTGTCATGGCGCCTGTGGATGTGTCATTTAGAGTGCTGATGTGTTACAGCGAGTGTATACTGGGGCTCAAGGTCTGGAGGAAGTTGACTCGTCCACCATCTTGGACCTATTTGGTTGTAATCAGTTTATGTCGTGTCCTCAGGATATGTCATTCCTTTAAAGGTTGTGACCTGCCCCTTTCCCTACTGTTTCACTATTTTTTGCTTTATTTATTGCAATGTCTTTATTGCATTACTGGAGCAAGCTGGCCAGACTGTCCCCTCTTGGGGAAGGTAAAAAGCAAAAAGACCAAAAAACTATCTCCCCTCCCCTTCCCTCCATCCTCCCCCACAACTGCACAGCAATGTCTGAGCACGTCTGGCAACAAGAACGATTTGCAAAAGTCGTCTAGGAACTACATTTTGAACTGTCCCAACACAAGACATATAGTTGGCTTCCCTGTGAATCAGATATTTTTATGTAACTACATGAATTTTTTTGACCCCATCAAAGACAACAGAAGAATAGGTTTTTTACAAGTAACGACATGGCCCCAAAGTCACAGGCTGGAATTTGTAAGGAAACAAGGTTGTCATTAGTGGCTGCAGCTAGAGCAAGCTGAGATTGACAGCAGAGGGCTCAGTCAGGCCCCCATCTGGACCCTCTGCTTTGAGGCCACTGAAGCCTCACAGAGACCTACTGAGGAGTCTTAACTGGCAACAGAGACCACCTTGAGAAACGAGGAATTGCCCAGATGCAATTCTTAGCCCAAGGGGACCCTTGAGGCTACTTGCTGCAAGAAGGGGAGACCCACGGAAGACTCCACGTTGGCTCTCAAAGTTTCTTCAAGGCACAGGAGGAGTGACTCTTATTTTAAAGATGAAGCACTGAGACTGGGGCACAGCGCTTGAACAGAAGGCTGAGCAGGTCCTTTCTTCTCTGGCGTGCCCCAGGAGGCCTACAGGCACATCATCCATTTCAAGTGCGTTGGCCAACACACTCTATTGCATAGACCTGGTGGATAGCTGGGTGGATCCTTGGTAAACTAGATAGACGACCACCCAGGCTCTCAGCCAGTAGGTCAGGTGAGTTATCTGATTGCTCACTGTGTTTAGAATGTTGTAGTGGTGACTTTGGGCAACAAGACTAGCTCGAGGCAGAATTGTAGTTATAGACGCTTATCCTCTCTCTTTTCTTATTGAGTTCCACTCTCTCTCGTTCTCTTCCATAACTACTTCTGCTGAAACCAACCATTTCCAGTCTTTTAATATCCATGCTGTAAATTTAAGTCACTTTTCCTAAGGGATATAAATTTGATTCTTTTTTATAACTGTAGAAGGATAGGTGAGATCCCATACTGAAGACATGTTGAATAAAATGACTCTGAAATCCTAGTAGGCAAGGTATATCCCACCACATACTAAAACTTTAGCAAGTTGGCCTAAGTAGGCATAGAAGACGTCCCGGTGCAAGGGTAAAGAGGAATAAGAAATCAAAATTTCTTCCATACACGTCTTTAAAATGTGGTAGCAAGGAAGTGAAAAGTTAAAGGATGATGCTTAAAAAATGTTGAAAGCAGAATTGATAGGGTCTAGCAATCGATTTGAATATGGGAGCAAAGGAAAAGTGTTTAAGGGGAGAGAAATTCATAACTATATGCTAACTTTTGAATTGCTTCTCTGCATAATTAAACTAGAACTATGCAAAAGTAGCCCCAATTAATTGCAAAACTTGGAAACCCAGAGGCGGAAGACATATTTAAAGGCAAAGGGCTACTACCCTACTTCTGGAATGAAAATTCAAGCCCTCTGAGGCATCGCAAGACAGTGTATTTACACGCAGTGTCCACTGGACTAAACTCGAAGTTGGCAATCACTGCCTGAAAGCTCTGGTCTGCCTGGTGAAGGGACAAAAAAAAAAAAAATAGAACAAGCAAGAGGCTGAGCCTGGAGGCAATCCCAGGCAGCTGCCTCCTTTTCCTGTCTCCACGGGTGATAAGACTTTGCACTGCAGGGGCAGGGGATTATGGAGAAAGTAAGCAGGACTTCTCCTAGGACCACGCTACAATAGAAAGGCAGGTTTCAGGAGTAGCCGGAATGACTGATATATTAAACAGCGAGGGAAAATACTTTCAGAAGTGTTTTGAAGGAGAAAACAAATTGTCACAGGTTCACTAGAATTTCTGTTTTTCATATATTTCTATTAAGTATTAGGTTCTCCAGACCTGGGGCTATGTTTAAGATTCATGGCTATTATAAAATTGAACAGTGTCAAGGAGACACCTAGTAGTTGTTCCCAGTGGTTGGAGGGAATTAGAACCACCTGGGGAACATGTTAAAAAAGCAGGTATCATATTCAATAATTTCTTCCACATTTATTATTGCTTCTGAAGCAGGAACTTTTTTCTATATACAGTGATTTTTGTTGTTGGTTTTGAATTTCACTGTGATATAGATTCTTATCTAATGCGCTCTAACTCATTACTATCATTTTTCTATTTTCTGCTTAAATATATCAAATATGGCCAGTATGAACCTGTTCAAGCTGCCTCTTGTGTTCTTTTGACAGATCCTCATTATCAAGCACTTTTTTTTTTTGCTTTTTGCTTTTTGCTTTCTGGCATAACAAGCCATTTCAGGATCAACTTGTATTTTATCTGCCTAGCCCTGGGATCAGCCATTCCTTAAGGACCCCTGGTTCCTTTCAGTGTGAAATGTGATTTAAAAATCAAGATCTGGAGACTAGGTGTGCTTATTTAAACTATGATGATAGGTAGATAGAGTTCATACTCCTATTATCATTTCAAATTCTACACCATGAGATACTTTCTTACTTTTCCTTATTCCATATTTGTGTCTCCCAATAGGTGAGAAATCTGGTTTTCATACATGTCAATAGAGTTATTCATTTTGGTGTGTCCTACATTACAAAAAGAAATTGTTTCAGAATTACTATTACTATCCTGATAGCAGTACCAAAAACAAACCTACTTAGTAAGTTCAAAATTTCTCTGCAGTTCATTTTGAACTTAGAATATATTTCAGTAAAGGTGCACAGATCACCATATAGATGCTTGATCCAATCTACCATCTAAATATCTAAATATGGGGAAACAGGCAGATCCAGATTGCAGGGATTCTATAAAATAAGTGGCCAGGGCTTCTCAAAAGTGTCAAGTCATGGAAGACAAAAAACAGGGTGGAATTTTCTAAAAGAAAGGAAGCTAAAGGGACATGAAACCCAAATAAATTGCAAGACCTTGGATTCAATAATAAAAGAAAAACTACAAGGAATTTTTTGTGTGTGGCAATTAAAGACATTTAAATACAGACTGTATATTTGATCATATAATTGTATCCATGTTAATTAAGTTTCTTGCAGGTGATAATCGTAGAAAGTTTTTCTTCTTAGAAGATACGTGCTGATGCCTGTAACTGACTTTCAGATGGAGAAAGGGAGGGATTACCAAGAAAATGTGGCAAAGTATCAACTGACTTTCAAACATAGAGACAGAGAACAAGAGAAAGAGAAGGAGATCTATGATGCAAAATTAATAATAAGTTAATTTAGTGAAAGATAAATGGGGATTCATTGTACGGTTCTTTCAAATTATTGATAGGCTTAATACTTTTTTTTTTTTTTCAAAATAGAGTTGGGAATAATAATGCAGAAACGTAAGCCTCACTCCAAAGGATTCTGATGATTCTGGTCTTTGGTAGGGTCTGGAAATTTACATTTTGTCAAGGGGGTTCTAATGCAGCAAACTATGGTCCCTGGTCCAGCTCTTTGTTTTTTTTGTAAATAAACTTTTATCATAACACAGCCACAGACATTTGTTTATATATTATCTGTGGCTGTTTTCATACTACAATAGCAGGTTTGAATAATCTGACAAACTATAGAGCCCTTTGACCTTTGAACCCTTTGACAGTAGAGATGGTCAAAAATATTTCTAACCTGGTCCTTTATAGAAAAAAAGAATGACTCCTGCTCTAGTGTATTCAAATTTAGGAAAGGGACTAGAGCAACTTTAAAAGCAGGAGAAAACTGGAATGTAGGTGAAGGGGCATCGGTCTGGCAGATAGTAAACATTTCAGTCCATGTTAGCTAACATTATTATACATAAAGGAAACAAACAAACAAAAGAATCAGAATCAACACTTGAATGTGCCTACAATGGGTCAATTTATGTTTTCTCTGTGAAGCAGAAGTTATCCATGTTTCATAAATAGGGAATTGAAACACACAGAAATAAGCCCATTCTAGGTCACATCAATTTTGGGTGGAAGAGTTGAAATTCAGACTGAGGCTTGACAAACTCCACATCCTGTCCCCTTTCCACTGGGTCACCCTGTTACCTTCACTATATTTTAAGCTTCAGTTGATAGAAACTCAGATTTTACATATGCGGTCCTCTGAGTGAGGGCCTTTACAATCATTCTGAAAGGGAAACCCACAAGAGGATCAACCTCTCTTCCAAAGAATGAGTCTTTGGCAGCCCTAACACTGGTATGTTTTAAACTCTGTCTCACTGGCTTTCTGAAAGGCTAAAAAAACTATGGCTATTCTTTTCAATGTCACCAGCACCAATGCCCCCAAGTAAAGGCAGCTGTAGATTACAGTCAGAGCAAGGGAGTCTTATTTTTTTCACTGATGCAAAACACTTTATTGCCATTTATTTTCTTTCCAGAAAATCAAGTGACTGAAAAATGTGTTTCAGGCTGGTTGGGGATTTCTTTCTTTCCTTCTTCTATCTTCTTTTTTTTTTTCCTTTTAAGAGAGAATTTTGTTTTCCCCCAAAGAATCAACTTAGAGTGAACTTAGATTCTGTCACAAAAAGTCAATTATAATCAGTAAGCTCTGCAAGTTTTTCAAGGCTAAAGTGATTTTACCTTGGGGAAGAGAGAAGCTTATGACCATAAGATGATGATGATAGATAAATATATATATATATATATATATATATATATATATTTGATGAGGATGTTTATTCTTTACCCCCAAAAGGAAATATGTCCTCTTTCAGTTTTCTTAAAATACTCTGCCCTCTAGTTTTCTATTAAATTTTCCAAATTTGATAGAGACATAAGTATAGATGAGATATTTCTCTGCAAACACCATGATAAATGATCCCCGTGTTGGATAATAATCAGAGGTGAGAGATACGCAAACCTGGAGAGCACAAGCTCCCTGTCAAGAGCCAGTGTTGTTCAGGAACAGGCAGTGATTGCTGTCATTTGGGAAAAGCATAGGAGCCAGATGCTCTGATTTGCCAAAACAATCAAGAAATATACTTTTAAATGACTTTCTAAATTTGGCTCAACCTGTTAGAATGGCTGTTATCAAAAAGACAAGACCTGGGGCTTCCCTGGTGGCGCAGTGGTTGAGAGTCCACCTGGCGATGCAGGGGACATGTGTTCGTGCCCCGGTCCGGGAAGATCTCACATGCCGTGGAGCGGCTGGGCGCATGAGCTGTGGCCACCGAGCCTGCGCGTCCGGAGCCTGTGCTCCGCAACAGGAGAGGCCACAACAGTGAGAGGCCCGCGTACCGCAAAAAAAAAAAAGACAAGACCTAACAAGTTCTGGTGAGGATGTGGAGAAAAGGGAATGCTGTGCACTGTTGGTGGGAATATAAATTGGTGCACCCACAATGGAAAACAGTATGGAGGTTCCTCAAAAAATTAAATATAGAACTATCACATAATCCAGAAATCCCACTTCTGAATATATATCCAAAGGAAATGAAATCACTATCTTGAAGAGATATCTGCACCCCCATGTTCATTGCAGCATTATTCACAATAGCCAAGATACACAAGCAACCTAAATGTCCCTCAATGGATGACTGGAAAAAGAAAATGTGAGTTATATGTGTAATGGAATATTATTCAGCCATAAAGAAGAAGAAATCCTGCCATTTGCAACAACATGAATGGACACTGAAAGCATGATGCTAAGTGAAATAAGCCAGACAGAAAAAGAAAGATATTCTATGATTTCATTTACATGTAGAACCTAAAAAAACCAAACTCATAGAAACAGAGGGTAGATTGGTGGATGCCAGATGGGTGGGGAAGAATAGGTGAAGGAGGTTAAACGTAGAAACTTTCAGACATAAGTTCTGGGGATCTAATGTATAGTATGTGACTGTAGTTAACAATACTGTATTGCATACTTGAAAGCTGCTAAGAGAGTAGGTCTTTAAAGTTCTTACCATTAAAAAAAAGAGATAACTCTGTGAAGTAATGGATGTGCTAACTAACCTAACTGTGGTAATCATTTCACAATATAAATGTATATCAAATTATCATGTTTTACATCTTAAACTTGCCCAGTGTTATACGTCAGTTATACCACAGTAAAGCTGGAAAAACCTTTGGCTCAAATTTGCATAAAATATTATTTAGCCCCAGAAATAAAATAAATGACAAGCAAAACAAAGACTGCTGCAGGCTGGATTTGAACTTTGGGTCATGACTTGGTACCTCCCACTATACATAACCGAATTGGAGCTCTGGATGTTTATATCAGTCTCTGGGAAGTTGGCATATGTTTGGTCTGTCTTCAGTCTTCAGTACATAATCTGTTACAATCTCATGTTCTCACAGCATAGAATGAAACCTCTGAGCTCCAAGGAGGTCCCATCCCTGCTCATACAGTAAGTGTAATGCTACAAGGTAGGTTTTATGGCAACTAGCCAGTTGGACTTTCTTCTGCTTCATGGTATGCGCCTTCAGCCTATACCACTGTCCAAACTAGTGACAGAAATAGGATGCTAGACCTTCTGTTTTCTGCTGTATGGTTCAACACCAGACTCGATGTTTTTCTATTAGGTTCTTGCCCAAAAGGCATGGTGTGGCTATCAGATTGTAATTTTCCACCTCTTTCCCAACTCCTACTTGTCAAGAAGCAAACACTTCCACAAGCTTGCAGCAAAAGCAAATGAAAAGAAACCAACCTGACCCAAAAAGTGCTAAAAATGGGACTTGTATAGAGATAAATTTGGGGTTTATTTGAATCTATAGGAGTCTCAGAATTCTCTGCACTGTACATTCTTTGTAAATGTAGTCAACCCAGAGAACATTTCGGGGTAAGTACCTGGATTTTGCTCCCCATAAAGTCTCCTAATATTTTAGAAATCAGCTTTTAACCACTGCAGGGTTAACTTGGGCACAGGAGCAGAGTGGAAGGGGCTAGCAGATCTGGTTCTGAGCAGTCTTGGGAAGTACAGCCTGACCCTCTGTCATCCAGGGGAGGATCAGATTATGTACACATTTCAAGGCTACAAATCCTAACAATGTTCAGACACTGGGCAGTTTCCAGGAGAAACAGCCTACCTCTTTCTTCCTTTCCTAGGTAATCTTAAGAAGTCTAATTTACCCAGCCATTCTCAGCTCTTTCATTTTTATACTATATTTTACTGTTTGAAAATGTTTTCATATAGATGGTGGCAGTTGAACCTCAACATGTCCCAGAAAGGTAGGCAGGTTTTGTTAAGCATTATTTTCTGACGAGAACCCAAGGTTGTGTGACTTTACCAAGGTTGCCAAGGTTATTATAACTCAGCTTTTATGAGTCAAACTTGAGCATTTTTCTTCAGTATCTGGAGAATCATGCTCTGTACAGCACTGTACCAGTTCTGTTGAGGCCATCAACTCTTACACGTGATTCCCGTCTTTCTCACCTTTTACCATAATATTGTCTAAATATTCCAATAATTTCAGAAACAGTTATTGACTAATCCATAAACAGCCTGGGCTAGACACTTTTATGGGGTTTAAAAAAAACATAGGACTTGGTTTGTGATCTCAAAGGATAGACAATTTGGATTTGAAAGAAAAGGATTATGTGAAACTACCAAAAAAGAGAGGTCAAGCTAAGAATAATATTTAGATCTCATAGCATGAATCAAGCACAGAGCTAAGCACTTTACATAATTATCTGATTTAATCATTGGAACAACTTTCCAGGGCAACTGTGATTATCCACCCGACAACGGAGGAAACTATTACATACCTTGCCCAAGGTCATAGGTGGCAAATGCCAGAGCTGGGATTCAGCTGCACCTCTGCCGGATGTCAAAGTCCTGGAGAGTTTCACCGTGCCGTTCTGACTCTGTGAACACAAAGGAGCCCATCGC
The DNA here is from genome assembly GCF_937001465.1 of Orcinus orca. NCBI lineage: Eukaryota > Metazoa > Chordata > Mammalia > Artiodactyla > Delphinidae > Orcinus > Orcinus orca. Next base: position 69,551,795 of record NC_064575.1, read on the forward strand.
GATAGGGACCGAACCCTTCAGTGTCCAGAAAAATGTGGAAGGTGGGCACCCTCAGAGAAGGACAGGGTCAGAACAGTAAGTGTTGTGTTGGAACTTGAAAGAAACGGAGAGCAGGACTGGTGCAGACCCAGTGGTTTGAGGAGGGCACAGGGGGGTTGGAAAAGCATGAGTAATAAGTGGGTGATTGGTTCAAACTAAGTGATGCACGGTCTCTCTCAGAGGTCAGTGGTTTTCCTCGCTGGAGAGCGCTGTGGGTGAGTATGGCGTGTCCTCAGAGCTGCATTTACAGCTGTGCCTCTTTGTTCTAAAGGGGACTTTGCTGCTTTTGCCAAGTGCCCCAGCTTCCTGAGTTCAGGTATTCCCTGAAGGGGATGAAAAGCAAGATTTTGCAGCATCCGTGGGAGAAGAGGGAAGGGGCCTCCCTGAATAAGGCAGAGTGGGTTGAACCATGCTGTTTCTTAGGGGACAGTGAAGGAGCCTATAAGAGGCCTCTGGAGGGTTTTATACATGCTTGCCTCACAACACCGGGCTTTGCATAGGTTCTTACAAACAAGTTCTTCAAATTGTGTACCTACCAAAATTATGGCCCACAGATGCACTTTGCAAAGCCAGAGCTTGGTTTCGTAGACTCCACTTTCTCTAGTATTTCCTTTGTATTCTGAGGCTTCAGTTGCTTCTGAGAGGTGCTTCCAGGAGCTCTAAGAAATGTATTAGCCAGAGTCAACCTTGTGAGCTAAAGACGGCCCCGGGCTGGGGAAACCTTATTGCCTGGAGGACCCTGCTCCTCTCAACCATTCCTAAAGGAATTCAACTCTGACATAGCATGACAGTAGGATGGTAGAGCTTGTTGGGCTTTCTGCAAAGTCTTCACTTAAGAGTAATGGTTTCTCACTAGGAAATGTGGTGCTGTTGGAGATCTTGGACTCTGGGTGAGGATTCACACCAGCTTGGAGAGGCCTAGGGTTATACAACCTATTCCTCTGACTCACAGAGGAGATATGACTTAGGAAAGAAGGGCTATAGTTTTTCATTCTGTCACTTAACCCTTTTGGATGAGTGGGTCCAAACCTGCCCACCAGAGCCCCTCTCCCATCTACGTACGAGGGCAGTTGGAACCAAGGCACTCAGGCCAAGATGCCAGCTGAGTGGCTGGTGTCAGAAGTCAGAAAGAGATTGAATTACAGCAGGAGTCCATATGCGTGGTGACCCAAGGCACACGGAGCCAGAGTCCTCGAGGAAACGGCAAGATTCAAATACTGGAAGGACATAAACAAAAAACATCACATTAAAAAATTTTTTTTAAAGAAAAAACAGATAAATGATAAATTTAGCAGAAGCTTCTCAGCCCCACTAACAATAAAAATTAAAGCAATAAAGCATTTTGTTTTTAATCTCTCAGGCTGGCAAAAATCTAAGACATTTGATAATAATCTTAAAGATAGTGTAGGGAGATTGAACTCCTTTCCCTATCAGTGGGCTATACATTGAAACAAAATTTTTGGAGAGCTTTTCAGCACTACTTATGATGCTTGTGGACTTTGACCCAGCTCTTTCTTTTCAGGAATTTTTTTGACAGATATACTCACACAAATGCACAAAGGTACTGTGTTTTTTATAATAGTAAAAAACTGGAAAGAACATATTTGTCCATGAATAGGGAATACAATGCAAACATTTTTAAGGATGTCAAGATCATATTAAGTCAAAAGGTACGAACTTCCAGTTTTAAGACAAAGTCCTGGGGATGTAATGTACAATATGGAGTATTGTATATTTGAAAGCTGCTAAGAAAGTAGATCTTTAAAGTTCTCATCAGAAGAAAATAAATTTGTAACTATGTGTAGTGGTGGATATTAACTAAAGTTATCATGGTAATAATCATTTCACAATATATTCATGTATCAAATCATTATGTTGTACACCTAAAATGAATACAATGTTATATGTCAGTTACATCTCAATAAAATAATAATATTGTCAAAAAAGCAAATAATAGAATAGTAGCTATAGTAGGAGCTTTTTGTATAAAACAATAGGATATGCATATCCATATGTGTCTCTCTTTCTCTGTCTACATATGTGTCTCTCTTTCTCTCTCTACATATGTCTATGTATATTTTTCCATGCATGGAACATATCCGAAAGGATACATGTACAACCGTTAATAATGATTGAGGGCTTCCCTGGTGGCACAGTGGTTAAGAATCCATCTGCCATTGCAGGGGACGTGGATTCAAGCCCTGGTGTGGGAAGATCCCACATGCCGTGGAGCAACTAAGCACATGCACTGCAACTGCTGAGCCTGTGAGCCACAACTACTGAGCCCGCATGCTGCAGCTACTGAAACCCATGTGCCTAGAGCCCGTGCTCTGCAACAAGAGAAGCTACCGCAATGAGAAGCCCGCGCACCTCAAGGAAGAGTATCCCCCGCTCGCCGCCACTAGAGAAAGCCCACGCGCAGCAATGAAGACCCAACGCAGCAAAAAATAAAAATAAATAAAATAAATAAATTAAAAAAAATAATGATTGACCCTAGGAATCATAGTGAAACCAACATGTTAAGGAACATTTTGAGTTTTACTTTATTGACTTATGTGCAGTTTAACTGTTTTTAATAGAGAACGTTTATTTCTTTTATAATTAAACAATTTTTTTCTTTCGGTACGCGGGCCTCTCACTGTTGTGGCCTCTCCCGTCGTGGAGCACAGGCTCCGGACGCGCAGGCTCAGCGGCCATGGCTCACGGGCCCAGCTGCTCCGCGGCATGTGGGATCTTTCCGGACAGGGGCACAAACCCGTGTCCCCTGCATCGGCAGGCGGACTCTCAACCACTGCGCCACCAGGGAAACCCTAAACAATATTTTAAATGAACTTACAAAGGATAAAATAGTAACTCTATACTAGGAAGATCAAGTGCTATCAACATCAAGTCCAAAGCATCAAAGATACTAATGATGATAATATTAATAATAACAGCACACAGATAGCACCTCTTTGTTTCAGACACTGTTTAGCCTACATTAACTCATTAAGCCTTACAATAATCCTATGAAGTAGTTACTATTTTAGTGATGAGGACCTGAAGCTTAAAGAGGTTAACCTACTTTTGGACACACGGTGAGTAAGAGGTTGAGCAGGTATGGGTGGGTCATGGGTTTCTGCTCTTGACCTCTATCCTACCCTGTGTCCCTATGTAAGATGGAAAACCGTGAAGTTCATAGCTGAGCTGAGAACTGATCTGACGAGTGGGAGCCAGGAAGTTGCCGTAACAGTCTCAGAGGTGCCCCTGATCATCTTTACTCACTGCTAAGTACTTGGTGGTCCATGATTTGAACTTCCTCAGAAAGTCAGAGATTCAATATTTCTGCCTGTATGAGTTTGGCTAACATGATGATTGTATCAATTGTAACAAATGATGATTGTTAGACTTCGGGGAGGGGCGGGGGTGTGTGTGTGGCCAGCTGTGTATAATAGTAACCCAATAAAGTGGTTGCTTAAGTAAGATAAAGATTTATTTTTTGCCCATGTATAAAAAATCCAGAGGTAGTCCAGAACTAATTTGATGACCAAATGAAATTAGGGACCGACGCTCCTTCCAGCTCTCCACCCAGCATCCCTTGTGTGTGGCTTTCCTAGTCATTTTCAAAGTGGCTACTGGAGCAACAGCCATAGCAACTTTATTTCAAGGAGAAAGAGACAATAAGAAGGGAGAGCAGGGGTGCACACCAGATACCTAAGTATGCTTCTTGAAAGCTACTGAATACAGTTTGCCTTGTATATCATTGTTCAGAACATAGTCATTTCTTCACAAATGGCTGTAAGGAAGCTAGGAAGATTCATCTTTTTTCTAGACAGTCATTTGCCTGGGTAACAATTTTGGGTTCTATTACTAAGAAAGAAAGGGAGAATGGACTTTAGGATAAGTGACTAGCAGTTCTGCCAAAAAGGATCCATTCCTGGGTGTCGGAAAAAAATGGAGTTCTCATCATTATAGTTTCGAAATACCAAAGGCCATTCTGCCAATGGCTTTGATCTGAGGAGTTGAGCAAGGGGCGTTTTGAGGACCCTGGGCACCTAAGTGTGCAGATAGGTAAGAGGGGCTGAGCAGGCACAACAGCCTCTAAGAAAGAATGGAAGCGCTCAGAAAGTAGGTTCTACCCCCTCACCATTATCACAAGTGTCAGACTTGAACTTTGACAATTTTACTTTATTTGGGCCTTTCCTACAAGGTGGCTTCTATACCACCTTGTCTACTAGAGCCTTTAACTTCTCCTCTTTGGAAAATGGAAGGAATGTTTTAGGGCTCACCCAACACCTCCATGAAGGGCCATTTTCTGAAGTCATCAGAACTTATTATCAGTCTCCCCATCTGGACTTATAAAGGAATGAACTTATTGACTCAGAGGAATGTGCCTGGGAATAACAAGGTAGAAACAAAATGGGCTGGAAGAGCAAGAAGTAAAGTTCTGCCAAGTGTTTCAGAATCACATCAGGGCAGAGAGACTGTGATGGGTTCTAACTGGCGCCAGCATCGGTCATGACTTTTAAAAAAATATTTTTATTTACTTATTTATTTGGTTGCACCAGGTCTTAGTGGTGGCAGGCGGGCTCCTTAGTTGTGGCACGTGAACTATTAGTTGCGGCATGCACGTGGGATCTAGTTCCCTGATCAGAGATCGAACCTGGGCCCCCTGCGTTGGCAGCACAGAGTTTTATCCACTGCACCACCAGGGAAGTCCCAGCCGTGACATGCTTACTTTCAGCTATGGGGCACTTTGGGAAGGTGAGAAATTATCTTCTATCTTAGAAGACATCAAAGAAAATCCAGTAACTCACACTTTAATAAAAAACAACTAAAACCAACAAAGGTCCTCACCATCACAAAGGAGAAGGAAAACTGCAAGCAAGCATCAGAGAGGAAGTCGGGTAGAAAATGATTTAAAGCGGGGATTGGCAATGGACGGTCCGAGGGCCAAATCTGGCCTAGCACCTGTTTGAATATGGCCTGTATTTTTATGGCTAAGAATGGCTTTTACATTTTTAAATACCTGAAAAAATTCAGAATAAGAAGAAGAATTGATTTTAGTGCCACAGAAAAATTATATGAAACTCCAATTTCCGTGTCCATAAATAAAGTTTAATTGAAACACAGCGATGCTCACTGATTTATGCAGGTTCTCTGGCTGTTTTCACACTATTCCAGCAGAGTTGAGAGTATCTGCAAAGTCTAAAATATTTGCTATCGGTCCCTTTACAGAAAAAGTTTGCTGAATCCTGATTTAAATACCAAAAAAAAAAAGTGCATATGCCTCATCACTGACAAGATGTATGAGCTGGAAAAACATAATGTACTTTTTGAGTCTCAGTGTCCTCCGTGTTCAGATGGGAGTAATAATCTACTTCATAGATTGTCATGAGGATTAAATGAGCTAATTCATGTAAAGCATGTGCCTAGAACATGGCGTATTGTCAATAGATGGTAGGTTTTGTTGTTATTTACTGCCTTGATGCTAAATTTTAATTCTCATTGAAGACTCAGCTTGCTTCTTGAGCTTTCTTTGAACCCCTCAAGTTGGATTAGATGTATTTTTCTGTGTTCCCCTAGTACCCAGTGCTTTTCTCAGTCACTCCTTACCACTTTACATTGTAATTGTTTATGTGCCTGGTCTCTCCTATGAGCCATGAGTTTCTTGAGTGAAGGGACCATGATTATTTGTTATGGGTATTTGTATTCCCAATAGCTCACAGTGAACATGACACAGTAGTGTTGGACTTTTAAGGGACCCCACAGCCAGGCTGGAAGATGTTGCTTCCTAATACTGAACTCTAGGATTAGACAGACGTACTCACTCAACCACAGAGTCTTTGGTCCAAGACAGCTTCTCCAATCCCCATCACAGAGGCAGGGCTAACCCAACAGTTCTTAAGGAACGGAGTTGTCCTATCTCTTCTCCCACGTTCCTCAGTTGCATAAATCATTTCTCTGCTGGGAAGGAGTGAGTAAAAGGTAGGGAAGGAGGCCAGGGGTGTTACTTTAGTGGGACGACCTTTCTGTGGAAACATGAAGTCATGGAGGATAATGTTTCTGTTTAGCAAGTGGCTGCTCCTTATATGAAAACCAAATAAATGACTCCGACGGAATGGGACTCTACATTACCTCATCGTCTTCACTGTGCTCTAGAAATTTGTCACACTTGCCATGTGAAAACCCACGGTGCCCTTTAGGCAGTCACGTAAGCCATAGAGCTGTATGGGAAATATAGGGAAGGGCTTCTCAACTGAAGAGGATCAAAGGAGAGAAGGCTAGAAATGGATACAAATAATTTTTTTAGTGGGTGAAGCAAAAAATTGAGTTCTGTCAACATGGAGATGTGTTGAAGGCACCAGGGTCTCACCCCTACTCTGTCTTATCTTTGCATTTATTTTTCTTCAAATGGAAGCTGATTTTGCAGGCTTCGTGGGACGAGCAGAAATTTGCAGACTCTTTTCACATTAGAATTGGTAGGGAAATGAACAGTCTTGCCATCAAAATTCCTCATACAGAAGGGTAAAGAAAATAGGTACACTGACTTTTTGTTTGATTAAAAGATGTTTGAAATGTCCTGGATTGCATTCTGCTTGTCTGATGCATGTACCATTGAAGGTTCAGACCATGACTACGAGGTCTGTTTGTTTGCTGTTGAGATAGTAGCCATGTTGATAGACAAATTTAGATGGGCAGCCTGAGAAAGTGGCGGAGATAACTTAAATTTGGCAGACCTTGGGAAAGGTGGGGCCGATATAAATCTAACTGAATACTCTTCATTCATTAACTCATTTACATAATCTATATTTATTGAGCCACGTCCAATACTGGTTACTAGAGACAGATCAAAAAACAAAGGCGCCATTATTTAAATCTGTGGTTTTCACAGTGTTGGTCCCAGGTTAATCAGTTAAAATTTTAATTTTCTTTTTTTTCCTCCTTGTTGTACCGCATCTTGCCTCCTGTACCAGGTAGGGGCCAGAGCCTTAGTAAAAGCAACCTGAAGTCAATAATGCTTTCTGTCGTTTATAAAATACTGTGGGTATTTAAAAATATCGTGCCCCAGAGAAAGAGGTGAGATGATGAAGGTTTTTGAGGGCCAGGAAATGAAAAGAGATTCCTCTGAAAGTGGAAAAGGAGAAAGATTTGTGTGTCCCCAGACCAGTGGGCATCTGTATACCATACACCGCTCTGTGCCTGTCCCTAAAGAGGAGACAAGGACTTAGAAGTTAGGACTATGATGAGTGCATAAGGAGGTGGAAACTCTATTGTGAAGGTTCTCAGCCTTAGAAAGAGTTCCCAGACTCCATGAGTGGCACATTAAACTACAATAAACTTGAGCTCTGAGACTTCAGTGGTCCTCATATAGACTGGCGATTAGAAGACCTTCCCTGTATCTTTAGATCCCATACTGTGGTGCAAACCTGGGACGGAGAGGAGACCCCAATAATGCTTGAGATTGAATAGTCTGCCAACCTGGTGGGTTGGAGTAGAGAATCAAATTAAGTTGAATTTAAGAAAAACAAGGGAACTGATATTTCTTACAGTTCTTATTCTATGCATTCTGCATCATGTACATCTTCTTTCTCAGAATCCCACTCTCCTGACAAGTAATCTGAAGAACAGGTAACTTTTTAGATTCTCAATAACTTCCCAAAGCTCCCACCGCCATGGATTTTGGGGCAGAAAAATGTTCCTCTTCTTATAGGGAGTATGACAAGTTCATCTGTGGTATCAAGTGGACTATGGAAGCTGATGCTTTTTTCCTTAGGAATGATTCATCCTATGGAAAGCAATAATGTCTCCTCAGTCTAACACCTTGTTTCTGTGGGTACAATTTAGAATTAGCTGGGAAGGCTAAGAGGCTAAAACTGAGCTATGATTCCTCCTGCCCAAGTCCAGAAAAGGACAGAACCAATATCTTTAGTAGCAACAAACATCAAAGCTAGCAAAGGCAAATATTGACTTCTGTCCAAAGGGCAGAAGAGGATCCCAAACAAGACATGATACTAAAGATCAGAAGCCAAAAGTAAACTGGACTTGAAAGAAGTTTGGAAATAAATTGCAAAGGAATCTGGAAAACTGTTTTCCAGGGAAGCTCTCAGTGTTTGCTGGATGGAGGCTCTTTTTCAGTTTTTTCCACTGATCACACTAACTTCTTATTTATTTTATAGCACAAAAGCAACAACTGGTAACAGAGATTTAAGAAAAATTCATGAACAAAATATACTAATGGGACTTCCTTGGTGGTGCAGTGGTTAGGAATCCGCCTGCCAATGCAGGGGACACGGGTTTGAGCCCTGGTCCAGGAAGATCCCACATGCCGCAGAGCAACAAATTTCGTGCGCCACAACTACTGAGCCTGTGCTCTAGAGCCTGCAAGCCACAACTACTGAGGCCACGTGCCACAACGACTGAAGTCCATGTGCCTAGAGCCCGTGCTCCACAGTAAGAGAAGCCACTGCAATGAGAAGCCCGCGCACCACAAGGAAGAGTAGCCCCTGCTCGCCACAACTAGAGAAAGCCTGTGCGCAGCAACGAAGACCCAACACAGCCAATAAATAAATGAATAAAACAAAACCAAAATCTAGTTAAAGAAAATTCTTTTATTTGACTTTCCCCCTCTGAAAATTGAGAAGAAACAATTATTTTATATATATATATTTTAGTGGTAGATCACCACTGTCTAGTTCCAAGAACAGCAGTGTTTAGAGAGAAATTTTGATAACAACTCTCCTTTACTTTGTTACACAGCCCCAGGTGGTCCCTCTCTCTCTGCTTTTACTGCTTCCTGATGGGTGTGGAGTAAACTATGTGACAGGCACCATCTTTGGCACAAAAGACATAGAAATGAGAAGTTCCTAGTCTAGAGCACTGTCCAGTAAAAACACAATGCAAGCCACACATGTAAGCCACATGAAAGGAAACAGATGAAAGTAATTTTAATAATATATTTTATGTATACATATATATTTATTTAATTCAATGCATAAATATTATTTTAACTTGTAATTGATATAAAAATTACTGAGATAGTTTATATATATATATTTTTTAGTAAATTTGTGAAATCCAATGTACATCTTAAGCTTATAGTTTAGTATAGTATATAATGATCTCAATCATTACTAGCCACATTTTACATGTTCAATAGCCACACGTGGTCAGTGGGTACCATACCAGGCAGGGCAAGTCTACAGGAGCTCACTTTATACCCACACACCACAAGGTCACGAGAACTCCTTGAGGACATGAACTGAGTCTGCCTTGTTTGCCATCATGTCTTCAGTGCCTTTTTCAATGCCTGGCATGTAGGAGGTGTCAATACTTATTGAGTGAATAAGTGGAGTTTTCAAGTTTCTCCTCTCTGGTTTTAGTAAATAAGTCACTCCATGTAATCACTTGCTGCATTTGGAATTGCCACTTCTATTGCTTTGTTTTGTATCTCATTCAGTCATGATCACTCCCAGAGACCAAATAGTTTTCACAAAGCTCTGAATAGCTCTCAGCACCTGTTACCTCGCTGTGGACCACGGGAAGAGGGGTTGTGATGACCGAATCCAATGTGTCATTTTTGCTATCCTTTGGATATTTAGTTTGTTATATCAAATACAGAATTAATATTATTTGTAATATCTGAATTTTTATGAGCTATTTTGAGCACTATTAGTTCATCAAAGCTTTATTTTCTATTATTTTGTTTTGAGAATGTTTGTTATGTTTCTATGTGTTGTGTTGTTATATCTTAGGGCCGATCATTTTCCAAAGGAATTTACCTCCAATTTTCTAACATGAGTCATTGGAAAATTAGGAATTGAAAATGACATCAAAACAGTTTAGATACTCAATTTCTATTTGATTCCATGAAGATTCCATCAAGCCCTCTGAGGTGGACACACCCTATGGTGACACCTCAATGAATGACACTCATGTAATTCCCTCCTCGTGAGTGTAGGAAGAGGTAGTGGCTTCCTTATAACCAATAACATATGGTAAAGGTGATGGGATATCATACCTTTGATTAGGCTGCATCATATAAGACTTTGTCAGTGAGAGGGACTCTCTTCCTGACTCTGAAAAGCAAATCGCCATATTGTGAACTGCCTAAGGAGAGAGCCATATGGTGGGGAACTGTGGGCAGCCTCTAGGGTGTGAGGGTGACATCTAGCTACCAGCCAGCAAAGAGCTGGGACCCTTCCTCATACAACCACAAGGAAATTAGTTCTACCAATAACCTGCATGTGCTTGGAAGTGAATTCTTTTCCAGCTAAGTCTCCAGGTGAGCACATGGCAGTAGATGTCTTAACTGTATCCTTGTCAGACCTTGAGCAGAGGACCCAGCTAAGCCTTGCCCAGACTCCTGACCCATGTAAATTGTGAGATAATAAATATGTGTTGTTTTCAGCCATCAAGGTACATAATACACCCTTCTTATAATTTGATTCTAAGTCACCTTTTTTAAAAGGCTGAAATGTTAAAGTGTAAATATATGTATGTGTGTATTTTGGGAACCTCAGTTCCCACTGTTCTCCCAGGTATTTAATGCTCCAATCATACTGAACTTATACAGTTCTCCAAATCTGCAATCCTATTTCATACCTCTGCCGGGATGCCCCTTGTTCCCCTTGTCCACCTACATTACTCCTGCTCAACTTTCAATCTTACTGCAAATACCTCCTTCAGAAATCTTCTCTGAGCTTCCCAAGTAGAATTGATCGCTCGTTTTTTTCCCTGCCATCACTGTTTTATAACTGCAGATCTACATGTCAGCCTCCCCTCTGAACTTTGGACCATTATCTTATATTCACCTCTTATGTACCCAACACCTAGTGCCATATGTAAAGGTAAACATCCAAATTTTGAATTTCAGACACACCTGCAGCCCCCTAAAATGCATCTAGTTAACTTCCTTGATGGTAGAGAGTTTCTTGGCCCAGCTATTTAAAATTCCTTACTTAGGCACAGTGAAATTTACTATAGTATGGAACCTCATAAACCAACCTGATCGACTTTTGAAATTAAGAAATAAGACTTCTGTTTAGAAACCAGATTCTCAACATTATATATCATCAGATTTTTAAAAATTTCATTTAGATTTATGTTATATATGAACCATGTAGATTATCCTGGGATAGAACCTGATTGTTGACAATTATCTAGGTGTTTTTGATTGCTCTCTTAGTTTTTTGACTCTGGGGCACCATTTCATAAATGGGTACTTAGCCCATTCAAGGGCCTCTGGATCCACAAAAAAGTTAACCGAACACCCCCAAATGCCTACTTTACAGCTAGCAAATTGCTCATATACTAGGCTGTTTTATTATGGAACAATGACTTCAAAACTAATTCTTTTGAAAAGAGACATTTGGATTAAATTTATTTCTAGAATATTCTCTTAGAACAACCTTTTTTTTTTTTCAAACAAGTGTCATGAAAAGGTTTATTTTTAGATTCAAGGTTTATAAGAGCTGTAGTGTACTTGGCTCTCTATGCTAGATTTTTATAGCCCTCTCACTTTTCTCAGAAGAGAAGGCTATTAATGTTGCCTTCCAAATAGTTTTGATTCTGTAGGGAAGATTTATAAAAAAATCATTTTAGCCCTTGGGAAAAAATTAAGTCAGTTCAAATGCCATATCAAATATTTGATATCCAATGAAATACAGAGTGGATAAAAATATAATTTTGAAAAAAAATGCCAAAGAATCTTTGGATAACATTTTAGAGAGCATAATATTATCTTTGCATGTTAGAAAAGAACCTGAGAGAAACTTTCTTGTTACTGCTAAGTTACTCATTACTGTTATTTTCATTTAAATGCTGAAAAAAATCATTTAATAGTTCTTTCCCCTCTATAGACATAGAATAGAACTAGCTTAAAACCATATTCATAGGACAGTTGTTGGGAATGGACTACTTCAGTAAGGTCTAGTCTGCTGAGAAATATGAAAATATTTTTCTTATGTATAGAAACAATGATATGGAAACAATGAGAATAATGGGTTTTCTCTTGTGGTTCCCACACAAGCAACTTTCTATTTTCAGGAGGTGCACAGCATTGCCAAAATGTTCACTTTCATTGCAGTGACTTTTCATCGCTGTTGTAACAGTAAAATCATATATATTTCTGCCTATGAAGTCTTTATTTATGAACTCATAAGTAGGATGCCTAGGTATGATGTTTCCAGTCATTAATGCAAAGGTGAAATTGTTCTTTCATGGCAGGTGGGCCAATTAGCATCTTTAAAAGGAGCCATCATTATGTTAACAAAAAACTGGGTTTGCTGATGAATAATGGTTTCATCTCAAAAAGCACTTTGAAAACATTGCCTAATTAATATGACTCAGAAGACTCAAATAAAAATATGTTCTCTGCTCTTAGACTTTTAGTTCAACAGAAGCACTTTGGGAAGCAAAGAATGAGCAATAGGAAAATTACATTTCTCATTTGTCAGTTGTAAAGCCAGTTGCAATACAACTTTTTTACAACTGTTTGTGTCAGAATGAGGAAAATTTACATTTTACTATGGGAAAAATATTTTAAAATAATAGTCATACTTTTATATCTGGAAACATGGTGGAATATCAGAGAGCCTGAAGTGAGAGAGTGGCATGGACACATATACACTACCAAATGTAAGGTAGATAGCTAGTGGGAAGCAGCCACATAGCACAGGGAGATCAGCTCGGTGCTTTGTGACCACCTAGAGGGGTGGGATAGGGAGGGTGGGAGGGAGGCTCAAGAGGGAGGGGATATGGGGATACATGTATACGTATAGCTGATTCACTTTGTTATAAAGCAGAAACTAACACAACATTGTAATGCAATTATACCCCAATAAAGATGTTAAAAAAATATATAGACAACATCCTTTTGAGTTCATAGCTTAGGTTTTCAATGAGTAAGGGTAGACATGAGGTGTCAATGGAGCTGTAAAAAAGTGACTTGATATTATAGAACTGTGGAAGTCCTGAAGTTGGTGGTTGTCAGTCTTAGTAAACTAGGGTGTTAGGTGCACATAATGGGACAGGACAAAATGAACCTACATGAGAAAATAGTTTATAACCGAGACCACTGTATTAAGTCTGACCCTTCAAGGGCTACCATTTTAGTGAAAGGGTAGATTAGACACAAATGAACCATTGGCACAGTAAGATGAAAAGGAACCTTGTCTGTCATCCTGGACTCTGAGTGGGAACAAAGTTCCTTCTGATAAATTTAACCATTGGCATGTTCGCACTTGGATGAGAGATTGTACTTTTTACTGCCTGCATGGTTTGAGGATTCCATGATGACAAATTAACACAAAAATTGTTCTGGCATATTTCAGAAGGCCAAATTTTTCTTCTGAAGGATGTACTCTCAACTGTGATGCATAAGATTTTTACTGAGAAATTTTTTCTGAAGAAAAACTTACAATGATAAATCATAAATCAATTTAAGAAAATAGTTATCCTGAGAATCAGCAGACACAACAAATAGCAGGAATTCAAATGATGAAATAAGGGCATTTAAGACAATTAAAGAACTACAAAAGAACTTTAGAAAAAACTAAACATAAGAAGCTATAAAAAATAACAGGCAAATCTGAAAATGAATCAAATAGAAATTCTGGAAATGTAAACTGGAGTCATTTATATTAGAAACTCAATAGATAGGTTAAATTGTAGATTAGTTCCATTGAAAGAGAGAATAGGGGAAAGTAGAAGGTAGAGCTGAGGAAATTATCAGAATGGAGGGGTAAGTAGATACTACAAAGAGAGGTTAAAGAGATGCAAGTTAGGATGAAGAGGCCTAACGTATGTCAAAAAGGAGGACAGAAGGAAAAGAGGGAGAATAAGAAAGAAGCAATGTTTGAAGAGAAAATGGGTGAAGATATTCCAGAATTGATGAAAGGCACAGATTCTCATATTTGGAAGTGCAAGAACGTAACAGTGCTACTGAAGCAAACTTGGGCCCACTAATCCAACATGCAGCAAAGCCAATCTACTGACACTGGGTTGTGATAAAGGAAAATATAGCATTTATTGCAGGGTGCCAAGCAAGATGAATAGGCAGCTTGTGCTCAAAAGACCTGAACTCCTCAATGACTTTCAGGGAAGGGTTTTTAAAGACAGTGTGAGGGACAGGGTCACAGGGTGTGTGGTCAGCTTATGCACAGTTCTCTGGTTGATCATGAGGTAACAGGGTGATGATTTGAGAATTTCAATCCTTAACCTTCTAGTTTCAACCAGTCTGAGGTCTATGTGTTGGTGATCAGCATGCAGTTAACTTCTTCCACTGGTGGGGGGTTTTGGTATCTGCAAAACAACTTAAGGATATTATCTATGGCCCTTGAGGAGGAACTAAATGTCCTTGACTTGCTTGATGGCTAAAGTATTATAATTTTGTCTTGCTTGACTGTTTTCTTTTGTTTCTGCGTTTTCTCACTTCTCTGATTAAGTTTGCTCTTTGGAACTGGTGGAAGGCCTAGGAGGCTAAAGTTTTTCTACAAATAAGAAGGGGGAGACACAGGGAGTCTGTCCCCAGGAAGGTCCCACAGGGACCTGCTTGGTTTCAACAGAAGTGGGGAGGGGCTAGATACATCACTGTCAAACTGCCGAATAGCACAGACACAGAAATGATCTTAAAAGCAGCTAGAGGGCTTCCCTGGTGGCGCAGTGGTTGAGAATCCGCCTGCCGATGCAGGGGACACAGGTTCATGCCCCGGTCCGGGAAGATCCCACATGCCGCGGAGCGGCTGAGCCAGTGAGCCATGGTCGCTGAGCCTGCGCGTCCGGAGCCTGTGCTCCGCAGCGGGAGAGGCCACGGCAGTGAGAGGCCCGCGTACCGCAAACAAAAAAACAAAAAAACAAAAAAAAAAACAAAGCAGCTAGAATGACAATAAGAGAACATCCTCTAAACACTCCAGGGTGCAGAGGCAAGCCACACGCATGCTACAGGTGGTGGCCAGGCATGCAGGTCTGCAGGACAGGTGGAGCACTGGCGTGGGTGAGGGGTTACCATATATTGTTCCTGTCTGGAGGGCTGTGGCATCAGGAGGGCTGCTGGAGACAAACTTCTCAGAGCAGGGGCAAGCAGTGAGAGTCAGGATGCCAGAGTGTGTGAGAAGTCTGGTATATGGGCCACAGGTCATAGGAGACAAACCTCCAGGGAGAGGGAGTATTGCAGAGGGAGTTAGGGTGCCAGTGTGGGCAGAACTCACAGTGTCCCTATTGAGACCATGACAAGTGATCACTAGGCTAGACCAAAAAGCCATACATGTTCTGGGTGTGTGGCTAGGGCCAAGCACCATTGAATGTCTTAATGCCGATACCCCTCACTGTCAGTACATCCAGATAAAACAGGAGCTCTCCTCCCTACTGAAGTGCCCCACCCATGCCCTCTATCCAGAAAGCTTAACTCATTGTAAAGAAGAAATATTGAAAGGAATTTCTTCCACTATTGCAGAGCAAATATTGAAGGGTGAATTTCGAGCTAGGAAGCAATAAATTGATAGCTGACATAATAAACTTTAGATAAAAGGAAGTTGAATATAGAAGAAAGAAGTGTGATCCAAGAAATTAGGTGTGTTTTCAAAAAACAACAGACAGTACTGTGGGCAAATCTAAATGGCAACGGCTGTATATAAAACAATAAAGAGAACAGTGATTCATTTGGTGGGTGTAAAGCAAGATGGAAGTAAAATACTGGAAAACGAATACGTATAAAAAGGAGAGGCATGACAAGAAAAGTTTTCAAAATCTCTTTAGTGTTATGGAGAGAAGGAAGAGATTAACTTTTTTTGGAGTCATGTTTTACTCCTTTCTTTATCTCATACTCCAAGTGTATTTAATCTGTTTGCAAATCTTGCTAGCTATATCTTTAAGCCGTATTTGAATACATTCATCTTACTACCTTCTCTGATACCATTCT
This sequence comes from Orcinus orca, assembly GCF_937001465.1. Lineage (NCBI taxonomy): Eukaryota > Metazoa > Chordata > Mammalia > Artiodactyla > Delphinidae > Orcinus > Orcinus orca. The sequence continues at coordinate 69,567,732 of NC_064575.1, forward strand.
GGCCTGGGCTCCAATAGTTTTTTTGTTTTTTTTTTACATCTTTATTGGAGTATAATTGCTTTACAATGGTGTGTTAGTTTCTGCTTTATAACAAAGTGAATCAGTTATACATATACATATGTTCCCATATCTCTTCCCTCTTGCGTCTGCCTCCCTCCCACACTCCCTATCCCACGCCTCTAGTTCACACAAAGCACCGAGCTGATCTCGCTGTGCTATGCAGCTGCTTCCCACTAGCTATCTACCTTACGTTTGGTAGTGTATATATGTCCATACCACTCTCTCGCCCTGTCACAGCTTACCCTTCCCCCTCCCCGTATCCTCAAGTCCATCCTCTAGTAGGTGTGTGTCTTTATTCCTGTCTTACCCCTAGGTTCTTCACGACAGTTTTTTTTCTTAAATTCCATATATATGTGTTAGCATACGGTATTTGTCTTTCTCTTTCTGACTTACTTCACTCTGTATGACAGACTCTAGGTCCATCCACCTCATTACAAATAGCTCAATTTCATTTCTTTTTATGGCTGAGTAATATTCCATTGTATATATGTGCCACATCCCATAGTTTTTTACATGTACATTTCAATTACCTTTTAAGTGTTCTCCCTGGTTCTGCCCTTTGCCTACTGTAGCTGTTCACTTTCCCTCCTGCCCCCCACCAAAAGATATCCAAATGACCTGTTTATGATTTTACTCATATTAATCACTCCACATGCATCCAATGACTTTCCATCTCACTTAGAATGAAAGCCAAAGCCCTGAAAATAGCTAAAAGTCCCCGTTCAGTCTCCCTCCTCACTGTAACCCAGCAGCCTTCCTTGCTGAAATCATCACGCCCTAGCCTCTCCCTTACTTATTCTGTGGTAGCTTCACTGGTCCGTCATGTTCCTTGATCCTACCAAGTGTGCTCCCACTGTAGGACCTTTCTACTTGCTAATTTCTCTGACTTCAGAAATCTACTTGGCTCACACCCCCACTTTCTTGAGTCTTTTCTCAAGTGTATCTTTCTCAGTGGGCCCTTTCTTGTGAACCCCACATATAATCCAGACCACTTCCCTTTCCCATCCTTGCACTATTTATCTTTTTTCTTTATTTTTTCCATTGTTCCTATCACCACCTGTAATTCTCTGCAGCCATCCCTCAGTATCTGAGAGGGACTGATTCCAGAACCCCCAAGGGTACAAAAATCCACTGATGCTCAAGTCCCTTATCAAAAATGGCACTACAGTCAGCCCTCCGGATTTGTGGGTTCCACATCAGCAGCTGGGTGAATCGAACCCTCAGATACCATATACCTCTCCATTCTTCCTTTCATTCCTTCTTTCTTCCCTCTGTCTTAAATTATCAGGGTTTCCCCCATAGGAAGCCTTCTGATGACAGAAACTTTTGTTTTTATCGTTTCCACAATATCTCAAGGTTCTAAAGTAGTGCCTGGCCGGTAGTAGTCACTCAGAGCATTGGTTGAGTAAGTGAATGAGTGAATGAATGAATCAAGCCAAAATAAAAATGAGGAGAAACATAGAAAAATTAAAAAACTCGACTAAGAAGCTTTATCTAATGGATTTACAACAAACTCTGTATTTAACGATTAGCAAATGTACATTTGCTAATTACACTGTGAATATATATTGATCATTTGCCAGAACCAATTATGTATCTACCTCCAAAGCATGCCTTAGTGAAAACCAAAGTTTCAGTAGTAATATATTGACTCTTTTCTATAACCTCAATGCAACTAGAAGACTACAACAAAAATAAAACTAAATAATTACCAGACATGATTGGAAAGCAAAATGAGCAAATAAAAAAATTAAACTTCATTTTTACCCATTGATTAAGTAGTAGTCGTTATGGAGCTCAGAAAATACCTAGAACTGAAATACATGAGTTTTTTCCTACCAAAAATCTAAAACTGTACTATAGGGAAATTTGTAGCCCTTGGAAAAAACCCAGCAATTTAAACATAAAACAAGTAGAGGGAAGAAAAACAATAAGTTTAAAAGCAGAAATAAGTGAAGTAGAAAACAAAAACTAGAGAGGATCAATAACTACCAAATTGATTCAATGTGAAGAGTAATAATAACATAGAAAAAACTGTGAGTCAATTGATTAAAAAAAGAGTGAATAAACAAGTATACATGACTGGAGAAAAGGGGTACATAAGTATACAGAGAGATTAAAAAAACTAATTACAATGAATATTTTTATGCTAATACATTTTTAAACTAAGAGAAAATGGACCATTCTAAAAATGATAATGAAATTATTTTTCCAAGTTAACAATTAAAAAAAATTTTTAAATATCTCTGAATATTAAGTTTCTAGCGAAGGCAAACATTAATTTTTTGAAATCCTTCTAATCATCTTTGGCAAAATGAGTAAAAGGATATATTTTTCAGTCTCTTTCTAGGGGTTAAGAATTCTAACGTGCATTAATCAAAATCCATTTAGTTACAATCTCAAATCAAACTTCTCTGGGAAAAAAGGATTTATTGGCTCATAAAACTAGAAATTCAGAAGTGTTTCTAGCTTCAGGAAGGCATCCAGTAGCTCAGATAATGCCACCAGTAAGTCACCTTGTTCTCTCTCTCTATCTTGGCCCTGCCTTCCCCAGTTTTGGGTTCATTCTCATGGAAGTAATGTGGCGGTTTTGGTCACCAAAATCTCTAGGCTTACATCATTCTCACAGCTAATGATCACAGAGAACAAAGAGCTCCTCTTTCCTGAGAGTTTCAGCAAAGTGCCGAGGGTCAACACTAATTGACCCACTGACGTCATGTGCCCATCCCTCAATTGATCCCTTTGAACAACGGAGGGAGTTGTCTGGCCATGTGACACGCCCTGGATCAGGGGGATGAAATTCATCCTTTCCATATCACATGGACCAAGAGTTGAGAGAAGCCATGTTCAAAAAATTTCCAACTCGCTCCTATAGATTCCATATTAGTAAAAATGACACAGAGATTACTAGATAATTATTTTTACCTGCTTTATCCAATCACCAGCAATGTCTACAATGTAAAGTGGCAGAAGACATACTTTTGTCTCCTTCCTTTGTCCAACAGCAGCAGTGAAGCTGGGATGTCAATCTGATTGGAATTTACCTTTATACATACAGCAACCTGATTTGCTGCTATTCTCTAGCATTTCCAAGTGCCAGAAACATGGGACAACCTCAGCATCACCAACTAGTAACTAATCATATGGTACGTACTCCACACCAGTTGAACTGATAACTAGTTGCACTCCTAGAACTCCCCTTCTTTTTAGGATCCTACTGGAAGAGAAGAAAGTGCTGGACCTTAGTGTCCAGGGGGAAGGAGGAGAGAACACTGGATGAAAAGAATGGGAGAAATTGGAGGGAGATGGAGAAAGAATTCTCCTTGTTTACAAGGGTCATGAGCTGCTTTAATCGAGGACCATATGGGATTAGGTAAAATTCAAGGGGACAGTGAGATCAAAACATCCTATGTTGAGATTATGTTAGTTAAGTGTTTGATAAACTGTAAGTTACTATGTGAATGTGAGAAATTCAACTATATCTTATCTGGAGTTCTTACCTCTTTCTTCTTCTTCTTTCTTTTTTTTTTTTTTTTTTTACAGGTATAACTGAGCAAAGTGTGTTCCACAGAACATTCTGTGTCATAGACTGTAAGAAAATTGTTTCCATGATCACATAAATCTGGTAAAACCAATGTATTCTGTACTCATCTTGTCTTACCACTTCCATTCACATATTAAAGTCTACAAAATTTCAAATTTTATTTAGCCCAATAATGACTATAAGACTTCCTACCCCACCCCTCATTTTTTTTTTTTTTTTTTGTGGTGAAGCCTATTAACATCATGTCTTTACACATACTCTGGGAAAGACTGATTTTTCTCCCTTCAAGGAAGACCTAAATGTGGAAATTGGTAATTGACTTACAAGTAGATTTTTGTAGTCTCCCATGCAACTGCTTCTTCTTTCTCTTTTATCTTTCCCTCTCCAGCTCCCGTTTCCATAGCTCACTGATCTCTGCTATTGACATTAATCATGAAATTGCTGATTGCCTCCAGGGAGTCTCCTTCAAACTTCACAGTGAAGCAATTGGTATGTTTCTTCACTTTATGAATGAAGGATGGAGGGGTCAGAAGCTGAGATCATGTGACTAAAGACAACAGTAATGACCCTGCATTATTGCTGGAAACAAGAAATAGCAGCTGCATTGTGAGGGTGTTTGTAAGAAATGTGGTCTTGCTGGAGACAAGGGGTGAAACTTCTCTTTCCTTCTTCCTTAATCTTCCAGTTGAGTCCTTCTCATATGTGGAAGTCTGCTCAGTTTTTTATTACCCCAAACTTTGTTGCTTAAATCATTGTTCTCAAGGATACTTGGAGACAAAAGAATATTCAAGCGATCCCAACAGACACAGTTGTGCAAATTATGTGGACTGGTAAACAACATACATGTTTATCCAAATTAGCCAACAAAAATACCTATGATAGCTAAGATGGAAGGAAAGTTCAGGATTTGGAAGACAAGAAGGAGCCGCAATTTCAAATTTGACACTGGTCAGATTTGGGGTTTCTGCTTTTGGATGCCGGGAATGGGAGTATGGCCATGAATTTGCTAGTCAGTGACTGAACAGGATGTCTGCCTGGACTTCAAAGAGTTCAATAATTATTGACCCCTAGGAGAAAGGAAAGCAGGGAAGGATGGAGGAAGAGGGGGAAGGGACTGAGGGAGGGAGAAGGGGAAGGGACCGAGGGAGGGAGAAGGGAAGGAAAGCAGGTGGTAAATACTAGAGGTCTGTCTGCTCAGCTCCAGTGTCCTGTTCTTCCTGCAACACGACATTGAGTCTGTTAGCCTTTGCCAGGCGAGTCACTTAACTTCTTGGAGGCTTTGTTTTTTTAATCTGTAAAACGGGAGTGATGGTACCTTTTTCAGTTACTTTACAGGATTGTTTTAAGGCTAAGCAGAAAGAGACAGGACATGGAAGGGGTTTGCTATGAGTGAAAAGCAACCCAGATGTCTTTATACATTTCATGGAACAGTAATGAACACATTTATATCCAACTTTGTACTGTATGGCACGATAAACATAACACACAGGCGACATACGTGCGGGCGAAGTGAAGATTTGTGCTCAAGTGAGCATTCTCTCGGCAACTGGAGGATGGACTACACAAAGCACAGAAAAGATATCTTAAAAATATGAATTTTTTATAATGGCATAATTTAATGATTTTAATAAATTAATTAAAAGCCATTTTTAGGGCTTCCCCGGTGGCACAGTGGTTGAGAGTCTGCCTGCCGATGCAGGGGACATGGGTTCGTGCCCTGGTCTGGGAAGAGCCCACATGCCTCAGAGCGGCTGGGCCCCTGAGCCATGGCCGCTGAGTCTGCGCATCCGGAGCCTGTGCTCCGCAACGGGAGAGGCCACAGCAGTGAGAGGCCCGCGTACCGAAAAAAAAAAAAAAAAAAAAAAAAGCCATTTTTAGAGTTGAGAAAGAGTGATGTTAACATTGTTTTTGGACAGTTGTTTGGAATTGAGCCTTCAGCTTTGGTCTTTGCTGTTTTTTCTTTCCATTTGATATGTTCTTAATTTGAGGGATGTTTCAGGCACCCAGAGGAAGCCAGGTGGCAGATGAGCACGTCTGATGAGTTGATTTTTCTCCGCCAACACACGTCTACCTAAAACATATATATATAACATTTCAAATTTGCCGTAGGTGAAGGTTTGGATTATTACATGGGAGCAGGGCTGTGGCTGCAAAGTTTCCAGGTAATGATGGAACTGTCTCCTTGATTTAAGTCAAGGCTGCCTGTGAAGTTGATTTTAATCCACTTTTGCACATAGAACCAAAATGACACCTTAAAGGAAAGATGAGAGCAAACCCACAGAAAATTTCTTTTCTAGGTAATTCTTCCTAGATGTTTAAATTTCTAATTAGAAATTTTTGTGGTCAGTTGTTCAGGCTTGTTTTTTCAGTTCATTTGTTTGATTTGGTTTTGATTTTGCTATTGATTTTTTTGCTTGTGGTTAAAAGAAAGAAAGAAAGAAAGAAAAAAGTGTCTAGGCCGGCAAAGGTCAGTTCCTGAAATTTGTATTTGTATGAACTCCAGGTAAACTTTATTTATCTGAGTTTATCGTCCTGAAATTGCCTGGGCCTAGATACAAAAAAAAAAAAAAGGTTTTTTTGACAGTGGTGACCACACATCTCTTGATTAAGCTGTCAAATTTGAAGACTGATTGACCTGGAGATATGATTTCAATTATTGCTTTTGATGGTTCTAGAATTTGTATCAAGAGATAAGACATCGGGGTCTGGGAGACATTTTCTATTGCTGGGGGTAGGGGAAGTAGGTCACTGTATGTGCATAAAATTTTACAAACCAGTTTGGTTACTTTGCTCCAAGAGTTTTATAGCCATTTATGGTTCTTTCTTGCTAAATGGAAGTCAGTTCTGTTTTGTAGAAGTCACATATGCATGGCCTTCACTTCAGAACTTAATAAGTCACAGACATGGTTTGAATCCCAGATCCTCTACCTTCTGGCCTTGGGAACTTGGGCAAACATTTCACTTCACTGTGCCTCAGTTACGGCAGGTTGTAAGGAAATCATGCTGCCTGTCTGGCAGGATGTTGGGATGATTAAAAGATCCTAGTACAGGAACTCGCACATTATTGTTATTACTAGCATCCCTCACAAGGACTGTCTTTAAAATTGTTGTTTGCATTTGAAACGTGATTCACAGTTTATAAAGTGTTGATATTTCTTCTGTGTAAATCTCAAGGCAAGTATTAAAACTTCCCATTTTAAAATGAGAAGAGCAAGGCCAAGACATATAAAACTGATTTTTCAAAGTTCATGCTGCAAAACATGACAGAGCGGGAAACCTGCCTTAGCTCAGCATCATCCCTTATAACCTATAACCAAGATTCTCTTCTTGACCAAACTACTCACGCTCTCCTAAACTCTTTTTCTACTAGGGTTCAACTCTTGGATTTACATGTTTATTTCTGCAATGTCTAGTTTTAGCAAGAATCCTGCTATGTCTGTTTAGCCAGAATCCTCAAACCTGAATATCTGATCACTCTTCTTTTTGTTTTTTAACATCTTTATTGGAGTATAATTGTTTTACAATGTTGTTTTAGTTTCTGCTGTATAACAAAGTGAATCAGCTATACGTATGCATATATTCCCATATCCCCTCCCTCTTGTGTTTCCCTCCTACCCTCCCTATCCCACCCCCCTAAGTGGTCACAAAGCACCGAGCTGATCTCCGTGTGCTATGCAGCTGCTTCCCACTAGCTATCTATTTTACATTTGGTAGTGTATATATGTCCATGCCTCTCTCTCACTTCATCCCAGCTTACCCTTCCCCCTCCCCGTGTCCTCAAGTCCATTCTCTATGTCTGTGTATTTATTCCTGTCCTGCCCCTAGGTTCTTCAGAACCAATTTTCTTTTTTTAGATTCCATATATATATGGGTTAGCATACGATATTTATTCTTCTCTTTCTGACTTACTTCACTCTGTATGACAGACAGAGTATAGGTAGGTCCATCCACCTCACTAAAAATAGGTCCATCCACCTCACTAAAAATAACTCAATTTCATTTCTTCTTAAGGCTGAGAAATATTCCATTGTATATATGTGCCACATCTTCTTTATCCATTCATCTGTTGATGGACACTTAGGTTGCTTCCATGTCCTGGCTATTGTAAATAGAGCTGCAATGAACATTGTGGTACTTGACTCTTTTTGAATTATGGTTTTCTCCGAGTATATACCCAGTACTGGGATTGCTGGGTCATATGGTAGTTCTATTTTTAGTTTTGTAAGGAACCTCCATACTGTTCTCCATAGTGGTTGTATCAATTTACATTCCCACCAACAGTGCAAGAGGGTTCCCTTTTCTCTACACCCTCTCCAGCATTTGTTGTTTGTAGATTTTTTGATGATGGCCCTTCTGACTGGTGTGAGGCAATACCTCACTGTAGTTTTGATTTGCATTTCCCTAATGATTAGTGATGTTGAGCATCCTTTTATGTGGTTGTGGGAAATTTCCCTTTCTCTTTCTCTTCTTTGTTCGCACAGCTCCTGGGGATCAGCTTTGGTTTTGGCCCCGCCTCTGCTTGTAGGTCACCATCAGGCATCTGTTCCCTGCCCAGACAGGAGGAGGTTAAATCAGCGGCTGATTAGGGCACTCTTACTCACTCAGGCCAGCGAGAGGGTGGGGTACAGTAGTCATAATTGGAATGCGGGGTGAGCCTGTGGCGGCAGAGGCTGCCATGACATTGCAACAGCCTGAGGCATGCCATGTGTTCTCCCAGGGAAGCTGTCCCTGGATCACGGGACCCTGGCAGTGGCGGGCTGCACAAGCTCCTGAGGGGTGTGGGTGTGGTAGTGACCTGTGCTTGCACACAGGATTCTTGGTGGCAGGAGCAGCAGCCTTAGTGTTTCATGCCCGTCTCTGGGGTCCGAGCTGATAGCCGCTGCTTGCGCCCATCTCTGGAGCTTGCTTAGGTGGTACTCTGCCTTCTGTGGGCACACGGGAAAGGAATCCTCTTTCCTTGTGCACCCCGAAACAATGGTCTATTGCCTCTTCAGCAGGTCCAGACATTTTCCTGGACTCCCTCCCGGCTCACTGTGGTGCACTAGCCCCCTTCAGGCTGCGTTCATGCAGCCAACCCCAGTCCTCTCCCTGGGATCTGACCTCAAAAGCCCAAGCCTCGGCTCTCAGCCCCCACCCGCACGGTGGGTGAGCAGACAAGCCTCTCGGGCTGGTGAGTGCTGGTCAGCAGCGATCCTCTGTGCAGGAATTGCCCTCTGCACCCCTGTTGCTGCGCTCTCCTCCGCGGCTCCGAAGCTTCCCCCCTGCCCACTCCCTGTCTTCGCCAGCGAAGGGGCTTCCTAGTGTGTGGAAACTTTTCCTCCTTTACAGCTCCCTCCCAGAGGTGCAGGTCCCGTCCCTATCCTTTTGTCTCTCTTTATTCTTTTTTCTTTTGCCCTACCCAGGTACGTAGGGGAGTTTCTTGCCTTTTGGGAAATCTGAGGTCTTCTGTCAGTGTTCAGTAGGTGTTCTGTAGGAGCTGTTCCACATGTAGATGTATTTCTGGTGTATCTGTGGGGAGGAAGGTGACCTCCGTGTCTTACTCCTCCACCGTCTTGAAGGTCCTCCCCAATCACTCTTGATATCTAATTGGGTTCCTCACCTTCCAGCATCCCTCAAGTGATGTTTGATCACCCTGGCCTGCCTTCAGCAAGAATCCTGTTAGGTTGGTTAAGAAAGAATCTTCCCTCACCCCAGATGTTTCCTCTTAGTAATTTTCTATCTACTGACCCCCACCCTGCTCCTTGGCTATAAATTTCCACTTGCCCAGGTTGTGTTCAAAGTTGAGACCAATATCTCTTCTCCACTACAAGACCCTATTACAGTGGTCCCCATACTGATCTCAGTAGCCCCCCTCTGAATGAAGTCTGCCTTTCATCTTTAACAAGTGTCATGAATAATTTTTTCTTTAACACCTAGAATAGGATTTGACTTTTCATAGGTCTTAAGAACATTTTTGTTGAATAGATGATTGAATGAAGTACCTAAAGCAAAAATTCTCTGAATGCCAAGTTTATTGCTATTTTTTTTGTGTGCTCAATCTGCATATCTAAACCAGGGTCGTGTTTTCTTCTAATGACAGCAGAATAATGGGTATTCAGATAAAGCAGAGCTTTTTTGATGTAAGTGTGGACTGAATCACACTTATATGTTCCACAATATTAAAGGGACCCCCCTTTTTTTTCCAGTGAGGCTCATTGAGTATGCAATCTTCAGGGCACTGTATTGAGATGGCTGATGTACCCTCAGCTTCTGGAAAGAGTGATTTAACAGCAACAAACCATTGACCAGGACACCTAAAGGGGGTGGACGCTTTATAGCTAATGTCCACACAAGCCACCAAACAGGCTGCATCAAGAAACATGCCTGTATCTGAAAGAACAACACATTCCTTTGATTCCCTGAGACTGTCCAGTGTACAAGGACTATTTTTCCTTGAGTGGAAAAGATAGCATTGATTTGATGAGAAGACCATGAGAAATTTGACTGGACTCCATATTTGAGTAGTAAGAAAAAAATTGCTGGGAGAATATACTTACTTGGCAAGAAAATTTAATGGTGAATTACAGATCCCTCTAACAAAAATATTTCTGATGGCACAGGCTGCTATAGTGAAAAGAATGCTGGATGGAGCACAGAGACTGGTTGTTAATTCCAAGTCTGTCATTAAGTAGCATTGTTGCTTTAGCCAAGTACTCAGCTTTTCTGAGCTGCGTTCTCTTCTTTAAGTGAGTTGGTTAAATAAATAATATTAGAGGTTCCTGAAATTCTGAATTTATATATTCATGAGAAATATTTTTGATCCACAACAATTTGTTTTTTTAAAAAAACTCTCCTGCATTTAAAAACAAAAGGAACTGAGTGACAATCAGCATTGAAACAGAAATTAATTCATTAACATTTTAAAATATCTCAATGGCAATATTTCCCAAACAATGAGTCCCATTGATGACATGAGTGGGCCATTGTGCCTTCTGCCAGTAGAACAGACACCACTTTATTCTTAGCAGCTGTGATCCCCAATTGGAAAGGGGACTGGTCCAAAAATGATAAAGGGAAATCACAGCACAGTGCTGAAAAACAGCATGGAGCTTAGGGGCGTCTACTGCCTTGGTCACTGTTCTTCCCTCGAGCTTCCTGTCAAGGAACTTGCCCTTTGGAGACTGAAGCCCCACAGTGGCTCAACTTTTGCTTTGGGGGTATTTGCCTGAAAAGGCTCTTTTTGCTCTCTTTATTGCTAAAAAGAGTATAAAAGGGTCTTATTCATAGAACCAATTCTTCACCAATGCAGTGTCCCCCATACTCAAGCTTTACTTAAACAGTTTCTCCTATTTTCCATTTCCAAATTATTTTGAAATAGGGCAAAGCAGAAGAGAATACATTGATACTTGAATCAAGTATTCAAGTTCCGAAGACAGATGATTCTCTAGATTTATTAAAGTAGCCATGAGTTCTTGCTACTCCCTTTGTTGGGGAAGCTCTTTAAGTGAATGCCCAAGGCTCTTCCCTCACCCACTTCAGAGCTTTGCTCAAATATATCTCCTGGGAGACTTTCCCTGTCCAGACATGTGCACTACCTCCCACCCCATTTCATGTTCCCCATCCCTGATTTATTTTTCCTCACACCATGTTGTTTCCCCAGGATCTCATCAAGTATAGGATCTTTCTGGATATTGGCTGGATCTCAATACCTAGAACAGTGCTTGATACACAGTATGCAACCTGTATGTATTTGTTGAATGACTAAAGGTTGGATGGCATCCAAGAAAGTACTGTAATAAATATTTCATAAAGTGATAAATGAATCATTAGGAAAGGGAGTCCTTTGAATTCCCACTGGTCCTTTGATTTTCACTCTGGTGAAGCACAGAAGTAAATTGGCTTGCCATTTGGATGTAGCCTTTCTGAAAGTCACCTACTTCTACAGTGTTTCTTCACTGCTAGGAGTGATTTCACTCTCTCCAGGAGAGGAAGGCTATTGAACACCAAAGGGACATGTTGAAACTCGCTGTTATGTCCCTCTGGTTCTCTTTCATATCACTCAGTTTTGTCCTGGTTTCTCCTGGAGGTTTCTTTCCTCCTGTCCTCTCTGGGGATTTCTTATCCCACATTCAAACAGGTAATGGTATTAAAGTACGAGAATATAGAATGAAAGCATGTTAGATTCAGGAAGAACCACTTAGTCTAGTGGCTTCTAAGCTTCCCTGCAACCTATAAACATTTGGAGAGCTTTTGTAAGTACTGCTACTCAGACTTCACCCCAGACTATTAAACCAGAATCTCTGGAGCCAGCCCCACATCAGAATAATTTGAAAGCTCTCCTGCTGATGGTATCGTGCAGCAAGAGTTGAGAATTGCCTATCTATTCTGTCTCCCATCCCCAACTCAACAGATGAAAAACTTGGATTCAGATGTATTGAATTACTTTCCCATGGCTGCTGTAACAAATTATCATGGCTTAAACTTAATGGCTTAAAACAGTAGACGTATTCTCTCAGAGCTCTGGAGGCCAGAAGTGGGAAATTGGTATCACTGAGCCAAAATCGAAGGAGTTGGCAGAGCTGTGGTCTCTCCAGAACTTCATAATAGAACCTTATTTGGAAATAGAGTCATTGCAGTTGTAATTAGTTAAGATGAAGTCATCAAGATGTAGAGTGGGCTATGAGCTAGTATGACTGGTGTCCTTATAAAAAGGGGAAATGTGGACACAGACACATTCAGACAGGGAGAACACCATGTGAAGATCGGAGTTATGCTGCCACAATCCAAGGAACTACCGGAAGCTAAGAGAGAGGCCGCAACAGATCCTTCCCTAGTGCCATAAGAGGGAGCATGTCCTATCAACTACTTCATCCTGGACTACCAGTCTCTAGAGATGTGAGACAAAGAATTTCTGGTGTTTAGACCACTCAGGTTGTGGTACTTTGTGAAGGCAGCCCTAGCAAACAAATAGAATACCCCTGAAATGGTGTTCCTTTAATGAGGACGGCCTGGATGTACCATTTTTATAGTCCTCTCACTTGACAGATTCAACAATTCCATTAGAAGTCCGGACGGTAAACAGAATAGCACGTTAGTGAAGATCGAGAAGACGGGTTCTGTTTTCCAATATGCAAACTTCTTGATTTAGAGATAAAACTGAATCCCAGGGAGGTGATGTAGTTTGTCAAGAGGTTCTCAGGACTACAGTTAAATGTGTCAAATTATTGGATCCCAAAGAGTGGCTGATTGCAAAGCCCCTCCTAGTGTTGGTGGGGGTGGTATATATGGATGTGGGCCTTACTGAGTCATTCAATCAATTATTACTTATTGCATGTTGGTTACACAAAGTTCTGATCTCCTCCCTCAGAACAGTGAACATTTTCATGGAAGAAAGTTGTGGTCAGAAGCTGCTGACTACCATTTTTCTCCACATTTGGGCATCCTGAAGAGAGAAAGCAAGAAGGAGGGTGAGGATAAACCAATCTATGTGCCCTACTTTCTTTTCTCTTCTCCCCACCTCCTTTCTCAACTCAAGATTTTCCTTTTCACCCACATGCCTCATCCTAGATTTGGGCAAGAGGAGCCTTTGACCTAAGACCGTTTTAGAAAGTCTCACATAACACACACAACTCAGGCATCAACAAAACATTTTTCCACTCCCTCTCCTGGATGGGACAAGATAGTGGAGACAGACACTGTATCAGGGTGTGGAAATAATTTGAGTGGCAGAACTCTTAATTAAGAGAAAGAAAAATTAATTAACAAGTTCTTTCTCTCAGGTAGCATGAAGCTAATTTTACATAAGGAGATAGGGTTTCCAGGTAGGAACAAGAAGGCATACATGCCAAATGAGAAATATTTTACAGTGTGAAAAATTCATATTACTTTTAAATTTGTTTATATGTAGGTCAAGATCTATGCTGTCCAATATGGTGGCTATTTAGATTTAAATAAACCAAAATTAAACGAAATTAAAAATCCAGGTCGTGGGACTTCCCTGGTGGCCCACTGGTTAAGACTCTGCACCTCCAATGCAGGGGGCCAGGATTCGATCCCTGGTCAGGGAACTAGATACCGCATGCCGCAACTAAAAGATTCTGCGTGCTGCAACTAAAAGATCCCGCGTGCTGCAACTAAGACCTGGTGTAGCCAAATAAATAAATAGATTTTTTTGTAAAAAAAAGAGAGGTTATTTAAAAAAAAAAATCCAGGCCCTCTGTCCTACTCACCACATTTCAAGTGCTCGTTAGTCACACGTGGAGCGTGGCTACCATACTGGACAGTTCAGATATAGAACATTTTCATCATTGCAGAAAATTCTATTGGACAGCATTGGTCTAGATGTAATGAATGTGGAGCATGATACTGATTTTTCACATTGGCAATTAGATTGGTACCGAAGCTAGGATTGCAAAAGTTGTACTTTATAAAAATATTTAATATAATTTAACAAATTCTCAAAAAAACGATTCAGCTTATTTAAGTAATTAAAAGATCAATCAGGAAAGGCCTAAGATAATGGCACCAAATGGTGGGTAAGGTGATAAAGTGTGCAAAGTAGAATGTTGGCTGAAATACAGAAATATTTTGTGTGGCATGTAAGGTACATCATCTGAATTTGTTACTGGGAGAATGGTCTCGATGTTCATAGCAATGACACTGGGAACAAATCAGAGATTACATATGTTTTCTGGATCTAGGCAATGGAGGAACATGTTGATGAAACATATCAAGTCTGACATCATAACTACTCTCAGACACATGCTGAGAATAATGACTAAATCATTCTTAGAGCAACAAAATTAAATTTAGATAACATATGAGATTCACTAGAAGAGAGAAATGAAACGCAGGTCTTATGAATTTGAATATTTCATAAAGAGATGCTAAATTTACAGTGCATTTGTGCCTTATATGATAAAATTATTTTATGACATTTTTGTGATCATAATTTATTATATGTGACCACATCAACAATTTTTAAATGACATGTAAAATTATGATTAACTTCTGAATCTGTTTTCCTTAAAGAATTCATTGACAATGCTAATTGCTATTGTCTCGGAAGAGGGAAATTTCTCTACATTGAATTTAATTTAAAAAACTAAGAACTCTGATGACTCAAGAAAGTTTGTCTAATTTGGCTTTGCTGGCAGTAGATCCCAGATTATGTGACAAATCTTTAACAGTGTAATTAGTGATGTGCTGAAATAAAGGCAAGGCATATTTTTATGAAAAAATATAATAATTTATGAATGGCATGTCTTTAGAACTCATTCTGACATTGGCGGCTTACCAACAGAACACTGTAACTTGAATTAAATTCAGTTATCTTTGATATTATACTGACTTACAATCGCTTAAACTTAACAGTATTAAAAATATTGTTCAATTTTGTCATTATGAAGGTGTACTTTTCAAGGAAGGTGGATAGAACATATTTTAACCAACAGTTTGTCAGCTTGATTTATACCTTTAAAATATATTGTTATATGGTATGTGGGCCTCCATTTGTCTCCTGGCCTTTGGTCTGGGAATAATAAGAGTGAGCCTGGCTGTCAGTCCTTCTGGAGGAAGTAAAAACGCCTTTTCCCACGGGTTAGTTAGAGCTTCCCGTTTCAGACCCCCAGGGAGTTTACACAGACAAGTTCACTAGGTTCTAGTTCAACTTCACGGTTCAACTTCACGGTTCACCTATACCAGTCGTGTAGTTTCAGACATTTGGGGCGAGAACATTTAGAGATTGTGCTTAAGTATTTGCAATGGGTCACACTTCAGTGGATACTGACCAGTATTATGGCACCTCTGCAATTACAGAACAAGAGGAAGGGGAAAGGATTAGGCTCCGGTGTGAGGGATTTCAC
The DNA here is from genome assembly GCF_937001465.1 of Orcinus orca. Classification (NCBI taxonomy): domain Eukaryota; kingdom Metazoa; phylum Chordata; class Mammalia; order Artiodactyla; family Delphinidae; genus Orcinus; species Orcinus orca. The sequence goes on from NC_064575.1 coordinate 69,583,179, forward strand.
TTATGCCCCAGGAAAAATGTATTTGAGAGCTGAGTGTCCTTAAACCTTGGACTGGTTGATTGAGGGGAAAGGTGGGAAGCTCCACCCCGCTTCCCTTGGGCTCTGACTGGATTTCTCTGATTTGAATGTTACGGATCTTGTGGAGTCTTGTCTGAAAGCAGAGGAATGGGACATATGATTTTTTTTCCAGTTTTATTAAAATATAACTGACGACAATTGTAAATATTTAAGGTATACAACTTGATGTTTTTTGTTTTTTTTTTTTTAATTTTTAAAAAAAATTTTTGTGTTATGTGGTCCTCTCACTGTTGTGGCCTCTCCCGTTGCGGAGCACAGGCTCCGGACGCGCAGGCTGAGCGGCCATGGCTCACGGGCCTAGCCGCTCCGCGGCATGTGGGATCTTCCCGGACCGGGGCACAAACCCGTGTCCCCTGCATCGGCAGGTGGACTCTCAACCACTGCGCCACCAGGGAAGCCCCAACTTGATGTTTTGATATATGTACGCATTATGAAATAATCAATACAATCAAGCTAATTAACATATCCATCACCTCAATAGTTACCATTTTCTTTTTTCTTTTTTTTTGGTAGAGTCCTTACAGGTCTAAAAGATTAGGATTCTGTGGCCTGCTGTTTAAGCATTGCACAGTCACATCACTCTAGCTCAAAACAGAAATGAATTTTACCCCAGTTTACAAGGAAGCAAATAATAGTCTCCATGAGCTGTAAAGGTACACCCTCTTGACGTTTTGCATTCTTGCTAAAGCCAAAGGGAGCCCTTCTACACTGGGGACCTTTGGGTTCTGTTTTACCAGTGACCTAATCCATTGTGAATGACCACCAAGAAAGTGGCCTGAATTATGCTCCCACTGTTCACGTAGCTGTGACATTTTGTAACAAAGACCGGCTTCTCAGACATGTGTCCTGTGTGAAAGTGAGCTCTAGCCTGGGCTGACTTTCTGTCCATCCCAGGCCCAGAGGGGAGGGGAGTTCCTGGAGCCACTGCTTGAAAGGGCTCTGGGCTCAGGTTTCCCAAGAGCAGCTGCTGGTCGTTTAGGCATCTGAAACCTTTGAATAGAACGCGTGAGGTGTCTGTCTGACTTGCAAGGAAAGCTCGGCAGCTCTGAACTCAGGGAATGAAATGGCTTTGGAAGGGAAAGATGAGAGGTAGCAGGAAAGGGGAGAGGCTGCCGGATGAAACAGGCAGGTGTCTGTGGGCTGAGTGGCAGAAAGAGGGGCATGCTTCCAAAAAGAAAAAGAAATGACTTCAGATTAGTTTTTGCTGTGTTTTGATATGTCAGAGGGAAATGCTTGCGTGACAACTGGCTAAAATGAAGGCCTGGGGCCCCTTAGAATGTAAGCTGATGAGGCAGAGATAAAATGAAGATAGAACCTGTTTAGCTCCCTGCTTCAGGGCCAGGCCTGAGATACTGAGTGTGTAGGAGGTGATCAATAAATGCCTTCGAATTAACCAGTGAGTGAATGGCTCAGCAAACCTGTGAATTTCATGAGTGGCCACATGGCCTACTGGAAAGTGCTTGAAGGTTCGAACAGACATGTATGGATTTGAGAATAGTGGCTCCTCTTGTGTGATCTCAGTGCTTTCAGCCTTGATCTTTCCATTTTTAAAATTTGCTTGGTGATAACCACTTTGCTCAGTTGCGTGAGAACTAAAAGTGCCACATGTAGGAACTTCCCTGGTGGCGCAGTGGTTGAGAGTCCGCCTGCCGATGCAGGGGACGCGGGTTCGTGCCCCGGCCCGGGAAGATCCCACATGCTGCGGAGCGGCTGGGCCCGTGATTCATGGCCGCTGAGCCTGCGCGTCCGGAGCCTGTGCTCCGCAACGGGAGAGGCCACAACAGTGAGAGGCCCGCATACTGCAGAAAAAAAAAAAAAAAAAAAAAGTGCCACATGTAAGTTCTATATATATTCATTTATTCTGAAGACTTAATTCTCTTTAATCCTTTTATTTTTTCCTTTCTAGCAGCTGGGGAAGTATAGTTGTAATAGACCAGCCCATAGAATCTGCTTCTTGTTCTCAAAATTATCTGATACTTAGAAATAAGGCAAAGAGGACTGCGTGTCCTTTCAGTGTCATTCTGGAACATTGACTAATAGACCTACCCAATGACTACTTAATAATCAAGGAGAAAATGCCTGTATTTGATATTGTATTTTTTATGGATCAGGGCCCTAATTCTGTCATGTTACCTTTTAACTGGTAGATTTTTGTTTAATAGAGATGCAAATTTCTGTCTCGTAGAAAATTTAACTACGGAGGACAGTTTATTCGTTTTCTACCTAACCTAGCAATTTTACTCCAATATTCTTTCTTTAATCCCTATAAATTCTCAGTTCCTCAAATGCTCTTTGATACTATTTTACGATTCTGCTGATTCCCTTTGATCATTCCATATTAAATTAGTTAAATAAATTGATCATATGAGTCATGTTTTTAACTTTTTGAAAATCATACTTTGCAGTATTTAGAGATCTCCATCTTTTGCTAGCAATCCTAGAACATGGTGGGCACTCAACATAGGTTTTGTGAATAAATGAGTGAAGAATAAACTAAAGCATGAACTACTAAAGGAGGACAGAAGGAACCCTGAGTCCCACCAGCTTTTGAGAAAAATAAAATATTTAATGAGTTTTTCATAATGTTAAGTTTATAGCAGAATTTTAGAATTCTGAGATAATTTCCTTCTTACTGGGGTTAAAATGTTCTTTATATTATGGAATTATGGTAATAATAGTTTGAATTTATTTTTGAATTCTGTCATTGAAGACCAAAAATTGGAAATTTGCATCTCTGTGCTGGTTCATAGTTTTTAGAGATGTCCCTGGCCCTTGTAATCCACTTGATCTCTCAGATTTCCTCTTTCCCTGATATGATCATTATGGGAAGATGAAATCTCATTTACTTTAAACAAGTCATGTAGCTTTCAGCAAGATTTCCAAGACTTGCTATCATTAAGAGAAATGGCTGTTTTTGAAAGACATTGTGCATGCAAGCTCTTTTATTTTATTCTCACTAATTCCAGTTTTAAAGTAGCTTCTAGGATAAAGAAGAAAAAAACCACCTCCTTTTACCATAAAAAGAAATAGGACAGTATAGTCTATGTCAAAGTTTCATGTAATATTATTAAGCAGATACAGTGCCTAGAATATATTAGGTGATCACTTCATGTTTGTGGAATGCCTTTAGGCAAGGTTTCTTCTTGTTTCCTGTCTTTGATTGGTCAAGCCTCACCCTCTAGGGTTTTAACTTATCAGCATTTTACATGTTGGTAGAAAGAAAAATATAGGCATCTATAATATCTCTATATCATAAAACATAACCAGTAATAATCCGATGGGTATTACATGAAAAAATTATGGGAAGCATTAAAAAAATCTTTTTATACTATTGTCATTATTAGGAAATGATAGGAGTGAACTGTAGCAATACCAAGTAAAGCAAACCTTCTAAAAGAGGAATCACACATGCCTCACATTCCCTTAGGAGGATGAAGCAAAGATAAAAGTGCCAATGGAGGGTTTCCCTTGTGGTGCAGTGGTTGAGAGTCCGCCTGCCGATGCTAGGGGACATGGGTTCATGCCCCGGTCCGGGAAGATCCCACATGCCGCAGAGTGGCTGGGCCTATGAGCCATGACCACTGAGCCTGCGCATCTGGAGCCTGTGCTCTGCAACGGGAGAGGCCACAACAGTGAGAGGCCCGCGTACCGCAAAACAAACAAACAAACCAAAAACCACACTTCATCCACTCCTTTGTAGTGTAATGTCAGTCAGTAAATACTTCAGTATATCACATCAGTGGTTCTCAAGCTTGACTGCATATTAGTAGAATCAACAAGGGGTCTTTAACATTTTTTAATGCCCAAATGACATCCCAGACCATCTAAATCAGAAACCCTTGGAGTGATATTCCAGGTTATTCCAAAGTGCAACCAAGTTTGAAAATCGGTGGACTAGATTAGATGCTTCTTATGATGAGATGCCCTTGGAATGCATTTACTTTCTAAAAATAAAATATTTTAATTTTTATAAATGGCCAAATTTCATACAGGCTTATTTCTGCTTCTGACTGTGATAGAGTAACTGTGATGAGACAGTAAACAATGAGAAAACTGCATGAAATATATGAGGTAACTGTTTCTGGACAGTAGACAATAGGCAGTGCAGGACTGTGATTCATGAGAGAAGAGAAATAAATAATGTGAACTTTATGTTCATCTGGGCTGTCTGTCCAGAGGCACTTCCTAGATTGCAGTGAAGGGAGGGAAACTCAAGCAGAGCATAGGAGGAGATGGAGGCTGGAATTTTGGAAGAGTGAGGTGTCTGGAATTTAAGGGTCAGAGTACCAGAAAGGAGGGAGCTGCCTGGAAAAAAACTCTCCAAAATCTGCATAAAGGTCCCCTTGAATATAGTGTTGAATAGTAACCTACAGATGTGAAAGGTGAGCCTCCATGAGGCTGGGCAAAGAAACAACCAAGGAACTGTAAACTGAAGGGTTCCTAGAACACACACGGGGCTGGGAGATGTCTGAGTTTTGGTCAACCACAGTAAAGAGTTCGTGTTGAAGCCCTCAGGACACTGAAGGGTCCTGCCTTACGAAGGAGAATAAACTAGCTCTAGAGTTAAGGACACTTGAAACCTGCACTAAAAAGCTTGTAAGAAAACTTGGCAAATTTCAAGCTGAATAACAAGTACAGTAATTTAAGTGCCTGCCTGAATGAAGTCCAATGCCTTTTTTTTTTTTTTTTTTTTTTTTTTTTTAGTCCAATGCCTTTTAAAGGAATGTATCTTAAAAGGAAATCCAGCACTCAACATTATAAAATGCACAGGGTCCAAGGTCTAATAGAAACAAAATACTAGACATGTGAAGAAGTAGAAAAAGTACAACTTCCTACCAGGAGAAGCATCCATTATTATAAACAAAACAAAAGTGATAAAGGTAATGGAATTAGCAGATGCGGATCTTAAAACAGCTAATACGGGCTTCCCTGGTGGCTCAGTGGTTGAGAGTCCTCCTGCCAATGCAGGGGACACGGGTTCATGCCCCGGTCCGGGAAGATCCCACATGTCGTGGAGCGGCTGGGCCCGTGAGCCATGGCCGCTGAGCCTGCGCGTCTGGAGCCTGTGCTCCGCTGCAACGGGAGAGGCCACAACAGTGAGAGGTCCGAGTACCGCCAAAAAAAAAAAAGAAAAAGAAAAAAAAGCTAATATAAATACCTTCAAGGATTTAAAGAGAAATATAAGCTAAATGAGATATTTTACTCTCTCTTTTTAGTACTAAATCTTTGAAATCCATATGTGTTTTACACGTACATCACATTTCAACTATTGGTCTAGCTACATTTTAAGTATTCAGTTGCCACATATGGCTAATGGTTACTCTATTGGGCAGCACAGCTCTGGTCCATCAGCCTGCTTTATTTCCTCAGTTACATTTGACCCTTGAACAACAGGGTTTGAACTGCTTGGGTCCACTTATACATGGGTTTTTTCAATAAAGCCGTACTCCAGTACTGCAGGATCTGCAGTTGGTTGAATCTGAGGATTCAGAACTGGGTACAGAAGGCTGACTGTGAAGTTATACTCAGGTTTTCAACTGCACAGAGACTCAGCACCCCTAACTCCAACCTTGCACATGGGTCAACTGGATTTATTGCCATCTGAACATAATAACACTTCGGATTCATTTTTCTGTCTCACCCTACTAGAATATAAGCTCTAACAGAGAAAGGACATTGTCTGGTTCACTGCTGTATGCCCAGTGGCTAGAAGAGAGCTCAATACATGGTAGGTACCACTATTTATTTCTTGAATAAAAAATGTTTCAAGAGAAGACCTCAATACTATATACAGCAGATAGGGATTCTAAGAGATACATTCTAAGAACAAGGATGGCCCTTAGAGGAGGTTTAGTCAGTGAAGACTTTGAAATTCGATGGATATGGGTTTGAATCTCAGTTCCTCATCTGCAGTTCTATGACTCTGGGCAAGTTATTTAACCTCAATGCAGGGCTGTCCAAGGTCCAAACTCTTTTGGAAGAGTTTAAAATGAACTCTCTGAAAGGTGCTTGGAGGTGGATGACAGGCACACAGGTTCAAGTAGGCTGGTTGTTAAGCCTTGTATTTATTTATTTATCCTTCATTTAGCCTTCACTCATTCATTTATTTGTCAATTTATATAACATGGGCCCTTCACCAAGATACCTTTAAACAGTCTTCCAGGGATAGAATTCTTGGTTGAATGGACTGCGACCCTGAAATAGTGTTTTATTTTTTGTTTTACTTTTTGTCAAAATATATAACACAAAAGAGTAGACTGTAGCTTTTGGGAACAGGAACTGAATTTTTCATTTTGTACCTGGATGTTTGACATATATGTATATAGTACAGCCATCACAAGGCCCAGCAACTCAGAACCCCTTCTTTACTTCTTTTATCCATCACTGCGGCTCTGAGGCCTGTTGTGCCTTCTTTCGTCTTCCTAAAGAGAGCTCCCAGAGTCTGTGAAACTTCAGTGACTCTTTTGTCTTCCCTCCTCAGCAATGGGCTGAATGTTCTCTTGAATGGCAGGCATTATTTATGACAAAGGTTCCCTCAATGTCAACTTGTCCACAGAGGGAAGCACAGCTCCAAGGGCATGTTCTTCTCCGGATGCCAGATTCAACTCCCATTAGCAGTAACGAGCGTTACGTGTGTGACTGCTGCCTTTTCTGGGCCATTGCAGCATGGAGAGAAGCCTTTTGTCATCCATCACATCACCAGAAACCCTTGCTCACTCATTTCCCCTTCTCTAAATAGCTTTCCAAACAAGAAAGTGGAAACGTTGTTTATCTCTGACCAAAATGTTCTTTCCAATAGCAGTAATGAGGTCTTCTGAAACCAAAAGGCAGAGTTTGCTCTCCCTGGACACAGGACAGCGCTAAAGGGATTAACCTTAGAGGAAGGTCAACTCTGGACCATTGTCGGAGTTGACTGTCATTTCTTGGAGCTCAGGAACCCTGACTTCTTTGGACCCATCATAGTACTTAGCCTTCTGCTAGGCAAGGAGCAAATGCTCTATAATTAAAGCCAGGAACTTGCTACACTCTTCACATTCATTATCAGAGATAATTCTCAAATCAATTGGCTTGATATGTCTGGTGGATATTCTCATTCATTTGGTCCACCCAGCTTTAGAAGTGTATCCTGTGTGTGAAGAATTTCCCACTCATGAGACTCAGAAGGATACTGGATAATCATTTCCCCAGCCTCTCATGCAGCTAAGAGGGGGATAGGTATAAACTCAGTCTCCTCTGGTCATATGTATGCTCTGCAGACTCTCAAAGGGAATTAGCAACCAGAAGAAATGGGGAGCACAACGAAGCTTTTAGTGGGGGCAGCAGCCATCGTTAGGGTTAGAGTTAGGGTTAGGGTTAGACTAACCCTGAACAGCAGAGGGAGTGGGACTCCGGGGCGGGGTGGGAGGGAGGTTCCGATGTCAAGGGTCAGTGGTGTCAGCCGTGCAGATTATAGTGGGCAGAGCCTAGAAGCAGCAATAGTAATTTTCTCTCTAGGAAATTTCTGTGGCATAATTTCTCACATTGTTCCTTGCTTTCTAGACGCAAACCTGGTTATCTACTGTTCCAGCAAGACTGTGAGCTATTCAACATCTTTTTATAATGAATTCCCCTTAAAGGAAAAAAATGTATTCAATGACACTGTTAAATCACTGTAAGGAAGACTTTATTCAAGGAAGGGAGGCTACTGTGATAGGTTTAGGGACCACTGTGATGGAATTTTGCAGTAAATAAGAGAGATTGGACTTAACTCTAAATGTAGCATGAGCACATGGGAATTTACAACCAAGGACCAGGGTGGGGGTCAGTAGATGGAAAATTACTGAGAGGAAACATCAAGGGTAAAGGAGATTCTGGTTAAGCCAACCTAAAAGGATTCTTCTGACGACAGACCAGGTTGATCAGATATCACCTGGGTGATGGTGATGAGTGAGGAACCTAATTAGATATTAAGGTTGGGGGATTTTGGCTAAACTGACTTAGCAGGGTTCTTACTAAAACTAGATTTTATAAGAAAGTACACAGATGGGGCTAGGAGAAGGTTCAGGAGCCTAAAGTTTGGCCAAGCAAAGAATCTTTGTCATTTCCTCTCTGCCTAAATCCACTCGACCAGTAGATCTCAACTGCAGGTGACTCTGCCCTCCTCCCCCAGGGGACATTTAGTAATGTCTGAAGTATATTTGGCTGTCACATTTGGGGAGGGGGCTGGCACATGGTGGGTAGAGGCCAGGGATGCTGGTAAACATTCTACAATGCTCAGGAGAGTCCCACATCACAAAGAATGATCTGGCAAAGATGTCAGTAGTGCTGAGGTTGAGAAATCCTGCGTCCGAATTAGTCTCTATGGTTTATAACTTAGAAACCTACTTAAAACGGGTGATACTACTAACCTCGTTTTATAATGAAGGAAGAAACTGAATGAGGTTAAATAAAATGCTTCTAAATAAATACTACCAAAGATAGCCCAGCAAAAGAGAGATTCCTTTGAGCTCAGATTTTCACAGTCTTGTTATGAAAACTGTTGGTGTTCTTGACAAAAAGCACAATTTGGCTTTGTGGTGGCCTTGTCAGGTTTCACCTTGGCCACAGTGACCTACATTTCCCCAAATTCCCATTTCTTGTATGTTCGTGGTTAGGGTTGAACAAAAGAGATATTCTTGGGTGACATATAGATGGTGATGTGATGCAGATGCCATTTTGTAGCTCGCAAGTGCTGTCACTGATCTGCTGGCTCACCCGTTTGGGGTGATGCCGGGGTGAGCCTGCAACTACTTGTGCTTCTCCTGAAACTTCCTTTCATTACGCCAACTCTCAGGCCAGCTGTGTGTATTTAACTGTGAAGAAGGGCCTTGGATCCTACAGAACATCCATGCAGGTAAGAACTGATGGGTTTCAGCCTCTCCTTCTAGGCTCCAGCTTATGCTTGTGGATTCCAGCTGGATCTTGCTGGAACTCACTTTATATTCATCTTCTCTTCCTGATTGTCTACCTTGAGGACTTCAAGTTCCAGCATCAGACACAAAGACAACAGCCTTAGAGTGACTATTTAACCGACTCCTAAAATTGTATAAGGTCAAATTCTTGTAAAAAATGTATGTATATATGTGTGTATGTGCACACACATGTGTACACCCTAGTGGTTCTGCTTTCTAATAGTGCCCTAAGAGAACTGCCAACATTTTAGACAAAAGTATTATTATGAGAAAGTCACAAATGCAGAACTACATAAAAATTTTTAGAGAAAGGGAAAAAGACCCTTAAATTCCCCTTGCCTTAAAACAACTGCTTTTCACTTCTGTACGTCACTTTCTCATCCTTTCCACAAGTATACATTAAAACAAAAACACGAGTGCAAAAACTTGTGCATCCCTACGTATCAATTTCTTTTTTGCCCTGACTCTCCTACCTCTATGGTCACCTCATATCTGATATTCTCTCTGCTGATTTTCCATTCCACGTGAGGTGACTTTTGGCCTCTCTATTTCTTGCTCGAATATTCATCACTGAAGTGGGAGAAATATTTTTTCCACGCTCTTGCAGTATGCACTGTGACACCTAAAACATAACTTGCCTTGTGATCTCAATTTACTAGAGACACAAATTTTTAATCTTTAATTTTAAAGTTAATGTGGTTGTGTAATACCCTCAACAGCTTAGGGGACAGAGTGAGGTGTGGGACTAAAACACAATTTGAGTAATCTACCTCATTTTGTGCTCAAAACTACCCCCTTCCCTAATGACCCACTATCATTTCCAGAACTATGGGACTCTTTACTTGGGGTAAAATTTCTTCCCATGAGAGGATGACCATAGAATTTCATGTGCCTTCTGGGAGCCTCTTGAGAATTGAAGGGAGAGTGTGATGAATAATTATGCACATTAATAAGTAGGCACAAATATCATCTTACTCGTGAGGCTGCTTCTGCGTGTCAAGAAATCGACCCCTGTCCTATGCCAATCCCACCATAGCGGGGACAGAATTTTTTTACATATTTGCAATCATACTATATATTTTGTTCTATCTACTTATTCCATTTAACATTGTATCATATTTTCTATATCCTGCAGCCTTATGTCTATCACCTTTTAAATAGTTGCATTTAATTGCATTGGAAGACTTTTTAAGTCACTCTATCTCCCATTAGACTTTTTTTTTTTTTCCTTTTCTGGCTGTGCAGTGCTGCAGGCAGGATCTTAGCTCCCCGACCAGGGATCAAACCCGTGCACCCTGCAGTGGAAATGTGGAGTCCTAACCACTGGACCGCCAGGGAAGTCCCTCCCATCAGACTTTTGAGTTGATTATAGGTTTGGGGTGTTTTTTTTTTTTTGCATTTATAGTTAAAGCTGAAGTAAACATTTTCACCCATAAAGTATATTTCTTCTTTTGGATTATCTTTATGGCATAAATGATCAGAAATGGGATAATTGGATTAAAGGACAAATACATCTTTATTCTTCCTCCTAATGAATTTATGCAACTAATTATTCATGGAACAAGAAATGCAATGAGCTTTGTTTGGTCTCTGCCTGTTTTTTCATTTCCATCTCTCATCACTCTACTATATGTATTTTAGTCCTCCTGAGGTTGTTGCAGTTTCAAGAATTTAACATCTTGTTTCATGTTATTGTGTGTGTTGCCCATATATTTACTTTCTTCTGATTGTAGTGTTCTTTAACTTTTATTGTGTTCAGAGAAATCCAGCTCATCCCTCTAAATTCTGATATCACTGCCTCTGTGAAAGTGCCTCTAATCACTGTTTAACCTATACTATCTCCCCAGCTACGGTTAACTGAACTTTTCCCCACTCCAGTCCAACAGTACTTCTTATGGTCCTTTTGTATAGCATCAACCACATTATTCATTTATTTATTTTCCTATTAGACAGGGAATATCTTGAGGGCAGGCATTCTATGTTTTTCATCTTTAAGTCCTATTGTCTTCGGAGCCACTGAATAGATTAACAATACTCTTTTTGCCTCTTGCCATTATGGAATGCTGGTCTATATAATTCCTTCTTTCCCCATTGATTTTTTCCCCACTAATATATTTGTTAAATGAGAAACAATGCAAAATAGAAGTCATCAGAATTCCTGTGTTTATAGCGCACAAAACTAAAACACAGAAAGAGCTCACCGGGCTCTTTGGTGGGACTATTGGCGGACTCTGGGATGGCTCATGGCAAGGGGTAATTCCCAGAACTTCTGCTGCCAGTGTCCTTGTTCCCACGGTGAGCCACAGCCAACCCCCGCTTCTGCAGGAGACCCTCCAACACTAGCAGATAGGTCTGGTTCAGTCTCCTATGGGGTCACTCCTCCTTCCCCTGGGTCCTTATGCACACACTAGTTGGTGTGTGCCCTCCAAGAGTGGAGTCTCTGTTTCCCCCAGTACTGTCGAAGTCCTGCAATCAAATCCTGCTAGCCTTCAAAGTCTGATTCTCTAGGAATTCCTCCTCCCATTGCCACACCCCCCAGGTTGGGAAGCTTGATGTGGGGCTCAGAACCTTCACTCCAGTGGGTGGATTTCTGTGGTATAAGTGTTCTCCATTTTGTGAGTCACCCATCCAGCAGTTATGGGATTTGATTTTATTGTGATTGCACCCCTCCTACTGTCTCATTGCAGCTTCTCCTTTGTGTTTGGATGTAGGGTATTTTTTTTGGTGAGTTGCAGTGTCTCCCTGTCGATGATTGTTCAGTAGTTAGTTGTGATTCCGGTGCTCTTGCAAGAGGGAGTGAGTGCACCTCCTTCTTCTCCATCATCTTGAACCAATCTCCAGCATTTTGACTCTTAAATTTAGGTCTTTGATTCATTATTTGAATTAATTTCTGTATAAGGTGTGCAGTAGATGTCCAACTTTAATCTTTTGCATTCTTTCCCCATTGAATATCTTTGATGTGCTTGTCAAGAAGCAATTAACCATAGATGTATGGATTTATCCCTGGACTCTCAGTTCTTTTCCATGGATCTGTAAGTCTATTCTTATGCCAGTAATATGCTGTTTTGACTATCTTTGTAGTAAGTTTTGAAATTGGGAAGTATGAGTCCTTCAACTTTTCTCTTTTCTTCAAGATTCTTTTGGCATTCAGGGTCCCTTGCAATTCCACATAAATTTTAAGTTCAGTTTGTCAATTTCTGCAAAAAGGCAGCTGGAATTTTAGTAGGAATTTCATTGACTCTGTAGATCATTTTTGGTAGTAATGACATCTTAACAATATTGTCTTTCAATTCATGAACACAGGATGTCTTTCTATTTATTTAGCCATTCTTTAATATCTTTCAACAATGTTTTGTAGCTTTCAGTGTATAAGTATTGCACCTCCTTAGTATTTTACTGATTTTGATGCTATTATAAGTATCAGTATAATTGTTTTCTTAATTTCATTTTTGCATTGTTCATTTTCTAGTGTGTAGAGATAAAACTGATTTTTGTATATTAATATTGTATCCTGAAACTTTGGTGAACCAGTTTACTGGCACTAATAGCTTCTTTGTGAATTCTTTAGGTTTTTCTATATGTAAGATCATGTCTTCTGGAGATAGTTTTACAGCTTCCTTTTCAATTTGGATACCCTTTCATTTCCTTCCTCTCTCCCTCCCTTCCTTCTTTTCTTCCATCTTCTCCCCCACCCCCCAACAATTGTCTTGTCTCAAACTTCTAGTAAAATGTTGATTACTTATCTTGTTACTGATTTTAGATGTAAAGTTTTTTTTTGTTTTTTTTTTTGTGTGTGTGTGTGGGGTACACGGGCCTCTCACTGTTGTGGCCTCTCCCGTTGCGGAGCAACAGGCTCCGGACGTGCAGGCTCAGCGGCCATGGCTCACGGGCCCAGCCGCTTCGCGGCATGTGGGATCTTCCCGGACCGGGGCACGAACCCGTGTCCCCTGCATCGGCAGGCGGACTCTCAACCACTGAGCCACCAGGGAAGCCCAGATGTAAAGTTTTAACATTAAGTATGATGGATGTGGATTTTTCATAAATGCCCTTTATTAGGTTGATAAAGTTTCCTTCTATTTCTATCTACTTGAAAGTTTTTATTATGAAATGATGTTGGATTTTGTCAAATGCTTTTTCTTCATCTTTTGAGATGATCATGTAGCTTTATTCTATTGGTATAACATATTCATTGAGTTTTGGATGCTAACCAACCTTGCATTCCCACTTGGTTATGGTGTACAGTTCTTTTAATATGCTGCTGGATTTGCTTTGCTAGCATTTTGTTGAGGATTTTTGCATCTATATTCATAGGGGGTATTAGTTTGTTATTTTCTTTTCTCATGGTGTCTTTGTCTGGCTTTGGTAATACATTAATAGTAGCTGGCCTCCTACAATGAGTAAGAAAGTGTTTCTATGACTTCTACTTTTGGAAGGGTTTGTGAAAGGGTGATATTAATTCTTCCTTAAATATTTGGTAAAATTCACCAGTAGAACCATCTGGTCCTGGGATTTTCTTTGTTGGAAGGATTTCAATTACTGATTCAATCTCTTTATTTGTTTTAGATCTACTCAGATTTTCTATTTATTTCTCTTTGAGTCTCTTTTGGCAGTTTGTATACTTCTAGGATTTGTCCATATCATTTGGATTATCTAATTTGTTGCTATCTTTTAATTTCTGTTAGGTCAGTTGTAATATCCCAACCTTCATTTTTGATTTTAGGAATTTGAGTATTATCTCTTTTTTTTTCTTGGTCAGTCTAGGTCAAGGTTTGTCAATTTTGTTGATTTTTTGAAAGAACCAAATTTTGGTTTTGTGTATTCTGTAGTTTTATCTCTACTCTAAAGCTACTATAAATGCTTCTGTTCTCAAAAGGCAGGAATTGAAGGTATATAGGAGTTGTAAGTTCATAGCAATTCTGAAATTCAGCAGGGCAGGTTGGTAGTTGCGTGAGTAGGACTAAAGACTTGGAAACAATCCCTCATGACTCTTGGCTCCACTTTCTGGGCTATTGTTTCTACCTCTGAGTTATTTTTCTCTCTTTCATGAAAGGTAGCCATGTTTTCAAGTTTGTAGCCTTCTCAGTGGTTCTAAAGACCTCTTTTCATTTTGTCTCTATCTGTTCCTTTCAATCCAAGCTGCTGCTATTTCTGCCGATTCCTTTTTCTTAAAAGCTTTGTGAATCTCCTGGGAATCTTACTGGGGTTCACTTCATTAGACAGAGGCCACCTCTACAAATATCTTTATGATAACGTCTTCTTTCCTTTAGCCTTCTGCTGAGACTGCTGTGGGCTTTAAATTCCTTCAAAGCCCTATTGTTTTACTAAATGAGATTGTTTTAGATCTTTCTGGGGTCTTAATGAATTTAAAGAAGCATGCCTAAAATGCAGCATCTTAGAGCCCAGTCTGAGCGTAAAGCATCTTTAGAATAAATCAGAATTATGGTGTCTCAAGTTTCTACCACACAGAACTTGGGAGGCTTAATTAGTTCTGCTCCTGACAAAATAGAGAGCTTCCTCAAGTCAAAAAGAGAAAGGCCCTCCTTGTTATCACCCACCTATCTCTGTTAAGTGTTGTGACTCACATGTCCAGGCATCGCTGAAAATCTGTTGAAATTCTAAAAATGAATAATGCATGATATAATACTGTGCCCAGAATTTGTTTCATTATCTAAGTTTTGCACACATTAATATGCCTCCCAATACGGTGACTTGTTTCTTAAGTATCACAGGAAAATGAAAGAGAAACAAGAATTGCAGAGAAATAAAAGGGTTTTGCCAAATTATTTCAGTGCGTTGATAAGTGAATTTGAATTAGTAAGTGAATCTGTTTCAGTATAAATTTTATTTAGAGAAAAATCTGTTTCTCCCTGCCCAAATAAGTAACTATTGAACATTTGTTTGAAATAACACCAAATTATTATCTACAGAGAGCGCCTGCATGTCTTGCTGTGTGCCTGCATGTCTTGCTGTGAACCTGTACAGAAATCTATCAAGTAAGCAGTGAAATGATAGAACAGGGCATTGTGGACTTGTTCCCATATATTGTTTGAGTTGTAAATCATGCCTAGGGTTCTTAGGAGAAAAGGTATCACTCAAAACTTCACCTTAGAAAACTGTTTGCTATGGACTGAATGTTTGTGTCCACAAAATTCATGTGTTGAAATCCTAACCTGCAATGCGATGGTATTAAGAGGAGGGAACTTTGGGAGGTAATTAGGTAATGAGTATGGAGCCCTCATGCATGGGATTAGTGCCCTTATAAGAAGAGACAGGAGAGAACTTGCATCCACTCTCTGTTTTCTGCCACATGAGGGTACAACGAGAAGATACCTGTCTACAAACCAGGAAAAGTGCCTTCACAAGACACTGGATCTGCTGGCACCTTGATCTTGGTCTTTCCAGCCTCCAGAACTGTAAGAAACAAATGTTTACTGTTTAAGCCACCCAGTATGATATTCTGTTATAGCAGCATGAACTGACAATAAGACGTGATTTCACCTCTTCATGTAAATACACAGAGAGATTTTGTTGCTGTTTTGCTCCAAGAAGAATGTAACAGAAGGTTTCAAATAAAAGTATTCATCCACCTGTTTTGTCTTTTTATTAAAGTGATTTATTTTTATACCTCTGACATAAGTGATTTTCCTAACCAGTTGTGAATTTTACCTTTGAGAGAAAAATGAACTTGGTATTCATATATAGGCTTTGTCTTAACTGCTGAGTATACACAGATGAATAAGGAACATCTTCAGCCCTTAGAGGACATATAATGCGGAGACTATTTCAATATAATTCAAAATTTGCTACTAGGTGTGATGAGTGCTGGGGTACGTGAAATCATGAATTTGGTGCCTGTTTCAACAGCTCAATTCAGAAAACTGCTAAGTGGAGTTGGTCATCAGTTCGTGCCCCATCATGATCATCAATAGCTCCAAAAGTTCAATTTGTACACATTTGGTTACTTTAAAGACCATGTTGAATAAACAATTGGCTAACCCATCAGGTGACTAATAGCTTTTTCCTTACTTTGGGATAAGCCCTGTGTGATTCTCAGAAAGAACTGCTTGATTATTTAACAAAAAGTTCTTGCCTGTTAAGGCTTCAAAACCTTCCAAAGTCCTAGTAAGAATTAGTTTGTCATGCTCTTAGTCACTGTGGGCTCATCTCCCCCTTGTTTCTGGGAAGGGTGAAGGTTTCTTCTCAAAGTAGCTCTTAATAAGCGAGATGGTGCCTGGTTTAACTGGACACTCACACTAAAGCAGGTCACTGTCCCCTTTCATCTGTGATCAGATTATTCCAAATAGGGTCACAGCGATTAGCTCAGTAGGTGATCAATGAAGGTTTGTGGAATGAGTGAGTGAGTCATTTACCGTGGGCCAATTTCCAAAGCCGATTCTCTGATTCTGTCACTTCTCTGATACCCAGCACTATAGCTGCACACCTTACTCTATGGACCATGCGGTTTAGTGAGTGCTATGCTTTTGTCCATGGCTCACCTTTGTGTGGTGACACAGAGCCTTCTGAAGGTAGGTATTATCTTGAAATGATGCAACTCTATATTCTATGAAGTCTGGTCTTAGGCAACACACTGTGAAGATAAACCTTCCATCTAAAGAATCAGGCATTGAAGTAAGCCGAAGACCTTGTCCCCTGAATGATACGCAGACGCTTGCACTTGTGGTTTATTTGGAAGCCAACTCAAATCCTTCTAACTCTGGCTATCCAAATCCTTCTAACTCTGGCTATCACTAATCTCTTAGCAGCCACAATTTATATGCCTTGTTGATCACCTTTTTGTAGAAGCCCCAAGAACCGTATCTCTTTGCTTTTTACTTTCTGAGGAAATGGTTTAAACATCCTTCTGCTTACATCTTAAAAGAAAATGACTGTAAAAGTCATATTAGATCATCCACTTAAACCATTACAAGAAGTGGAGAAAGTTACTGGTACTTAAATCAAGTTGGAGACCTTATCATTGGCCAAAAATAGATGTATTTTTGCCTATTGTATTAAGAGATCAGTAGCTGCAGTGCCTAGTAGGGTTTGCAAGCCTCTACCTTGAATAATCAACTAAATTGTCAATCTCACTGCGTCCTAAAGCCAGTAAAGGAGGTATCTTGCCAATTGCAAACATGCTTGTTACTTCTACATTGTAAAGGAGACCATTACTCTGGCTTGAGGTGCTTAAAGGGAAACTCTAGATTCTTGTCCAAAGCAAGGAAAGTTCTTTTTAAGAGCAAAAATACTGGAGTAGGAATGACTTGGGCTGGACTCCTACCTTTACGTTTTGGGTAATTGTTGCAGTTTCCCTGAACCCTAGTCCCTCATCTGATTGTGGAAATAAACATAACATAAATGAATAGCTCATTAAATAACTGATGCCTTCTCTCTCCCATCCTTACTTTAATCAAGAATTGGTTCACTCAACACTGATTCTCCTTTGCTTTGCTCTAACACAGAGACAAGAAAGCTAGGTATTCAATTTTCTGAGCTGCAATCCAGCTATCGGTGGAGATATGACACAGTTCTGACCAATGGTACGTAAATTCAGTCTGACGGGAAGGGCTTCCATTAGGTAGAAGACCTGTGGTCCTCCTACCTTCTTCTTGATTGGGAAGCAGGCATGATGGCTGAAGGTGCAACACATCTCCTGCCATCATGAGGATGAGAGTCATGTCATAAGGATGGTGGGACCAGAGGATAGAAAAAGCCTGGTCCCCAACAATACCATAGAATGGATATTCAATGATACCAGGCAGGCAGAAAGGTTCATTCAGAAAAAAACTTTTATTATCCTTCATGAGAGATTAGTTTTCTTCCTATTACCATAACACAGAACCCATTTCGTATAAGCAAATCATCTGGTTTTGCTATGCTAAGAGAGAATGTGCCTCCTCACTGCCTAGAGTTACATTTCAGAATGACTGAATGCTGGAACTATCGTGTGCCTCGACCTTAAACACCTGACAGAAGCAGGACTCAGACCCAAGTCTTTCTGATTCCGGGGCCCATGTTATTTATCACTGCACTCACATGTTGCCCCGCTCTGGGTACTCAGCAAACTCTGAGTGATTGATGATAAATAATTTCTCTCTATTTTTACATTAAAAAGTCTCTTCTTTCAGCACAATCTCATACTGACACTGAAACCAAAGGTCTCCATTAGCGGATTCTTCTCTCTGTAGAAGTGAGAATTGAGCTGGGAGACAGCTGAAATGAATTTCGCGTGGCGTTGGCCTTGAATGTACTGATGAAAGGCACGACCCGGAGTTCTTTGGCTGGGCCCCGCAGGATAGCACACTTGTGGCCTCAGAGGCATGGGACTGGGGAACCACTCAGAGAAAACTGTCAAGTGCACGAACAGCAAGAATGAGCCTCCACCTCGGATGGCCTTGCTTGGCTCCGTAATCGTAGCCCTTTTAAGGGATCATAGCAGAGACAGCAAATTCCACATTAATCCGCTTTTTAAGAACAGAAGAGATGTTCGGTAGGAGCCAATAAGCTGTCGTGACTCAAAATGGGTCACAGACATTGCCTTTTGCCCAGGTCGAAGGCCAAAAGCATACTGGGCATTGTGTCCAAGATGGGATTAAAGTAGCCTAGGTCCAGACAGCTTACATCCTTGGTTCTATGGCTTAGTCAAGCATTGTGTTCATTGGAAATAGAATCTAGATTTCCTCCTATTTATCCAAATCCTGAAGTATTTGTTTCAGACACAAAATGCTTGGGACAGTTATATATTTCCCTCTAAGTGCTCTGTTGCTTCTTTCTAATAACATAATGAAAAAGCCTCAGTTAGACACTAACGATAGTAAATTTTTAGTCAGGAAGATAGTATATGCTCGTGGTTGAATTTTCAAATGGTATCAAAAGGTCAAGAGGAGCATCCACCCTGTGCCTGCTGCTGGACCAGGACTTTTACCCGTTTGTGATGTTTTCTCACAAAACATGAAACAAACTCATCCCGTTGTAGGAGACGGGCTGGAGAGTGTGAGATGGAAGGTCTTTCTCTACCTCCAGGGACCTGGGAGACTAAGGAAGTCGTGAGAAAGAATGGTTCTGTCACAGGGTGATGCTGTGTCAGAAATGCTTTCCAACTCAGCCACGCTGGATGGGAGGTCTGTCTTGGGAAAGTGACTGAGAGTGTGTGTCACTAAACTTACATATCATTGGTCAGAACAGTGTCACATCACCACTGCTAGCTAGATTGCAGCTAGGAAAATTGAATACTTAGTTTTCTTGTCTCTATGCTAGAGTAAAGCAAAGGAGAATCAGTGCTGACTGAACCAATTCTTGGTTAAGGCAGGGATAGGGGAGAGAAGACATCAGTTATAACCTAAACATCAGCCAGGTAGCCTAAACGTCAGGAATATGAAAACTGACCCAAGAGATGGGATAGGCAAATGAAGCTTCCATAGCAGCATATGCCTCCAGGGGAGACAGGTCCCTCCTGTGTCATCCACAGAGGTTCTTTCTGCACCCATGCTGCACGCCTGCTGACCGCAGCAGCTGCACTGAGCCGGGCCCCACCTTGGCCTTGCGGGTTTGGTGGTCAGGGGCATGTGGCAGCACAGTGGGATGCTTTGGTAGTGAATTAGCCAAGGGGGGCAGGTGGCTTTTACTCTGAAACAGTGGCAGCTGCAGCCTCATTGAAAGTATGCAGCCACCTGTGGGACTGAGCGGTTTTTCTCTCTGTAAAACGAGGGCTAAATATTCGAACTGGGGAAAGCCCTGGGAGGAGTGGTAACCTGAAAGAGGCCAGAAGAAACTTCTTAAGATGATAAGGTGAGGGGGGTGGGGGTGGCTAGAGAGGTTTAATGTAATTCACATTGCTGGGTTTGAAGTTATTTTATACCCTACCTGGGTAAAGAAGGAAGACACCCATCACTGCCTTTAATCCTCAGAATATTCACTGAGGTCCGTATTATTATCTACATTTTGTAGGTGAAGAAATTGAAGCTGAAAAAGATGAAGGGGCTCGGCCAAGGTCACGTGGTTGGCAGGTAGGTGGACACCAGTTTGGCCCGTAAGATGCGTTTTTACCACAAGCCGTAGCATCTCAATACTGAGACATGCTACATGCTAGCCTGAACGTGCTAGTTTAGGGGCTAAGTGCCCAATTTTACCAGCATGAATATCCATTCCTCTGGGCCATCTGATAGCCAGGAGGATCACATAGCTTGGCAAGGAGATCCTATTACTGTGTTTTGTAACAGGTATTATTAGGGCAGAGCGGGATGGCCTAAGATGTGGAATGGAATTGGTCCAACGTCTAGGAGCCATTCCTCTATCCTTAAGCTTTCTCAAAATCATCAGGTCGAGTCTGGTTAGGCTATCACAGTAGAGCGAAGGTTCACTTGCCTTATACGCAATTGGCAGGGACCCCAGTTAACTGTGTTCAGAGACTATCTCAAAATTGTTTCAGGGGTTGCCAGCAGCAGTGAAATTATACTAGGGTAGAGTTTCTGAACTTGATATTGTGACAGTCCTGTAGTCAGTGACTCTAAGTGCCTGCCTCACCACGAACTCCCTTTTGAGAAAAGTGCACGTAATTACATACTTTAGTGCTTGCCAACTCAGATGCCTACAAGGGTCAGGCATGTAAGTTAAATCAGTGAAGCTGGTTGACCGTAGGGATATTGGAGACTATGTTGAACTGAGAGCTTATGGGCCTCTAAAGGGGTCACGGGTCACTTACTACTCAGTATCTGTTGACTGTGGCTAGCGTTGTCTGATATTCAGGTTTTCAAGGGCAGCTGGAAATCTGGAGTTGTACAAGAAAGCTTTCTATTTAAAAATGTTGGTTGCACATTAACTTAAAAACAACACTGTGTAAGCTTTCATGCTCCACCCACAGCACCACTGTGCCGCCTTCTGCTCTCCGGGGAGGAAATGTCATTGGGGTGATGGCAGGTCTCTTTAGGTTTTGCCCAGAAACGACCCGTGGGAAGCATGCTCCTCAACACGGAAGCCTAATACTAGAAGGTGATTGCTCGGCTCAGTTAGACCCTCGCTTTTTTGGAACTGGACCCGAAGATAGAGAGAGTTACGTCATAATAACAGGAGGAGAAGAAGCAGACCCTGAGACTTAATGCCAGGAAACCTGAACGGCAGAGCTTTCAGACTGGAGGCCTGCTGCTGAGAGGCTGATCACGTGATGGAACGGCTAGTGCTTCTGCTGTGTGCAGTGCATTGCTAGAGCTAATGTTTTCTGAATGAACATCAGGTTTTACTTAATGTCCCGTTTTATCTTTACAATAAAACCCACTGCCCAGGGGAAACCTGAGTATGTCTGGGGATCTTGTAATTTCAGAGATGCTGGTCAATGCAGCAACCTGTGCCCAGATACATATATTTGTTTGTATTAGAACGCCCGTTCTTCCTCATGATGATTGACTCTGAAGACCATGTGATCCTGCCCCTCCTGCTGATTGGATAAGTGGGGACTACGTCAGCCAAGTTGAACCAATCAGATTTTACACCAATCAGATTCATTCATGATGGATGCTTGAAGAGATAATGTAAACGCAGGACTTGAGGTTCTTCTGATGGGATGGCCATTTCTAGTAAAATTCATTTACATAGTTTAAAAGGCCCAGCCAGAAGTGACTTCTGTTTCCTTTTCTAACCTCATCACTCACCAGTCTCCCTGACACTCCCTCTGCTCCAGGCGTCCTGGCCTCCTTTCAGGTCTACACACAGCTGTGGTCATCCTGCCTCAGGGCCTTTGCACGTGCTATTCTTTCTTCCCGGTGACCAGTTAGCTCCTAGGCAACCTTTCAGATCTCAGCCCAAAGGTCACTTCTTCAGAGAGATCTATTCTTAAGCTTCAGATTAGATCAGATCCCCCCCCATTCTTCCTTTGACCCTCATTACACACTTCTGTGGCACTATACATTTTCTGTTTCTTCATAACATTAGTTCACTATTGCCCTTCATTATGGTTTTCCTTCCTGCCTCTTTTCCTTGTCACAGAAGTGGTTAAGAGCATTACTCTGGGGTCAGACTTTTGGGCTCAAATCCTGGTTCTACTATTTACTAGGTAGGTGACTTTGCGCATGTTTCTTAACCTCTCGTAATCTTAGTTTGGTCACCTATGAAATAAGGATAGTAATGGTAACCAGAAGACTTCCTGTATTCTCATTTGGGGCAGCTGCTGAGTTTGAGTGATTTTTCCATCTTTTTGTGTGCCCTCATCTTCTACTTGCAAGAGACTAATGCTTTGTGGAATGTCATTTTAAACGTGTTTATTCCTAGAATTTCGTTCTGCTATTACGTAACAGGAAAGAGGTTCTGAGCTCATTGTCTCAGGAATGTGATGGCACGTCAGAAGGCGAAAGAAGGAGTTTTTCCTTGATATTTGTATTTCAAAAGTCTACGCATTCAGAGGGAATCTGAAAGGATGCGTATGAACAGACTATCCCAGAGATTTGGGAAAATGCAAAGGAGGAAAGAGTCATAAACAGCCCTACTGAGTTTCCTGTAGTTCTGTCTGGCTTAAGAATGAAGAATGACCCTGAGTGTTTAGGAAGTGAGTCAGGAGAAAGCCTAGAGTTAAGAATGGAGACCATAGGGACTTCCCTGTTTGGTCCAGTGGGTAAGACTCTGTGCTCCCAATGCAGGGGCGCCGGGTTCGAGCCCTGGCTGGAGAACTAGATCCCATGTGCATGCTGCAACTAAGAAGTCTGCATGCCGCAACTAAGAGTCTACAATCCGCAACTAAAAGATCCCGCATGCCGCAACGGAGATCCCACGTGCTGCAACTAAGACCCGGCGCAGCCAAAATAAATAAAAAAAGAAAGAATGGAGACCATCTATTCCAAACATGATTGAATCAATGATTGAAGACAGGAAAGGGGACCTACAAAGGGAGACAGCTCAGTTGATGCCTGTGAGGTTAAATAAACCAAATCAGATGCCTTCATCCCAACATTGCAGGATGCAGTAGCACTCCATAAAATCCCCTCAAATTGGAGGTAACCCCTTTCAAAGGAGAGGGACTCCTCAATTTCTTAAGATTAAACCTCTAGTAATCTGGGAACTTGCAATAGAAATAAAGTCAAGAAATTAAAGCAAACATATTTCTCACACATTTGAGCTTGGAGACTACCTTTCTGACATATTTTCTAAGGAGAGTGTATAATGAGGTTGTTTTGATACCTTTGATAAGAATCTCATCATTTTCCCTGTAGTTCATGATAGTTGCTCCAAAGGTAACCAGACCTTGTACAGCCCCTTGGGACAGTCTTGTCAGCAATGGCAAGGGTGACAGGTGACTATACCTTATTAACATTAATGACAACTCTGGCAAGGAAGGCCACCTGGGACCACTTTCCTAGAAGAGTGACTGGGTTTGTGGCAGGCACTTAAGAATTTATGAACTCCTTAGAGATAGGGTATCCTTGGGCCATGAGGCTTTGAGGAGAGAGACAGGACATTCAAGTGGATTAGGATGCATAATACAGAGTCCCATTGGGATCTCTGATTAATTTCATAGAGGTTTTGCTTAGTGTTTTCAGACGAGCATTGTCAGAGATTTCACACTCTGTGTGAGGGTTGCGAGACTCTGAGGCAAGGTTGGGTGCCCATAAAGTGGAGGTTTCAAAATATAGGATTGGTGCAGAATGGAGAAATCTTAATTCGATTTTTGCTGCATTAATAGATTGAGGATGGTGAGATTTCCGGTCTTCTTGGTGAGGCCAGATGACAGTTGAAGAGAAACATGTATAAAGTAGAAAACAATTAAGAGAGTGAACCATGTTATATGAAGGATGGCTGAAGGATCTGGGAATATTAACCCACAAGAAAGAGAGCTCCATGTGACACGATTGTCAGCTTCAAATATTCCAAAGCCTGTCACTTGGAAGAGAGATTACACTTATTCAGTATGGCCCCAGGCCACATCTAGGTTCAGTAGGTAGGAGTTATAGAAAGGCAACTTTTAACGCAGAGCAGACAACTCAAACAGAGATGTCTGAGGATTGGATGGGCTGAGTTCATGGCCAAAAAAGGAAGTCAAGCGTAGGTTGGCAGCAGTATCATAGAAACAAAGTGGTGCAGTGTATTCGTTTGGGCTTAGGGATGGAATTGAGTTCCAGTTTTGGCACTTACCAAGTATAGGACACATAGTAAGTTGCTTCATTTTTCTGCTTCAGTTTCATAATCTTTAAAATGAAGAAAAGGCATAATTATTGGCAAGGCTTAAATTAAATAATTAACTTTACTTCTTAGTTATCTAGAAAGGAGGGGTGTGTGTGTGTGTGTGTGTGTGTGTGTGTGTGTGTGTGTGTGTATTATTTGTGTGTGTGTGTTTGGCATTTCTAGTTCCTCTTAACCTGAAATTCTATGATTCCAAAGCCTTTGGTAGAGAAAAGTTGAAAGAATAAGCTATTCTTCTGCATTCCTTAGGTACTGCTCAGTATTTTGAAATGAGCTTAAAAGCCTTTGGAAGTGCTCCAGTTTCTTATGAAATTGTTTTGATGTGGTTTTCTCCAATCACAAATTCAGTTTAGAACAGGTGGAAGGTACTTAACTCTCATTCTAGTGCCATCTAAGACTGAAAACTATCCCTCCCTTCGCCTGTGCAGAATGAAGTATGAGGATTTTTTTACCGAGAAGTTGAAAAAGACAGAGAAGGATGAGCAATGACAACTCGATCCCCTGGTTAATAGTACGATTTGATTATGTTTACATATCAGACTTGTGTTTGGGGACCTCTGAGCCTCTGTGCACGTTTATCAAATTGCAAACAACACCACTTATGCGCAGCTGGTGATAAAGTACTACCACACTGTTGAATAGCTCTCCCAGTAGAAAATTATTATTTCCCAAGATAAAAGCTGGCTACCTGATGCCAAAGCAATTCATCAATTCAATGACAAAAAAAAAAAAAAAATCAGACAAACCACTCTTTTGGTATAGTGTAGGGTGAACAATTGGTTGATTGACTGGGTTTTGGCTGCAAATACAGCCAAAGCAAACCTAAAGCAGCATTAGTTCATGGGAATTTTCATTATAATGTAATTTTTCTGCTGAACTTTCCAATTTGCTCTCAAGTTAACTGTGGGAGTCGAAGTTAGGTGTTCCCATGACCGTTAAGGGTATTGTGTTTGTTTGCAAACAGGAATTGTGGTTTTCATTTCCAATTTGATGGTACTGTGCCATTTTCCATGATAATTTATCTGGACGGGGAGGTTTGGTTTGTAAAGGAAGAAACTCTATCCTGATATCAATACACCGCAGGGGAGACATCTTAAAATCTCAGAGCAAGTGCCGTTTGAGTTTTGTTTTTCTAGCCACAAGTAAGGTGGAGTAGGATAACCCTGGGCTATGAAGTAAGAAAGAACTCATTCATTTGCTCATTTACTTAGCATATGTTCATTGAGCTCCTTTTAATGTGCCAAGTGCTATGTGAGGCTCTGGGGATTCCGCAACAGACTGACAAGCTGCTTGCTCCCCTAGATGTTACAACTTCTAGAACAGTGGAGGTGGAGAGACCAGATAATGAACATACAAATACTCCTTAACTCTTGGCCTGCGTATTTGCTTTCTTTTCTTATTTTGTGCCCTAGGGTAAGTTATTAACTTATGCAATAGTGTCTCACACACAGCAGGGCTCAGCAAATGATAGCTTTCTCACCTCCTCTACTCCCTACCCTACCGGGCTCTAGAAAAAGAACAAACTGTCTCCTTTTCAGTTTGGTTGATGCCTTTCTTGAGGCCAGAAAAATGAAGATCCTTGTCATCTTATGAACTGTGGATTCAGGATGAATTGGGTTATTGTCTAATGTTCCTGTGAGGGTCTGTCTGTCTTTTAAGTCCCAGAGCTAATCAACTGTTTTGTTTTTTTTACCTTGCCAAAGAGAATATTTCCAGATGAACTACTGTCAACCCATAAATGATTTTTTTTTTAAAAGCACCTACTGCAAATAGCTTGTCTTGACTGTAGACCCATTCTATCTTTTCCTGAATTTCCATCAGTTAAGGTGTTTAAGGAAAGATGTGAAAGGTAGTGGATTTTATAATCACTCTCCAGGAGGTAGAGGTTGCTTTGGGGGTATCGCTGGGAGGACTGTGTAGTTACCTGGTTAGAAATTGGGACACAGAAGAACTAATGGTAAATCGATTGATAGGGAAATAAATATCATTATTAATTAGTAATTATAATTTTAAGTGCAAACACAATTTATGATGGATAAAATATGTAGCCATAATGCTGTTTCTCAAATAAAATATGTCTGGAGTTTCACACAATTGAACTGAAACAAATATTTGTACTACATTGGCAGCCCACTGGGAAGTTGAGGGAATGAATAAGATGTGAATTGAATATTCCCTTTACCCCTCTCATTACCCTTCCCATGCTCCAGTACTTATAGTTTATCCTTCATCTTTAGTATAGATTTCGTATGTGCTACCAAAATCTTTTCTCCTTGAAAACTGAGTACATCTATATTATGTAGAGAAAAAATTATTTGAAATATTAACGTAACTCCCACTCTCCCCAGAAGACGCTTGTTAAGCTAGATAAATCAATCTAGCTCTTTAGCTGTGTTAATGGGACATGGTGCCAAAGGGAAATCTGGAAAAGCCTGGAAGAGACAACAGGGATTTTCATTGGAAAGGGCAGAGTTACTGGTAGGAGGGAAAATATCCAGAAAGCATAAAGGAATCCAGAAAAGATGGAGACAGGGAGCCTGTTGGGAGAAATCTTGAAAGCTTGGGATGGGTTGGAAAAGATTTTGTGAGTAGCTGCCATATATGGAATACATAGAAAGAATGATGAAGGAAAGAAAGAGGCTTTTAAGAAGTCTGGCTCTGCATTGAAAATGTAATTTACTCCTGGCCTTTTTTTAGGAGAATACAGTAGAGATGTCAATTACATTCCAATTATTGTGGCTGCTGGGTAGGGCTGTCTTTTTTTTTTTTTTTCTCCTTATGCAATACTAAGGAGAGATGGGCCCTCAGAATGGCTTTATAAAGTTTAACCTTGATAAAGCATTTAAGCCATTCTGGCATTTTAGTGCCTTAAAACATTTTGTTTCTCCAGGCATCCTTTAAAACATTTCTTCCAGCTATAAAATAAATAAGTAACGAGACGTATTGTACAGCATAGAGCATATACTCAATAATATCGTAATATCCCTATATGGTGACAGATGGTAACTAGATCTACCATGGGGATCATTTTGCAATGTGTAAAAATATGAAATCACTATGTTGTACACCTGGAACTAATATCCTATGTCAATTATAGCTCAATAATAAAAAAAGACATTTCTTCAGTGTTGAGGAGAAATAGCTAAAAATCCAAGGTCTTTGAAGTCAGACAAATCTGGGTTTGAATCCTAACTCCTCACTTGCTAGTTTGTCTCCTAAGACAAGTTATGTCGCCTCAGTAAGCTTCAATTTCCTCATCGTAACATGGGGTTAAGAGTACCTACCCTGTAGGACTGTTGTAATCACTGAAATAAAGGGACGTCTAGAAGAAAACCTTGAAAGGATTGGGCTTCATCAGCCTGAGCCCCTTTAGGAAACAGGTGGTCCATTAAAAGTAGTAAAATTTGAGGAAAGTGTAGTAGCAGGACTATTTTAAAAATGTCTAGGCAAAGTGTAGGAAAACCACAAAAGATAGTGCAGTACTCCATTTACAATAGCCAAGACGTGGAAGCAATCCAGGTTTCCATCAACAGATGAATGGATAAAGATGTAGTATATATATATATATATATATATATATATATACTACAGATGAATGGGTAAAGATGTAGTGTGTGTGTGTATATATATATATATATATATATATATATATATACACACACACACACACATACACGCAATGGACGATTACTCAGCCTTAAAAAGAATGTAATAATGCCATTTGCAGCAACATGGATGGACCTAGAGATTATGGTACTAAGAAAAACAAATATCATATGATATCACTTATGTGTGGAATCTAAAAAATGATACAAATCAGCTTATTTACAAAACCGAAACAGACACACAGACAGAAAACAAACTTATTGTTACCAAAGGGGAAAAGCAGGAGGTGGGATGGGGTGGGGTGGGATGGGCAGGGTAAATTAGGAGTTTGGGATGAACAGATACACACTACTGTATATAAAATAGACAAACAACAAGGACCTACTGTAGAGCATGGGGAACTATGTTCAATATCTTGTAATAACCTGTAATGGAAAATAATTTGAAAAAGAATATATATATGTATATGTGTAACTGAATCACTTTGCTGTACCCCTGAAACAAACACAACATTATAAATCAACTATACTTCAACAACAACAAAAAAGATAGTGCAATACTCTAGGGATACCAGCTCCAGGCCTGAAAGTCTGGGTAAAAGCAGTGTTTCCTGGGACTTGGAGACGGAGAAGGTTGTGCCGAGGGAGCTGCCAGAGAGGTGCTGAGACCTCCGTGAGAGATATTGCCAGCCCTTGGCAACAACTGGGGGCCTGGGAAATGAATAGAGTAGCTTCCCTCCCTCCCTCTTGCTTTCTCTCCCTCCAGTTCCTTCAGAATTCTCTAGTGGCCAAACCCAACTTGAAGCCATTTGGTAAGAGAGTCCATTAAGGTCACAGGAAGTGATCTGGGGAGCAGAGTAGAGAAGGATGGAGAGTAGATCTGGGGGCAAATGGAACATGCCCAGCATGCTCAGTAAGCGTATTTCCTTTCTTTTTCTCTTTTGGAGACTGTAAACAAGAAGGTGTCTTTCCCTTGGAAGAATAAGCACACAGTAGAGCTGCCACTAGCCTCTGAAAGACTGTGCCTTATATGTGAGGTCTATAGATTATGACACATCACAGACATAGCTCTGGAGTTGGAAACAAACACATATTAATCTTTACTTAAAGGACAATGGGAGAAGCACAAATGGTCTAGTGGTTGATTCTCCAAGAGAGTGAATGATGCAAAGAATCTGATATTCTGGTCAGACAAAAACAGGAGCTCTTGTTTCAATAGTGGCTTTTCAAGTTTGCCTCTTGGCATGAAGCTAACTCTGGCAGAGGGTATCGTATAAACAGGGCACATGCCTAAGCATGTAAGCAAGTCACTACTTGTTGGATACATTTTCACCCTCTAGCCCATGACCCACAGTTAGCTGACAAAGCTGATGGTAAGGCCTCTTTTCAGAGAATGTGTTATGGACCACTTAGATCTTTTCAAAATTTGTAAATGAGTTGAAGGTCACCTTTGGAAAAGAGTGCTTTGTCATCACTGGTGGTGCAGCAGATCTTTGATTCACTCCACTTGTAAGCCTTCTGACCTTCGGATAAATAACTCTTCTCTTGTCAACACATAAATAAATAAATAATCCTCCTTTGCCTCTCATAGTGTGCTCAATGGTGGCCCCCCAAAAGATAGATCCATGTCTTAATCCCCAGAACCTGGGCAGGTTACCTTATTTGGCAAAAAGATCTTTGTAGATGTAATTAAGGTAAAAGATACCGAGATGAGAAGATCATTCTGGATTATCTGGGTGGGCCCTACATCCAATGCCGAGTATCCTTATAGGAGATACGCAGAGGGCAGGCACAATGAGAAGTCTATGTGAAGATGGAGGAAGAGATTTGTGTGATATGTGGCCACAAGCTGAGAATGCCAGCAATCACTGGAAGCTGGAAGAGACATGGAATGGATCCTCCCTTAGAGCCTTGGGAGGGAGCAGGACCCCTGGTTATGGACTTCTGGCCTCCAGCATTGTGACAGAATAAATTTCCATTTTTGCAAGCCACCAAGTTTGTGGTATTTGTTACAGTAGCCCTGGAAACAAATACATTTCTTGTGAAACCATCTGTGCTGACACCTTGATTACTAAGCAGATTGAGTCTTAGCAGCCTGGAGAATTACAGAAATAGTGCAGAGAGCGAACATCTTAGAATATATTTTTCTGACGATTATGAGAAGCCATCTCAAATCCGGGGAAGTTGTGCTATCTAAATTACACCTTAAGCACTTGCAATGAAACATCATTAAGTTGAAAGAGAAGCAGAAGAAAGAGCATTGGAGGAAGGAATCAAGCGTCCTGGATTCTATTACTGGCTTTACTATTCACTGGCTATTTGACCTTTGAAAAGTCATTCAAATAGTCCAAGCCTAGATTTTCTTATCTCTAAAATACTTGTCCCACCTACTTTACAGTGTTGGCAAGAAGGTTAAATTATACAAGGTGCTCTGAAATAGTAAAGTGCTATCCATTAAACTGAAAAGTAGTATATGATACATTTACTTATTCATAATATAAATACGATATGTAGTTGCTCAGCTAAATTAGATCCTATAGCTCAGAATTTGCCATGATTGGGAAAAGGGATACATAAGAGTCAGGAAATCAAGGTTTTCATCTTGGCTCTAAAGGCTAAAGAGCCAAGTAATCTTGAACAAAGTATTGAACCTTTTAGAGACACAGTTTTCATAATTGTTAAGTAAAGGAGTTTGATTGGATGATCTCTAACGTTGCTCCCGTATCTCTCATTCTATAGAATTTTAAGAAAATTATGATTAGCAGGATGGTTCTCTCCCTTGGTGAATTTGTTTCTTCTCATGGATTAAATTTTCACTAAATTCTGTCAATCCTGAACTTGTCTGCTGCGCTTCAGATTTATATAACCAAGGATCTGGATGTCACACATAATATCAGCTGAGAAACTCTGAATGTAAAGGAAAGGAAAAACAAAATTTACTTACACAAGAAAATAAAGAAAGAAAGAAGAAAAAGGAAAATAGAACTTATTGGCTCACTTAATTGGAACGTCTATGAATAGAGTTAGTTTTAGCTACACCTAGATTTATGGCTTAAATAATGTCATCTAGATTTACTTTCTTTCCATCTCTCAGTTCTGTTTTGCACAGGGCAGGTTGGCTCCATTCTGAAACTTCACATGGTGTAATAGTGCTGTTTGCATTATCTCTTATTTACAAGTATCAAGGAAAAATAAAAGTATTTTCCCAGATGCATAACAAGAATCTCTTTGCATCTCATTGGCTCTGATTGGCTAAAATGTCCATCTCTGAACCAGTCACCATGTTAAGAAGAAATTCAGTGTGCTGACTGGCTTAGATCTGGGTCATGGGATTCATTGCTAAACCAGAGATATAGTCCCATCGTACCAGGACCAGTTGATTATAACATTCCAGTAATTTTCTGAGTTGGTTGTTAAACTGTTGGGAGAATTAAATTTGAAAAGGTGGGAGTCTTCACACTACAAACTAGGGCTTTATTTGTTTACTTATTTTGGAGAGATCATTTACCAGCACATCACTGGGTACGGCCCTGTCCAAGCAGAGTGGGTGAGGATAGGGCCACCTTGTAAAAATGAGGCTGTTAACAAAATAGGACAAAAATAAATGCTGCAGTGGCAAGAAAAACAAACAAACAAACAAAAAACCTACCACTGTTCATTTACTAAAACTGGAAGCTCAAACTCAAAATATCTAATGCTGAATTTTCTCTTTCTCCTCCATGTGCTTTGTCTCATGGATTTTCCATCTTGATTGGCAACCATCACTCCAATCAGACACTCAAGTCTAAAATATGACATTTAATTTTTGAATGCTTTTATTTCTTTCATAACACAATTTTGCCTTCTTAGCATTTTTTAAACGCATCTCATCCTCTGTTGCTACAAGTCACTTAGACTTGTTTGATCTCTCTTTGGGATATTTCAGGGCTCTTCTAATTTGTCTGCAGACCTTCAGTCTTACCTTTCTCAAATCTATCCAGCATATCACCAGCAGGATGATCTATCTAAAGTATGTCTGACCCAATTATTACTTCTTCCTAAATTTCTTTCCATTGCATTATAGATAAGGTCTGTGATGGCTTTCAACATGTTCACAAATTCTTCTCCCTTTAAGAGGCGGAGCTTAATTCTCTGGCTTTGAGTATGGGTTCAATGAATAGAATATAACAGAAGTGATGGTGTGTGGCTTCCATGACTAGGTCATAAAAGGAGTTGCAGTTTCTTCCTTGCCCTCTCTCTTGGATGACCCACTCTAGGGGAAGCCAGCTATCATTTTGTGAGAACACTCAAGCAGCACTGTGGAGGGGTCCATGTAGCAAAAAACTGAGGCCTCCTGCCAGCAACTATCTTGGAAGCGGAAGAGTTTAAACGACTGCAGTCCAGTCTGATGTGGTGACTGCAGCCTCATGAGAGATTCTGAACCAGAACCACCTAGGTCACTCCTGAATTCCTAACCCACTGGAACTGTGAGAAAGCAACTGATTATTATCTTAAGCTGTTAAATTGTGAGCGTAGCAACAGGTCATTTGGTCTCAGCTTAACACTTTGTTTTTCCTCCATCACTGAACTTACACTTTACAAAACCATATGGGTTTGTCTTCCTCATTACAGTCCGAGCTTCCTGAGGGCAGGTACTGTAATTCCGAGCTCACTGCTGTATCCCTGAGTGGTAGATTGTATTGCTATTTCACAAAGATGGCTGCAACAATATCTCCTATTTCAAGTATTCTTCTAGAACCTTGTCACTTCCCCATCCAGAGGTGGATTCCCTGTCTCCTCCCTTTGAAACTGGATGGAACTTTGTGACTGTCTCAAACGGTAGAGCTGAAGGGGATGATACGTTATTTCCAAAGGCAGGTCATAAAAATGCCACGCACGTTTGTGTCTCTCCTTTAGACCCTTGCTGTTGGAATCCAACCACTGTGCCGTGGGGAAACTCAAGCAATCTGTAGAAATGCCCACAGGGAGAGGAAGCGTGGGCCCCAGCTCACAGTGGGAGCCGAGCTCCCAGGCGACAGCCAGTGCTAACTAGCCATGGGAGTGAACCGTCCTGGAAGTCAATCTTCCAGCCCCTAGTTGAGTCTACCAAGCCAGTGTCACGTGGATCAGAGATGAGCTGCCCCTGCTGAGCTCTGCTCAAATTGCAGCTTTGTGAGGAAGATAAAGGATTGTGATTGTTTTAAGCCACTAAGTTTTAGGATAATCTGCTATGCAGCAGTATGTAACGGGAACGTCCAGCACAGTATCTGTGACATCACAGGCATTTGACAAGCATTTGTAAACTGATTGAAGATCCTAGTTTCCTTATACAGCTACTTTCTGGGCACATTAGTACACGTGTCCTTCTTTAAACAAATCTTGAACTCATCTGACTCAAGATTTGTGTTCAAGCTGTCCCTTCTGCTCTCAATTGCCTCCCTACTTTCCTTATACATTTACCTGCTCAAGTCTTATGCTTCTGAAAAAATGCTGTTGAAACTTGCTTTCCTCCCTTCCTTGCATCCTTTTAATAACTATGTCGTGAATGTCTACTACAAGCCCTGGATATCATATGGAGCAATATAGGCAAGATCCCCATCCTCTTGGAGTTTCACATTTCAATGGGGATCCAGTCAACAAATAAATATGTCATTAAAAATTATAGAGTGTGACTAGCACCTTAAAGGAATTAGACAGTGTGCAGTAATAGGAAAAAACGGGGCGGGTGGGAGGGGCAGGAGGAATGGGGTCCTATTTTAAATGAAGTGTCTCGGGAAGATCTCTTTAAGGAGGTGATATTTGAGATCTGAACAATAAGGCGGAACAAGTCTGGAAGAAAAGACCATGGCATCCTGGGCAGAGAAAACAGCAAGTGCAAAGCCATGAGATGAGATCAAAAATGTTTTCTGTTGGATAAAATAAAGGAGGCATTTACGGCTGCAGGATGATGAGTGGAGAGAAGACATTGACTAGATGAAGTGGGAGAAATAAGCAGACACCAGATCATGTATACGTAGAGTCACGGAAAGGAAGTTAGATTTAATTCTAAATACAAATGATATTTACTGGAGGACTTTAAAGTGGGGGAGTGCCACAGTCGGATTTGCATTTTAAGCTTACCCTTGCTGTTGTGCAGAGAATGGATTTTAGGTTGGCAGGAAGGGGTGCAGGGAGATCAGTAGGGAAACCAAACTGAACACGAGATGGTGGTACTTTGGGTTAGGGTGGTAGCAGTAGATAGATAGATAAAAATGATGTATTGGGATAAAATTCGTGGGTGTAACTTATAGGACTTTTTGGGGACTCCGATACAAGGGCTGAAAGGAAAAAAGGATTTCTGGCTTTGGTGAAGGGTTCGCACTTTATTGTAAAGCAGTAAGGAGCCATGGGAGGATTAGCAGGGCAGTGTGTGCTCACTTTCTTTCTTCAAGAAGCCTCTCTAGATGCCTCCTGATAGAATTAATCTCTCTCTCTTCTGGGTATTTATTCATAGTTTTGATTCTCACAGGGAATGTAGCGTAAGGTATGGATTAAAAGCATAAGGAATTTTGGGGGCTGAATTGATGTGAGTTGATCTGGGTTCCACCACTACTTTATGTGAAGTGTAAGACTTGGAGAAGCCCATTCATCTCTGTGGCCTCAACTTCTCCAAATGTGGGTAGCATCTATGTTACAGGCTTGTTGGGTTCATTAAATGAAACCCTGGAGGAGAAAGATATGCTTCAGAAAGGATAGGGAGAAGACCTAGCTTCACATTAACTTCAAATTCACTTAATAACTAACTCTATCTAACATTTATAGAACACCTACCCTGTGCCTGATACTAGGTGTTTTACTCTTCATAACAACATTGTGATTTAGCTACTTTTGTCATCCTCCTTTACAAACAGGCACAAAGAGCTTAAAATGTACCCAAGGTCCTGCTGTAACACTTAACTTGTATAGATTTGTCTTTCTATATTCCTATTTCTCCCCATTTCTCTCAGATAACAGGGAGTGTGTGTGTGTTGCTCACAACTTTCTTCCTCATCTCTGACACATGGCAGAAAGTAACTTCCTGTATGCTGAGTGAGTGAACTTTCAGGCATTGACTCACATGTTGAAGTTGACAAGACAGAGGTCAGAGTTATGGGGTCTTGACAAGACAAAGGTCAGAGTTATGGGGTACTGGCTTTACTTGAGTGGGTCCACCCAGCTGAGCTGGGGAGAGTCCTGAGCCGGACTAGCTTGGAAAGCTGGTCAGATCCATGATGAGATCAGATCCTCACGTGGTCAGATCAGATCCCCCCTGCTGCCTCGTCTGCAGTACAATGATAATGTGCCTAATTTACTTGTGCTGTTTGGTTTCAGAAGTGTAGCAATGGCACAATACAACCTTTATTAACAAGACTACTGAGGGAATGGCGTATTCCGACTACTCAGGCAGGGATGAAAGCTCCTTTGTTTAAACCCTTTTGGAAAATCTCTATAAGATGTAGTGGCCGCTGTTTCACCTTGGGAAGGACTGTGCAGTGAATATGGTTTGTGTCTTGAAGTTGAAAAGCTGCTGACCCTCCTGTGTTACAGTGGTCTCCGTGCTTTATTCTAAATATGATTATTTTGGAGAGGAGAAGGTGGGAGGAGATTGGGCTAAACATATTCTTAGATGAGACACTACCTTGAGATGCTCATTTTAAAATAACATAATGATATGGGCTTATATTCCTTCAGAATTGACACTGTCCCTTAAAAAAATAGAGTGATGGGAAAAGGGAAATTTTTTTTTACATCTTTATTGGAGTATAATTGCTTTACAATGGTGTGTTAGTTTCTGCTTTATAACAAACTGAATCAGCTATACATATATATATATCCCCATATCTCCTCCCTCTTGCGTCTCCCTCCCACCCTCCCTATCCCACTCCTCTAGGTGGTCACAAAGCACTGAGCTGATCTCCCTGTGCTATGCAGCTGCTTCCCACTAGCTATCTACCTTACGTTTGGTAGTGTATATATGTCCATGCCTCTCTCTCGCTTTGTCACCGCTTACCCTTCCCCCTCTCCATATCCTCAAGTCCATTCTCTAGTAGGTCTGTGTCTTTATTCCTGTCTTACCCCTAGGTTCTTCATGACATTTATTTTTCTTAAATTCCATATATATGTGTTAGCATACGGTATTTGTTTTTCTCTTTCTGACTTACTTCACTCTGTATGACAGACTCTAGGTCTATCCACCTCATTACAAATAGCTCAATTTCGTTTCTGAAAAAGGGAAAATTAATGAAAGATTCTGTTCCAAGTCTTTAAGTCTTCCTGTAAATATCAGCTTAATTTCTCCCATAAGAAGACTGTAAAATGATGTTTACTTATCAGAACTGGGCTTGCTCTGTGTGGTTTAGTATATGTAACATTTTCCCCCTGGTCTGCAGAGTACAAAAGAAGACAAAGGGGGTAGTCACAGATGAGGGAAGAGTGGAGAAGGGACTGTTTTATATCCTTTAAAGGGAGTCTTGAGTGCCCTGCGATAGAAGGGGACAAGATGTGATTTTAGCAGGCACTGAGAAGGTCCTTCTGCCAAAAATAGACCCACCTGCTTGTGGATGTGTGGCATTCCTTTGACTGGGGACAATGCCAGAGAGGCCAGCTGTTCCCTCAGATACTCCTCCCACAGTCTGGCTGAGACCTGAAATTCCAGCCTTGAACTTAAGGCTAAATTTTCCTCCACAATCTACCCTAAAGCATGTGCTTCTCACTTCCTCCCCTTCCTTCTCACTCTAAAACAAAGGTGTTACCAGCTATTTACACCGAAGTATGAATTATATAGATTTGTGCAAAGAACAGAAATTATGGAAGCGGGAGAATCCTTGGTTCCCTCCTCCCCACTTAACTCTGTGACTTTTGGTCAAGTCCTTAACTACTTATGCAGTAGTTTCTTTTTCTATAAAATAAGACGAAGCCAAACCAACTGGACTCTTGGGAGGGCAAAATAAGACAAATGTAGAGAACCAATTAGCAAAAGGCTAGAAACAACCCAAATTTCTATCGAAGGGAGGCTAGTTAAATAAACTTTGGAGCATCCACACAATGCCATATTATGTAGCTGTGAAAAGGAATCAGGACGACCTCTACGTCGTAATGTAGAGTGACGGCCGAGACATATTGTTAAGTAACAAAAACAAAATGCATCACATGCATGTTTGCACAATGCTATAGTTTAGATAAGAAAGGAGGAGACATAGGAAATACATACTTATTTATAATTTCAGTAGCTGGATAAACCAAAAATTAATTAAAAAATGGGATGGAGGGAACAAGGAATTAGAGGATATGGAGGGGACATAGACTTCTCTATGAAATTTTTTTTGACTTTGGAATCATGTAAATATTTTACATAGTTAAAAACAAAGTTAAATCAAAGAGAAAAGCAACCAAAATAC
The DNA here is from genome assembly GCF_937001465.1 of Orcinus orca. Classification (NCBI taxonomy): domain Eukaryota; kingdom Metazoa; phylum Chordata; class Mammalia; order Artiodactyla; family Delphinidae; genus Orcinus; species Orcinus orca. Next base: position 69,620,346 of record NC_064575.1, read on the forward strand.
AACAAGCCCTAAAACTTTAAAATAAACTGGAAAAAAGTGAACTTAACTTTATATCAATTCTGTGGCATAACCATCTCAAGAATTATTTCAACTGATTTTAAAAGACATATTTCGATTTCACATTCCTAGGGAGATATATCCTAAGGACAAAAAAAAGTATAAAGATCTCTTACATAAATGAACTTTTCTACGAAACAGATACAGACTCACAGACATAGAGAACAGACTTGTGGTTGCCAAGGGGGAGGTGAGGTGAGGGAGGGATGGATTGGGAGTTTGGGGTTAGTAGATGAAAACTATTATATAGAGAATGGATAAACAACAAGGTCCTACTGTATAGCACAGGGAACTATATTCAATATCTTGTGATAAACCATAATGGAAAAGAATATGGAAGAATGTATATGTATATATAACTGATCACTTTGCTGTACAGTAGAAATTAACACAACATTGTAAAGCAAATATACTTCAATAAAATAAATCTTAAAAGAGATCTTTTAGATTGAATTCTTTCAGCTAGTTGTTAGTGGTAATATTCACATTATTATTTTAAATACCATTATATAGAGTGCAAGATAAAGCAACTAAGAAATTCAGTTAATACTCTTAGGAGATAAGGTTTTCAGAGTAAAAAAAGACAAACTTAAAATAAAAGAATTGAAGTAAAAATTCTGTAATCTTTGATTTGAATTAGAAATATCAGTATTCATGATTTATTTTTCTCTTTCTAAAAACTACAAATTTCCTAGCCCTGTCCACTGAAAAGGCCTAGAAGCATGACCAACTCAGTTTAAATGATTACTCTGGGTACCCAGAACGTAAAACCTAAGTACCACTTCCATCTTAAAGGGAACAGGGATCCTTGGAAAAATGCCTAATTTTACTTCTGGGGAAGAAAGTGTTTTGAGATGAATTAGGGGCATATTATTATGCCCCAGAACAAGATTATATGAGCCAACTTGAAGGATTTCCCACTGGCCAAATTTGGGAAGAATGTAAAAACAAATAATGATTACAACACTGTGAAACACATCAAGTATGTAAAATCAACAAGTTAGTTTGGAGGTTGCGTGGGCACCAGCTCACTATTCTGAAAATAGACGGTAAGAAAGAAGCATCTACCCCGCCTCTTTTGTTTCAGGTAATTCAACAATTGTTGAGAGAACATTCTTTATTGGATAATTCTAGCTAATAAATGCAGGAGGAATGATAGGATTAAAAAATCTCCATTCTTGGTGGAAATCATTCTGCAACATACAAACTTATCAACTCAACAGGCATCCACCTTAAACTTACAAAATGTTATATGTCAATTAAATCTCTGTAAAGCTGGAAAAAGAAAAAAAAACCCTCCATTCTGATGACTCCATTCCAGTCATCAATGTCTGCCAAAACCATTAAGCGGAGACTTCCAGGAAGATGGCGGAAGAGTAAGACGCGGAGATCACCTTCCTCCCCACAGATACACCAGAAATACATCTACGCGTGGAACAACTCCTACGGAGCACCTACTGAACGCTGGCAGAAGACCTCAGACCTCCCAAAAGGCAAGGAACCCCCCACGTACCTGGTTAGGGCAAAAGAAAAAACTAAACAGAGACAAAAGGATAGGGACGGGTCCTGCACCAGCGGGAGAGAGCTGTGAAGGAGGAAAAGTGTCCACACACTAGGAAGCCCCTTCGCGGGTGGAGACTTCGGGAGGCGGAGTGGGGGAGCTTGGGAGCCGCGGAGGAGAGCACAGCAACAGGGGTGCGGAGGGCAAAGCGGACAGATTCCAGCGCAGAGGATCGGGCCGACCGGAACTCACCAGCCGAGAGGCTTTTCTGCTCGCCCGCCGGGGCGGGCGGGACTGGGAGCTGAGGCTCCGGCTTTTGTCGGAGCGCCGGGAGAGGACTGAGGTTGGCGGCGTGAACACAGCCTGCAGGGCGTTAGTGCACCGCGGCTAGCCGGGAGAGAGTCCGGGGAAAAGTCTGGACCTGCCGAAGAGGCAAGAGACTTTTCCGTCCCTCTTTGTTTCCTGGTACACGAGGAGAGGGGATTAAGAACGCTGCTTGAGAGAGCTCCAGGGACGGGCGCGAGCCGCGGCTAAAAGTGCGGAGCCCAGAGACAGACATGAGACGCTAAGGCCGCTGCTGCCGCCACCAGGAGGCCTGTGTGCGAACACAGGTCACTAGCCACACGCCCTTCCGGGGAGCCTGTGCAGCCCGCCACTGCCAGGGTCCCGGGATCCAGGGACAACTCGCCCGGGAGATCGCACGGCGCGCCTCAGGCTGCAACGTCACGCCGGCCTCTGCCGCTGCAGGCCCGCCCCACACTCCGTGACCCTCCCTACCCCCCGGCCTGAGTGAGCCAGAGCCTCCGAATCAGCGGCTCCTTTAACCCCGTCCTGTCTGAGCAAAGAACAGACGCCCTCCGGCGACCTACACGCACAGGCGGGGCCAAATCCAAAGCTGAGCCCCTGGGAGCTGTGAGAACAAAGAAGAGAAAGGGAAATCTCTCCCAGCAGCCTCAGAAGCAGCGGATTAAAGCTCCACAATCAACTTGATATACCCTGCATCTGTGGAATACCTGAATAGTCAACGAATCATCCCAAATTAAGGAGCCCTGTGGATGAAAGGCTCTTGGTGCTGCAGCCAGGAGTCAGTGCTGTGCCTCTGAGGTGGGAGAGCCAACTTCAGGACACTGGTCCACAAGAGGCCTCCCAGCTGCACATAATATCAAACAGCAAAAATCTCCGAGAGATCTCCATCTCAACGCCAGCACCCAGCTTCACTCAACGACCAGCAAGCTACAGTGCTGGACATCCTATGCCAAACAACTAGCAAGACAGGAACACAACCCCACCCATTAGCAGAGAGGCTGCCCAAAATCATAATAAGTCTACAGACACCCCAAAACACACCACCAGACGTGGACCTGCCCACCACAAAGACAAGATCCAGCCTCATCCACCAGAACACAGGCACTAGTACCCTCCACCAGGAAGCCGACACAACCCACTGAACCAACCTTAGCCACTGGGGACAGACACAAAAAACAACAGGAACTACGAACCTTCAGCCTGCAAAAAAGGAGACCACAAACACAGTAAGATAAGCAAAATGAAAAGACAGAAAAACACACAGCAGATGAAGGAGCAAGATAAAAACCCACCAGACCTAACAAATGAAGAGGAAATAGGCAGTCTACTGGAAAAAGAATTCAGAATAATGATAGTAAGGTTGATCCGAAATCTTGGAGATAGAATGGACAATAGAATGGACAAAATGCAAGAATCAGTTAACAAGGACCTAGAAGAACTAAAGATGAAACAGGCAACGATGAACAACACAATAAATGAAATTAAAAGTACTCTAGATGGGATCAATAGCAGAATAACTGAGGCAGAAAAACGGATAAGTGACCTGGAAGATAAAATAGTGGAAATAACTACTGCAGAGCAGAATAAAGAAAAAAGAATGAAAAGAACTGAGGACAGTCTCAGAGACCTCTGGGACAACATTAAACGCACCAACATTCGAATTATAGGGGTTCCAGAAGAAGAAGAGAAAAAGAAAGGGACTGAGAAAATATTTGAAGAGATTATAGTTGAAAACTTCCCTAATATGGGAAAGGAAATAGTTAATCAAGTCCAGGAAGCACAGAGAGTCCCATACAGGATAAATCCAAGGAGAAATACGCCAAGACACATATTAATCAAACTGTCAAAAATTAAATACAAAGAAAACATATTAAAAGCAGCAAGGGAAAAACAACAAATAACACACAAGGGAATCCCCATAAGGTTAACAGCTGATCTTTCAGCAGAAACTCTGCAAGCCAGAAGGGAGTGGCAGGACATATTGAAAGTGTTGAAGGAGAAAAACCTGCAACCAAGAATACTCTACCCAGCAAGGATCTCATTCAGATTTGATGGAGAAATTAAAACCTTTACAGACAAGCAAAAGCTGAGAGAGTTCAGCACCACCAAACCAGCTCTACAACAACTGCTAAAGGAACTTCTCTAGGCAAGAAACACAAAAGAAGGAAAAGACCTACAATAACAAACCCCAAACAATTAAGAAAATGGGAATGGGAACACACATATCGATAATTACCTTAAATGTAAATGGACTAAATGCTCCCACCAAAAGACACAGATTGGCTGAATGGATACAAAAACAAGACCCATATATTTGCTGTCTACAAGAGACCCACTTCAGACCTAGAGACACATACAGACTGAAAGTAAGGGGATGGAAAAAGGTATTTCATGCAAATGGAAACCAAAAGAAAGCTGGAGTAGCAATTCTCATATAAGTTATATATATATATATATATATATATGTAGTTTGCTTGAGTGCAGTGTTTTTTGTTTTCTGTACTGAATTCATTAGCATGGGTCGGTATAAAATTTAGCATAGGTCAATATGTAATTTGTAAACTAATAAGGTCTTAAAAGTGAGGAATTAAGTCTTTTAAATTTAATTATTTATTGCAAAGAGCAGAATAGCATACATAAACAGGTGCCTAAGGAAAACTTGTATTCTAATATGGAACTCTCATGAACACCTTTTTTTTTTCTTCTAACGGTATGATAGTAGGCCATTTGATTATTTTTATGGCTTTAACTTTACAACAATGAAATATTCATAAATTTTAAAAAGTATTTTTCTTTATTTGACGCGGGTGGGATACTGGAGAAATGAAAGGTCAAACATCTATTGAGGAATCCATACTTGTCTATATATTGTGTACTTTTATTTCAAGAACTGATTTAAAATTCCTAAAAGGATGCTATGATAAGTTATTATGCCATTTTACAGACTGAATTAAGTGAATTTCAGGGAGGTATGAAACTTGCCTAAGGCTATCCAGCTACCAAGCGGTAGAAGTGAGAATTAAATCCAGGTATACCTATAAAAAAAAATAAAAAAAAATAAAAAAAAAAAGAAGGCGAGGGCAGCACCAGGGTATGGGGTTGTTAGTTTTATAGGGGTGAGTAATTTCATACGCTGATGAGTGGGAGGAGTATTCCAGCTATTTTGGGGAAGGGGTGGGGATTTCTAGGAATTGAGCCACCGCCCACTTTTTGACCTTTATGGTCATCCTTGGAACTGTCGTGGCACCTGTGGGTGTGTCGCTTAGCTTGCTGATGTGTTACAATGAGTGTATACTGAGGCTCAAGGTCTAGTGGAAGTAGGCTCGTCCGCCATCTTGGACCTATTTTGTTCTAATCAGTTTATGTTGTGTCCTCGGGCTATGTAATTCTTTTAAAGGTTGTGCCCTGCCCCCTTTCCTCCTGTTTCATATTGAGTATATAATATTTACCAGAGTATGTTTTAATAATTAATACATGATATATTGTATAATTAATTTATATATCATATATATAATGATATCTATAGGTATTTGTTCTAATAAGTCATTAAAAATAAATGAATATTCAAAAAAAAAAAAACCATTAAGCGAAGACCTATGAGAAGCTTTACGATGGAAGTGGCCATGTGATGCTCAAAACAAAACAAATAGCAGGCAGTTTTATTACTACAACAGACGAGGTTGTAGCACAGAAATGGCTGTCTCTACTGCAAACACAGACGTGAGCTGCCCAATCATCGTGGGTGGTGGTAGGGAACAGTTGCAGGCTGTGGTCTCAGTTTGGCAGCGGGTAGGACCCACGTTTCTCCACCTCCCACTCTTCCAATTCTTTCCGTCAGCGGAACCGGATGGAGAACCACCTATCGGAGGAGAGGGTCAGGTGCCTGCGCTGAATTCAGAGCCCTCAGCGGCTGGTGTTATCTCCTCTCACTTTGCCACGTCTTGCCCTGGAGGAGGAAAGAGTCTTGGTCTTAGACCCTGCATTTCTTTTTCCTTGTTTTTTAAAGTCTTTATTGAATTTGTTACAATATTGCTTCTGTTTTATGTTTCAGGTTTTTGGCCGGGAGGCGTGTGGGATCTTAGCTCCGCGGACCAGGGATCCAACCCATAACCCCTGCTGCTAACATGCTGTCCTCGGGAGTATCAGGTGAGTTGATGGAATTCAAGTGTTTAGCACATTCAGTGCCTGGAGAGCTTTCCCAAGGCCAGAGACAACTTGTGGATCTCTTCATTCAGAGAGAAGAGGAGCCAGGGGTTGTGTCCTTGCTTCTACGTAGGCTTTATTTGCACACTCCTTTCTCTCTCAGAGGGACGATTGTGATTGGTCAGTTAGAGCAGAATGCTGGCTAAGAGAACTCAGCCCAAATCAGTGAAACAGCAGTTACCGATTTTGATCTTTTGGATAAATCACTTTTTCTCTTTTTACACTGGCTGTTTTTCTTCTCCAAGCGGGCCTTATTTTATTTCGTTCCAGCTTTACTTTTGAAAATGTCTCCCTTCTCCTCTTGTAACATCGTCCTTGGTTCCACTCAAAGGGAGCAAACTTAAGTCTTGTTAAGTCTATACGTGTCAAAATGTTACTTAGGTCACATTTCACCAAATGTATCCTTGAGTTACCTAAAATCATTACTTACCTAATCTTAAATCAGATGCATGATCTACTGCAAGACCATATTTGCTACAGTACTTTCTTTATACCTCCAGTATCACTTGAATAGTCAAAGGCCTGTGATACAGCAATGGAAGAACACTTTAACAATTGTTCTTTGGAATCCTCACATACTGAATACCCAGGGGCATGTTTTTCCAAATGGGCTATCAGATGGGGAACAATGGAGAAAAATGAAAATGGAAGCCTATTGAAAGACTATTTCGTGTGATTCACCTTCCACGCTTTACTTTCCCAAGTGTGGCTCCGGCTCTGCCTTAAAAAGAAAAAAAAAAAAAAAAAAATTCAGTCCCAGCCTGGACTACGCAGTTATTTGCCAACTGCTGTCATCTAGTGGTGATACGTAGTAGTGCAGGATGAAGTAAAGACCTGGGGTGATTTTCTGTTCCCCGGAATACGGGTAGACTTAAGACTTACTGATTATATGATGTCATTTTAAGGGTGATAGGAAAGCTGCAAACTCCTGAAACACCATTTGTACCTACTGATTGGTGCCAGGTAGATCAACATTGGGCTTTGATTTTCTAGCTCTGCATTTCTAGCTCTGCATCTTCTTTGGGAAGAATACCCCTGTGTCAATGGGATGCTAACATATCCCCTAGGGGCTCGTATCAGCTGAAGACAGTACGTTTCCTTCATGGCAGGTGCTAGAGTAGGACCAATACCCACCAATTCCTGAGGAAACAACCTCAACTCTCCCACATGTCACCAATATATTTTTCCTCTCTCTACTTTGGACAAATAACGTCACCTGCTATATCAGTAAACAAAGGATGTCATGACCGTGAAGACATCAGCCCCTGAAGCTGCCCTGACTGCACTGCATGGGCACCTACTACGTGCTAAGGACTTTGTGTATACCGTCTCTAATCCTCAAAACAATTTTTATTCCACTTTAGTATGAAGACTCCAAAAACTCCGATTAAATGCATTGACTACAAACACAGTGTGTTATGTTGCATAGCTGTTATTTAACTTAGTTATGTTTATTTTACTAAAGAAGCTTGTCAGTTTCCTGCATTTAATGTCATTAATTGGGGGAAGGGGATCCAATTTCTCCCCCCCACCCAACTTACCCAATTTTTTTCTTTTATTGAAGTCTAGTTCATTTACAATGTTGTGTTAGCTTAAGGTGTACAGCAAAGTGATTCAGTTATACATATGTATATATATCTATTATTTTTCAGATTCTAAAAATATGGAACACTTCATGAACGTGCATGTCATCTTTGGTCAGGGGCCATGCTAATCTTCTCTGTACTGTTCCAATTTCAGTATATGTGCTGCCGAAGCGAGCCTCCAACATATGTTCTGATGCTCAAATACTACTTCCTCTCAGCTTAATGCTGATGTCTGGGTAGATCAGATATTTTCTTCAGATGATACTCTATGTCTTTTGTGGGGATCTTGCCCACTTTCCATGGGGAAAAACGTGGAAGCTTGGCTCCTTTTGGAGTCCAGAGTGGGATAAGTACGTTAGTTTAGACTAGTATAAGACATAAATTAATATATTACATATATTATCTTGCCATAACCAAAGATTTCCAGTTTTCTCCTGGCTGAAATTCTTTAAAGTCAAATCCTTTTAAAGTGAAATCCTTTGGTTCCCCTTTGAGATGTGACTTCTACTGCAAATGTCCTCCAGAAAGGGAATACATTGTCATAGCTATAGTGTCAATTTTGTTTAAATCTAAAAACTAACAGCTCTTTATTTGACAAAAGGTTTGATTTTGGGTTGATCAATGGGGCAAAATGCTAGACATGGGGATGAACTAGATTTCCCATTATTTGTTCATATTAATCATGGCCATTTTTGTTCCCTGGAAGCTATTCGTTTCCTTATTATGCAAAATTCTGCAACCCTTTTCCTCCAAACCTTAAAATCAAACATGTTGTCTGACATTGGTTTTTGTTCCCCTCTCAAATGCCAGGGACGGTCTGAGATATAGTGTTTGAATGTCAAAGTGTTGTTTTTAGACATTATGATGGTGTGTAACACGAAGGTCAAATACATTCAATCTCATGTCAACTCTGTTTAGCTGCTAGCGGTTGCCACAGTTGCAGGGTTGAGGAGGATTCTGAAGCTGTGTCTGGGCTCAGCAGGAAAGAGCGATAAGTGATACCTGTCATAGAGGCTGCAACTGTGGAGGTGTGGCACAATTTCAACCCTGTTTCTGAGGATTGGAGGGCAAAGTATTCGAAACCAGAAATGATCAGGACAATCAGGGCCATAGAAGTGTTAAGTCTTCTCTTGGAAATCAGTTGTTCTGTGGCTGGTTAATAGAATTGTGGACATGCAGAGAGATAGGGAAGCAAATGATTATTACATGAAGGCTGGTGGGCTGATGACAAGACTTAGGAACTCATTGCTTTCCCCATAGAGGGCTCTAGACTTTGTAGGTCTGGTAATGGTGGAAGTGGTAGCATTAGAGATGGTGGTGATATGGAAGGTGAGTAGAGAAGGAGCTCTGATCACCTCTGTTCTTCAGTTTCAGAAATTTCTCTGATACTGACTGAAGGACACCAAGGAAGGCCAACCATGGAACTAAACTATCAGACACATTGAAGGTTTTCTGGGTTTTGTTTGTTTTTTGCCTCGAAGTCCATACTACGAGAACTGATTGATATTTTGATTACAGATTAGTTTTGAGTATTGATATTTTTGGCTCCAAATCATATTTTATACAGAAAATTCTAAAGCTATCAAAACATCCTTTGCCCTATGTCATGTCTCTAAAAGTGTGAGCTAAGATTAAACTTTTGTCATAAGGGAGGAAGCTATTTATTTATTTATTTATTTTAAGTAGGTGTTTCTAAGTTATGTAAGTGCAAAAACAGTAATAAAATTTTGTTTGGTGTCACATGACATTTTTCTACACCCTTAACCTTCAACCACTTGAATTGCTTAGATAAATTTTTTTGGCAAATAATAAGACCATAATGTTCCAATTATTGTTAGTGCCTTACAGATAAACCATATAAATGCCTGACATTTCCAACTTCGAAAAATGCCTGAGGATGGCTGAATATATGGTCTATAAGCTCACCTACTGGTTGAAAATCCAAACTGTCTCTTTAAGGCTTGTAATTTGTTTATTCTTTTTCAGTGTGTGACATAGATTTTATGATTAGCAAAATGAGGCAGTATGTGTTGGAGGCTAAAATGACTTGTCTCCTCAATGAAAGAAAAAATATCCAACAAGTCTTTGGGAAGAATAATAAACACTAAAGAGTAAAAATTGTACTTGTTCCAGATTTGCTGATAACATATAGGTAAAGACTTGGTCTGTCCATGACAGCAACATACCTGAACAAGGCATGAAAATTCCATTCTGGTAATTCATCTTATGATGTACATACCTGATTTCAACAGGCTAGATTGGAAATCAAAAAGTATAATTGAGCAACTAATCATTTTTTGGAGAAGATTAAAGAATATCACCTAAATCAGTGTTTTTTGAGATATTTAGATTGAGGCGCACTGTAAGAAATGCATTTTACATCACAATACAGAGAGTGCTGAGGACTTAAATAGACGCGTGCGCGCACGCGTGTGCCTGAAACAAAGATTTACTTGAAAATACTTAACCTTACTATGTGTACCTATATAGTGTTTTACATTTTATCTATTTCATTTCTTTCTTTATTATTTATTTATTTATTTTTGCGGTACGTGGGCCTCTCACTGTTGTGGCCTCTCCCGTTGCGGAGAACAGGCTCCGGACGCGCAGGCTCAGCGGCCATGGCTCACGGGCCCAGCCGCTCCGCGGCGTGTGGGATCTTCCCAGACCAGGGGCACGAGCCCGTGTTCCCTGCATCGGCAGGCGGACTCTCAACCGCTGCGCCACCAGGGAAGCCTTATTTCATTTTTTTAAAAGAAGCTGATTACCATTGACCAAATTGGTTTCACAACTCCCTAATGGGTTATTTCCCCTAATGTGAAAAACAACTGGGTAGGTGATTTGAAATCTTATTTTTCACTGATCAGTTGTTTTGGCATCATATTGGTGCAGTTTGGGTGTAATGATCAAATTTGAATCACAGAGATTAAATCAAGTAATTCTGAATGAGAGGTACATGGAGGGGAAGAAATGAGAAGTCTGGGTTCGGATTCTGGCTTCCAGCACTTGCCTTCTGTGCAGAGCTAATTGAGGACTAGTTTCCTGTTGTGACTAAGAACACAGATTCGGCAGTCAGACTGCCTGGGTCTGAATTCTGGCTCACACAGACTGCATGAATGAACATGGGCGAGCTACTTAACTTCTTTGGGCCTCAGTTTCCTCATCTGTAAAATGGAAACAATATTACCCCTTTTTGACATATTGTGACGATTTAACATAAGGTTAATAGAGTAAGCACTCAATTGATAGTAGCTATTATTATTGAACAATCCCATAAAAACATAAGAATCAAGGTGTTTTCAAATCTGTGTCTATAATGTCACATCGATCAAAACTTGACATAGGGGGCTTCCCTGGTGGTGCAGTGGTTGAGAGTCCACCTGCCGATGCAGGGGACACAGGTTCGTGCCCCGGTCCGGGAAGATCCCACATGACGCGGAGCAGCTGGGCCTGTGAGCCATGGCCTCTGAGCCTGCGCGTCCGGAGCCTGTGCTCCACAACGGGAGAGGCCACAACAGTGAGAGGCCCACACACCGCAAAAAAAAACCCCAAAAAACTGACATAGGTAATAGCTAATGTTTATTGTTTTTTTTAATTGAAAGATAGTTGATTTACAATGTGTCAACTTCATGTATACAACAAAGTGATTCATATATATATACATATATATAAAAATATATATATATACTTTTTCAGGTTCTTTTCCCTTGTAGGTTATTACAAAATGTTGAGTAGAGTTCCCTGTGTTACACAGTAGGTCCTCGTTGGTTATCTATTTTATATATAGTAGTGTGTACGTGCTAATCCCAAACTCCTAATTTATCCCTCCCCCCTTTTGTATACGAGCCACGTGCCTGGCACTGTGCAAAGCACTTTATATGCATAAACCTTTGCAACATTTTATCCCCATTTGATCTTCCAAGAGTATGACAAAGAAAGCATTTTAATTCTCATTTTGTAGTTGAAGAAATGCAAGCTTGGAGAGATCAAGTAACAGAGTTGGTAACTGATAAGCTGGGGTTCTAGCTCAGGTGTGTCTGACTCCAGAGCCTGAGCACCTCTGTCGCTTAGTCCCCTTTGGGTCTGTTTTCCCCCTAAAGCCACAGGACTCACTCCCTCGCTTCATGTCTCTGCTCATTTTCATTCTATCCGTCCCAGATAAAGCAGTAATGCCTTCTCACCCCCATGCTTCCTATCTGCCACTTTGGTTAGCACTGTAGCACCCAATCCCAACTGGCACTTTATATTTACTTGTTTATTTCTGGATTGTTTATCTTCCACTGAAACAGAAGCTTCATCGGTCAGGAGCTGCTGTATCTCCCACCCACAGAGTGCTATTTGGGGCACATCATGTATGTTCAATAAATATTCTTTGTTGAATGAATAAATGAATTAATGGAGGTAAATGAAACAGAAGTAAGTCACAGGAAACTTAATATTAAGAAAACTTTACTTACAAATGTCATTATTTTTAGATTTGTTCTGAATGTTTTCAGGTGTATCTCATCTTTGTAATGTTTGGAATGTTCTATGAGCCATTGTTTCCCCTAGGAAGAATTGGGAAACCTCAGTCCATACATTGGGCTTTTCCCGCTATTTGATTTCACTTGGTTCGTTGCAAATGTACCAAGAAAGTGAAATTACTGTTCGCAGTTACTGTACAGTTGAGAGAGAGGAAGGCGTCAGAAGCCATCAGCTGCACTATCCTTTTACGCCACAAGATGGCGCTGCTATCATACAGACATTAGCTTGTATTTCCCGCTCCCCACCCCACCCCACCCCCAGCTTATTTCGCTCACCCTGCCTGGTTTTTCTTTCTTTGTAATTTGTTTGTGTTTGTCTCTGCCTTTTCCTTGAAATTTTTCCTTGAAATTTTTGTTCTCCGTTTCTATTTCTCTTCTATCCTCTTTCTTTCCCTTCTATTTAGGCCTTTACTTATTACCTGGGCAGTTTATTATATAAATCTCTTTATTGTTTAACATAAAAGGTGACTTTCATGTTTCTTGATCTTATCTTTAAAACCCACTGGATGCACCATAATATAGATTATATATTTTATTCCTCTAAGGAAAACCAATACCTAATTAAGTTGCTTCTGAAGTCACTCATGTGACCATTGACTGTTTTTTTTTTTTTTTCCTTTGTTAGGTCAATCTTGTAAGTTTTTAAAGGAGTGTTAAGGCTTAAAAGTTATGAGGTCATTTGTCCCAAGTTCATACAGCTTCCAGGAAGAACCCGCTGACCTGAAGTCTACCCCACACTCCCTCTGCCTCACAGATGTCCTGCTCTTTGATTCCTTTAATCAATCCTAATATTCAAGGGAGAAGTTTAAAAAGTAGATTAATGAAAAAGACAGAAGGAGATGATTACTGACAACTGAGACAAAACCAAAACATGTAGGTCAGCTGCTGTGATATGCTCCACTTTGGTACTGTAATGTCCATCCACTGTTTTTTGTTTGTTTCTCTTTTCCAGCACCCCTTCCTTCGGGGAAATGTTCTTTACCACTTTTACATAATTATGGTAGGACCATCAGGACCCTCAATCCTGGGGCTTGGTCTCCTTCAATTTGAGAATGTGTAAGTGACTCAGACTGACTAATCAGACAAACTTTTCTGTGTGGGCTCTATGCCTCTTAAAATACTCTGTGTGTCGGTGGGGGGCATTAATATTAGTGTGATTGGGGTTTGTAAACACTTAGTTCCACAAGTAACTGTTTTCTTGATTGAATTAATTGAAGACAAAGAGGAAATAACATTCTTTTCTGCCTACTGCTGCCTTCTTTGATGTGTCAGCTCTCTCTTCCCTGTCCCTTGATAACAGCTTGGAAAAAATCCCATAGCTGCCAAGTCACTTTAACAGAAAGAAACAGTCTGATTTCAGGTATTGAAAAATATAGTCTGGTCCAAGTCAAGTCTTCAATCTTATATCCTAATCAGAGTTGTTTCCCTTTCCCTTCCATCAAGCTCAGACGTGGTCCACGGTCATATGACGGGTAGAGGCACCCCGCCCTCGACTCTGCTGCCTATCAGGTTCTCTTCTTTCTTCTCCAGTTGTTGGGTCCAGGACGAGCAGATGGGGAAGAGCAGGAGGCTGTCACACACGTGGTGTCACACTGACCTTCCCAAGATGGCTCTATCAGAGACGCCCCCTGGGTTTTCAGATCCTTGACATGAGCAATGCATGATCCGATTGTCTCTGAAGTGAGTTCATCCATCTTGTTCTTTGTTCTCTGGGGTCCAGTCCCTGTCTCTGGACTTTTCAGCAGCTTAATAATTGCTTCTCCCATCTTGCTTTTGTTCTCTCGGTTTCAAAATGTTTCAGGACTTCCCAGTGATTTTCGATAGATTTTTTTTTCTTTTATTTGTTTTTTTATATAGCAGGTTCTTATTAGTCATCAGTTTTATACACATCCGTGTATACATGTCAATCCCAATCACCAAATTCATCCCACCACCATCCCCACCCCCCCCGCGGCTTTCCTCCCTTGGTGTTCATACGTTTGTTCTCTACATCTGTGTCTCAAATTTTGCCCTGCAAACTGGTTCATCTGTACCATTTTTCTAGGTTCCACATACATGTGTTAATATGCGATATTTGTTTTTCTCTTTCTGACTTACTTCACTCTGTATGACAGTCTCTAGATCCATCCACCTCTCAACAAATGACCCAATTTCGTTCCTTTTTATGGCTGAGTAATATTCCATTGTATATATGTACCACATCTTCTTTATTCATTCGTCTGCCGATGGGCATTTAGGTTGCTTCCATGACCTGACTATTGTAAAGAGTGCTGCAATGAACATTGGGGTGCATGTGTCTTTTTGAATTATGGTTTTCTCTTGGTATATGCCCAGTAGTGGGATTTCTGGATCATACGGTAATTCTATTTTTAGTTTTTTAAGGAATCTCCATACTGTTCTCCACAGTGGCTGTATCAATCAACATTCCCACCAACAGTGCAAGAGGGTTCCCTTTTCTCCACACCCTATCCAGCATTTGTTGTTTGTAGATTTTCTGCTGATGCCCATTCTAACTGGTGTGAGGTGATATACCTCATTGTAGTTTTGATTTGCATTTCTCTAATGATTAGTGATGTTGAGCATCCTTTCATGAGCTTCTTGGCCATCTGTATGTCTTCTTTGGAGAAAGGTCTATTTAGGTGTTCTGCCCATTTTTGGATTGGGTTGTTTGTTTCTTTAATATTGAGCTACATGAGCTGTTTATATATTTTGGAGATTAATCCTTTGTCTGATGATTCATTTGCAAACATTTTTTCCCATTCTGAGGGTTGTCTTTCCGTCTTGTTTATGGTTTCCTTTGCTGTGCAAAAGGTTTTAAGTTTCATTAGGTCCCATTTGTTTATTTTTGTTTTTATTTCCATTACTCTGGGAGGTGGATCAAAAAAGATCTTGCTGTGATTTATGTCAAAGAGTGTTCTTCCTATGTTTTCCTCTAAGAGTTTTATAGTGTCCAGTCTTAAATTTAGATCTCGAATCCATTTTGAGTTTATTTTTGTGTATCGTGTTAGGGAGTGTTCTAATTTCATTCTTTTACATGTAGCTGTCCAGTTTTCACAGCACCACTTATTGAAGAGGCTGTCTTTTCTCCATTGTATATCCTTGCCTCCTTTGTCATAGATTAGTTGACCATAGGTGCATGGGTTTATCTCTGGGCTTTCTATCTTGTTCCATTGATCTGTGTTTCTGTTTTTGTGGCAGTACCATATTGTCTGATTACTATAGCTTTGTAGTATAGTCTGAAGTCAGGGAGTCTGATTCCTCCAGCTCCGTTTTTTTCCCTCAAGACTGCTTTAGCTATTCAGGGTCTTTTGTGTCTCCATACAAATTTTAAGATTTTTTATTCTAGTTCTGTAAAAAATGCCATTGGTAATTTGATAAGGATTGCATTGAATCTGTAGATTGCTTTGGGTAGTATAGTCATTTTCACAATATTGATTCTTCCAATCTAAGAACATGGTATATGTCTCCATCTGTAGGTATCATCTTTAATTTCTTTCATCAGTGTCTTATAGTTTTCTGCATACAGGTCTTTTGTCTCCCTAGGTAGGTTTATTCCTTGGTATTTTATTCTTTTTGTTATAGTGGTAAATGGGAGTGTTTCCTTAATTTGTCTTTCAGATTTTTCATCATCAGTGGATAGCTATTTAAAAAACCTTTTTTTATTGAAGTAGAGTTGATTTACAACATTGTGCCGATCATTGCTGCACAGCAAAGTGACGTAAAATCTTTTGGCTTAAAGTGTGTCCTTATCATTTTCAAATCTCCACCTCCCTTTATGCTATTTGAACCTAATTTAAAATAACTTCTCTTTTGGAATGAACAGACTAGGTAGGTTTTAATGAATGATGTAACTTTTTTTTTTGAGTTTCCATATTACACAACTGATCACATCACTGTGCTATTTTATAGTTGACTCTATAAACACTACTTTTGTGAGGTTTTTGTGGGTTTCTTTTTTGTGTTCTGTCAGATCTTGACATCAAGATCAGTGATTTTTCAGCCTCTGTATAGCCGTATAATCCCATTATACCATGATTTAATTACACAGACTGTTTTAACTGTGGGTGAAATTATTATGATTTTCATTATTATACCAAAAATCTGACAAAGAATAATTTTCCTATAGCAGCTAGGTTGGGTTCGTTCCCCTACTGGAGTCATAAAGGACCCTCTAGTCCAACTAGACACTTTGGACTTGCATTGTGTTCAAATTTTCTATTTTTTTTTAATTTATTTTTTTTATTTATGTCTGTGTTACGTCTTCGTTGCTGTGCACAGGCTTTCTCTAGTTGTGGTAAGCGGGGGCTACTCCTCATTGGGGTGCGCGGGCTTCTTGTTGCAGTGGCTTCTCTTGTTGTGGAGCACGGGCTCTAGGAGTGTGGGCTTCAGCAGTTGTGGCATGCAGGCTCAGTAGTTGTGGCTTGCGGGCTGAGTTGCTCCACAGCATGTGGGATCTTCCCGGACAAGGGATCGAACCCGTGTCCCCTGCATTGGCAGGCAGATTCTTAACCACTGTGCCACCAGGGAAGTCCCGCATTGTGTTCAAGTTTAATTACTGGGTTTAAATTGTCTTTTTTTAAGACTGGGCCTACGCTAAAATATCAATAACATGATTGGGTAAACAGGGGACTATCTAATCATCTGATTGTTACTTTAAGAGTTTGGCAATTGTTTCCACTAAAATGACTGATTTTTGGACAGGTTATTTTAGAGTCAGCCTGACTTGGCCCGTGTGACCCTTCTAACTCCAGGACTCTAACTGCTCTCCTAATGGGATGCCAGTAATGCCTTGGGCACACCACCTGCCCCAGCATCAGCTGCTGTTCAAATGGCTCTGTGCTCCCAGACGCTGCACCAGGTAAATTACTAGCTTCGTGTTCACAAGGTGCTGCTCTGTACGAGCCAATACCAGCACCTGGAGGCTTGTACAGATGCTGCTGCAAAATGTTGGAAATCCCACGTAAAAGTAGCACTTTCCTTTTTTTCATTTTTTAATGCGTGTGTGTAAACCTCTAACAGTCTACTACCTCTTAGGGTTTGAAACCCTAAAGACAAACAATATTTCTTTGCCCAATTTACCATGGCTTATAAACTTAGTGGGGAGGGAGACCCAGGAATTAAAGATAACATATGAAGTTACATACAGTGTCATGTAACAGTGAATTGCAGGACTCACTGGAATTGCTCGGAACACGGGATGTCGTGCATTCCAAACTCTGCTAAACCAGGAGGCTTAGAGAGACTGTACTGGAATTCAGGGGTGCAAGATCCATGATTATACCATAAAGATAAGACAACTTTTGACTTGTAAACTACTTAGCAGTCTGGTTCGCTCCATTCAGTTCAAAGCAATTCAATTCCATTCTGTTTCATTCAATTCAATTTAGTGGATCCATTTTCATGGGTGTTTATGGCCCACTGTTTCTGTGCTGGGCACTGAGGGGGATACAAAGAAATGTAGAGCTAGGGAAACCTCTGCTGGTGCTGGTACCACTCCAAATCTACCCCCCCCTTCTTCTCCACCCTGCTCTGCACCCTGGAAACCTGGTTTAGATGGACCACATCACTGTACTTCCTTGTCCTGTGGCCTTGGATTTGTTCAGGCAATGGAAGACACCAACAGGAGATGGGGGTGGAGAGGAGGGAGAAGTTCAGGTGTTCATTCCCTGACTCCCTGCTGAATTGCAGGTTCATATCAGCTTTGCTTCTGCTCAGGTATCCTTCTCTGTGCAGCCCTATCTCTGAGTAGATCCTGACCGAGGCTCCCTTCTATTCCCCTTTGGGCCTTGGGGTGGTAAGTGCTTCCTTAGGTACATATCTTAGGGTGCTGTTCCACCCTTGCTGCTTTCCTTAGGCTGTGCCCACAGTTTGGAAAAAATACACCTTTTATTCAGTTCTTTTTGATTATTCAGCTTGTGTCCTGCAGAGGACCATGCCAGATACCCTTAAGCAGCCTTCAATCCAAGTTTAGGAATTCGTTTATAGTCAAATCCTCATTATGTATTTATTATTCTGGGTTAAGTGACTAGGTGCTAGGTCTTGAGGATATAAACTCCTGTAAATATGGCAGATGCAATTCTAACTCTCAGCAGAACTACGGCCTACGAGAGAGCACAGAAATTAAATCAGTGATCGCAAAATAGTATAATGAGTGTATGACAGGTGATGGAAGGGTCCACGGGGCCCTTGCCCTGTCTCAGGAGGGGGACCTCCCTGAGGGATTGTAATAGATTAGACTGCAATCTGAAGAATGGGCAGACACTGATTAGGTGAAGGGGGAGGCAGATGTGATAGGACTGGGCGTGGCTGAGCGTACATTGGAAAAAGGGAACACGTGTGTGGAGACCTAATGGGGAGAGTGTGGCTAGTTGGAGATGGGTAAACATTCAGTGTAGCTAAGATGGGAGAAGAAGTGGAGGACCAAATGAAGGCAGACACTAAGGAGAGACCAGATGCCATTTCACAGCCCTGTGAGGAGCTTTGGTGCTTACCCTCAGGGTGTGGGAAATCACTCAAAGGTTTTTAAGCAGTTGGGTGTGGGTTTTAGAAGGAGTCCTTGGGCTGCAGGGTGGAGAATGGTTGGAGGAGAGTGGGAGGCAGGGAGCTGGAGGGCGAGAGCTCATGGGGACAGGAATGAAGAGAAATCGAGGTGTCCAGAGGCATTTAGTTGCCTGCTCTGTATTCTAACTCTTTCTCCGCTCCCCATGATGGGTAAGCCCCGGAGAACTCTATCCTGAATGGCTTAGTTGCTCGGATAGAAGCCTCAGAAACAAAAGGCTCTGGGAGCATCAGAGTGGCAGAGAGGAGAAAGGGTGCAGAAGAAGTGGGTGCACGGGCGGATCTTGCAAAGCAGGGAGCCATGTGAAGATGGCTCTGCGGGGTCCACCAGTGGAGCCTCCTGGGCTCCTTGCCCCTCAGAGAGGAAAAGCTGGGTCCATAAGAAGGAGAGCAGCTGGTATCCCAGGAGCCACCACGTCCTTCCCCACCTCAACCTAGAAAGGGCAAGTGCAGACCACAGCCCCCTCTCCATCTGAGGGCCTCTAAGCTGGGGCATTGCCTGGGGTTGGAGCTGGAGAGAGCCCCAAAGCAGAGAACAGACTCTGTTTTAAAATGAAAAGACTGAGTTTCCAAATCACTGAAAGAATCCAGAAATTATGGACTCTGCCTAGGGTATCAACATGGGAGGGAAAAGGGAGATTTGACAAAATAAGATAAGAATGAAATGGTTTCTTATTTATGCCCCATTGAGTTTAAAATTCTCAATAAACACACACACGAATACATACAAACTTCAATGTGCAAAATTAAAAAAATCATTTATGTGTATGTATATATATATATACATGTGTGTATGTATAGCAATATATGTGTTTATATGTATGTACATACACACACATTGTCCTGTAGATACTCACTGTAAAAATTTGGAAAATATAGACATGTATAAACAAAGAAGATGAAAATTATCCTGTCACCTAATAACTGCCTTGCGTTTTATCATATAAATGTAATGTATTTTTAAAACACTTCCCCACTGAGACAAGTTATAATGACATTTTTTAAGGTGTTTGTTACATATTATTAAAGTCTTTGCTACAGAATTACTCAGTGCATTCAGTGTGGTAATAGTATTGATACAACTAAAAAACTTTTGTCAATGTGGTGTGTGAAAATAGAAACTCATAGTTTATTTAATTTGTATTTCTTTTATTATTAGAGAACCTGTATTTTTAAATTAGATGTATTCTTCCCCTATCTATTACTTCTGTGATTTGACTGTACGACTGTTGACTATATTTTTATATTGAAGTGTTGATTAATTAATTTTTCTTTTAGAAGAAATATGTATATACTAAGACTATTTATCTTGCATAATGTATTTTGGAAATATTTTTCCTGTTTGTCTTTGGATTCAATTCATAGTACTTTTTGTGCTACAGATGTTTTTAATTGGTATGCAGTCAAATATATCAATAATGTCCTTTAAGATGCTTCCTTTGTTTAGCTTAGAAAGGCTTTCCCCACCCTGAGATCAGAAAAATCTTGCCTATATTTTATTCTACTTGGTTACTGCTTCACGTTTAAACATTGAACTCTTGAATCTACCTTGAATTTACATTGATATATGTTCAGTGGCAGAAATGTACCCCTCCCTCCCATAGTTAAACCGTTTATTATCAAGTAACGTTTATTAAAAGTGTTTTCTGATTTAAGTCCATTAAGCGTATGTTTCTTCCCCCATTGTAGAGGATGGATATGATGTGGGGTAAAGAACATAGACTTGGCATTCCAAACGATCTGGTGTTGCATCATCTTGTTTTTCTAATTTGTTAGCTGAGACACAAGACAATTTACTTGAAATTCTCATTTACTTCATAGTGTTAAATAAGCCTAATAGTATCCCAGATGGCTATGGAGAGGATTCAGTGAGATAAGGGGTCTATAATACTTCATTAGTAAGTGTTAAAGCATTTGGTTTTATGCTTTTGTGTGTTGTTTACTTAAAAGCATTCTGGGCTGGAGCCAGAAAATCTGAGGACATTTACAATGCCATTCTTTTTCTAAGCACCTCATTTCACTTTTTTCTGTGTTCAATAGCTATTTATGTCACAGAGTTGGAGAGCTGTTTGTTTTATTTTAGTCTCAGTTGAGAATGATTCTCTCTTTCTCTATCCCTCTCCACACACACACACACATACACACACACACGCACGTCTATATATGAATGCGTACTTATATATATGCACATGCTGTGTGTGTGTGTGTGTGTGTGTGTGTGTGTGGAGAGAGTTCTTTAAAGCCTGGGAAGTGCCACACAAATACAATGTACATTTACAAAGATTTCCTTGCAGATTGGAAGCATGGACCATCTTTAGAGACCAGTTACATCCTTGAGTTGGCTTTATTAAACTGAGAAAAAAATGAACCTATTATGCAGCTGCTTGGTTTCAAGTATCAGAAACTGACTCTGGTTAACTGATGCAAAGAAGGAATTTATTGGAAGGATGTGGAATTACTCGTGGAACAGAAGGGGGGCTGATGAACAGGACAACAGCGTGCGTCTGTGTGTGCTGGGGGCAGTAGAAGGTGGATAAGTGGACTCTTTAGAGCAGGAACTGATAATGTGTCTTCCCCTAAACAGTCTTCTTCCTCAAGAAAAAAATCTGTGTTCAGTTTTTCTAATCATCCTTCTGAAGAGTAAAATTTGGGGGAGGGAGGGTATGTGGCCCCAGCTTATGTCATGTGCTCACGCATTGGTTAGAGGTGGGCAGGGTGATTCGTTGCCAGTTGCCAGTCTGTGTCTAGAGAGGGTAGAGGGAACTCCTTAAAAGCCTATTGAGGTGATGTTCGTATAAGAAGAAGGATATGATTATTGGGTAGCCTACATACAATAAATGTCACAAAGCACCCTCAGGCCTGTTTTCCTGCTCTAGCTTTAGGCTGGCCCAACAGAGAGAAGCAATCAGGAGAGGAGATCTAGAATAGAAGCCAAGAAGCTCTTAACCTATAGCTTATCTAATGAAGTTCCAGCCCTAGGATGTAGCCAGCATTGCCCTTGACCCTGACTCAACAACACACTGCCTCTTCAAGAAGGTAGAGTATAGGTAGAGGGATCTGTGATGCTGATGCTGTGAGGCCCATGAGGTCCGAGCTGAAGGAAGGTTGGATGTTGGGATACTGCAGCCTAGGAGCATGGCCGCAAACAAGTGTCAGATTCCCCACAGCTGAGAAATGGCAGAGAGGGAACACAGTTGATTGCTGTCTTAGTCTTAAGACTCAAGACTTTTCTGCTTCAGCATAATTAAATCTCCTTAAGTCTGTTTCTAAAGAGAAGAAAAGAAATGGAAACAGGAATTCATAAGGCTGCACCTTTCCCCCTGTGCGTATTCCCCCGGGAAGGTGATCCATTAGAAACAGAGGCAGACATGCCAAGAGCAATAAAGGGGCAGGCTCTGTGGGCTAAGCAGACTGTAGTTAAAGGCTTTCCCTGAGATTCCTGCTCATTCATTAATTCTAGCCTTGGAAGTGGGCCAAGCCGTGTGGTTTCACCACAGCAAGGGGCAAGATCCTAATGATTAAATGCTCTTTGTTGCCTTGCATTTCACTTTTTCTGGTAATGCACTTTGAAGAATGGAAAATTGAGTTTTCAATACTTGGTTGTTTGTTGAAGCTAAATCTAGAGGTAATTGAAGCCAGTTGAAAGCTTAGGGGAACAGCCAAGGTAAAGCTTTGAGCACAGAGGAGGCTGGAGGACTCAAGTTTGGTGCCTCAGTGTGTCATGCTATTGCCTTCTGTGCCATTTTTCCCTCTTTCTTGTGTTGGAAACTGTAGTGAAATTCGTGTTCGGAGAATCAGGTTATTCATTGGAGAATAAATTCCTTTCAACATTCTCTTTGGATAAATACTTTTTTTTTTTTTT
Source organism: Orcinus orca (assembly GCF_937001465.1). Lineage (NCBI taxonomy): Eukaryota > Metazoa > Chordata > Mammalia > Artiodactyla > Delphinidae > Orcinus > Orcinus orca. Next base: position 69,642,942 of record NC_064575.1, read on the forward strand.
TGCGGTACGCGGGCCCCCCACTGCCGCGGCCCCTCCCGTCGCAGAGCACAGGCTCCGGATGCGCAGGCTCAGCGGCCATGGCTCACGGGCCCAGCCGCTCCGCGGCATGCGCGATCTTCCCGGACCGGGGCACGAACCCGCGTCCCCTGCGTCAGCGGGCGGACTCTCAACCACTGCGCCACCAGGAAGCCCTGGATAAATACTTTAGTGTGTACAGAAGACATAGGACCAGAGTAATAAGAAATGGTTTCTCAATGGACAGTCAAGTGTCATCATTCTTTGCTTAAAAATCTTAAGCAACTAGAGTATGCTTTTTACTTTTTCTGGATAGCTGACCAGACCTTAATTTAATTAAATTTGCATTCCTATTTGATCTCCAGGAGCACATGAGGGTCATCTTGAGGAGATAAAATGCTTCTGTTTGATGTGGTCCAAGTAGATCAATAATTTGAGTATATGCAACACTTGGACTAGTGCTTGGCACTGAGTAGGTGATCTAAAAATATTAACTAAATGAATGAATAAGTTATGTTATGTTTCTTTTCTTAAACAACCCGTAAACACCGAGGAAAAATTCATTCAAACAATGGTGTGACTGAATAAGTCATTAAAATCTTTTAGTCTGGTCACCTTGTTAAAACAACGTTCTGTTCTTCAGACTGTTTGGTTGTGTATGGAAGAGAGTGTGTGTATTCGTAGGTGAGAGATTATTGCTTATTTAGACCAAAGAGCCAGCCAGCAAGGGGTCTAGTTCCTACACCAATACCTACTGCAAGGAAAATGTCCCCGCTTTCAACGTCTTTAGGTTGGCTTTGGCACTTGATTCAACTTGATTTCTGGCTAGGAGGGGAAGGAAGACTCTTTGGCAATGGCAGGACATTTCAGAGGAAAAGTTAGGCTTCTCTATTTTGCTCTTCATTCAATAGCTACATTTTGAATGTTTATAACACACAAACCAATATATTCGACATCCCAGCCAGGAACCTACAGTAGATGTAGTTACCATTCAATACACACATACCTAGTTTTATTGTGTTTCACAGATATTGCGTTTTTTACAAATTAAGTGTTTGTGGCAACCCTGAGTTGTCAGACGATGGTTAACTTTCTTTAGCAATAAATTGTTTTAAATTAAGGTACGTACATTTTTTTTTTAGACACAATGCTATTGCACACTTAACAGACTACTATAGTGGAAACGTAACTTTTATATGCCCTGGGAAACCAAAAAATTCATGGGACTTGCTTTATTGTAATATTTGCTTTATTGTGGTGGTCTGGAACCAAACTTGAAACATCTCTGTAGTGTGCCTATATATTCTTTGTAGACAGCTTTATTGAGATGTAATTTACATACCATACAATTCACCTGTTTTAAGTGTATAATTCAATGGTTTTTAGTGTGCTTACAGAGTTACGCAGCCATCATCACAATAGAATTTTGGAATATTTTCATTACCCCCAAAAGAAACCTCGCACCAGTTTACACCTCATCTCCCCGCCACTAGTTCTTGGCAACCACTAATCTGTAGATACTTCCAATCTCTGTAGACTTGCCTATTCTGGATATTCCATACAAATGGAATCACACATGTACATACTGCCACATATAAAATAGATAACCAACAAGAACCTACTGTATAGCACAGGGAACTATACTCAATATTTTGTAATAAGCTATAAGGGAAAGTAATATGAAAAAGAATATATATAAAACCTTTATATATGTAACTGAATCACTGTGCTGTACACCTGAAACTAACATGACATTGTAAATCAACTACTCTTCAGTTAAAAGAAAATGGAATCATACAATATGTGGTCTTTTGTGTCTGGTTTCTTTCACTTAGCATATAGTTTTTGAGGTCCATCCATGTTATAGAATGTATTAGTACCTCATTTCTTTTTATTGCTGAATAGTATTTGATGGTGTTTATTCATTCATCGGTTGATGGACATTTGGGTTGTTTTCACATTTTGGATATTATGACTCAAGCTCCTACAGACATTTGTGTACATGTTTTTGTGTGGACATATGTTTTCATTTTGGAGGGAGTATTTACCTAGCAGGAGAGTTGCTGGATCACATAGCAATCCTATAGTTAACTTTTTGAGGGACTGCCAAACTGTTTTCCATAGTGATTGCATCATTTTACGTTTACATTGACCATGTCTTTATTTGAAGAAAAAATGAGAATCCGTTACAAGGCTTAAAGGATTTCTGTACTCACCGAAGACTTATTATGTTTATAAAATGTTTAGCACAGTGTCTGTCACATCAGATTTAATCCTCATAGTAAACCTATAAAAGTGGTATTGTTAGAAAGCTCATTTAAAGATAAGAATGCTGAGCAGTGGAGAAGTTCAGTGACTTGCCCAAGGCCACACAGAATGCGGGATTCTTAATATTTGTCTATCTGGCTCCAAAACTAAGCTTTTAACAACTGTACTATAAAGCCTTTTTCCCTCTTTTAGTTCTGGAGGTACAAATTAGCCTCACACTAATCACATGCTGGGTGAACAGGATAAACCTATTTGGGGGGATATACTTTCTGGAGCCATGGGCCACCCTCGTGATATAGGATGAGAGGCAGATTCTACCCACAGGTTGATCATCATACTGTAGTGATTGATGGGCTCAAGATATTAGAAAGAGGAAATTTCTGTCTGATCCATTATGCAGGCCCTAAATCTAAGAAAATGAACGGGAAAATAAAATGCCTTCTTACCTTACACAATCCAGGGAGTGTTTACCAAGCACTATGCTGAGTGATCACATCGGTTACCCTCAGTCCTTTAATCTCCACAGCAACACTCTAAGGCAGGCGCTGGATTTGTCCCCATTCTACAGGTTGGGAAATACTGGCTTAGAGAAAGTAAATCCCTTTGCCCTTGTTGCACAGCTAGCGGGAGTGACAGAACTGGAATTTAAGCGTATGCAACTTGGCTCCAATGCCTGGGCTTGTAAGCACAATGACATGAAATCCTTTCAGAAGCAGCAACCCCTGTGAAATTTACTCTGATATGAGGCTCCACTGTAAAAAATTGGTCTGTGGTTACTTTGAAAATAGAGGTTTTTAAATCTATGTCCAGTAAATGTAATTTTAGTTTTCAACTTCAAAGTAGTATATGAATAGAATTATAGCTTTTTATTCTTGACAGATGTCACCATTTGATGGTAAACTTTTAGGGAGAAATGTTGTGTTCCAAAAGCTGCAAGGACATTAAATCTTTGGGTCAAAAGCCAAAAACCTTTTTCTCTCAGTAGGGTGTTTTATTGTGGAATGCCTGGATAACCCACAGCAAGGATTATCTAGAAAGTGAGATAATCTAGAGACAGCATCCTACAGGCCAAAATAACAGCCCATAGGTTGTCTTGCCAGCAAAGGCTGGCATCCTGGGGGACAGCTCAATTCTGCTCCTGGGATAACTGGTAGAAGACATCCTTTGAGACTGATCTCAGAACTTGGCTTTAGGGTTGCACGCAGAGTTGGAAGGGTCCTGGGAAGTTGTCAGGATCAGGGACTGGGTGGGGGCAGGTTCTGATCAAACACACACTCTAAAGGGTGTTATTATAAAGCCCATTTAAAGATAAGAATGTTGAGCAGTGGAGAAGTTCAGTGACTTGCCCAAGGTCACACAGAACAAGCTGTTTGATCCTTCTGGGTCATGTTTTGTCTATCAAATAATAGGACTCACTTCATAGAGTTGTTTTGAGGATGAAGTGATTTGAAACATGGACAGCATAGGGGCAATACTGAGCTCTTGGCTGGCTTTGTGATTACCAGTGTTTAGAAGCATGGACTCTGGAGACAGACAGACCTGGATTGGAATCATGCCTTTGGTACTTACTTTTTGTCTAGGGAAGACTGAAGACACAAATATTTGTGCTTCCATTCCATAGGACAGAATTATGTGCAGGAGGTGGCTGCCCAGCCAGGGTCTACATTCCCCATTTCTCCCTGGAGTTAAGAGTGATCACGTGTCTAAATTCTAGACTATGGAAAATTAGCAGAAGGGATGTGCACCACTTTCAAGTCTGGCCCACTAAATCTCCCAAAAGTACCCTTCTTTTTTTTTTTTTTTTTGCGGTACGCGGACCTCTCACTGTTGTGGCCTCTCCCGTTGCGGAGCACAGGCTCCGGACGCACAGCCTCAGCGGCCATGGCTCATGGGCCCAGCCGCTCTGCGGCATGTGGGATCTTCCTGGACCGGGGCACGAACCCATGTCCCCTGCATCGGCAGACGGACTCTCAACCACTGCGCCACCAGGAAAGCCCTCCCACGTACCCTTCTAAATCCTCTTTCTCCTCCCTATTTTATTAGAATATACATGTTGACAGAGCTTCTGGCAACCTGTGTCTCTGCCTTCCTGTTCGCCTACTCAGTATTATTATGTAAGCAAGAGTGAAACTTCTCTTGTGTTTGTGACATTACACAATTTCGAGTTTATTTGTTAGAGCAGTTACACTTGATATGTAACTTGGTTACACTTAGAGTTGGAGGAGGTTATCAAGAGGATGAGACTGCTGGTTGACCAGAGAGCTGGACCTGGGCAATCAGAGGCTCCTCACCCCTTCTCTGTCCTTGAAACATACATTCCACCCATAGTTCCCATAACTGGAGCCATTTCAGGGACTGAGCCTAGAGAGAGTTTAGGTATCGGGACCATCTGCCTGGTACATGTGACTGAAACTGGTTAAGGCCTCTCTCTCTCTATATATAAACTTTTAAGATTTTGGAAGGCGGGTGCTGAGATCTACGCATCTTGGAGCCACCCAAGACGAGCCTTGTATGTAGGTTCCCTTGATTATTACACCTGCCACCTACCAATCTGGAGGGCTCTGTCTCTTTCTTTGGTCTCCCTTTGCCCTCCGTATATGGGGTCACTTTCAGATTTTACCCAGGAAGCTCCCAAGGTTGTGAACCAGCAATTGAATTCCTTCAGCCGGGAGACAAGAAATGGGTCTTGGGATAGATGCACCCACAGGGAAAATCCCGAGTTGGCCATCAACCTCTATGTGGGGAGGGGTGGCCAGTATGTCAGATGTTTGTGGACCACTGAGCAGGTATTGGGATGTCCCAAAAATGTTGGCTGGTTTGATGTGCTTGTTTGAGGAACTTCAAGAAGTTCTTTGCAGGAAGGCAAAGAAGGGAAATGCTTGGCTGGGCGGTGGGCTGACCTCCACTGTGGGCAGTTCTGTGGCCACTGATGCCCAACTAGAGGCTGAAGATCTTGTGAGAAGGTTGGAAGAAAAGCTGAGGTTGGAGAAGGACCTGCAGTGTCCAGCGCTCTGCTAGCTTTGGGCTGGCAGACAAGGTGGGAGAACAGGCTGATAAGTCAGAGACCTCGGTGTGCCATTTTGCAAAGCTAGGAGGGCGAAAGCCGCTCGGATTAAGGTCTGAGCCCTTGTGACACAGCCTGATTGGGATGCCAGGAGGTGGAATTCCTGGGAAAGTGAGGAGAACAAAGGGGAAGATGCTGTGCTGGCCCCATGCCATCTGATTTCTAACACAAAGGAAAGGAAAAGCACAGCAACAACCGTGCCAGCCAACAGGGCAGTCCCTAATTCAGGAAGTGCTCATGATGAGAGAATATACTCCTGCTGAGCTTATCGGCTTAGCTGCCAAGTTCCAGCAAAAGGCCAGGGAAAGCATCCAGGCATGGTTAGTGCAGTTATGGGATACACTGGATATGTGACCTCGGGCAATTATTTATCTTTTCTGAACTTCAATCTGTAAATAGAGGGCAACTCTACTTGTTTTGCAATTTTGTTGTAAGGATTAAATGAGATCAAATATAGAATTTTGAGCATGGTAAGGTTATTATTACTATTATTATTTGTATCCAAATTACATCCAAGAGCTGAAGTGTTAGAAGCCATTTAACAGTCCATTTACATGGCTGCTGTAAAAATTCTTTTTCTCTCAATTGTGTGCCGGTCCAGAGCTCTGAAGGAACAATGGAGGGAAAGTGTAACTATCCCTGTTATCATTGTTACCCAGATTGAGATCCTTTCTGCCTAGAATCTAAATTCTATGAGGGATTGGGTCTTGTCTCTCTTCCACAGCAGCTAGCTGAGTTTCTGGCATAAAGCAGGTGATTAACAAATGTTTCTTCGGCTTTCGTTATTTTCTAGTATTTATTGAGTATTTACTGTGTTCCCACCACCATACATGTGTTCCATTTTCTTGCATTACCTTCAAACATAGCATCTCATGTGAGCCTCACAGCAATGCTGTAAAGTGAGCTGTATTGTTTTCCTATTACAGAGCTAAAGTAATAAGGCATTGAGCAGTTAAGTTACATGTGGGTCACATAGCAATGATGGAAGAATTAGGATATGATTCTAGGTAATCTGGCTTCAGAGTCACTCTTCTGCCTCTTGTAGATAAATAATGTAATATTTAGCTTATTGAGTACATATCATGTAAACGCTAAACTCCCTACATGTGTAAACTCATTTCATACTCATTGCAAAAACTGTACATTAGGTGAAATTGGGTTATTAAAAAATGCAAAAGGATGCCTTAGTGTGTGTGGTCTTTGCAAAAATACCCACATCAGAGGAAAAACTCTACCCATGAAAATTGGATAATCATATGGAGAAGAAAACTGGCTGTGCATCCTTTTACGAGAACTCTTAAATTCTCATTCATTCCTTCATCATTGAATGAGCACCTACTGTGTGTCAGGCGCGGAACTAGATGCTGAAGATACAACAAGGAAGAAGTCAGTCCCTGCCCTGAAGTTCTTTTCTTTCTAGTGGGAGAGGGACATATATACACCTAGTGAACCTAAGACATATCCAAGCCACAGCCAGCCGAATTCCTTATGCCAGAACAGGTGGACTTAACATGGCCAGTTTGCACCATCAGAAGCAGCCTAGTAGGAGGTAACCACTGTGCTTATACATAAAATGGATGATTTATGAGTGTTTTTTGTTGTTGTTGGGGGCAGGGAAGCAAGAAAAACAAATGTGATTTACAAGTATTTGTTGGGTTCACTTATTTTAACATTTCCCATATGCTCAGAAGACAGCATACATGGAATATATTTTCTTGGTTACATACTGAAGGCTCTGGCAGGTCTTCCTATTTACTCCTTGTTATGATGTCTGCTAATATTTGTTATACGTTTGTGCAAAAACTGACAACAACAAAACACATACACACAAGGATGACAATTCAAGTGGTTTCTAATCCACATTTTTCTGGGAGTATATTTGCTATAAGGAAGTAAATTAATTCTGTAGGATTAAAAATTACAGACCACTAAGGTCTGTAGCACTGCTAATAAAGATCTTTGATTTCTAGAGCACTTTGGAGCCCCTCAAGGCTTGCTGTGTACTTGTTCATCTCCTGCCCCATATAATGATTTTGGGAAGTTTGCAAAGCAAATAAAATTATGTTCATTTTCAAGGAAACAAAATCTCAGAGAAGCTAAATTACTTGTCTCAGATCAGATTAATAGTAAGTTGCAGAATCACGATTTGAACCAAAATCTTTCTATACAACTTTGTTCTGATGCTGCAGTTATATTGATTTGACTTATGGCCAGAAACCAGTGTTTTAATAATTGTCATCCATTTTTGTATCAAAAATTTTACGATTTAAAAAAGTATTCCTCCTAGACAAATGATGCTTTGGGTATTTAAACAGATCCTTCAAGGACATTAAAATTTTTTTTTCCTGCTTCCTACCCATCTATCAATTAAAAAATTGATGCTTTCCTTAGTCTTTTATGGAAATTATGTAAAAAGATTTTCTGGGTGAGTTCACCCAGTTTGCCCAGCTCTTGGCAAGGATTAGGTGTTTCAGACCCATCTACACCTCAACAGCCCAGCAGTTTGACTGAAACAAACATGGGCAGCTCAGGGTAGGTCCTTCTGTTCTCCACCATGACAGCCATGATTGTACCTTGCTGACAGCTCCCCTGTGGATCTTGTTAGTGGGGGTCTGTGCTTGTTCATTGCTTGGCAAGGCACAAGAACAATCTTTCTAATCTTGGCATTGAGTTCTCCAGGAGAGCTGCATGAATATTTATAACCCATCCACCCAAGTTCCTAAGAGGGTAAATATTATGTTAAGTTTTCTTAGCGCACGGGTGCGCACACACACACACACACACACACACACAAACACACACAACACACATACGTGCTACTAAAGAGGGGCAGGAGGGAACTTTAGGAAGTGATGGACGTGTTTATGGCCTTAATGCTTTCATGGGTATATATTTATCCCCAAACTCATCATGTTGTGTAAATTAAATACGTACAGATCTTTACATGTCAATCGTGCCTCTCAATAAAGTGGTTTTAAAAAATTAAAAAAAAAAAGAAATACGTGCACTCTTGGCAATTCTTTTTCATTTTCAAAGAAAATGCACTGCAGTGCATTTTCCATCTGCAGTGTCTTCCATCTGTCTCCTTTCTATCTGTAGCCTGGAGCCCCAACTTCTTACCCTTGGACGTTATTAACTATTTCCTGATAGTTTTCCCTGTCTCTGGTCCCTTTCTTCTCTGATCCATTTGTCACATTACAACTGGAGTTATTTTTCTCTCTGGAATCCTAGAACTGATTATATAATTCTCCTACTTAAAAACCTTGGAAGGTTTAGTATATCCAAATCAAGATAAAGTCCAAATTTAAGGAATTCAGCCTCCCAGGACACCCCAGTAATTGACCTTAAATGACCTTTCTGGGTTCATCACCACCACGTCACCTACAGCACTCTGCATTCTAACCACTGTAGCTTTCCTGCCTCTCCTCTATCAAAGCCAACATTCTCACATCACAAATTTTTTCTTGTGTTGTTTCCCAGCCAAGAATGCTTTTGGTCACCCTCTCTCCCTATAAAAATGTCTTCACTCATTTAAAGTCCAGTTTAACTACTTCCTATTGTCAGTTGCTTACCCTGATTATCCTTTAGAATTACATGTCTATATGATAAGTTGTTACTTGTGCAGATGTTTAACATAAGTTCTTTGTTGCTTTATCAGGTAACTAACTTGTGTCTATGTCATCCACTAGATTATGAGGGCTGGCTTTCATAGACATGAGTTGCACAGTACCCCGTGTTTAGAAGGACCTCACACTTAGTTGAATGCTATGTTATCACCATCTTGAAAATCTTAAAAATTTTCCAACAAGTGGTCCTGCATTTTCATTTTGCACCGAGTTCAGCAAATATTGTAAGTGGTGCTGTCCATACGGAGAAGGGCTATTTCAGATTCATCTTTATCTGTACCAGCACTATGCCTTTCTCCTAGTTGCTGCCTATTTTAAAATGCTTGTTGGAAAAACCATGGAAATGAGTAGTCAAGTAACTTGCTTAATTAAAACATGTCAAAGCAGAAAATAGGCTTTGAACCCATCCGAGAAGGCTGGCTATCAAGGGAAATAAGATTTCCCAAGGTCTAGTCTCTATGGCATTAAGTTCCAAGGATTTTCCAAAAACCACATTTACTACTTATTAGGGAGCAACATATTTCTACTGGAAGCAAATAACAGGCTTCAGAATGAAGCTACCTCTGGGACTGCCCAGTGAAGCTCTGAGGCATGGGATTGGAATCACTTGTAAAGATGGGAGGCAATGAATTTCCTTCCAAAAGCTCACATGATGTGAGAGATTCTTGGCATTCTTCTTGTAGTAGCTAGCCACACATTTGGCCAAACTAGCCCACACATTTGGTTTCCTAAGGAATCATCTTTTGACTGTTTCTAGACAAAGTTGCTTCAGGGAGATGGAATAGAATTATTCCTAGAAAGGATTGCCTCTGGGTGAGAATGAGTATGAAGTATAGGAAGCAGGAGGTAGAAATCTATAAAAAGAACAACCATTTTATTTCTAAACAGCATAAACATTCCTTTCAGTCATGTCTAAATTACTATCCCCAAGATGAACACAAGGATTTCCCTTTACCTTTCAGAGTGTTTGAAATTTAATGTTCTTGCTTTCAAGAAAAGGGAATTAGTTTTTAAAAGCAATTGCTAATAATTCCGGGTGGTTCTTTAAGAGACTATAAAGATGGTGATTTTTTTCAAAAAAGGGAAAAAAACTAGACTGTTTGGAGGGATACAGAAATTTTGTGTTGCGGTCTGGGGGAAGGAGGCACCGTTCAGGAGAGCAAATGGGATCCTGTGATACAGTGGTGGGAAGCAACCATAGACAATATGTAAATGAATGAACGTGACTATTTTTTAATAAAGCTTTATTTACAAAAACTGATGGCAGCCTGGATTTGGCCCTTGGGCTGTAATTTGCTGACTCCTGCTCTAGAACAACTGACAATGATACACTGGGAAAAGCTGTACAGAAGTGCTTCTTTTAATAATGATCATAAGAACAAGGATCTCAAATGGCCACATCACCAGGAGAATGGTTACATATGTTGTTTTATATTCAATCGGTGGAATGCTAGATAGCAGTGAAAAGAAGTGATCTCCAGCCACATACATCAATGTGAACTAATTCTAGACACAGCGTGGAACAAGTGCAGTAAGGCACACATAACATTATTCTACAGTTCAGAGCAGGTAAGCCGACTATAAGTGTATTTAGGGATACATATAGGGGTGGGGAAACTATAGAGGAAAGGAAGGGAATGATTAAGAGAGGCTTTGAGTTACCACCACAGAGGAAGGGAATATGAGAATGGGTCAAATTCTAGGAGCTTCAAGTGTACTGGTCAGATGTATACACTGATGTGTATAAAATTGATGACTAATAAGAACCTGCTGTATAAAAAAATAAATTAAATTAAAAAATGAAAAAAAAAGAAGGTGGACTTTCTTCTAGTCTTAGGTAGAGTCAAACCTTTTCAAATCTCATGTTTCAGACTCTTCTGATAGAGGATGATAAACTGTCCTTTTACACACCGGTAGTTCAAGTGCAGTCGCATGGTACAAAGTAGTTAATACATAAAGTCTGAATTCAGAATCAGAGACTGAAGTGTTATCATTCCTTCATCACTCAATCTATCTCCTAAATCAGTGATTTAAACCCTCAAATCACATAGGCTTCCGTGGTGGCACAGTGGTTAAGAATCTGCCTGCTGATGCAGAAGACACGGGTTCGAGCCCTGGTCCGCGAAGTTCCCACATGCTGCGGAGCAGCTAAGTCCGTGCGCCGCAACTGCTGCGCCAGCGCTCTACAGCCCGTGAGCTACGACTACTGACCACGCCCCACCCCCCACCAAAAAAAAAAAAAAAAAAGAAAGAGTATTGATCAGTTCCATTTCTTAAGCTGGTAGGTTGAACAAAAATTTATTTCCTTTAAGAACCAGGGCTCTTCCTCCTTCCTCCCCTTCCACCTCCCGGGCTACGGCGGGCGAAGGCTGAGTGCTGCTGTATTTTGTCCCACGAGGCGACCCGTTCTCCCGCGGAGGTTGCGCGAGGCTGCAGCGGCCGCCATGGCGGTGGCAGCGACGGAGACAGTGGAGCGGTAACAGCAGGCCTGGCCGCCCACCTGCCCCACCCTGTCGCCGGGGGCGGGGAAGAAGCAGACACCTTTAAAAATGCACTTTTGGGTAGATATATAGTTTAAGATAAAGTAGGGCTAAGTACACTCATCCCTTGGCCGGCGGGGGATTGGTTTCAGGACCCTTCACAGGTACCAAAATCCGAGCATGCTCAAGTCCCTTATATGCAATGACACAGTACAGAAGGCGCTCTTTATCTGCTGGTTCTGCAACTGAGGATACGGGGTGCTGACTGTAACTTTTTGGAGGCTTTTTAACTAGGAAGTGGCAGAACTGGGATTTGAACTTTGGTCTCTTTGGCTCCAAAGCTCAAAATCGTTCTACTCACTCCTCATGTGCCTGGGTTTAAGCCAGTATTATTTTATTGTAGTCCTTGCACTTAATCACTTCTTTATATCTACCGAGATACTACAAAACAGATTTGTACAGTCTCCATTTCTACCCGAATCGGTGAAGCCTGTCAAGTTAATTGGTTGTGACACTCAGCTTCCAGAATGTGTAATTATCAGCTGTATTGAGTGGGAAGCTCAGATGACAGTTAATAGTACATGTAGACGGAAATCTGTGTGTTGCAGTAACTGAAGAACGAGCCAAGAATGTAACATTAATCAAAACGTCCATATAGTGCACCAGAAAGTTTCTATGTGGAAATGCAAGCCAGAGCGTTTCTATATCTATAAACATTCCTATTTATAATTCACAATTAATCTTGGTGCATCTTGTTCTCCTTTGAACCGCAGATATGGAAGACCAGTATATCCAACTGGGCACAGATGGAAAAATATCCCTATCCCAGCTTCACAGTGAAACCAGTTTTTGTGCTTGACACCTGCAGCAGCTGATAGGTGAGTGTGGCTGGTCAGTCAGCTAAGCAACTTTTCAAATACGAGCAGCCAAAGCTCTGGAAATAGCATCAGGCACTTGATAATGTGTCAGGAGTTCTTGTACCACGTGCAGTGGGTGGAATTTTGCAGCTAGACAACTAGAGTTTGTGTTCTGGTTTTGCCACTTGAAAGATACGTGCTCTTGAGCAAATGACTTCACCTGAGTCTGTATTCTCAGTGGTAAAAATTTGTAAAATAGCTTATAGTTTTAATCCTGGCTGCTTGTTAGAAGTTTTTTTAAAAACCACCAAGACAATGAATGGTTTCATCTGCCCTGGACCAATGACCAGTTTGGGGGGAAGAGGAGAGTCCTGGGTATTGGCATTTTTGGAAAGCTCAATAAATTTTATAAAGTAGATCAGAACTTCTGCCTTATGGATGGCTGTGTGACTCCTGCCCTGGAAGAGAGGACCTTACAAAAGTGTCTGTGTTGTTTCTTTCCTTTATGATGGGAAAGTGACATCCAGAGAGGTGAAGTGACTCAGCCAGTGTCCAAGCCAGTTAAGTAGCAGAACCAATGCTAGACCAAAGGTCTCCTAACCTGTAGCCTTATTATACTCATTAGAGAGACACTGAATCTTCAAGCTAAAAACACCAATGAAATAGTATACCTTCTCACTTTCAAAAATGTCTGGTTTGGGTGATAAATTATATGTTACTTATATGTTAAAAAATGCATTATAGGCAAACAAGTAAAACACACTAAGTGCTTGTGTTTGTGCATATGTATGTGTGTGTGTATTTGGGAAGTACTAGCAGTGAGAAATAGGACTTGAGAAGTTTTGAAGAGAACTGGTGTATATTAGTCAGCTTGGGCTGCCATAACAAAGTACCATAGATTGTGTAGCTTAAATAACAAATATTTATTTCTAACAGTTCTGGAGGCCGGGAAGTCCAAGATCAAGGTGCAAACAGGTAGTTTCATTCTGAGGCCTCTTCTCTGGGCTTGTAGATGGGCATTGTCCCTCTCTGTGCTCATACGACCTCTTTTTTTGTGGGAGTGTGGAGAGGGAGAGAAAGCAAGCTTTCTCGTGTCTCTTATAAGGGTAGTAATCCCATCGTGGATGCCTCACCCTCATGACCTCATCCAATTAGGTACTGATTCCGTCTTGCAGGCCCCACCTCATGACCTCATGCAACCCTAATTACCACCCAAAGGCCCCATCTGCAAATACCATTATGTTGGGAGTTAGGGCTTCAATATATGAGTTTTGTGGGGGGGGGGGCACAAACATTCAGTCGATAAGAAATAGTATGTAAATCTCCTTATTTTCAGAGTGGTTTGCTAGACCAAAAATTATGTCTATTATCCTGGTCCATGGAATATTATAAAAAATCCTATGTTAGTGATTCTCAATCTTGGATGTAAATTAGAATAACCTGGGAGCTTTTAAATAGTACTAATCCTCAACATCTCTTCTCCCAATAACTGAATCAGAATCTTGGAAGAGGGTTGGGGACCAGGGTTGAGGGTTACAGCCGAGGTTGGGAACCACTGATCTCTGGGCGGCTGGGCCCTGGAGTAGAAGGAGGTAGTCAGTGACTTGTCACCTAGTGACAAGAAGGAAGTGAGACTCATATGCCATAAATGTCTGAATAGAAGGGGAGAAGTTTCTCCAAAATCATCCCTCCTAAAAGAGGAAGGATTATGTTCCAGTCCTTACAAAGTTTCTCATGTTATTGGGCACTCTCTCATTTGCTGTGTTCTGTGCGATGTTGATTTTACATCTGTCTTAACGCTATGCAAATTCAGTGGCTTGGGATTGCTTTATATTTAGACATATATGATTTATATTATCACCAGACCTTCCTTTCTGTTCACCACACTCCTTAACTGACACATTAGCAGGTTATGTACTGGTCCACAGACTTTCAGGACCTTGAGCAAGTTACTTCTCCTCCCGGGCTTCAGTTCTCCTTTCAAAAAATGAGGGCATTGAGCAAGACTAGGGAATTGATAAAATTATAGAAGCCCCCAATCGTAGTAACTCTAACTGTACCCTTTTATCTCTTCCACACACATGCCTCAGGCACACCATTTATATCATTTTATTTTTTCTTTATGTTTGCCATTGTTCACTGTGGAAGGCTGTATTTTATTCAGAATACTTGCTGCCCCTCCTTGGGGGCAATTATACTTTCTCACCCTACTGAACTCAGGAATGGATATGAGATCTTGCTTTAGCCAATGAAAGGTGGGCAGAAGTGACATGTATCATTTCTGAACAGAAACTTTTAAGAGCCAGCTTGTGTTTTTGCAACATCTCTTTTTTTCTTTGCCAGGAAATCATCAATAACCCAGATAGGAAAAGTGACACATGATTTATTGTCCAAACCAGGCATTTTTGAAAGTGAGAAGATGAACTCTTTAGAGTGAAAAGATATGCTATTAATAATTACTCTGGGACATAGACATAAGCTAGGACTGTGTTGGATAAACTGGAATGTGGAGTCCAGATAGAGGCTGCTTTGTCAGCTTGGTTTCTGGAGAGAAGATGGCAGGGAGCAGGGCCAGAGCCGGCCATAATGGACACACATGAGAGAGAAGTCGCCCTCTGTAAGTCACTAGGATTTTGGGGTCCATTGTTACTACAGCATAGCTCAGCCAACTGGTAACAGAAGTTTAATCAATACAGCTGATGGATGCAGAAAACTCATTGAAAAGTGGCCTTCTGTTGGCCTGAGTAACTGGGTCATTCAAGTGACTGCTGAACACTAAAGATATGTTCAGAGGTTTCTGGAGTTACTGGCAGCTTCTTCCAATTTAAAACAAGGAAAGCTATCCCCTACTGTCTAAGTGGGCCTTGTTATTATGTCCTGGACAGACCAAATTTGAGAGTACCTGCATCACCCAAAATATCATTCCCAGGGATTTCTTTTGTAAACATTGATGTTGATTCATTTGACCAGTTTACTCTGGCCAGAGCTGATAGAATCAGGGTAGAGACTCAAGTGTGAGCAATCTGCAGGCTGGCCAGCAGCCTACTTAGTGGCATTGTGTAAATGCTTTGCTAATCAGACAAGATGTTACCACTGGAGTGTTCAGATCCTCCCTGGAAAATATCTGACCTAGATACATGAGGAGATAATGTAATGAGTTTGCAGAAGTTGAAAGTCACACAGAAAAAGGGGCAAAGGATATAATTGAGCCATGCTAACAGTGGTTAATAGAGCATGGTTTAGCAAACTTGGGCTGCTGAAAATACAAGCAATTTACTTGACTACTAGAGATGTTGCTAAGTGAAATCTGTGTATATCCTGATCTTGGTGAGGCCGTCATGGTGGTTCTTCCTGGGTTCCCATGAAACTTGACTTCCCCTCTTCCTTGCTCTCCCTAATGCTGGTAGCACAGATAAGATCCTCGTCAGTCTTCCTTCTATGCGTCCTTTCAGTGCCATCCCTTCCCCTTTCCAAAATACGAACCAGTATGTCCCTGTTCTTGAAACCACAAAATGTTCTAACACAGGCCAGAAAGGACAACAAAGGCTAATTACAAATATCGTAATTGACAATAGCAAAACCACACATGTAAAGTTAAAATTCCTGTCTATTTTGAGAGTGGAGCTTCTGGGTCCAACTCGGCAAGAACCTTGCACCATTTGCCTTCCCCTAAATGAAAGTGCTTTGCATTGGAATGGACTTTTACTTTGTCTGAATTTTGTTTTGTTTTGTTTTGAGGGGTTGGCTCGAATCTCCTCATAAAAAAAGTATTTCCTCTTACTTCATGTGGTTTGTCCCACATCCAGAGAGTATCCTTTTATATTGTTTCTGAGCCAATATTTCTTTTTCTTATGTCTTTAAAGCTGTTGCTTAGAAATGCTGTGGCTCTTTCCTCCTGGCCTCAGTTAGGAAAGGGATTCTTGTACCCTAGAACTTCATTAGCATGTGAATTAACTCTTGCAGCACACAGAGGCTTAGGTCATTGGTTAGCTTGTTGATCTCTTTCAAGCCCTATAGAATGTTAGAATAGGAAGTGATGTCAGAGATCCTTGGGTTTAAGAGTACTGAGGAGGAAAATTACACCTTTACAGCCACATGGCTAGTGAATGGCATAGATGGAGTAACGCTCAGGTGTATGGATTATTAATGCAGTGCTCTTTCTCCAAATCAGATTCTTACTCTCCTTTGCAACTTTTACATTTGTTTAATTCATTCATTCGTGCTATATATACTTTCTTTCAGATACCTTTTTTAATCTTCATAAAAGCTATATATGCCAGGTAGAGTGCCAAGCACTGGGGTTACAAAGATAGAGATAACACAACTTTTACTCTGAGGAACGGCAGGAATTGAAAAATAGATATCACAATTCAACGTATCAAGTGCTGTGGGAACTCAGAGTAGAAATCAACCAACTGGGCTGCTGGGAGTGGGAAAAAAGAGCTTTTGTAGAGGAAGTTACATTTAGCAGTATTTTGAAGAATGTGTAAGAGATTGACAGATGGGGTAGGATTGGGAAGAGGACGGAAGAGCAGCTTGTACAAAGGATCGTGAAAGGAATGGTGCTGATGTCAGGTTGGCAGAAGTATAGACTGTGATAAGAGAAGTGAGCTAGATGCACTTGGGAAAGAAGGTCAAGAGGGTGTCAGGCCTGACCTGTCATTTAAGGAGTTTGGAGTTTATTCTACAGGAAATATAGATGAGAGATCCCTAAACAAGGAGAGAGGAGAGGTAGAAACAGAGGGACCAGTTGGGAAGATGGTACATACAATTAAAAGGTAAAAAGTTCCAGCTCTCCTAAACTACCCGTGGTAGGTAAGGTTTGAGGCAGGGGGCTAAACTCAATCAACCTTGAAACAATGTATTATGGGTTGAAGGGGAGAAGAGGATGAAAGATAACTGAGGATATGAATTTTGGGGACCTGTGTGGATGATGGCAGCACACTGTGAAAAAAAAGGAGTGGAAAGAGCAACAAAGTTTGGGGCAAAAATGATCAGAGGTTTAGATCTGTCCTAAAGGAGGTGATGCTGAAGTGGTAGTTATAATTATTTGATTCTCATTTGCTGAAAAGGATCAAAATAAGATCTGGATTGAAGGAAGCAGAAATTAACATTTTAGTTTTGGTTCTAAATTTAAAAGGAGAGAAATAAAGATACTTGAGTGTTCTTCCAAATTTCCCAGGTTAGGTCACATAAAAAGGAAGGAGAAAAGGAATTTAGGGCAGTTTGTACAGTGGCTAAGCATAGGAAAGGACCTTAGCTTAAAAACTGCATGGTCTTTAAGTTAATCACCTCTCTGCAATACATTCCAGGACGGTGATGAGGATTAGTAGAGACATCAGAAAGGAAAGTGTCCTAGACAACATAGGCTCTGCTCCATTGTGGTAAACAGACAAACAAAACTCCCCAAATTGCAGTGGTTTAAGATAACCAATGTTTTCTTTCACTTAATAACTTTATGAAAAAGATAGATCATCTTCATTTTGTAGAAAAAGAAACAGACTTGTTCAAGAGCATATAAGAGGGAGAGCTCTGAGATCTCTCATACTCCAAAGGCTGGGTATTCTCTTTCCATTCCATTGTGCAGAAATGCCTCTCACAAGGAGGACACCCCCAGTCCCAGACTATGTGCTCCTGGCCAGAATGGAGCTCTGAAGCTGAAATATCTACACTATTTTCTTTGTGTTTCCTAACTGTGAAGTTCTTCCCTGGGCAGAGAGGGAGGAGAGAATTTATCTCCCACCTCCTCTGTCTCATTGCTTCCCAAGGAGGAGGGCAGGGTAGGCCAGTGTCCACAGAGTTGACAGGGTAGGTTGACATATTTGGGTTTAAATCCTGATTCTAGCTGCTTGTCAGCTGTGTGGACCTAGATAAGATACTTAACATCTCTGTGTCTCACTTTCCTTGGCCTCTGTAATGGGAGTACTAATGGTATTTATTTCAAATGTTTATTGTGAGGATTAAATGAAATAATACACCTAGAGGCCTTAGCACATTGCTTAATGTATAGTAAATAATCTGTTCATATTTGCCACTATTATGATGACTGTTTTAGAAACTCTTGACCTCTTGCTTTCCATTTCTGTACATGATGATTTCCACAAACCATTGACCAGAGAATGCTGAATTGCAGACAGTTCAGCTTATATTTATAAGTGTTTTTTTGGAAAAAGGTGGTCTTGTGGGTATGGAGTATGAAAATGTTCTGTGTGGACGGGTGAATTCCAATCATACTTATGTTTATTCTAAAGTCACAGAGTTGGTTATATGGAATCCATGAGTCTTAATTAGAGGTATGAAGAAGGATGTGGATTTTTGTGTGTGTATTTTTTATGGAGGTATAAACTACATTTCGTAAACTGAACAAATCTTAAGTTACAACTTGATTAGCTTTTACCTAAAGTGAACGTATTCGTGTAATACTCAAGTGATACTCCCGATATAAACAGAGAATGTTGCCCATACCACAGAATATCCCCGTGCATCTCCTGGTCAGCCCCTTCCTCCACCAAAGGTAACCACTCTGTTGGCTTCTATTGCCCTAGATTAGTTTTTCCCCTCTTTGAACTTTATAAAAAAGGAATCATGGAACATGTATTTTTGATCACTATTATGCTTGTGAAGTTCATCCATGCCCTTGTGTATAGCAGTAGTTTATTCCTTTTTATTGTTGTTTAATACTCTATCATATGAATCTACCACCATGATTTTATTTTCCAATGTTTATGAGCTTTTGCATTGTTTTCTCATTTTTGGCTACTACAATGACTCCTTTGAATATTCTTAAATATACCCTTTTCTCTTATGTGGACACATTCCTTTCTATTAGGAATATACCCTGGAGAGGAATTGCTGGGTCATGAATATGTGTGTCTATTCAGGTTTAGTAGATAGCATCGAATAGTTTCTAAAGTAGTGACAATTTTCACTCCCACCAGTGAGATAGGAGAGTTCCAGTTTCCTATACTCTCTAACACTGATCCATTCCATTGTTACTGTTAAATTTTAGCCATTTTAATGGGTATGTAGGACTTTTTGACTGTGATTTGAATCAGCAGTTCTCTAATGCCTTGTGATGTTGAGCATCTTTTCATGTGCTTATTGGAATTTAGATTTCCTCGTTTGTGAACTATCAAAGTTTTTTACCTATTTAAAAAACTTGGGTTGTCCTTTCCTATTAATATAAAGTAGATTTCAAAAAAAAATCTGAATTTAAGTTCTTTGTCAGATTTATGTAATGCAGATATATTTTTGTAGCTTTTTCACTGTCTTAGTGATATCTTTTGATGAACAGAAGTTCTTAATTTTACTAAAGTTCAATTTTCAATCTTTCCCTTTGTGATAGTGTTCAGTTGTCCTGTTTTGTATGCTGGATATTAGACACTTGTGAAACAGCTACGGCTGCTGATGGGTGATTGGAATAAAAGGGAAGAGAGGAAAATGTTTGATTAAACTGAAGGGAGTGAGAATATACTTTTGAAGCCAGAGGGGAAGAACATCACAAAGACCAGAGGGGTCACGATTTGGGGTCAGGGAGATACAGTAGAACAGGACAACCTTGAAGAGACTGTAGAGGTTCCACATGGGCAAGGATATGATTACTCCTTTATTTTGCCAAAGAGAGACATTTTCTAAGACTTTAAGACAAGACCCTGGATAGAGTCCAGAGTTATGGTTTGATTTTTCTCTTTATTTTTATACTTGTGCCCAATCTATGGCAAGGTGGTACAGTGCTGATTCAAAGCTTCTGAAGTCTGAGAGGTTGCATGTGGTGTAAAACCAAACCTAAATTGCTTTCAGGATCCAATGAATTAGCGGAGGTCATGTTTTCATGCATTATATGCTTAGTAAATGCCTCTTCCTTTCCTTGTACATAATTATATTAACTTAAGTAATAGCATGGGGGTGATTTAGTATTGTGATTGGGCGAAAGCCAAAATAAGGTTTTTGTTTTTTTGTTTTGTGCGTGTGTGTGTGTTCTTCTTCTTTGTTTAATTTAAAGCATGGACCATAGTTTCCCTTTTATTTTAAAAAAGAATCTCACATTTATTTAATTAGTATTACTAATTAGTATTACTAATTTTACATGTGTCACCTAGGTGCTTTCACATAGGTTATCTCATTTAATCTCCACAATAAAGGGTGTGTTATTGTCACCATTTTACAAATGGGAAAGTAGAGGCTAAGAGAGATGAAATCATTTGCCCAAGAACGCTTGACTAGTAAGATATTTAAGAATTCAGATTTAAGCTGTATTTTTATAATGAAAGTCCCTGTCACAGTTTTGAATTTTAGGATTAAGAATTATTCACTTTAAGGGAGGGTGGGAGAGAGACGCAAGAGGGAGAGGATATGGGGATATATGTATACATATAGCGGATTCACTTTGTTATACAGCAGAAATGAACACATTGTAAAGCAATTATACTCCAATAAAGATGTTAAAAAAAAGAATTATTCACTAAAATAGGCCTCTTTTATTTTTATTTATGAATAACAACTTATATTTTCAATTATTTGAATATTTTAGTACCATTAATAAATTATTTTTGTTGTATTTCATAGGCTCCAGAATACAAGCATGAATGTGAAATAGAGCTTCACTGTATAAAATGTAGGAAGAATAACTTTTAAACATATGCTGAACTCAATGGTAACCATATATCCATGGATAGGTAACTTTTTAGGAAGACGTATCATGATAATAGGGGAAATTCTGGAAGAGTTCTTATACCTTGCTTGGAACATCAACTCAATAGGGAGAAATGTAATACACTAGTAGGTCAAGTGTCGTTCTATAATTACAGGGACACATATAGTTCCAGTGGTCCCAGGGCTGACTTTTCCCTAAAAAAAGTAGTTGGGCTGGATTTTGGTTGTCAACTTTGCACTGCTGTCACTCACTTCTAAGGTTTTCTCTGCATTCAAGAAGCATATTTGAGCAAGATTTCTTTACAAGATAGTTATGAGTTAGGATTTCCCAATGATAGGTATTTGAACAATACTTGGAAGGTACAGAGAAAGGAAGTCTGTTATTCTCAGGAGATTATTGAAACTTCGCACTCATGATGGCATCTCAGACATCTCTTTCAGCTCCTATTTTGCGGCTTGGATGACCAGAAGTGGTAGCTTTTCAGACTTCTCTGCAAGCTACCATTTTACTCTTTGGTGGCCAGATGTGGAGGCATCTCCGATTTTCCCATGAGCTTCCACTTCAAGGACACTGTAGGCAAACACAATAGTTTTCTGATTTCCCTGGGCCCTAGCATCTCTACTTGTGCTTGTGCATTAGTAACTCTATGTCCACTATTTTGAACAAGCCTCTGTTTTACTGCACCGCATTTCAAAGCACTCAACTAAGAGGTTGAGTCCTCAGCTAAAATTCTCAGTTGCTGACTTATGGTGATTTAACTAAGCTATTCAGCCTCTGTACCTCATTTTCCTTAATTGTTAAATGGGATTCAATAATGCCTACCTTAAAAAGTAGTTCTACAGGGAGACCTTCAAGATGGCAGATGAGTAAGATGTAGAGATCGCCTTCCTACCCACAAATACATCAAAAATACATCTACATGTGGAACAACTCCTACAGGACACCTACTGAACACTGGTGGAAGACCTCAGACTTCCCAAAATATATATATATATATTTTTCCTTTTTCTCTTTTTGAGAGTGTGTATGTGTATGCTGCTTTGTGTGATTTTGTCTGTATAGCTTTGCTTTTACCATTTGTCCTAGGGTTCTGTCTGTCCATTTTTTTTTTTTTAGTATAATTTTTAGCGCTTGTTATCATTGGTGGATTTGTTTTTTGGTTTGGTTGCACTCTTCTTTCTTTTTTATTACTTTTTAATTTTTAATAATTTTTATTTTAATAACTTTCTTTTTCGCTTATTTTTTTCTTTCTTTTTTCTTTTTTCCTCCCTTTTTTTCTGAGCCGTGTGGCTGATGGGTCTTGGCACTCCGGCTGGGTGTCAGGCCTGGGCCTCCAAGGTGGGAGAGCTGAGTTCAGGACATTGGTCCACAAGAGACCTCCCAGGTCCATGTAATATCAAATGGTGAAAGCTCAATCAGAGATCTCCATCTCAAGCTAAGACCCAGCTCCACTCAACAACCAGCAAGCTACAGTGCTGGACACCCCATGCCAAACAACTAGCGACAGGAACACAACCCCACCCATCAGCAGAGAGGCTACCTAAAATCATAATAAGGTCACAGAGACCCCAAAACACACTACCAGACGTGGTCCTGCCCACCAGAAAGACAAGATCCAGCCTCATCCACCAGAACACAGGCACTAGTCCCCTCCACTAGGAAGCCTACAGAACCCACTAAACCAACCTAAGCCACTGGGGGCAAACACCAAAAATAACAGGAACTACGAACCTGCAGGCTGTGAAAAGGAGACCCCAAACACAGTAAATTAAGCAAAATGAGAAGACAGAGAAACACACAGCAGATGAAGGAGCAAGGTAAAAACCCACCAGACCAAACAAATGAAGAGGAAATAGGGAGTCTACCTGAAAAAGAATTCAGGGTAATGAGAGTAAAGATGATACAAAATATTGGAAATAGAATGGAGAAAATACAGGAAACGTTTAACAAGGATCTAGAAGAACTGAAGAGCAAACAAACAATGATGAACAATACAATAAATGAAATTTAAAATTCTCTAGAAGGAATCAATAGTGGAATAACTGAGGCAGAAGAACGGATAAGTGATCTAGAAGATAAAATAGTGGAAATAACTACCGCAGAGCAGAAAAAAGAAAAAAGAATGAAAAGAATTGAGAACAGTCTCAGAGACCTCTGGGACAAGATTAAATGCACTAACATTTGAATTACAGGGGTCCCAGAAGAAGAGAAAAAGAAAGGGACTTAGAAAATATTTGAAGAGATTATAGTTGAAAACTTCCCTAATATGGGAAAGGAAATAGTCAATCAAGTCCAGGAAGCACAGAGAGTCTCATACAGGATAAATCCAAGGGGAAACACATCAAGACACATATTAATCAAACTATCAAAAATTAAGTACAAAGAAAAAAATATTAAAAGCAGCAAGGGAAAAACAACAAATAACATACAGGGGAATGACCATAAGTTTAACCGTTGATCTTTCAGCAGGAACTCTGCAAGCCAGAAAGGAGTGGCAGGACATATTTAAAGTGATGAAAGGGAAAAACCTACAACCAAGATTACTCTACCCAGGAAGGACTTCATTCAGATTTGACGGAGAAATTAAAACGTTTACAGACAAGCAAAAGCCAAGAGAGCTCAGCACCACCAAACCAGCTTTACAACAAATGCTAAAGGAACTTCTCTAGGCAGGAAACACAAGAGAAGGAAAAGACCTACAGTAACAAACCCAAAACAATTAAGAAAATGGTAATAGGAAGTACATATTGATAATTACCTTAAATGTAAATGGATTAAATGCTCCAAAAAAAGACATAGACTGGCTGAATGGATACAGAAACAAGACCCATATGTATGCTGTCTACTGGAGACCCATTTCAGATGTAGGGACACATACAGACTGAAAGTGAGGGGATGGAAAAAGATATTCCATGCAAATGGAAATCAAAAGAAAGCTGTAGTAGCAATTCTCATATCAGACAAAATATTCTTTAAAATAAAGACTATTACAAGAGACAAAGAAGGACACTACATAATGATCAAGGGATCAATCCAAGAAGAAGATATAACAATTGTAAATATTTATGCACCCAACATAGGAGTACCTCAATATATAAGGCAAATGCTAACAGCCATAAAAGGGGAAATCACAGTAACACAATAATATTAGGGGACTTTAACATCCCACTTTCACCAATGGACAGATCAACCTAAATGAAAGTAAATAAGGAAACACAAGCTTTAAATGACACATGAAACAAGGTGGACTTAATTGATATTTATAGGACATCCCATCCAAAAACAACAGAATACATTTTCTTTTCAAGTGCTTATGGAACAATCTCCAGGATAGATCATATCTTGGGTCACAAATCAAGCCTTGGTAAATTTAAGAAAATTGACATATCAAGTATCTTTTCTGACCACAACGCTATGAGACTAGATACCAATTACAGGAAAAAAACTGTAAAAAATACAAACAGTTGGAAGCTAAACAACACACTACTAAATAACCAAGAGATCATTGAATAAATCAAAGAGGAAATAAAAAAAAAATTACCCAGAAACAAATCACAATGAAAACACGATGACCCAAAACCTATGGGATGCAGCAAAAGCAGTTCTAAGAGGGAACTTTATAGCAGTACAATCCTACCTCAAGAAACAAGAAACAACTCAAATAAACAACCTAACCTTGCACCTAAAGCAATAGAGATAGAAGAACGAAAAAAAAAACCCCAAAGTTAGCAGAAGGAAAGAAATCATAAAGATCAGATCAGAAATAAATGAAAAAGAAATGAAGGAAACGATAGCAAAGATCAGTAAAACTAAAACCTGGTTCTTTGAGAAGATAAACAAAATTGATAAACCATTAGCCAGACTTATCAAGAAGAAAAGGGAGAAGACTCAAATCAATAGAATTAGAAACGAACAAGGAGAAGTAACAACTGACACTGCTGAAATACAAAGGATCATGAGAGATTACTGCAAGCAGCTATATGGCAATAAAATGGAAAACCTGGAAGAAATGGACAAATTCTTAGAAAAGCACAACTTTCTGAGACTGAACCAGGAAGAAATAGAAAATATAAACAGACCAATCACAAGCACTGAAATTGAAACTGTGATTAAAAATCTTCCAACAAACAAAAGCCCAGGACCAGATGGCTTTACAGGTGAATTCTATCAAACATTTAGAGAAGAGCTAACACCTATCCTTCTCAAACTCTTCCAAAAAATAGCAGAGGGAGGAATACTCCCAAATTCATTCTGTGAGGCCACCATCACCCTGATACCAAAACCAGACAAAGATGTCACAAAGAAAGAAAACTACAGGCCAGTTTCACTGATGAACATAGAGGCAAAAATCCTCAACAAAATACTAGCAAACAGAATGCAACAGCACATTAAAAGGATCATACACCATGATCAAGTGGGGTTTATCCCAGGAATGCAAGGATTCTTCAATATATGCAAATCAATCAATGTGATAAACCATATTAACAAATTGAAGGAGAAAAACCATATGATCACCTCAATAGATGCAGAAAAAGCTTTTGACAAAATTCAACACCCATTTATGATAAAAACCCTCCAGAAAGTAGGCATAGAGGGAACGTACCTCAACATAATACAGGACATACATGACGAACCCACAGCCAACATAGTTCTCAATGGTGAAAAACTGAAAGAATTTCCTCTAAGATCAGGAACAAGACAAGGCTGTCCAGTCTTACCACTATTCTTCAACATAATTTTGGAAGTTTTAGCCACAGCAATCAGAGAAGAAAAAGAAATAAAAGGAAACCAAATCGGGAAAGAGGAAGTAAAACTGTCACTGTTTGCAGATGACATGATACTATACATAGAGAATCTTAAAGATGCTACCAGAAATCTCCTAGAGCTAATCAATGAATTTGGTAAAGTAGCAGGATACAAAATTAATGCACAGAAATCTCTTGCATTCCTGTACACTAATGATGAAAAATCTGAAAGAGAAATTAAGGAAACACTCCCATTACCATTGCAACAAAAAGAATAAAATACCTAGGAATAAATCTACCTAAGGAGAGAAAACACCTGTGTGCAGAAAACTATAAGACACTGATGAAAGAAATTAAAGATGATACAAACAGATGGAGAGATACACCATACTCTCGGATTGGAAGAATCAACATTGTGAAACTGACTATACTACCCAAAGCAATTTACAGATTCAATGCAATCTCTATCAAACTACCAGTGGCATTTTTCACAGAACTAGAGCAAAAATTTCACAATTTGTATAGAAACACAAAAGACCCCAAATAGCCAAAGCTATCTTGATAAAGAAAAATGGAGCTGGAGGAATCAGGCTCCCTGAGTTCAGACAATACTACAAAGCTACAGTAATCAAGACAGTATGGTACTGGCTCAGAAACAGAAATATAGATCAATGGAGCAGGATAGAAAGCCCAAAGAAAAACTCATACATATATGGTCACCTTATTTTTGATAAAGGAGGCAAGAATATAAAATGGAAAAAAGACAGCCTTTTCAGTAAGTGGTGCTGGGAAAACTGGACAGCTACATGTAAAAGAGCGAAATTAGACCACTACCTAGCACCATACACAAAAATAAACTCAAAATGGATTAAACACCTAAATGTAAGTCCAGACAGTATAAAACTTTTAGAGGAAAACATAGCAAGAACACTCTTGGACATAAATCACAGCAAGATCCTTTTTGACCCACCTCCTCGAGAAAGGGAAATAAAAACGAAAATAAACAAATGGGAACTAATGAAACTTCAAAGCTTTTGCACAGCAAAGGAAATCATAAGACGAAAAAAGAACCCTCAGAATAGGAGAAAATATTTGCAAATGAAGCAGCTGATAAAGGATTTATCTCCAAAATTTTCAAGCAGCTCATGCAACTCAATATCAAAAAAACAAACAACCCAATCCCAAAATGGGCAGACCTAAATAGACATTTCTTCAAAGAAGATATACAGATGGCCAACAAACACATGAAAGGATGCTCAACGTCACTAATCATTAGAGAAATGCAAATCAAAACTACAATGAGGTATCACCTCATACCAGTCAGAATGGCCATCATCAAAAAATCTACAAACAGTAAACACTGGATAGGGTGTGGAGAAAAGGGAACCCTCTTGCACTGTTGGTGGCAATGTAAATTGATACAGCCACTATGGAGAACAGTATGGATGTTCCTTAAAAGTCTAAAAAGAGAACTACCATATGACTTAGCAATCCCACTACTGGGCACATACCCTGAGAAAACCATAATTCAAAAAGAGTCATGTACCACAATGTTCATTGCAGCTCTGTTTCCAAGAGCTAGGATATGGAAGCAACCAAAGTGTCCATCGACTCTTGAATGGATAAAGAAGATGTGGCACATATATACAATGGAATATTACTCAGCCATAAAAAGAAACGAAATTGAGTTCTTTGTAATGAGGTGGATCGACCGAGAGACTGTCATACAGAGTGAAGTAAGCCAGAAAGAGAAAAATAAATACCGTATGCTAACACATATATATGGAATCTAAAAAAACAAAAATGGTTCTGAAGATCCTAGGGGCAGGACAGGAATAAAGATGCAGATGTAGAGAATGGACTTGAGGACACAGGGAGGGGGAATGGTAAGCTGGGACGAAGTGAGAGAGTGGCATGGACTTATATATACTACCAAATGTAAAATAGATAGCTAGTGGAAAGGAGCTGCATAGCACAGGGAGATCAGCCCCATGCTTTGTGACCACCTAGAGGGGTGGGATAGGGAGGGTGGGAGGGAGACGCAAGAGGGAGTGGATATGGGGATATATGTATACATATAGCTGATTCACTTTGTTATACAGCAGAAATGAACACACCATTGTAAAACAATTACATTCCAGTAAAGATGTAAAAAAAGAAAAAAAGCTACTGCTTAGAAAAAAAAATGTATCAAGATGGTAATTGTCTATGTTCAAGAAGAAGCTACTTAATAAAGTACAGTAAAAACAAACAAACAAAAAAGTTCCACATTTGTTTATTCTTTCATTTCCTCTTTCATGCACATATGCATTCATTCAGTCACCCACAACCAAAGGATGAATGATATCCTTTCACAGCATTGCCATCAAATTACAACTTGGTCAAACTCCTTAATGTAATGCTTAATGACTGTTTGTGGTCTAACAGGTTTAGGGTTGCATTCAACATGCTTTTCCATATTTTTAGCTTCTGCCATTCATATCCTTTTGTCTATTGTGTATTTTTTTAAACCCAGCGTTCCTTGTTCTGTGTTTTATTTAGATAAGTTGTATTTAGAGAATTAGTCCTCTTTAACTCTCAGTCTATATCATGTGGGCAGAGTTGACCCTATCCTTGGACTCCAGCCATAAGTACATGGCTCAATCCTGACCAGTCAGAGCAATGGCTGCATGATCTTGGCCACAGTGATTGGTTCAGGGATGGGCAAATGACACAGGCGGGGACAATAAGAGGAAATCCACAGACTTACGAGCTAGAATTATTGGAAAAGAGGTTTCTTTACTCACCAGGCTTGCTAAGTTTATAGAATATAAGTTTGAAGCTGCTTGAAACCCAGTTTGCTAGCTCCAAATGGGAACCTATCTGAGAATGCAGCCAAATACAGAGGAATGCTGAAGCAAGGCTGGAGAGACAAGCAATATCTTAATGATATTTTTTGAGGCGTTGGGTCCAGTGATTCTTAAAGTTGGGCACATCTCTTAAATATATCACTTACAAGAGGCAATCATTGTTTCAGCCAGTTTGAGAAAGCTTTCTGTTACTTGAAACTGAATGAGTTAAAACCGGTGGGCTTGTCTTCGTGAACACTGCGATGTCCCATTTCTTCTCATTTCAAGGTCTTGGTTTTTTTTACCATAACACTTAGGAACTCAGTGTCCACTGATGTCACTATGCTGTGCCCCCTGTTATGGTTACTACTGGCTCTATCGGTGGAAAAGCTCTACCTGAATGATTATCAGCAAAACATGTATTTATCATGCATGTTCCTGACTGAAGTTGGTGAGAGGCATGTTTATAAAATTAGACTTAAAATGCACAAGACTTACCCAGTCTATAACTTGATTTAGCCAATTTCAAATCCTTGCTCAATTGCCTATTTAATGTTCAAATCCTTGAAAATAAAAGCCGTCAACTGTTGGGCACCACGTACAATCTGTTGTGCAATCTGTTGTCCTGCGATGGCACTTCTTACCTTTCAGTTTGTAACTGGATATTTAACATGCAGTCAGAGTCTCAGTTCATCTGTTCATTTATTCAACATTCGCTAAATGCCAAGTTGGTACACTGGGGACACGTAGTGATAACACATAGTGCTTGCCCATATGGGGCTAATGTTCTGGTTATAGCCTCTTGCTTTCAGAGTCTCATGCAGCAGGTGTATCTCTCTGTGTGTATGTGTGTTGCAATGTGAAAATTTATATTTTTGGCAGGGATTGGCAGGACATTGGCAATTGG
Organism: Orcinus orca; assembly: GCF_937001465.1. Taxonomy (NCBI): domain Eukaryota; kingdom Metazoa; phylum Chordata; class Mammalia; order Artiodactyla; family Delphinidae; genus Orcinus; species Orcinus orca. Next base: position 69,672,385 of record NC_064575.1, read on the forward strand.
CAGGACAATGTCATTGGCATTGGCATTCATTTAAATAATCACAGTCATCTTAAAGCTCCAGGACTCTGGTCAGTGAAAGGGCTGCAGAATAGATACTGAGAATCTTCTTTTTGTTGCAGTAGCTTTGTCACCAGGATCTCTGTCTCTGCCTTTCATAGAGGGAGTATTGCCTAGTTCTTAAGAATGCAGCCTTCCATAACAGGCTGGATTCAGCTCTCAGATCCACTACTGTGTATACCTAGGCAAATTTACCTAACCCTGGCAACTCTCAGCTTTTGCCTTTGTAGAATGAGATAACATGTCTACTTATTTGGGTAGCTGTAAGGATTAAGTGAGGTAATGCATCTAAGCACTTTGCACTGTGTCTGGTAATAGTCAATCCCAGCTAAATGACAGCTATTGCCTTATTCCTACCATTCTTATTATTTGACTAGGAAGGTACTAGTCTGCTTGTCCTTCAAGAACCAGCTTAAATGCTCTGTCATTTTTAAGGAAGTTAGTTGTATAATTCTTCATCATTCATTCTGGTCTTACCTTTATTATAGTGGATATAATGATTTTTCCATAAATTTTTCTGTTTTCTTCACAAAATAGGTACAATGTCTTTGTTATCACTTTAACACCAATACTTGAAATTGTATATAACTTATGGTAGACATTCATTTAGTTTTAAATGTAATGGACACTTAATTTACTTTGAAAGGATGGCTGTGACTCTGTTGTGCATGGACCTGTGTGGGTCAAGGGCAGAAGCAGGAGACAAGTTAGATTACTGCACAGATCCAAGGAGAAGTGATGTTGGCACAGCTGGTGGTGGAGGTAGAAAAAACTGGTTGTGTTCTGGATATGCTTTGGAACTGGAGCTACGTATTTGGAAGAAGAAGAATGAGAATAACAAAAAAATAAGAATAGTAAGACATTAAAGAAAAAAGCCTTCCTGTTCTGTGATGACTAATTCAAAGAATGAGTTTTGTTTGATGGTAAATTGATATGGCCTGTAGATGGCTCCATTTTCCTAAAGAAACTTCAGGATTCTTTGTGTGTGTGTTCTAGAATATTTCAGTGCTGCTGCATGTTTGGTTTTCCCAGACTGATATTATGGCTTCACTGTAAATTAATAAGCAGTTTTGACTTTCTTTGTTCAGATAGAATTATGTATATTGGCTCACATATTTAACGTAAATTCTTCATTTTTGAGCCACTATTTAAGAACCACTAAGAAACTTGAGAAGCCAGGGAAACCTTGTATAGGTTGCTTACTTTAATGGGTTTCAAAATGTTTTCATTTACTCATTCATTCACTTATTTATTGAATGACTTCTGTGTCATTCCAGGCACAATGTTAGAGGCAGTGAAAAATATTACTATGAATAAAAATATATTTTCTGTCCATCTATTATGCTTTCAATAAAAGCACCAAGATACATGTTTTTAGGTAACATTTATTAAACATATACCATGTGGAAAAAAAAACCATACACCATGTGTAAGGCACATTATCTTAGCACTTTGAATGCATCCTTTCATTGAAATCTTCAAAACAACCCTATGAGGTAAATGTTGTCCACATTTTACAGATGAGAAAACTGAGGAACAGAGAGATTAAGTAACCTGGTGAAGTTCAACCTGGGAACTTTATTGTGGAAACCAGTCCTGATTTACCTGCCTCTGAGTCATTCTCTCTAAGGTTGTGCAGACCTGCAAAGTCTGAGTAGCAGGGGTAGCTCCTCTGATCAATCCTCACAGAAGCCTGACTCCCTTCTGTCCTTCTTTATTCCTTTGCATTCACCTCAAGTCCTACTTCTTTTGTAAAAGTATTCCAGATTACGTGAGTTTTTCGCCCTTCTCTGAGCTCTTCTGAGCTACTACTGCACAGATACAGAAGAGTCTCTTTATTTGTGGCACGTGTGTCTAACAGAACAATGGAGAATGAGTCAAATCATTGAAACTTCCAAGTGGCAGATGGGCTTTTCTGTAATTTGGGAGTGTCCTCTTGGGAGACGAAAGGGAGGCCTCGGTGTAGAAGGAACTCTTCCTAATGAGCTGACAGCTTCAGGGTGTCAGACTAAAAATCAGCTGAGGAGAAGGTTCCTACCTAGTCATTAGCATTGCTTCTCTCTGTGGTTTTTACTCCTTTTTCCTCTCTTGGCTCCTATTCTGACCTAATGAGTAATGGTAATAGAGACTGCTGATTCTCCATCACTATACATCCCTCTTCCTCTTTAGTAATAGAACACCGCAGTTTTAGCTAGACACATGGCTACACAAGTAGCATCTACATATTCCCACTATCCTTGCAACCCCATGTGGCCATGTGAGTAAGTCCAGTCCAATCTGATGAACATAGAAAGTATATATTTCTGTGCTTATCATTAATATGAATGTGTCTATGCTGCCTTTACCCATTTCCTTCTTTCTGTCACTTGGGAGGTGATGAGAAGTGGAATGGTCACTTTTAGACCTAGAGTTGAAAGTTGCATGTCGAAAATGTCAAAGCTGCCTGATTGAAGGACTGGACTGCTATGTAAGAGACAAATGAACTTGACTCTTGCTCAAGCACTGTATTTTGGGTCTCACGTAATTGAGTTTGTTTTCTACAATGAATATAGAAATCGATACTTAAAACTGGGCCACTGTCCTGACATTTAGCTTAACATTTGATCTTAAGGAGTGGGGCACACACGGTAAGCTAGAAAGCTGGTGATCTGTGTTATGCTTTAGTAAAACGTTTGATAGAATTCTCATCTGCAATACCTTGGAAGGCAGACCATATGCCAACAGAGTCTTTATCTAGCTAAATTTGTCGGAAAAATTACACTGTTGATGTGTGCTGGCTTCTTTTTGCTACATTTAGCAAAGTTCTATAAGAGAGAGTTGAAGTTGGGCTAGTTATTAGGGGTTGTGCTGATGAAACCAGATTTACAGGGGTGGGCCTCAAGCCTTTAACACTTCCCTATCATTACATGTTATTCAGAAACTGGCAGACAACCCAGTGCCAAAGATCAGATAAACAGTATCGACTACCCACCTAAACCCACCGTTTCAAATCATCTCAAGGTAGAAACAATTATATTGAGAGCAAGAGAGATGGGAGGGAAACTTCTGGCTGTGGTTACTTACACAGGAACTAACTGGAAACAAATAGGTCAAATGCCTACAAAGATTATGAGGGAATATTACTACCAAAGAAACCAGCCTGGTCTGAAAAAGCCTGTGATTCTTTGATGAAGAGGCTCCCAAACACACACAGTCTGTAGGTGGGATTGGGGCTAGTGTAGAAATAGAAGTTCTTATAATGTATGCCATTTAAAATTTATAAATCTAGCTAACAAAAATATTAAATAGTGCTTTTTCTATTCTCTTACCTTGAAAAACATATCTTCATAATGACCTGGATATCCAAGTCAGAACTTAGAACCTGAAACTTACTTGGAGCTTTACTGCAACAGTACATGGGTAGCCACCCCATGGACCACAATGCGTTCCCCACTCTTCCAAGTCTTATTTCTGTCCTGCATCACAGGGCCTTGTAAGCACATGTAGATGTTCTGTTCCTTATGCCTGCATCCAAGACCCATACACAACCCTTGTCTCTTCCACCACCAGAAGTAGCTTAAATGCTTAGCAAATTACCATTAATGGTATTCACGTGGCACACATTTCTGAGTAATGTCTCAGGACTACTTACTATACTTGGTTTCTTCTTCTTTCTCTCCTCCATTCTACTTCTTCCTTGTTATTACCATTACAGCCATCAGCAGCAAAAAGTGCATTTGTTCTCCAAGGAGGTATACACATTTATCATACAAATTTTGTTTATACGTCTTTTGCATCACAAAAATTTATTTCCGCATCTCTGAAATCTATGAGTTTCTTGAATACAGGGCTGATATGGGTGTATTCATGCCAGAATTTTGCAGGATCAACTATCTTTTCTTACACAAAGTATTCAGTGAGTACTAGTTGATAATACATGAAAGAATGAATGAATGCATGAATGAATGAATGTGTCTTCATATTGCTGGCTCTATGCAATGAATTGGAAACTTATGAAGGCTTCTAGGGTTTCGCATCTAAGAGAGATTACACTAAACTTTGGATAACTAGATTAAAGTAGAAGGTTTAGAAATGTGTCATCCATGCAAAGACCTGAAAAATGGGCAGCCCTGTTTATATTTCAAATTGCCCAGAAATATTTGGTTTTGCTTCAGTTCTAGGAAGGGCTCAGGTTTGGAGTGAGGTCACATTTTTATCAGCAACAGTTCACTTAATATTGCTTATACAAGCTTTCTAAAGCAATGACTAGAGCATATGTTTAGATTTTCCCAAGTGTTTGGACTAAAGAAACCATATATATGTTAGTGTAGTGATTCTCAGTAGTTATTCCAGAGGCTCATAAGGTAAGAGGATCACATTGTATGGTTTAGTAACACTGAAACCTTTCCATGCCGCTGTCATTTTATCTTTGTTCTCTTAGAAAAACTCAGAATGGTACAAAACATATCTTTATTTTCACATTTCCAACTTTCTTTACACACATATACTGAAACCATCTGTCTAAATTGTGGCAAAATCTGCCAGCTCCAGATTGGCCTCATTAGTCATCTGAGAACACATAAACAGAGGAATTATGGAAAAATAAATAGATCTTGGATAGATCATCCTGGTCTGGGAAGGTTTTTCTCATCATCAGCATCATTGCCAGACATGAAAAGGCACAGGTTTGCATCTTTAAAACATTTGGAGGAGTTTTTGCTCTAGAAAGTGGATAAAAATTTCTTAGTGACCCACTTGATATCCTTTATCATATGACCAAGTCACTTCAGCTATGAACCAAAGGGAAAACTAACATCTAAAGGAATTGGCAAGGTCTTTCAGAGCAAAACTCTATGAATGTTGTTCTAATAGAGAGGAATATATCTAAGAGGTGAGAGATAAGGAGAGTGTGAGAGTGCATGAAAGTAAATTTTGGACATTATCATCAAAGGTAGTGTTTTTCTAAGCTAGTCATAAGCTCACCTCCCCAGATGTTTGCATGTGCTCCTACCAGCCATCTCTTCTCTATGAACAGTAGTAGTTTAATTGTGAAATTGAACTGTCAGAAATATATATTGTGCAATTGAATCTCTGCCACAGTAGGAAGTCTGGTCATCTGTATTTTCCTTGGGACTAACGGAGCCCAAGGAACTAATAGACATCATCAGGAAGATGTCCTAAGTAGGGAGAAGACTGCTAACATGGTATAAAATGAGGGGGAATTTTCTCCTTAATCTACAACAAAAACAGCAACAAAAAAATCCCTATCACCGGGCTTCCCTGGTGGCGCAGTGGTTGAGAGTCCGCCTGCCGATGCAGGGGACACGGGTCTGTGCCCCGGTCAGGGAAGATCCCACATGCCTCGGAGCAGCTGGGCCCGTGAGCCATGGCCGCTGAGCCTGCGCGTCCGGAGCCTGTGCTCAGCAACGAGAGAGGCCACGACAGTGAGAGGCCCGCGTACTGCAAAAAAAAAAAAAAAAAAAAAAAAAAAAAGTCTTTATTAGTCAGGATATTTTATATTATAGTGTGTTTAAATCTCAGTGACTTAATGGATTATAGGTTTATTTTTCACTCAAGGTTCAATGAAAATCAAATAGTTTCCCTTCAAAAAGCCCTGAGGGGTCCATGCTCCTTCTGTTTTGTGATGTTGACATCTTCAGCACATGCTGTTGCTGGGGCAGGGGACAACAAACTACAGCGTAATACGCTGCACTTGGAGGCACTGTGAATCTAAGCCCTTAGATTCCACCTACCTACAGGGAGGCTGGGAGATATAGTTCTGTTTCATGTCCAGAAAGTGAAAGTAGGATTAGTGAATATCTAGCTGGTTTCTACTACAAAGACTGTTGGATTTATGGTAGATTGGAAGCATAGGCATAACATTTTCCAGCTCTTTTTATTAAGAGATGAAGGCTATAACCCTACTCTCTCAACCCAGGCTAACCTTGGTGTCTTGCTTTTACCAGTAGAATGTAGTTGAAGTGGTGTTTGCTATTTCCAGAATCTAGCTTTCCAGAGGTCTTGTCACTTCTGTCTTTGTTCTCTTGGAATGCTGTCTTGGGACTTCCATGTAAGGATGTAGTCTACTGGACAACGAGAGACCGCAGGCAGGAAAATCAAGTCACTCCAGCCAACAATGAGCATCAATTGTCATACATGAGTGAGGCCAACTTGAACCTTCAAACCCAGTTGACTCTTCCTGAAGGCAACTGCATGAGTCATCCAGGTAAAAGGAGAGGATAAACTGCATAGCGAATGAACAGAATTGTGATAAACAATAAATCATCGTTTCAAGTCACTGAGTTGGGGATGATTTCTTTTTTTCTTTTTTTTTTTTTGCGGTATGCGGGCCTCTCACTGTTGTGGCCTCTCCCGTTGTGGAGCACAGGCTCCGGACGCACAGGCTCAGCTGCCATGGCTCACGGGCCCAGCCGCTCCGCGGCATGTGGGATCCTCCCAAACCAGGGCATGAACCCGTGTCCCCCGCATCGGCAAGCGGACTCTCAACCACTGCGCCACCAGGGAAGCCCGGGGATGATTTCTTATTGTAACATTAGACAACTGATACAGGTTTAAATTTTTTCAGATTAAAATTTTCCACCTTTGTAAACCTCAAGCTAATGGCTTATAAAAGATCCCACTTTAATGTCATTTCTGGCATTTCTAATGTGTGTGTGATTTCATGATTGTATATGTCTTAGGCTGGGTTCCCCCAGAAGCCAACCCTGAGGAAAGGATGTGGGTGTGAGTTGTTTATTTGGGAGCACTAGTGGGTGAGTGGGAAGTGATACAAGGAAAAGAAGGAAGCCAATGCAGGCATATTATTGAACTTGTTATTACTAGACAATTAGGTCTCAATTCTGTAGCAGAACTCTGGTGGATAGAGTAGATCTTACCTCAGAGTTATCCCAACAGAGAGGTGAGGAGCTGAGGTATCTATCCACCAAATCCCATCAATTTTTGATAGAGGGCTTTTAGGGGGTGAGGAGAGTGTCTTAACTCCTCAGTACTTCTGGTCTGCTGTGCCTTGTGCACTGGCTGAGTGGGCTCTTGTGATTAGAGAAGGCCTTCATGGGAAGAGTTACAGGGCTCCTGTTTAGAAAAATTCGAGTTGCCCTTTTTTGAAGTATGAATGCTTATGGCATTTGGGTGGGGTACCAACAGTAACGTTTGAATTTATTGTCAATATCTGAATATTATAAATATTAATATCTAAATATATTGTTTTTATTTCAAGTAGTAAATTGTCAAGCTAGATATAACTTGCAGTGAAAAATCTCCTTAAGTGTTCTTCTTGTTAAAATTTTAAAAGTCCAGTGAAATATAAATGTATATTCATCATTGGAAAACCAAAATGCTGCAAGTAAATTGTGATGATTTTCAAGTGTGTTAATTTTATGAAAAAAAATGATTAAGAACTTTAAAAGAGTTAAAAAGTAAAATATTGGAATTTAATATGAACATTGAGAGTGTTTGGACTGGATAACTTGGAAAGGATACTATTTTTGAATCAAAAATGTATGTAATATTTAAATAATACAAAACCAAATAATAGATCATGTGATATCATATTCTGAAACTATCTGAAATTATCAAGTGTATTAGTGTCCTTAATGTTAAACAATGAACTGCTGAGAACTTCATTTAATTTTTAGCTACTTTCATGTATGGATTTTATGAAAGAATATCTTGGAATAATTCACAAATAAAAATAGACTATCGAGTGTCCTTGCCCCTGTGGTGAGCCACAGCTGCCCCCCGCCTCTGCGGGAGACCCTCCAACACTAGCAGCCATGTGGCTAACAGGATCTTGGTGCTCTGGCTGGGTGTCAGCCTGAGCCTCTGAGGTGGGAGAGCCGAATTAAGACATTGGACCACCAGAGACCTCCCAGCCCCACATGATATCAATTGGTGAGAGCTCCCCCAGAGATCTCCATCTCAACGCTAAGACCCAGCTCCACTCAATGACCAGCAAGCTACAGTGCTGGACACCCCATGCCAAACAACTAGCAAGACAGGAACACGACCGCACCTATTAGCAGAGAGGCTGCCTAAAATCATAAGTTCACAGACACCCCAAAACACACCACTGGAGGTGGTCCTGCCCACTAGAAAGACAAGATCCAGCCTCATCCACCAGAACACAGGCACTAGTCCCCTCCACCAGGAAGCCTACACAGGCCACTGAACCAACCTTAACCACTGGGGGCAGACACCAAAAACAATGGGAACTACGAACCTGCAGGCTGTGAAAAGGAGACCCCAAACACAGTAAGTTAAGCAAAATGAGAAGACAGAGAAATACACAGCAGTTGAAGGAGCAAGGTAAAAACCACCAGACCAAACAAATGAAGAGGAAATAGGCAGTCTACCTGAAAAAGAATTCAGAATAATGAGAGTAAAGATGATACAAAATATTGGAAATAGAATGGAGAAAATACAAGAAACGTTTAACAAGGACCTAGAAGAACTGAAGAGCAAACAAACAATGATGAACAACACAATAAATGAAATTTAAAATTCTCTAGAAGGAATCAATAGTGGAATAACTGAGGCAGAAGAACGGATAAGTGACCTGAAAGATAAAATAGTGGAAATAACTACCATGGAGCAGAATAAAGAAAAAAGAATGAAAAGAATTGAGGACAGTTTCAGAGATCTCTGGGACAACATTAAATGCACCAACATTCAAATTATAGGGGTCCCATAAGAAGAAGAGAAAAAGAAAGGGTCTGAGAAAATATTTGAAGAGATTATAGTTGAAAACTTCCCGAATATAGGAAAGGAAATGGTCAGTTAAGTCCAGGAAGCACAGAGAGTCCCGTACAGGATAAATCCAAGGGGAAACACATCAAGACACATGTTAATCAAACTATCAAAAATTAAATACAAAGGAAAAATATTGAAAACAGCAAGGGAAAAGCAACAAATAACATACAAGGGAATGCCCATAAGGTTAACAGCTGATCTTTTAGCAGAAACTCTGCAAGCCAGAAGGGAGTGGCAGGACATATTTAAAGTGATGAAAGGGATAAACCTACAATCAAGATTACTCTACCCAGCAAGGATCTCATTCAGATTCGATGGAAAAATTAAAATGTTTACAGACAAGCAAAAGCTAAGAGAATTCAGCACCACCAAACCAGCTTTACAACAAATGCTAAAGGAACTTCTCTAGGCAAGGAAACACAAGAGATGGAAAAGACCTACAATAACAAACCCAAAACAATTAAGAAAATGGTAATAGGGACATACATATCAATAATTACCTCAAATGTAAATGGATTAAATGCTCCCACTAAAAGACATAGACTGGATGAATGGATACAAAAACAAGACCCATATATATGCTGTCTACAAGTGACCCCCTTCAGACGTAGGGACACATACAGACTGAAAGTGAGGGGATGGAAAAAGATATTCCATGCAAATAGAAATAAAAAAAAAAACTGTAGTAGCAATTCTCATATCAGACAAAATATTCTTTAAAGTAAAGACTATTATAAGAGACAAAGAAGGACACTACTTAATGATGAAGGGATCAGTCTAAGAAGAAGATATAACAATTGTAAATATTTATGCACCCAACATAGGAGCACCTTAGTACATAAGGCAAATGCTAACAGCCATAAAAGGGGAAATCAACAGTAACACAATAGTAGTAGGGGACTTTAACACCCCACTTTAACCAATGGACAGATCATCCAAAATGAAAATAAATAAGGAAACACAAGCTTTAAATGACACATTAAATAAGATGGACTTAATTGATATTTATAGGACATTCCATCCAAAAACAACAGAATACACTTTCTTCTCAAGTGCTCATGGAACATTCTCCAGGATAGATCATATCTTGGGTCACAAATCAAGCCTTGGTAAATTTAAGAAAATTGAAATCGTATCAAGTATCTTTTCCGACCACAATGCTATGACACTAGATATCATAAACATAAACCATGATCAAGTGGGGTTTATCCCAGGAATGCAAGCATTCTTCAATATGCACAAATCAATCAATGTGATAGACCATATTAATAAATTGAAGGATAAAAACCATTTGATCATCTCAATAGATGCAGAAAAAGCTTTTGACAAAATTCAACACCCATTTATGATAAAAACCCTCCAGAAAGTAGACACAGAAGGAACTTACCTCAACGTAATAAAGGCCATATATGACAAACTCATGGCCAACATCGTTCTCAATGGTGAAAAACTGAAACCATTTCCACTAAGATCAGGAGGAAGACAAGGTTGCCCACTCTCACCACTGTTATTCAACATAGTTTTGGAAGTTTTAGCCATGGCAATCAGAGAAGGAAAAGAAAGAAAAGAATCTAAATCGTAAAAGAAGAAGTAAAACCGTCACTGTTTGCAGATGACATGATACTAAACATAGAGAATCCTAAAGATGCTACCAGAAAACTACTAGAGCTAATCAATGAATTTGGTAAAGTAGCAGGATACAAAATTAATGCACAGAAATGTCTTGCATTCCTATACACTAATGATGAAAAATCTGAAAGGGAAGTTAAGGAAACACTCCCATTTACCACTGCAACAAAAAGAATAAAATACCTAGGGATAAACCTACCTAAGGTGACAAAAGACCTGTATGCAGAAAGTGATAAGACACTGATGAAAGAAATTAAAGATGATACCAACAGATGGAGAGATATACCATGTTCTTGGATTGGAAGAATCAACATTGTGAAAATGACTATACTCCCCAAAGCAATCTACAGATTCAATGCAATCCCTGTCAAACTACCAATGGCATTTTTCACAGGACTAGAACAAAAAATTTCACAATTTGTATGGAAACACAAAAGACCCCGAATAGCCAAAGCAATCTTGAGAAAGAAAAACAGAGCTGGAGGAATCAGGCTCCCTGAGTTCAGACAATACTACAAAGCTACAGTAATCAAGACAGTATGGTACTGGCACAAAAACAGAAATATAGATCAATGGAACAGGATAGAAAGGCCAAAGATAAACTCATGCGCATATGGTCACCTTATTTTTTATAAAGGAGGCAAGAATATACAATGGAGGAAAGACAGCCTCTTCAATAAGTGGTGCTGGGAAAACTGGATAGCTACATGTAAAAGAATGAAATTAGGATACTTCCTAACACCATACACAAAAATAAACTCAAAATGGATTAACGACCTAAATGTAAGTCCAGACAGTATAAAACTCTTAGAGGAAAACATAGCAAGAACACTCTTGGACATAAATCACAGCAAGATCTTTTTTGACCCATTTCCTAGAGTAATGGATATAAAAACAAAAATAAACAAATGGGACCTAATGAAACTTAAAGGCTTTTGCACAGCAAAGGAAACCATAAACAAGACAAAAAGAGAACCCTCAGAATGGGAGAAAATATTTGCAAACGAAACAACTGTCAAAAGATTAATCTCTAAAATATACAGACAACTCTTGGAACTCAATATCAAAAATACAAACAACCCAATCCAGAAATGGGCAGAAGACCTAAATAGACATTTCTCCAAAGAAGATATACAGATGGCCAACAAACACATGAAAGGATGCTCAACGTCACTAATCATTAGAGAAATGCAAATCAAAACTACAATGAGGTATTACCTCACACCAGTCAGAATGGCCATCATCAAAAAAAATATACAAACAGTAAATGCTGGATAGGGTGTGGAGAAAAGGGAACCCTCTTGCACTGTTGGTGGGAATGTAAATTGATACAGCCACTATGGAGAATAGTATGGAGGTTCCTTAAAAATCTAAAAAGAGAACTACCATACAACTTAGCAATCCCACTACTGGGCACATAACCTGAGAAAACCATAATTCAAAAAGAGTCATGTACCACAATGTTCATTGAAGCTCTATTTACAATAGCCAGAACATGGAAGCAACCTAAGCGTCCATCGACAGATGAATGGGTAAAGAAGATGTGGCACATATATTCAATGGAATATTACTCAGCCATAAAAAGAAATGAAATTGAGTTATTTGTAGAGGGGTGGATGGACCTAGAGTCTGTCATACAGAGTGAAGTCAGAAAGAGAAAAACAAATACCATATGCTAACACATATATATCGAATCTAAAAAATAATGGTTCTGAAGAACCTAGGGGCAGGACAGAAATAAAGACAGAGATGTAGAGAATAGACTTGAGGACACGGGGAAGGGTAAGGTTAAGCTGGGATGAAGTGAGAGAGTGGCATTGACATTTATACTCTACCAAATGTAAAATAGATAGCTAGTGGGAAGCAGCTGCATAGCACAGGGAGGTCAGCTCGGGGCTTTGTGACCACCTAGAGAGGTGGCATAGAGAGGGTGGGAGGGAGACACAAGAGGGAGGGGATATGGGGGTACATGTATACGTATAGCTGATTCACTTTGTTATACAGCAGAAACTAACACAACATTGTAAAGCAATTACACTCCAATAAAGATGTTAAAAAAAAAAAGACTATCAACCTAGCTATCTAAAATTTTTAAGAGTTGGAAAGACCTCAAACTCATTTGTAAAACATCTAGGATATACATCTTTGATCCAAAAATAATAAAAATTTCAAAGGCAGGAAGAAAACCTTCTTTATTTCATGAAATTCTAACAGTCCATTGATATATAAATGTAGATTCATTATTGTAAAAGTAAAACCTGCAAGTGTTAGAGGAAAAGGGTTATAACAAAACACATATGAAAACACATTTTGTTCACTCAACTCAAACTTCAAAACAACAGGCTTCACAAGAATGCTTTTAGAAAATTTCTTATTGTTTTGAGTCCATGGAGGATTTATTTTGGTTATGATGGAGAGGAAGAAAAGCTTAATCACTCTGTGGCAACTTACCATTAGCAGCACTCTGTACCTCAGAGCCAGCCAAATCGCTCCCCTCCCCAAGGCAACTGAAACTGCACTTCTATTTTGTTTTTCTAAAGTGCCTTCAGTAACCGTGGGTGCAGTCAGGCAGCTGACAGGGCTGAGAAATCATTTTTCCTGTACTGTAATGTCAAATCCATAACCTTGGCCACCACTACAATGTGTAATAATCAAATGGTAATAATGACAAGGAAAAATTTATATCAAATTTCAGATTTATTTCTGTATTCCAGAGGTTCCTTCTGTGATGGTGATTCAGTTCTCGTTCGGCTGTGGTGCAATATTGATTTTAACTCTTTGCCCTTTGGCACTCAGGCAAAAAGTATATTCCACACAGCTCTACTCTATGTGTGCATGTGTGTGCATGTGTTTTGCAACAGCAAGCATTTATTCTCTTGGTACATGTTGGCAACTACAAGTTAACTGATGTGGCTTCACTTAGCTTCCCAGTCTGTCTAATGTTACCCCAGGTTAAAGGAGTAGTTCTGATGTGGGACGTGTAGGTGCTTGTCCTTGTCCTCATAGTTCTGAAGACCACAGTTCAACATCAAGGTGTTGGCAGGTTTGGTTTCTTCTGGAGCCATTCTCCTTTGTTTGTGGACGTCCACCTTCTCACTGTATCCTCACGTGGTTTCTTCTCTGTGAGAGCATGTCCACAAAGAATGTCTCTTTGTATGTCCAAACATCTCTTCTTGTAAGGACATCAGTCAGATTGGTTTAGGGCCCACCCAAACAGCCTCATTTTAACTTAGTCACCTCTTTAAAGGCTTCATCTCCAAATACAGTCACATTCTTTTTTTTTTTTTTTTTTGCGGTACGTGGGCCTCTCACTGTTGTGGCCTCTCCCATTGCAGAGCACAGGCTCCCAACGCGCAGGCTCAGTGGCCATGGCTCACGGGCCCAGCCGCTCCGCGGCATGTGGGATCTTCCCGGACCAGGGCACGAACCCGTGTCCCCTGCATCGGCAGGTGGACTCTCAACCACTGCGCCACCAGGGAAGCCCTATAGTCACATTCTTAAGTACTAGGGGTTAGGGCTTCAACATATGAATTTTTAGGGGATGGAATTCAGCCTGTGACGTTCTTATAGTTTCCCCTAGGACTTGGCATAGGTCACATCTGCTCAGATGCCATTGGTCAGAGCAAGTCACATGATAATGGTTGGAAATGTAATCCTCTGAGGATTATTGTAATTTCCAAGATCACCTTGGGATTTTCCAGGATGGGTCTGTAGATTTGTTGCAAAGGGTCTTTTACTTCGTGTTTAAACAAATATTTTCTGTATACCACATTAGTAACACAAGTTTCATGCAAATTGTTAGTAATTACAAAATAATTCAAGCATCAGAAGCATATAAAAAATAACACAAGACACCATCTGGTGCCTACTATCCAGACTTAACACTGTATCATATTTGCTCTAGATCCCTCCCCGCTTATCTTAAGATGTGATGGGGGGTTAGAGGATGAGAGAGGAGGAGGGAGGGAGATGCCTTGGCTCAATTCTTAGTCTTTGGCCTAGAGTCTGATCACTTCCAGTTATCAAGGGCTAGATGTCCTCTATTCAACTCACCTGTTTTTTTTTTTTTTTTATTCTAAGACCAAATTAATTCTTTTAAGAGCTGACTTTTCCTTCTCCTTGGATCATTTATTTTGCCCTGGAACTTCTTCCCCAACCATCCTGCCTGGGAAGACTTAAGGAGGAACAAAAGAGTACCCTTAAGTGTAGATGCTGGTCCTATTTCAGGTGGAGCGGTATCTGAAAGCAGAGTGTGAATGTTAACTATATCTTATGTATTTATAATGTATATAAAATAACGATAAATTGCAATGTAACAACAGTTCTAATGTGTTTAATGTTTATCACTTCATGTGTGTTTCTGCAATATATGTATCATCTAATTTTAGTTATGTAATTGTGTCTTTTTAATTTCCACAAATATTATAAAATATATCTATTCTTCTTCCTCTTCTCCATCCTCTTCCTCTCCTCCAACTTCCCCTTCCTCTCCCACTTTGCCCTTCTCCCTCTCCTCCCCCTCCTCTTCCTCTCCTCCTCCTTCTCTTTTTCCCTCTCCCCCTCCCCTCCCTCTTGCTCTCCTTCTCCTTCACCACCTTCCTCTTCCTCTTCTTCCCCTCCTCCTCCTCCTTCATTAACCAGCACAGCAATGTTAACATCCATCCATTGGATGGTGACCTTTTCCACATTATATATATCTATTCTCCCAGTGACAGACAAACTGATAATCTCCAACTCCCTGCCTCCACCACAATTCCACAATGAGCATCCTCATTGCAGTCCCATTTAGGTGACAATGTCTTTGGGATATAGATCTGAGAGTGGAAATTCTGAGTCACAGGGGAAGTGTCTATGCAATTGACTAAGTTGCACCAGCATTCATCCGGAATGGCTGCACTAGCCTTTCTTTTACACTAGCAGGGTTCAGGCACTCCTGTATCCCACCATCCCTTGCCATTAGTCAGCTTTCTAATATTTGTTAGTCTACTGTGTGTTTGGTTACTGTCAAAAATCCATTGTTTTTAAGGGAGAGTTTCATGAACATAAAGCAAAAAGAAAGTCATTAAAAAGGAAAAGCATGGCAAAGCGCCATTGTTTTTGTAAGTATCTTAAACATACAATTTATAAGTTAGCTGATGGTCATAAATTAATAATAAATTAATAAATTTATTTTGAATTGATAACTAAAGTGAAACATTTTCTTACAGAAAGTAAATATGGAATCAATAAATTGGTTAGACAATGAGGACTGACTTTGCCAGTTAGGTTATGTAGTGGATAGTTTCCATAAACTGAATGGGTTCAATTTGTAGTGCCAAGGTTTTGAGGAAAATATATTTAAGCCACATGATAAGACAAAATTATTTTATTAAAAATTAGTATTGCCAAAAGTGTATTGAAAATAGCAATATTTTGATTTTCTCAAACGTTTCTGAGGATATTGGGTTAAACAAGGTGCCGCTGTGTGAAAGACCAAGAGTCATTTAATAAGACTTGGTAAAACCTTTTTGGTATATTTCCCAGAAACTGAGAAAGTGAATGGCTTTCATGACTGGATAACAAATCATTTCACAGGTCAGGTACTTTCCAGTTCTTGGCTTTCAACAAAACTGAAGGAGGAAATAACTAAGTTGTCAGTTGAGAGACTATTAAAAATAATTTTAGATGATAGATCACTACATGAATTTTGGCATATACCTTGGAGGAAATCCAAAGAAATGGGTGATATGTAATAGAAAAGCTCTTGCATACCATTCAGTTTATTGTAAGAACAAATTTTCTCAGAATTTACGTCTATAAAAATGAAAAATAAGAATAGACACGGTACTGAAAACTGTCTTATTCTAGAGACATCCGTGGAGACATGAGCTAATTGCAAAAAACAACCTTTTTAAGAGATAAACTTCCAAAAATTTATCTTTTGGTTTAATGAGTTTCAAAATTTTAATTTTTTTTGTTTAATTGTGGACTAGTGATAATTATAATTATGACAGGATTCAAACAAAATTGGTTAGTATTCAAGCATTAAATCTTTGTTTTAAATTTATATAAAAGATTTTGTTGTAGAGTATGAAACGTATGACAAGTATGATAAAGTAATAACCTCTTAAGCATAAAAGTATATTATCCTAGGGTACTGTGTGTGTGTGTGTGTGTGTGTGTGTGTGTGACAAGTGGAATGGGAAATAGGTTCAAGGAGATCAAAGGGAAAAGAAATGAGATAAAATTCCTAACTGTTAAGGAAGAGATTTCATATACGTTTTAAACATATGATAGCAAGTATCTATCATTATGATATTAGATTTACTGGACACATTTTAAAAGGTAATATAACCATATTATTTCTAAATAGCAATATTTACAATATACCAAAAATCACAGACATTGTTCCTATTTAAACTTTTGATTTCAAAGAATTGAGACATTAACTTAAATTTTGTGCCTTTGGGGAAGAATGTAAGTAACACATTTTGAAGACCACCAGGCTAATTCACACAGGTGGCGGGAAGCAGAAAGGGCATTTAAAGTTAGATTTTTGACTCCAGGTTGCAGTATTTTGTATCTGTTATAATTCAATGAAAGGAAGATCATATGGCTGTAGGAAGCAGCTTTGTTTTAGTTATTTTTTTTTTTCACCAACAAACTCAGAACTTGAAGACAGGCAAGAGTGGAATCAACATGCCCAGAGATCTTGGGAAAGACTGTCAGAGTCACAAATTATACATGCATGCTTCTGCCTAGTACAGTGCTTGCCGCATATGACTAAGTATTTATAAAAGTTTGTTGAATGAATGGATAAGTATAGAGTCTAGGGCTTTTTCCATTAATTAATAAAATTTCCTTAAAGACAAGGGTTTCAGTTTGTGATTGTGTTTTTAGGTCTCGGATCAACTCAAGGATTACTACAAAACTTGTATTAAGTTTCAGTAATGGCAAAAATATACCCCAAACAAATAACAACAACAACAAATCCCTGACACCTTTCTTCCAGACTGGTGCCTATTTTTAAACCCAATCTTATATCAGAATTAAAGGTAGTAACTTTAGTGAATAATCTAAATGACTAAGTATGAGCTATGTCCACCCTATATTCAGAACAGGGTCAACTCAGTCCTTAAATAATACAAGATAGATTATACCTAATTGACAAGAGAACGTTGCAACCAACTCTTGTTTGTTTGTAGTAAGTGGAAATGGGCTAGAAGTGATTGAAATCAGTTCATAACCTCAAAATAATTTAAACCATATGCCTGTGTATTTATGATTCCTTATCCTTCACTTCTTTTTACTCTTCCACTTTTTCTTTTCTAAGCCAAAAGAAAAGGGTTGAATTTTAGCTACTTTAATTTTCAGAACCTTTTTTGGAATTAGGAAGGTTTAGAACAGAAATGGATTTACTGTGAAGATACTGAAACTTACACTTTAGGCCCCTCATTTAATGGGATGTTTTCAAGCTCCTGGGAGGATCCCTGGCAATATTTTCACATGGTTATCTATATTTAATATATGTTATATAATATATATTTAATATATACACATATATATAATATGAAAAAAGTAAGATACATTTAACTGGAGTTTTGATTTTAATGGGCTATATTTATGTGATTGGCAGTCTCTTCCAGCTATTGTTAAGTTATTGCTAGCCATCTCATAATAGGAATGGTTTTCAGGAATATTCCGACCAGCCATTTTTCTGATTCACTCAAAGGTGCCAGAAATAATGTTGCATTAGATATGTATCTATAGCATCTGGCTTGGGTGTATGTGGATAGTAAAGAAGATGCAAAGTCTCAAATATATGGAGTCAGAAGCTGGTCTGTGGAAGATTAGTCTGAATCTTACAGCTTGTATAAAAAAGACACTGTTTAGATGTTCCCCCAAATTTGACAACATATTAAATGTTTACATAAAGTTATTAACAATGGGTTGTGAAACTGGAAGAAACTTTTCTAAATAATAAACTATGAACAACACAAATTATGATCAGCCCTGCTAGAGGAAAGACTGAATTGCCTTTCTCTTCTATCTGTAGAGAATAATATTACAAAATTATAGGCAAATGAAGAGTCAGTCAAGACTATGCAGCTAAAATATGTAAGGAGATAAGTAATACAGGGATGTACCAGGCAATTATTATTTAAAATATTATTTCAGTTTTCTCTATTTTTGTGATATCTATGGTATTTGTTATCCTTTTAAAATTAGTAATTTGTTGTTATTCCTTACTATAAATAAATTTTTTTTATATCTAACTTTGTGTTCATAATTTTGAATTTATTTTCTTGTAAAGAGTCCTTAAATTGTATACACTTCAGACCTCATAAAACCTAGATTTGTCCCTGGACTTAGGTATTATTTGGTGCAAGACTCTTATTATATAGACAAAAATACAGGTTTCGAGATAATTTCTTACTTTTTGGAATCACCTGTTAAGGACAGGATTTAACAACAACCCAGATCCCTGGGCAGTGAGTCAAATCTCTCACTATTCATTTATAGATAGAATAATTTAAGTTTTTTTGTATATATGAATCTATACCTAGAATTTTAGCTGAGAAAACGTATTGTAGAGCTAAACTCTAGGACTCAAAGTCTGCTATAAATACAGAGATTGTGCAGAAAAAAACATGTAAGCACTTGTGCATGCATTTCTTAGAGAAAAAGGCATTTGTCAAAGTGGCTAGAAATGAGGAGGGAACCACTTTGGGGTCTGCCAGTTCTTACCAGAAAGTCCCAGAAATCTTGGCCAGGAAACTGAAATTTAGAGATGCAAATCCAAATGACGTGCAATAGTATTGTTGAATAAAGCATGAAAGAACCGGATAATGTGAGACTCATTTGTTACTGATTAAAGTGACATGGACTGTATTCATATTCCCTAAGGCTGAATTCTCTCTGAATCATACACAAGGGAAACCAGAAGATGTTTGCAATCTTGGAGAGTGAGAGGGAAGTTCATTAACACAGGTCTGTCATTGCAGTCTCACCACAAATGTGGTCTAGAAATCCCTTTTAATTATATTCTGTAACTGTCTCTGCACAACTAAAATAAATGTATATTTAGGGACCTCCAATTACTAACAGTGTGCAGAAGGCAAACAAAATATTGGTTTTGTTTTCTAACAAGACAGATACTTTGAATGTGAAAAGCAAACAAATCAGACTTTCTCATACTGATGAAGACTAACTGGACCATAATAGAGTTTAAACCCATAAGTAGGAGTGATTTACTGAGAAGGCTTACAGTAGCTGTCCCAAGGATATTAGACTGCCATTAAAGACATGCTTTCCAGGCTAAGCTGACTTTATAGTAGGGTACTATACAGCCTTCTCAAATTTCAAAGGCAATTTGAAAGCACATTTAGATGCTAGGTCAGACGGAGCCCCTGATGGAGGAAGAGCTGTCTAACATTTATTCCTTGTCTTTGAACTCAGGGGAAAAACTGGGTGTTCACTCTGTTTCTGTTGCTTTAAAGGCAACTGGTCCCTCCAAGCATCTCCACGTCTCAAGTGTTCTCTTGGTATCGAGAAGTCTCCTCTCCCATCCTCAGTTTGAACTTTTGTAAGAACTCCTGACTTTGTTTGAACTCCTAGAATCCTCTGTCCTCAGTAGAGAAATGAGAACAGTGAAAAGGAAAATAAAGCAAATCCTAGTAGAGGTGGTTAAAAAATTACACTGATAAGGATTTATACCATGGAGTGGAAGCTACAAATTGGCTGGCTGTGGGCGAATCAAGATGGTGGATGTATTGTTTGGTTTGCATACGATTTTTAAGAAAAATTTGAACCCATATTTAAAAATCTTGAATTAGACATAAAAAAGTGGATTTTCGATTTCTTCAGAAATATTTGGGCATTAGGCACACTTTCATAAGTAATCTGGCCCCTCGTAGCTGCAGTTGCTAACTCAGGTCAGACTTGCAAGAGCCCGTGAGGGGAAAGGGAGAGAGAACTGCGGGAAGTTCATTAGCTACCTACCCTGGCAGGGATTTGAAATGGGTATTCTCACAGCCCCTATACCATCCTGGCAGTTTAATTTTCCCATGTCCAACTGTTTCCTTATTTCCCAAGCCATTGTTGGCATTGTATTTGCTTCTTTTGTTTCAAGCCTTAGAACTTTAAGTCCATGGTAACTATGTTCTTTTGTTCTTTAAGCTATGAAAAGCTATAACAGGAACAAAAAAGAACAATTAAACAATAATAAACATTCAAAGATCCAAGGGTTATATTTATATTGTGATGAAAACTAATATTATCGTCATTGACAGATTTAGACTCATATTCATTTATTTAACAAATATTGAATACTTACTATGTACCAGGCATGTAGAACACACGTGAGGACTCTCAGGTTACCCCTCGGAGTACCTCTAGCCTGTTGGTTTGGAGAAATACCGAAGTAATAGACTTTACCAAGTTAAAAGAATAAGGCTGTAGTATTTCTTTTTCAAATATGTCAATACCTAAACGATTTTGCTACCAAAACATCTTCCATGAATATAGACAGTTTTTTCTTTCCTCTCAGCTGAGAGGTGTCCTGACTCCAGTGGGCCATTTTTGTGCTGGGCACTTCCCTGGCTGGTGATGACATGCAATTTTATTTCCTTTCCTTGTTTTCCAGGGAACAGTTTCCTTCCTTGTATCACTTTACGTCCCTTCTTAGGCACTGGCTTTGTTTTCAGCCCTTCCACATCTTTCCACATTATACCAAATAATGGGCAGCTGATGGGAGCCAGGCTGTATTAAGGTTGGTGGGTGGTCCCATGTTGGGGGGAGATCTCTGGGACATCCTGATATTTACAACCATGGCATCAATCAATCCACACGGTACCAGCATTGTGGGAAACAGAAGAAAGATGTCATGACTCTGTTCTTGAATCCACCTGGGACAGAAAGAAACTTCACATCTTGCAAGTTACCTAGCATGTCCTAATTATCACGTCAAATTCTAAATGCATTTCAACTTCTAAATATGAATTTTAAGCCCAGAAATTATTCAAAATATGGAGTTTCATTTAATGTTCATTGTTTTCCCTCTTCCCGGCTGGAGGCCAGTTGTGTCTGGCAGCTTGCATTGGGAGTGAGGGTGTGGTCACTCTCTTCACCTTTACTCCACTAACTAGCTACTACTCTTGCCCATCTAAATAAGGAATATAGGCAGGGAGGAGGAGACAAAGAAACTGAATTAATTCTTGAATTGTGCTGTCAGACTATAACTTTGCCCTCTCTGGCCTTGCAGATCTATGAAGCTCACTTTCTCTCTGTGTCTCTGTCTGTCTGTCTGTCTGTCTGTCTCTCATCTTCCTAAAATCTTCCAGCTGCAGCTCCTCCATTCTAAGGGCAATGCCCATTCTGTGGTTGCATCCTTACAGTCCTTGGTTCTTCAGAGGACCTCGTGACCGGTACTTTCACTTTTGGAAACCAGATATTCTTCCTAGAAGACTGTCTTGGGCAGAACTTTAAAAAAGGCTCTAGGCTCATTTTCTCTTCCTCAAAGCCACGGTCCACGGGAAGCATGCAGTACTTTCAGACCACCTCTCAAAGGGAAGTGCAATTTCTTTTCAGATGCCCCTGACCAAAGCTTAGCTGGTAATGTAGCTTGCCCACTCACCTCTCCTGCCCTCCTGCTTTCCGGGCAGGAGTCAGATTTCAGCCTACTATGCCTACCAAACTCATCTGAAGCTCTACAAGGAGACCTGGTGAGGCTTCTCTTGCTAGGCCAAAGGCGCAGTGGTGGCCCCCATGTGATTCAGAGATGGTGGCAACTCTGTTTAAAGCCTTTCTCTTTACTCTCTCGAACTTTTACGTACTCAATTTGGGACAGGTATCATTATGCATACAGGGACCAAAGTTTGCGAAACCAGTCTAGAACACTAACGTTGGCAGTTTCTATTTTAGTCTGGCACTTTGGAATGCTGTATTTGTTTATCTTGGTGTTTCCATTGAAATACCAATGATGTTATTCTGTTATGCTACCTATAAAGCATTTGATGTGCTAGTAATCTCTTCTCAGTTTCTCATTTGTAATTTTGGTATAATAATATCAGCTTTGTGAGGAATCGATAAATAATATATGGGAAGCACCAGCCACAGTATCTAGCACACGGTAGCAATTTAATAAAGTTAGTTCCCTTCATCCCACTCTTCCACCCTTCCCCACTTAAATAAAAAGGCATTGTATTTTGTTATACTGAAGAGAAGTTTGGGGCCAAAGTTATTTTACAAAAATAGTCAAAATTGGCCTCTGACTCATGATTCAGTGATACCTTTCCAACAGATTTGTCTTTTAAAAAATATTTAGTGTGTGGCTATATAGTGTCAGGTATAGTGATGGGTGTCTTTTCTAAAAGCAATGTTGATTAGTAATTATCAACAGAATGCAATGAAGATTTCAGCACAGAAGTGAGAATCTGAGCACAATAAACCTAATTTTTTTCAACCTATTTTGTTGTTTCCACCAAATCACAAATTTATTTTTAATCACATGAATAGTCACAACACTACTCAGTTGATGGTAGGAAGTAGAATTCTATTTTATGCAGACTGGAAAAATTGATATTCATAAATATTTATGGAGAATAGTAGGAGCTTTTTTCCCATTTCTGTTATATGAGTCTCTTTTTCCTAGTACTACTAGGGGTGAATATTTTCATGACAATCTCTTTCATGATCTAAAACTGAATAATAGCACATGAATTGCTACTTGTTTTTTCTTTTTGTATAACTACAAACATAGATTTTGTTATACTCTAAGGAAGGCAAGAATTATTCTGTTTTGGAGGAGTGTACACTTTTATATTTATATCCAGAATAGGCAAAAAAAAAAAAAAAAGAGATGGAACAGCTGTTTCATTGTTTTTTCTCAATCATTTACTGTATAAATCCTGGCTTTTTCACTGTCTCCTTTTAGTTTCCAAAAGCATATAACCTTATTTGCCTGTTTCCTTTTTGTTCCTTTATGTTGCATTTTGATGTGGTCAAGCTAATGAATTACAAATGAAGTTCACACACACACAAAATTTATTGCCCCCAAAGAGTATTTATTTCAGATTGAGAATGGAGACACATCAATAAATACCTACTTTTCTCCCTTTGCGGTTGTTTAGGAACTCATTGCTTCTTCTCTGTTGCATTTAATTTTAGTATAAAGAATAATGGCTTGCATTCTAAGACTGAAGGCTTCTCCAACCTGTTCTTGGTTCTAGACAGTTTTTCAGTTTAATTTAAGGGTGGTTTAATCCTTCTACTTCAGCACTGCAGAATCAAGAACTTGTAAGCTGACTGATTTGAAAAGGATAGATTTCAAAATATGTTGAGGATACATATCCTCACTTGACTAGAAAACCCAAAGTTGAAGAAATTTAAATAGAGAGAAGATCAACAAAGGGAACATGAAATGTGTCTATATGTTGGTAAAATATAGTCAATTTAGTCAATACTTTGAGTCAAGCCGATGTTTGACTGATTGACTAAAATAAATAAAATATTTTTTGCATTATAAAAACATAAAGTTTAACTTAGGTTATAAAAAGACAGTTCAGTATGATACTATTCATGGAATAACCAGAGCAGCTGGTTAATTTTTTTTCTTTTGTGGTGGGGGATGGGGGAGGAAGATGAAGAGGCATTAATTCATTTGCAATTCAATACAATGTGACAATTTTTTATTGAATACCTATTGTATTCTACACCTTTTGCTAATCACTGAAATTGAGCAATGTTTAAATCAAATAATTTATGACTGAATTTTATAGTTTCAAACAAATTGATTTTGTTTTAAAAGAGCAAAGGAATTCTGTCGCCTGGGACAGAGATATTAGGTACAAAATCACCCTGTGACCCACTCTACTCCATCCAAACTCATATGGCTGTTCTCACATAATTCAGATTCACTGAGCAACTAGAATCTATTATGTCACCTTTCTCTCCCTGTTGAGAGAAATGCTGGCCTGAGTGTGTTCTCGCTGGACAGCCCATATGAGGTGACATTGTGTAGGAGAGTTTATTATTTTAGGTTGATGCCAATAGTTAAATCCATAATTAAACATTGATGGACCTACACTTAAGGAGGAAACTGGATTTTGCTCCTTTCCTGTTTCCAAACATTCAAGGTCATTTAATAGTCTACAGTCTAAAGATGCACATCCAAATGCGTCTTTTCTCCCCTAAAGGCATCACGGTAATCTGATCTTTCCTGAGAACATTTTTCATTCATCACTTTCTATAGGCTCCCCTGCCGCATTGGAACAAAATGTGTGGCTACTGTTGTGGCCGAGGCAGAGCCGTTTAACCTTTGAGGAAATGCGTATCCTGTTCCGTAACATCTGTTCTACTCCGTACAGAACTGTTTTCTTTTATCTGTAGACACTCTTGGAGTACTTATTAGAGACAAAAGATAATAGTGCTACTCTGGATTTACGGAGATGATTCAATCTGACCCCTGCTCTATTAGAGTTTATAATGTAATACGTATGTGGAGATCTGCAAACAAATAAAACAATACCAGCAAATAGAAATAGACACTCTAAGAGGGGTACACAGTGCTTTGAGAGTGATGAATTCCCCCACAGGAATGAGAAAAGCTCCCTACACAGGTAGTATTTGAGGTTGTTTTTGAAGGATGATAGAGTTTCTTTTTTATTCCCTCCAATTTCCTGTGTGTGCAGGTGTGGAAGGCATTGACCAGGTGGAAGGCATTTCTGGTGGTAGGCTGAACAAAAGTGTTCAGGAGTAAAGGTGCCACTGACGACCCTTTTCAGAAGTCATATGTGTCAGAAAGGCAGGGAGCATGAGAGGATTTAGTTGGGAATGAGTCTAGAAAGGTAGATTGGGACCACATGGTGATGGATTTTTCTGGAGTCAGTGGATAGTTCTTAAATATGGAAGAAAGGTATCTGCCCTGGCGGCAGCCTAAAAATTGGATTAGATTGTTGAGGAACTAGAGGCAGGAAAACCATGGTATTAGTCCTTGGAAGAGGTGATGAGGGCTTTAATTAGAGGAGAATGAATGAAAGCAAGAGAGATGTGTGAGCCAATGGAGTGTAAGTATGTGTATAAAGTAGTTATCCAGAAATAGTCAAGAAATTAAGACTATCCAATCCTGTAATGAAGTTCCTCTCCTTGAGTCTCTACCTATGAGAGTGGTGGAGGGTGTCATGTTCAGGAGACCTGGTTTACACTGGGAATATGAATCATTCTCCTGTTATGTACAAATTATAACAAAATGAGTATTTTTCTGTTCACATATATAAATATATATCTGATATATATTGGATATCTACTAGCAAACAACAGGGTTATCCCTGGCTAGTTTAATTAAAAAGACAGGAATTTATTAAAGCCCATTTAGAAGTTATAGAGACATGGACTCCGAAGCTGTGAAACAAGGCATGATGTAGAACAACGTGGCAGGGTCTTCTCAGGGTCACTGCTGTCCATCTCCTTTCACTCCGGACAGAATGCAGGACATCCCATCAACTGCCATTTCTGAAGAACTAAATGTTTCTGTTCCAAGTTTGCTAAAAATCAATTTCCCTGAATGAAGCTTCTGTAGATTGTTGCTTCATTCTAAATTCAAGTCTCATACAGTTGTATCAGGACATAAGTCACCTGTTTGCATTTGCACTGAAAGGATGTGTTCTAAATTCTACCCCAGCAGAGCAGGATTCATAATGTGGGAAGTGATTAAAATATAGGGAGGCTGTTCAAAATATATAATACTATTACGTATGAATAATGCACAAATGAAATATTATTATATATTAGTAATTCACAAGTGAAATATATCTACTACATACACCAGGATTACTCATTGTAATGCAAATGTAATGCAATGCGCATTTTTTATTTCTGAAAAAATTGAAGTGGCATTTGTATGCATATCATATTAAATGTAATAGCTTTCCTATATATTACTGATCAGTTTTTGTTAGGTTAGACTGTGATAAAAATGACTCAAAAATCTCATTGTCTTAAAACAACCAGGTTTTCTTTATTACTCGTGTTACATAACCTTTATGTGTCATCTGTAATTCTATTACTGCTCACTTTGAGATGGTTGTGATTCTGGTCCACGTGTTTCTCCATTGGTTGATCCAGGCTAAGGAGATGCCAGTATCTTGGACATGATGTTTCCATGGAAGGGGGAAAAGAGAAAAAAAAAAGAACCATATAATCGCTCTAAAAGTTTCTGCTTGGATGTGGCACACATCACTGCTAATTTCATTGGTTAAAAAAAAAAGTGAAATTGTTAAACCTCATACCATCTGGGTAGGAAAATATAATATTTTTATGGAAAGGATAGTGAATACTTGGCCATAATAGTAAACTATTTCAGTTCCCCTTCATCTTGTCAAACAGTTGTTTCCCAGACTTACTTGAAAAACATTGACCCTGTCTATCAGGTATATCCACCAGATTTGCACCCAATCACACCAACTGGCCTAATCTAGGATATTGCAGTAATCTGTGCCTCAGATTTTAATGTGAATCTCTTTGTGACCCATGAACAGAAAAAAGTATTTTTCTGACCCCACCTTTGTGAGCTACGTATAAAGGCATATTTGGGAAAGGAACAAATGGGAAGTATACAGTAATCACCGTTCCATAACAATTCTGAAATCGTACAGGGCAGACAATCAGAGGCCTCCTGTGAAATGGATTTTTTAAAAACCATTTTTTTAAGATCCAGATTCTGCTTCTTGAAATTAGTTCATCAGTCCATTGTTCTGCTTGACTCTGGCTCCACTTACTAGAAGATTCCTCTTTTTCCACTCTTTTTCTTGCCCATATTTGAGGAGGGAATTGGGGAAAATGCCTTCCCTAGGGGCTTAATAGGTTTCTCATTCTACATTTGTTTATAGAAGGTGGAAGTGGCAAATGTCAGTTTAAGCCTCAAATGGTAGTCTCTTTTAATCTAAGTTGTTGGTCTCTTAGAATTACAACTCTTCTTATCTATTTTATTCCAAGAACCCACACACAAAATTCTTTTTGAAACATATCTCTATACCTCTTTAGACGTACTTATAGGTAACTCAAGCCTATGACATTTCCAGGGGAGAACCACAGCTTTCATCTCTTTTCTCTGAGTCATTGTATCTGCCTGAAACATCTTAACAGGAACTATTTTAATGAATTGAGGGGTTATATTTATGGGCATAGTTTTCTCACTCTTGTATTGGACATATTGCCATGACTAATGACATTCATTAGTCTTTGTTTCTCAAAGTATTTCTCAAATTGCTCTTATGCTAGTAGATGAGAAACAGTTTCATATTACAACTCTTCTAACTGGCCAGTTGTTATTGACTTCTTTCTTTTTTCTGGTAGTTCTCTGTCAAATGCAACTTATAGCAATTACTTACATAAATCTAGTAGCATTCTGTTTCTTAATCTCTTTTCTTAAAGCCACAGATCATTTGATACATTATTTTCCATTATTGCAAACAGTTTATCACTACATAATATGGGTCATCATTTTTCCAGCCTTCAGTAAATTTCTTTTTCATTCATTCCTTAAGCAACCAATACCCTCTATTTTAGCTTTCTTGTCATGGAAATACCTTACTTAAGAGCTTTTTGTATTGGTCAGCTTTTTCTAGGTTGTGCTGCTATAACAAACAATCCCCAAATATCAGTGGCTTACCACAATAAATATTTATTTCCCACATATACCAAAAGAACTTTGGGTTGTCAGTATCTCGGGTATAGATGCATCTGTAGTTGTCTGTCTCAATTATAGATGCTTTGCAAGTGTTTCCTTCAGAGTTCCAGAATTGAAAGAGAAATTCTAAATTAATCTTAAGGAGGTGGAAAAAAGAACAATGATGAGATTACCTGATGGCTCTTAAAGTTTCTGCTTGGAAGCAGCTTATGTTACTTTCACATTTCTTTTGCCAAAGTAAGTGAAATGATCAAGTCTGTCGGTCATAAGGCAGAAGTAGATAATCCTTTCATAGAGAAGACAGTGAATACATAAAAATAATGTAATCCACCACATATATCAACCTTCTAATACTGACTTTTTATTTCTTTGTTTGGGCATATTAATTTTTCTTGCAAAAAAAATCAATTGAGATAGAAGGGTTAATTTAAGTAAATATATATCAGGATCTCTCTGAAAAAAAAGTACCTATACTTGATAACAGTGTATAATATAAAAAAATATGAATCTGATTCTCACAGGCCTTATAAAATTATTCAGAAAGGATTGGTCAACAATGTCAAACTTTTTGAGAAATATGGTGTTATTTGAAAAATGAATTCTCTCCAAGTGTAACTACATAGAAGTATTAATAATAAAATGATGTAATTATAATAGCTAATATCTCTTGAGTGTATACTGCTCCAGATGCTGTCTTTCATTTCATTTCAACTTTATTTAAATGAGAAAACTAAAGTTTGACCCAGTCATGCAGCTAGAAGGCAAAGAACAAGAATATGATGTCAATCCTATCTGACTTAAGAGACCAGTTCCTAATCATTAGGTTTGGATATACAAGTTGCATATATGTACCCTTATTTCATAATACATTTCAAATCCAAATTTAAAAGTGATATTAAATGAAGTGATCAGTAGTGGATTCTGCTTGGTTAGGGTGTAATTCATCTGGTGGGAAACTTTTGAACCCATGCTAATAGCTGAAATTCCTATACTCTGGGTAAGGAAGGAACTAAAAATAGAGGCAAACATTAAAATAAGTCTTCAGACCTTACCTAAAAAATTATCATCCAAAGAACTGAATATGAAAATTCTGCCTACTCCTGGGAGGTGCTACAGGGTGAAAATATGATGGTCTTAAAACCAGAGCTCCATTCTCATGGTCACATCTAATGCTGCTCTAGAGAAATACACATGGAGCATTTGCCAATGGTCTCAAGTCTGGGACTCATGCTTTGTTCAAATTGAACCTTCTGTTAACAGAAGATGAGTGAGTCATTTTTGCATACAGATGCTATTGCACGATAATTTGCATCTGTGACACTCTGGCTTATGATGATTTAATAGAAAATGGAATCCTAGGGATTCTGTATAATATCTGTTCTCAGCCAGGTAGAAATGCCTCCAGGAAAGTCTTAGCTTCCTCTAAGCCTTAACTGATCCTGAGACCCAAAATAGGAGAACTCAGGAGGCAGGAAACAACATTAAAGGGGTCTTGTGAACAAGCTTTGTCGGCCCTCTTTATTATGTCTTAGCTGGCTGCTTTGCTCGAGTAAGTTGAAATTTCCTTATAAGGCCAGTTACAGTTTATCATTTGCCTGTTAATCCAGACCTGTGAGCCTTGGAGGGAATGGATTGGAAGGGATTCCTTCCCCCACCCCCAGCTTTATTGATATATAATTGAAAAATAGAATTGTAATATATTTAAAGTATACAAGGTGATGATTTGATACACACACACACACACACACACACACACACACACACACACATTATGAAATGATTCCCATAATCAAGCTAATTAACACATCCATCACCTCACACAGTTACTTTTTTTTGTTTTTGTTTTTGGTGGGAACATTTAAGATCTACTCTCTTAACAGATTTCAGGTATACAATGCAGTGTTATCAATACAGTCAGCATGTTATATATTAGATTCTCATAACTTATTCACCTTATAACTAAAAGTTTGTGCCCTTTGACCATCCTCTCCCCACTTTTGCTACCCCACAGCCCCTGGTAACTACCATTTTACTCTCTACTTCTATGAGTTTGACTTCTTTTTTGATTCTACATGTAAGTGATACCATATAGTATTTGCCTATGTCTGTCTTTTTTCACTTAGAATAATGCCCTCAAGTTTCATCCATGTTGTCACAAATAGCAGAATTTCCTTATTTTTTAAGGCTGAATAATATTCCACTATCTATCTATCATCTATCTATCTATCTATCCTATTTATATGTTTACATTGAAAAAAAAACCCATTAATCCATCAATGGACATTTAGGTTGTTTCTGTAGCTCGGCTATTGTGAATAATGCTGAAATGACGGTGGGAGTGCAAGTATATCTTCAAGATAGGGATTTTGTGTCCTTTGGATAAATGTGCAGAAGTAGGATTGCTGGATCATATGGTAGTTCTATTTTTAATTTTTTGAGGAACCTCCATACTATTTTCATAAGGTGGGGATTCCCTTTGATTAGCTGCCATATGGTCAGTGGGATCAGGCAAAAGCCAACTAAATTGTATTAAAAAAATCTGTAGTCCGTCTCAGCTACCTTGTGTGTGTGTGTGTGTGTGTGTGTGTGTGTGTGTGTGTGTGTGTGTGTGTGTGTGTCTTTGAGACACGGAGTATTCTGTGACATTTTGAAGACAGTAAGATTGACAGGTGGTCTTAGATTACTTAGATTATTTGGTTGGATATCAGTAGCCTTAACTCCTTCTGTCAGCCATTTAACTTGAATCTGACATAGCCATAGACTCTGTAGTATTTTAGGGATTTCCAAAGCAAAACATTGAGACACATTCCTTCTTTGCATTAAATCCTAATTTCTGCCTACATATGTTAGAAATAAAAACAGGCAATCAAGTTCAACCCTCAGCACAGTGCATATACAGCCCCTCGATATCTGACATAGCAGGTAGGAAGAAGGTGAAACATGGATTCAGTGTTTGGGACCCAGATGTTGGGTTGTCTGTTTCCAGCTGGGTAAGTATGGGCTCTGCCAGCTGGGCTAGAATGCAAGGCTTTGTTGCATTGATTCTGAGTTTCCGTCTGGGGGAAAACGCTTTCCTTTTTGGTTCTTTAGACTGTTAACAGATGCCCTGGAGCTTTGTAGGGAACCTATTCATTTTTCCTGTTTTAATAACTCAATTATACTTACAGTTTAAAAAATCAGATTGATCCTGAGAAAGCGTTCTCATTGGTATGAAAATCAGTGTTTCCTTTCTGCCTCTCTCCCAGTTTTGTCCTCTCCAGACACAACATCTTTCAAGTATTTTAACTGATTCTTTAGTATTTTCCTTTGTATCTCTATATAATTTGCTTATATTACTTCTTGAAGTTTTAGTTTTAAGAATTAGTGGCTGATTTTCCCACCATGGAAGATAAGGACTTAGCTTTATTTCCTCCCCCTGCGTTCTTTTTTTTTTTGCAGTACGCGGGCCTCTCACTGTTGTGGCCTCTCCCGTTGTGGAGCACAGGCTCCAGACACGCAGGCTCAGCGGCCATGGCTCACAGGCCCAGCCACTCCGCGGCATGTGGGATCTTCCCGGACCGGGTCACGGACCCGTGTCCCCTGCATCGGCAGGCGGACTCTCAACCACTGTGCCACCAGGGAAGCCCTCCCCCTGCGTTCTTTATACATGTACTTTCTCTGCCTTCCTATCTACCAACCTCTTAATATATTTATTTTAGTCAATTCAGTCGTTAATATTTACATTTTATGACGTGAAATTAATACTCAGACTGAACTTGGATTTGATATCCTCTGTGTGTTCCATAATATGTACATAATTTTAGGAACCATCTAAAGTGAGGGATCAAGGCATAATTTTCTGCATTATAGTCTATGGTAACTTTTTTACCCCCTCTGAACAGCTTTATGTTTTTTCTGAAGGTTTTTTGTTTGTTTATGCATTTGATAGTTTTTTATCTACCCAACACAGTGCAACGCCAAATTAAACACTGGTGTTCTACCAGTTTGCACTGTTAATGGAATTTCTTCCAGAGCATTCTTTCTGTCCTATTCTGGACTGGTTGTCTGTCCCTCAGCCTGATTCATAGCTCTCTTCATTTTTCATTGTCCCTCAGTGGTTTCCTTCATTTCCTCCCTGTGTTGGATCTTTTACCTGTAGTGGTCATCTTAACTCATTCTTTATCCCTAAGTTGATCACTCCCAGATGTGTCTCTGACCCATTCTCAGCTCACAGGGTTGACTGCAAGATTAGAAAAGCTTATTTGTTTATTGGGTAGATCTCTGGATCTCCCTAAGACCTTTTTGATGGGGTTATCATATACTTTACTTCATCCTCCTCTTTTTAGAAAGATACCTATGTTAAAAAATGTACCTGATGTTCTTCACATAAAGACTCTTTATCCCTTCTTGAAAATAAACCTCCAAAGTTTGGCTAGTCCCCAGATTTGTGAAATTAGGGACAAGATCTGGATATCTTTCCTCAAATTGACTTTCTATCAACTGTCTTTATTATGCCACCCCCTTTCTTCTCCCTTTGGGAACTGTTAGTAGTTCCTAGCCTTTAGGGAATTCTGGGCAAGTCAAGTGGAGCTTTCCCCAGTTGTCTATTAATGTTTAGTTTTCTTGAATTCACTAAGGCATTTACTGCTAATATATCTACTTTCCATCTTCTAATATTTTATTATCATTTTCTCCTCTGTTATTTCTCCTCGTCCTTGTGGATTTATGCATTAAAAAAACCCTTTACTGGCATTTTATTGGGGTTATGGAAGAGAGCAAAAGTAGATAAGTATATTCATTTTCCATTTTTTTTTTTGCTAGAGACCCATCATATTTACATATTTTAAATGTACTCTTTTTCAATCAAAACAACTAAAACAAAACATTAAAATCTGTCTGCCTTATCTCTCATCAAACAACCAACTTCAAACCTGAACTGCTGCAGAACCACAAAGGAAGTCCTTTCTTAAGATATTTGTTAGACTTGAAATATTTCTTGTGTCAGTACAAGATGTTAATCATCTCAAACTACATGTTCTTAATAATCAAGATTGTTAAATGACCTCTGAAAATAATCACTTGGGGAGGCATTACAAAATATTCTGCCAGAGGCATACTAGCCATTTAAAAAGAGATTTTCCTGTATTCCTTGGAGAAAAGGGATGTCATGTGTCATATATTATATGGTGCTGAAGATGTGGGGTGGATTTTTCTGTGGGGAAGTGAGTGCCATAACACTGGAAGTACTCAAAGAGAGGCTGAGTAACATCTATCAGATACTCCAATTTTTTGTTTGTTTGTTTGTTTTTGTTTTTAATATTTTTGGCTGCGCAGCGTGTGGGTTCTTAGTTCCCCAACCAGGGATCGAACCTACACCCCTTGCAGTGGAAGTGCAGAGTCTTACCGCTGGACTGCCAGGGAAGTCCACTCCAATGTTTTTATATGAGATTAGAATAACAAAAGTTTAAAATCTCTTCCAGCATCTATGCATGTGAGACTCTGACTTTTGGTGAGAATTTCTCTTAAATTTGCATCCTTAAACATTGGCTTCGTTATGGTGTGATGACCTTATGCTGTGGTTGGAGGAAACAACTAGTCTTAGATGCTTGGTTCCATGTGAGCCAGTTCTGTGTCCATTTTATGTACCGCTCTGTCCCTAGTGGCTAACATTTGTGATTGCACATATGGATGCTCAAGAAATATTTAAAGAAAGAGAGAAGAGGGGGAGAGGAGGGGAGGGGAGGGGAAAGGAATTAAAGAGAAGAGCTCAGAATGCTAAAGCATTCCAGAAAAACAGGAGCAGCGACAACAGTAGTGGTGAGTTGTAGTGTTTTATTATAATTTCAACTGAAGGTAGGGTCATTCCAAGAGAGAAGGTCGTGAGGCCCAACATCAACTTTAGCAAGTCCAGTGAGGGCTTTCTTCCTGGGTTCTCCTTCTCCCACCTAAAAAGTTTTAGTCCATATTGAGATGTTGAGATGGAATAGCAGTCTAATCCCAACATTACCACTGTGCTTAGATTTTAGAGCCTTTTTACCTAGCCCTCTATTTTATAGATAAGATAATTGAAGCTCAAAGAGTTTACGTGACTTGGTCAGATAAACCAGGGCTCAGAAGTTGAGTACAATAAGTCATTTGTTCCCGTATCATGAAATTTTTCTAGTTTTGTCTCCATTGTCTTTTAAAGACAATTTTGCAGGAAAAAAGAATTAAAGACTCCTCAAGATAGTCTGAGGGCTCTGTGAAACACTGACTTGTTGATGATGGTGGTAGTGATGGGAATAAAGCTTTTGAGAGTTTACTTTGTGTTCTGTTGTGATGTGATTACTTTAAGCAACAGCTGGCAGTTGCTCTTCTGCCTGGAGCCCTGGAGCCTTTATAAATCATGCCGTCTTCTTGGAGAAGTTAGAGTTGGGACTTTCAGGCCAATGACTGTTCTAAGTTTGAGGGGAGATTCTGTGAAGAGGAAGGGGAAATCCTTTTCTTTCACAGAATAAATCAGTACCTGGCAACGACATATTTTAGATAACTTCTTCCCCTGTCTTTTGAAGACTAAGTCAGTGTGTACCCATGTATTCACATAGGAGTAGGAGAAGAGGTGAGAAGGATTGAGAAAAAGGTGATTTGGGCTTTTAAGAATGACTTTGATAATGATGTCTATATAGGAGATTTTATAGTTAATATAATATACCTGGGAATGTTGTTATCCCATAACATTCCCAGACATTTTATAGGGTGTCTTAATCAATAAAAGAACCCCAGATTTTTGAGAACTTTAAAGTCTCTTAAATAGCCTAAATTTGACAAAACTCTGAATGTTATTTGTTCTGAATGTTAATTGGAGCTTCAGAATTTTAAGCAATTATATTTGGGTTTCCCCTGAGTTTCCCAAAGACTTGCAAAACTTGTCTGCATCAAGTTATGGCAAAATAAGACTTTGGCTTCGATAAGCTAAACCAGGAAATCCCCATGATACATTATTTCATTGTTTGTATTTACTGTGTCGTCTTTGTGTGAAAAGTTCCCTTTATTTATCAAGTGTTAATTGAGAGGATTTTATTGCTGTTAAATTGTCCGTGACCCATAGTAAATGTTAAATAAAATATTGCTCTTGACTTTTTGTGGAGTATCCAGTTTGACCAATTTGAGTAGTTTCTTTTAAGGCTGTGTTTTCTTCCTGCTTTCCATATCTTGACCAAGAACATCATTTTTTTCCCATTTCTCGAAGTTGGAAATTAAACTCTTCTTTCATCTACATCTGGTTGCTTTTTAAATCTTGTTATTTTTTTCCTAAATAAAGGTGTCTTATTAATTCCCTCCCTTTTAACTCCTTTGTTTCTGTTCTTGTTTAAATCCTCATCTACTCAAGCCTAGGCTATTTGATAGTATCTTAATCACAGCCTGCATTTAGGCTTTTCTACTCCGTCATCTCTATGTCTCATAACACTGTGATTGTGTGTGAGGAAGTGCTGTAGATCACAGTGGCTATAAGAGCATCACTTGAGCCTCAGTTCAGCTGTATTCTCCTGGCAAATTATTTAATCTCTCTGTGCCTCTGTTTCATAATCTCTAAAATGGAGGTAATAATAGTGAATGCCTCCAATATTGTTAGGATAATTAACATGACTTCATACATACAGTACCCAGGATGTCATAAATGCTCATTGTATGTTAGCTGTTATTATCGCTTTTCAATACCTGTCCCACCATGTTTTTTTTTTTCCAGCATTTTTAACCTTGAATTTATTTAATGAGCATCAACTATGTGACAGGGACTCTGTTAAGCATATGTATATTGTTTCATTCATGTATTGCTCTTTTTAAAAATGTTTTTATTTATTATTATTTTTTAAAACATCTTTATTGGAGTATAATTGTTTTACAATGGTGTGTTAGTTTCTGCTTTATAACAAAATGAATCAGCTATATATAACATATATCCCCATGTCTCCTGCCTCTTGCGTCTGCCTCCCACCCTCCCTATCCCAGCCCTCTAGGCGGTCACAAAGCACCGAGCTGATTTCCCTGTGCTATGCGGCTGCTTCCCACTATCTATTTTACACTTGGTAGTATATATTAGTCATATGGCTATTATTATCCTCAAATTGCAGATTAGGAATTGATGCTTCAGAAAGTTAAATCACAAGCTCAAAGTCCCAGAGCTGGCAAGGGATACATTTACGATTGGGATACAGATCTCCTTGACTCCAGAGCCTGTGCACCTACCTAACAGGTTGCTCTACCTCTACATGTAAGCTTTGGTCAATCACTTAACCTATCCATTGGTAAAACGGCCATAATATTGTCTTCAACAGAGGATTGTGTGGAAATTAAATAAAATGTTTATTCCAAAACCTGTCAAATAATAGTTCCTCAATAACTATTGTTACTATTGTTATACACTATTACTATTGTTACTTCAATGTTTTCAGTAATAGAAGTAAACTATCTGTAATATTAAACATTATATTAATTAGTCTTCTTTTTCAAATTTTTCTTAATCACATCAATTTATTATTCTAGCTTAATTTTAAAATTATTTCAACAAGCTACATGTCCCCTCTAAAAAATTTCATTGGTTGTTTGCCCAGAATTAGGTTTAGACCACAAACCAATTTTAGAAGAGGTGACTTCTTCATAGCAGTTTTCTTATCAAGAAACATGGAATGTCTTGAAATAATAAGAAGTGTTTCTAATTCTTTTGTTCTTTTATGACCTCAATAAAATTTTAGAGATATCTTTATTATAGGCTCTGTATATTTTCTTAATATTTTTGTATTTTATGCTTTGATTCATATTAAAAGTGCTATCTTTGCTTCATTTTCTTTAACTTTTGTCATCTTTACTATTTTTGTGTGTGTTACTTCGGTAGTCTACCATTTTCTTCTGCTCTGGAACTGTACAAGTAAGGAGTTAAACGATTCAAGTGTTTCACTGTACTTGTATAGAATGCTTCATTTATTTTTAAAAGCGTGTGTTATATACTCATATTTTTTTGTACATTTATGTGTACTCATCCACCAGGTCACATGCTGCTCTCTTTATTTGGCTGATTAGGATGTACATGTCTGAATATGACATTGAAAGGCAAATTTTTGCAAAATTGGGCTTTGGTTTAATAAATCCAGGAAACCGGATTTCTCTGATTGGATACTGGGAAGGCTCTGTGAAGGTGGTAAGCTTTGAAGTGCTGATAGACTTTAATGAAGAATATTTAATGATTATGTTAAGAAGGGATAGGCTAGAAGTATAAATATTTTATGTGGTTAAACTCATGCCTTAGGGAAAAGATGGAAAATAGGGTTCTTGTGTCAACCCAGGACAACTGATCGAGAGTATCTTGTGTACTGTGTTGTGAAGGATTCTGGGGTGAAGCCTGAGCTCTATGAACAAGATGTCAAACTTGGGCTCTAGAGGAATGAGTTTTGGCTTATTTGCCACATATTACTCTCAATAATTTCTAGGAATTGATTGAAAACTGTAAGCAAGTTCCCTGGGGATAAACTAAATTATGGGAGTCCAGAGGAGGAAAAAGGTGGTTCATAAAGAGGAAACAAGTTAACCACATATCAGGGAAAAAAATTTCCCTATGGTACTATTTTGCCTAAACTGGCAAGTACATTTCTAATATTGGTGGTATTTGTTGGTAGTATGATTAATTTTGCCACTCAGACCCTGCTCTTCTCTTATGGCTAATATTCTGTTGGTAATAGTATATTTTCCTCCTCCTCTGTGTCTCTCAGGCCTGTTGTGTAGCAGAGCACTGCCTGGCAGTGGCATATTCTGCATATGTTATGAGGTGGAGACTTAGAGCCATTTTAAATTAACTTGTTCTTCAGGGCTTGCCCCAAGTTTAGGTCTCTGAAATGGGAGATTTCTCTTCCACATAAACTTGGTGACATTGTTCTTTCCTTAAATTCTGAAAGTCAGACTTTCATTTCCTCTTTAGAGTTGCAATTTGCTGACTGAGAAGAAAATCTTATGTCTGAGAATTCTAGGAATTGATTTGATAACTCAGGCTCTGGGTGTCTGATAAGAATCTATGCAGTAATGAGATAATTTTCAAATTCGTATTTTCCATGGGAAAATATTTTTCTCTCATGTAACTTTTCAAAATGATTCCCACAAAAATTCTTAATGTTATGTATGAGATTTTTGTTTGTTTTGTGCTTTTAAAATATAGTTTGTTCATGGTAAAATTAGTGTATAGAAGATATTTCCAGGATATGTTAAGATGGAAAATTATGTTTGGTTTCTTCTTCCAAAAATTGTATTTGAAAAGAATATTTTGAAGGAAATGAGTATTTTTCAGTTTGTTTTGTATGCCAGTCTCTGTGATTATATAATTCAAGAGAAGAGTGTATGGTAGGTTCCCAGTAAATGTTTTTATAAATCAATGGATAAAGAATGAATTGCTTTTTCACTAGTATTAGCCATCCAAATGTTGGAACATTTTCTAGTATTTCCATCATAGCTGAGTTTTTTGTTTTGTTTTTTAGTGTTAAAAACTAAGCTTTTATTTGTTTTTATTTTACTTATTTATTTTATTTTTTATTGGGGTATAGTTGTTTTACAGTGTTGTATTAGTTTCTACTGTACAGCAAAGTGGAGTTCCCTGTGCTATACAGCAGGTTCTCATTAGTTATCTATTTTATACATATTAGTATATATATGTCAATCCCAATCTCCCAATTCACCCCTCCCCCCTTTCCCCCCTTGGTGTCAATACATTTGTTGTCTACATCTGTATCTCTATTTCTCCCTTGCAGACTAGTTCATCTGTACCATTTTTTCTTTTTTCTTTCTTGATTCCCATGATGGGGAAGATGAGCTAGCAGTAGGAGTGAGAAAATATGGCTAAAGCCTTGCCAGGGATCTGAGAAGGTCTTCAAGATTTTCTCCTGGCTGGTCCTAGATGATAAGCCTAAGGGGACATGCTTAGCTCGAATCTTAAGGCAAGGTGGAAACCTTGTAGAAGACATACTCATCACACAGTCAAGGCTTAGAGAGAGACTCAGGGAGGGTGATTACTGGTCCTGTTTTGGCAGCCACCATGAGACAAATGGACATTTCCAGACTCAGCTTACCTGGCATCAACATGTGGTTTAAAATTAAATACTATATTTGTATTTTGTATCCTAAGATATTTGAAAGTATGAGGTTTAAGGGGTTTTTCTGAGACAGAGAGTAAAGAGTAAAAAGGGATGGTGGCACAGTCTTGATGGTTCTGTATAAACTGGGTGACAATGTAATTTATCACACAAAGCAGGATACTTCTGAGAATGAAAGGGATTATTATTAATAATTATGCCTGGAAAACAGGTGGAAACCTAAACTTTTCTGGACATAGCTGGACATGTGGTCACCCTGTGTATCACAGGTTGTTCTCAGTACTGGGAAAATAAATGCTAGATTTGGCTGCTTCTTCCACATCTCCATGGAGACCACTCCCTTAATGCACTCCAGTGTGTTATTTGTGGTTAAAACACTGGGCATTTTTCAGCAGTAATCTTTAAAAAATGATTTATGATAGTGTTTCCTTAGTTTTTTGGCATCAGGATCTCTTTACACTTCAAAATTTTTTGACAACCTCAAAAAACTTTTATTTATGTGGTTTATACCTATTGATGTTTACCATATTAGAAATTAAAACAGAGAAACTTAAAAATATTTATTCATACATTTAAAGATAACAATTAGACTTCTAATTTTGTGAGGATGGAATACACATACTTTTCCCTATCTCTCCCACTAAGTACAACTGAAAACCCTGTGCATTATATATAAACTGTACACAAGAAGGCTGAAAGTTGAAGAGAAGTCTGACTAGCTTGGTACCTCAGAATCCAAGGAACAACATGGTGGTGTGTTTCCTGGGTTTTCTTTTTGCTTCGTACAGATTCTGGATACCAGAGAAGCCAGCAACCTAGAAATGCCAGTGGACACAGACACACACACACACAACCCAACTCTAATAGAAACCTGTTCTCTTTAGCCAAAAGACCAAGAAAGGGATAACCTAACAAGATGAAAAACTGTCACAAATAATTAAATATGAAATAGATGATTTAAATAGCACTATAACTATTAAGGAAATTGAATTCATAATTAAAAACCTCCTAGGATAGAAATTTCAAGGCCCAGATGGTTTCGCTGGAGTAAATGGATGTCCATAGGGAAAAAAATGAACCTCAACCTATACCTCACACCTGATACAAAAGTTTACTTAAAATGGATGAAATTTAAATGTAAAATGTAAATTATAAAACTTTTAGAAGATAACAGGAAAAATCGTTGGGATCTAAGGTTTGGTGAAGAGTTTTTAGACATAAACATATAAAGCATGATCCATAAAAGGAAAATAATCAATAAACTGGCTTCATCAAAATTGAAACATTTTTTGCTCTGAGAAAGACCTTATTAAGAGGATAAAAAGATAAACCATAGATCTAGAGAAAATATTTGCAAACCACATGGCCAGGAAAGGATTTATCGTTAGGATATATAAAAAACTTTAAACTCAACATTAAAACATCCCCAACACAATCTCAGTAGAAAATGAACAAAAGATATGAAGAGCTTTTTCACCAAAGTGGATATAGAGATGGTGAATAAGTAGTTGAAAAGATATTCATCATCACTAGCCATTAGGGAAATGGGAGTTAACACCATGATGATGAGGTATCATTACGTACCTGTTAGAACAGAGGAAAAAAAAAACAGTGACAATACCAAATTTTGCCTAGGATGCAGAGAACCTGGATTTCTTATATGTTGCTAGCGAGACTGTAAAATGCTACAAGCGTTCTGGAAAATAGTAAAGCCATTTCATAAAATCTAAACCTATACTTACCATAGGACTCAGCAATTGAACTCCTAGGCATTTATTCCAGAAAAATGAAAACCTATGTTTCCAGAAAAACTCATGCACATAGTGATCACACATGGCATCTCTTGCCTCTCAGTACTCCCAGCCCCAGCTTAACTCCAAGAGTTACATGCAAATTTCCAGTGGTTTGACTCTAACCTAAATGTGCTTTGTCGTGATTTTCTTCCCACAGTTATGGTGTTCTTGTTGCTTTGAATAGGGTTCTCTTCAGGTGAGGCTGGGTTATTAGAAAACAAGGAATGATTAGGAGTCTGAATTATTGAGGGAGAGAAGATGAAATTAGAAACAATGGTATGTTCCTCCCATTTTCACACAAAATGATGAGGAGGAAAATTGTACCTTTGTCGTTCTACTGTTCCTTTTAATATCTCTTTCTTTTCTGCTGTTATGTCCCTGCTCCAAACCAGTTATGCAGCCTGTATTCCATTCCCCTGGAGGGGCCAGCTGAGTGCTTTCGGGGGTATTTGCATTTCAGTAGGGGTATCCTAAAGAATGGAAAACTTTAAGACTCAAGTAAATTAATTTCTAAGGATGGAATTTCAAGCTAATGGAGAAGAAGGTTCGGAACAAGGAGAATTACCCAACCCAACCCTACTAGCCTAGTGTGTAGCCGATCCATTCCTTCTAAAAATATGAAAACTTTTGCTCCTACGCCCATTTCAGTAATCCTACAGAGTTGCCTCACTGGCAAGGAATAATTTATCTGAGGGAGAACAGACAAATCTTCTTGGGCCAGAAGACAGGTTAAGTGAAATAAAATTCTTTGAACCTCGAAAGAATGGTAACAATTTAAAAGTAGAATGTAAGACAGTTTCAACACAGTCAAGTTAGTTTAGGATCAGCATACTGTTGTAGTGGGTACTTTTAAGTCACATAAGTTTTGAGGAGTGTGTCCATGTTCAAGTTTAGTATCTTGGCAGGTCTCCTTCCACTTGGCAGACCATTCACTCACACACAGAGGAGAAAGAGCAGTGCAAATCAGCATGGGAAGCATGGCCACCTGTTTGCAGGGATGTGTGGGGAATCAGCAGCCCAGTAAACAGTTTTACTTCAAAGAGACATTTGCTAAGTAGGTGTGCTGACCCTTTGCTTTGTGCTTCGATGACCACTAATTAAAGCTTTTCTTTTCCAGACTCAGTAAGAGTATTCAGCATTTTGTTGCCAAATTTTTTGAGACCTCTGGTCATTAAGCCTTCACTAGCAATCTGTTCTAGCCCTGAAAGTTTAGCCCCATTGCAAATGGATTGTGACGTTAATAGTCAACATGCCTGGATGAAGAATGGGCCATGTCCATTCTTATTGGAAAGATTTGGGAAATTTCCCTGAGAATTGTGTATGGTTTGCACTTATTTCTCTAACTCTGAATTGTTGTTTTTCCAAATGTTGCCAGATCTTCTAGTAATGCCTTTCACCTGTGCAATTAAGGAGATTAAAACTGACAGCACTTTTCTTGTTGAATTAATGATGGGTTTTAATTTGTTCAGTTTTAAAAAATATAATAACCACCTTCTTATGCAAGAACAGTATCAGAAACAATTGTATGATTAAATCAAGCAGAAATGCAAGAGAACAGGTGGAAAAATATCAATATGATATTATGATTATAATGGTTTGTGTTTTTATTGTCTCATATTCTTAATTTGGCATTCAAGACTCACATAAATCCAGCCCTAATTTATTTTTCTGATGTCATCCCCTGATATTTCATAACACATATTTTTTACTTTAAAC
This sequence comes from Orcinus orca, assembly GCF_937001465.1. Taxonomy (NCBI): domain Eukaryota; kingdom Metazoa; phylum Chordata; class Mammalia; order Artiodactyla; family Delphinidae; genus Orcinus; species Orcinus orca. The sequence continues at coordinate 69,715,083 of NC_064575.1, forward strand.
TAATTTGTTGAGTTTCTTTTAACTTTTTCAATATTTTCTTCTCCTTATCTTTCCATATGCTCTGCCCTTTCTGCATTTAATATAATACCCTCCTTCTTTCTTACCAAGTCTAGGAAATCCTTCCTATTTCCCAGTACTCAGCAACAATGCCCCTTCTTGGATTCCACCATTGGACATAGCCTCTTTCTCCTTTGAACTCCTTTATTCTTACTACATGTATGGAAGCAGGTTCATTTTGTTATTGGTAATTGTGTATAAGCCTGTTTTTTACTTAAGAATTGAAGCAATAAGGATATGCAAAATACTCAAGGGAGAATGTGTAGATGGAGAAAGAAGAAAGCTGAAAATGGATTTCTAGAACACACCAATGAAAGCATTTAGAATTAGCTCACACGCTCCCCTTTCACTATTTGTTCTCTCTCCGTTTAGTGTATGGACAAATATTGACCTTTCTTTTGTCTATCTCAATGGACCACTTAAGCTAGTTGTTATGTATTAATCTTGTCTATGTTCCTAAAGCAAGGACTTTCTACAAGTGAGCCCCAAACTGGTGACTGTTAGGGTGGTCCCATTTCTGGAAAATTGTCTTATTTTCTAAACGTGCTTTTCTTTAAGATACAAATACATAATACATGGGGACACATGCATGCACTGACCTTGTTCTCTCACACTGCTGGCCATTTTGATTAATGAAATGAGAGGGCATATCATCAGTTTTTATGCAAATGGCTTCATATTTTTTCATTTTAATTTTCTCTTCTTTCCCTCTACCTTCTTTTTCTTCCACAAACTAGTTAAGGAAAAGGATTTTATATATAGGGATGTCTATTTTAGGGTCACTATGGCCTCAACTCAGGATAGTCCTGACTTTGTGATGAAGACTAATTCTGACAAAATTGAGTCATAGTATTACTGAGCAATGAATGCAACCGGCAGCCAGAGAAAGGGTAAGAGCAGGAGTGGAAAAGACAATTTACCATAAAGATAAAGTGTTTATTTATTTCACTTGGGTAAACAGCAGAGGTAGGAAAAAAATGACCCCTTCAAAATAAAAATAATTCTTTATTGTAATAAAAATAATAGACTTATCAAAAAATAGTTTAATACTATCAACTATTATTCTTACCATGGTTAACATCTTGTCTATTGTGCTGTATTATACAAATTTAATCTCTGCATACAATTTGAAACTATTTCTGTTAATATGTTGAGAATAAACCATAATATACCAGGAAAATCTTAGTATATCATAAATGTCAATAAATATAGGAGCATATAAATATTTGTGATAGCTGCATATTTCATTGAATGAACTATAAACTGTACTGTAATTTATATAACTAGTGCTCTATTAATGTACTCTAGTTTACTGACTAATTTTTCTATATTTTAAACAATGCTATAATGAACATCTCATGTTCATTTTTTTTTTTCCTTTGTGGTACCTTTTGAGATAAGAAGTATGATTACACTCATTTTACAGATGGGGAAACTGAGACCCACATAGCTATTGGGTTAAAAAAAAAAAAAGCCATATTGAAATCCTGAATATCTGGCCCGAACCTTTTATTTTTTTTTTGCGGTACGCGGGCCTCTCACTGTTGTGGCCTCTCCGCTGCGGAGCACAGGCTCCGGACGCTCAGGCTCAGCGGCCATGGCTCACGGGCCTAGCCGCGCTGCGGCGGCGTGTGGGATCTTCCCGGACCGGGGCACGAACCCGTGTCCCCTGCATCGGCAGGCGGACTCTCAACCACTGCGCCACCAGGGAAGCCCTCATGTTCATTTTGTTTAACTTGTCTGTCTTAAGATAATTTTTAGAAATTGACTTGATGTGTCTCAGAATATGCACATTGAAATGTTGCTATATAAACGTACAATGGAATAGTATTCAGCCTTAGAAAACAAGGACATTTTGCAATATGCTACAGTGTGAGTGAACCTGAGGGTATTATGCTAGGTGAAATAAGCTAGTCGCAAAAAGACAAATGCTGTATGATTCCACTTACATGAGGTACCTGGAACAGTCAAATTCATAGAGATACAAAGTAGAATGATGGTTGCCAGGGGCTGGGGGAAAGGGGAAATGAGGAGTTGTTGTTTAATAGGTATAGAGTTTTAAGTTTAGTTATGCAAGATAAAGTTCTGTGGATTGGTGACCCAACGATGTGAATATTCTTAACACTACTGAGCTGTACACTTAGAAATGGTTAAGATAGTAGATTTTATGTTACATGTGTTTTACCACAACTTAAAAAATTAACAAGCTGAAAGGCTTAAAAAACCTGTACCCCTCCATATCTCTAAAGAGTCATTTTCTTCATACTTGATTTATTAATTTAGATGTCACCTAGAGACTTCTAATAATGTTGGATAAAGATTTTCACTCTTACACCCCACTGCCCCTCTCTATTCTATCATGATACTTATTTTATAATTTTTCTTAAATCCATATTTAGTTTTCATTATTATGTTTGAGTAAAAATCAAACACTGCTAAGTTATGTATTGTATATGAATATCTTTACATTCCTGAACGAGTTTGTTTTTCTGGGATTGCCTCTGTTTTCTTCCCTCCCTCCCTTCCTCCCTCCCTCCTTCCGTCCATCCGTTCCTTCCTTCCCTCTCTCCTTTCTTCCTCCCTTCTTTCTTTCCTGTCTGTCATCTAAGTCCTCCACTTTCCTCTCGATTATCCATCTTGCAGTCCTCAGTCCTTCTGCTCTAGGCTGGGCCATTTGTTACCTGTGACTGCTGCACAATGTGGAGAATGGCAGTCAGTCCTGCACAAACCTATTGAGGAGCCATGTACGTGATGCCCCAGAATTGTCTGCAGAAGGGATAGAGAAGGAAAAATGTATCCACTGATTCCTCAGTGATCTTCAGTGGTCAGGATTTGCCTCATGGGTTGTTAATCTCCTCACATTTCCTCAATATATGTATATGAGTGCTGGGTAGATTCCTCACACCAGAGTATCAGACAAGCTCTGGGAAGGAAATTGAAATATGTGGTGCAGCTGAGGTAAGGTGTGGTCAAGGTACATGTATGTACATGTTGCATTGTTCAAAACTAGTTACTTCAGCATTGACTGGAATCAAAGGCTGGGCACACAAGAGGCGTACAATACAGGCCACCCCTTGTACATTCATTAAGTTCAGTCTGTCACAGGACTTCAAGGTAGCAGCTGGCTATAATCTCCGTAAGACTTAACAGAGGAGGTTAGAGGAACAAGCTACTTTATTCCTACTCCTAAGCGACCAGGTGATAGTCTCAGCCGTAAGGTTTTCCAATCCTACATCTTTGATCCAAGAGTTAGGACCTCTAACCCAGTGGAGTCCAAGTTCGTGGGGCTGGGAAGCAAAAATTCTGCAGGTGGGTGACTGGGGCTGATAGGGAGAGAGGCCAATCCTACTTCCACTCTTGGACTTCCAGACTCACGTATTCTAATGACTAAGAAACAGTAGGCTATATCTGCCTTTGGTTTAGTGTACATCCCGCATCCTGGATGATGCTGCACCTGAGCCCACGTCTTGGTTGAGTTTAGTAGGCCATTCCATTGTTCTGTTAGGCAACCGCTTTTGAGTAAGGAGGTATAAAGTAGGTCCAGTAGTCACATGCCTTACTGTCATACTACTTCGGCAGAAAAAATAAGCATTTTGTTTTGAGGAAACGTGGTGGGATTCCATGTTGGAAATCAGGCATCCCGTGTAGGTCTCTTTCTTGATTTTACTGCTTTGTATTATTATTATTATTATTTTTAACATCTTTATTAGAGTATAATTGCTTTACAATGTTGTGTTAGTTTCTGCTGTATAACAAAGTGAATCAGCTATATGTGTACGTATATCCCCATATCCCCTCCCTATTGCGTCTCCCTCCCACCCTCCCTATCCCATCCCTCTAGGTGGTCACAAAGCACCAAGTTGATCTCCCTGTGCTATGCAGCTGCTTCCCACTAGCTATCTATTTTACATTTGGTAGTGTATATATGTCCATGCTCTTCTCTCACTTCGTCCCAACTTACCCTTCCCCCTCCCGGTGTCCTTAAGTCCATTCTCTACGTCTGTGTCTTTATTCCTGTCCTGCCCCTAGGTTCATCAGAACCATTTTTTTTTTTTTTAGATTCCATATATATGTGTTAGCATACGGTATTTGTTTTTCTCTTTCTGACTTACTTCACTCTGTATTGACAGACTCTAGGTCCATCCACCTCACTACAAATAACTCAATTTCATTGCTTTTTATCTGCCTTGTATTATTAATCAACTTTTTGAATAACTTCCTGAGAAAAGTTCTGTGGGAGGCAATTTTTTGGAGCATATCTAAAAAGGTCTTTATTCAGATTTCACCATTGAACGATACTTTGATTTTAGAATTCTCAAAATCACATTGGCTTTAGAATATTAAAGTTCAAAGAAAAATGTCTTCTAGGCAATATTTCTTTGAGAAGTTTATGCCATTCTGATACCTTTGTATGTGACCTTTCTGTTTAAAATTTTTTTCTAAATTTCTGATGTTCTGAAGTTTCAAGATGATATACTTTAGTATGGATTCCTTTTTTCCTAAAAATTTGGTGGACTCTATATTTTGGGAAATGTACTTGCATAATTTATTTGATACTTCATTTTTGGGGTCTTGTTAGTTGGATATTGGATTTTCTGGATTGATCCTTGAATTGTCCTTTCTTTCCTACTTTTGATATTTTCATCATTTTATTCTACTCTCTGGAATATTTACTTGTCATTGTCTTCTATCCTTTTTGCTGAATTTAAGTTTTGATCATTTTTTTTTTAGTTTTCCAGGCTAATTCTTATTCTCTGATTATTAATTTTTTGATATAATATTCTTACTTTTGGATCCACTTTTTCTTATCTCATTTTTAGATGTTTTGCCCTAGCATTGTCTTTGTTTTCTTCAACTTCCTTTTAACATTTCATTTTCAGCCTTTCTCATGTCAAAGGCTTTTCTCAGCAGTTTGGTAATCCTTGGCTATTCATTCGTTTTTTAAAGTAAATTTTATTTTATAATATAATTTTACAGTGTTACGAAATCCATTCGTTTGTTCATTCATTCATCCATTCAACAAATAGCTATTACATGTTCTCTATATACTATGAATAGTTCGAAGTGTTGGAAATACCACTGTATTGTGGTATAAGAATAGCTGTCTGCTCTTACAAGAGTGAGGCATTAAAATGTGAGGGACAATTAGGCTGATTGAATGGTAGGGGTATCAGTGGTGAATTTGGCTATTTCTCTTTGGAACTGCCCCCATCTCCTCCAGCAAACATCAGTATCACTAGGCCTTCCCTAAGGAATGGTTCAACTTTTCTAAAGACACTTCCTCCAGTCTTTTGCCAGTGAGCTATGGGGGTTGAGTGATGATAAGTTTGATACCTAGGTGGGAGCTGGTTGTCTCACTGTTCAATATGTAGTCTTTCATTATTTTCCTTTTAAAAATCTAGGTCCTCACCTTTACTCTCCTCTCTGTCTTGTGTTCCCAAGTTTAGGGTCTATCTGGTTCAATTATTCCACATATTATAACCCCCATATCCTTCCAGTTGGACTCAACTCCTTGGGGTGAGGTTGGAGAATTTTGGTATATAATTTCTATTTTTGCAGATTTTCAAACTTGTTTTTTTCTGTTATATATATCTGGTGCCTTACATCTCAGAATTTCTCCAGGATTATGTAGGCAAGCAGTTGACGTCTCATCTGTATCCCCACCTAGGCCCTTATATTTGACCTTTTTCTGATCTTCCAAGTTGTTTGCCATATCTCCATCACCTTATCCATTAATAGTTCATCAAAGAAATAGCTTGTGTTTTTCTTTCTTGTTCTCTTTATTTTGCATTGATGGGTGGAAGGATATAATGTTTAGAAATGTCTTTATCCTGCTACCTTTAGACCAGAAGTCCTATAAGCCTCTCTCCATTTCTCTCTGTAGCTCCTGCTAGCATGTGACTCTGTGAGGGAGTTTGTGTCGCCAGAGCTTGACCCATAGTAGATTTTATTAATGTTTTCTAAGCTGAGTGACTTAGATCTTGAGACATATGTAATAGTCCGCTAAGTAGGGAGTAGGGTCTTGGGAAAAAGGTTGTTTTAGAAAGAAAAAACAGCATGTTGAAAGGAAGAATGAAAAGGAGAGCACAGTGCATTTTTGCAATTACAAGGAACATTTTGTGCTTGCACCTTAAAGTACGTTTATAGGTATAGCAAAAATAAACTGTCTTTCTGAAGGTTACCTTGTCATGAATGCCATGTGTGGTAGAAAGAATTCTGAGATGACCTCAAAGATTCCACCTTCTGCTGTACTATCCTCTTTCCTTGATTGTTGGCAGGACCTATGAATAAGATGGGATATCATTCTTGTGCTACACTGTGTGGCAAAGGTAAAGGGAGTTGCAGATGTAATTAAGATCTCTAATCAGTTGACTTTAAGCTAATTAAGAAAGAGATTATCTTAGATGGGCCTGACTCAATCAGGTGAACTCTTAACATAGGTCAGAAAGATTCCAAGTGAAAAAGATTCTCTTGCTGGCCTTGAAGAAGTAAGTTGCCCTGTTGTGATAGTATCACATAACTAGCAACTGAAGGCAGCCTCTAGGAGCAGAGTGACTCCCTCAGCTGACAGCCAGCAAGAAAAAGGGGATCTCACATGTACAGCCACAAGGAACTGGATTCTGCTACTAACCTGAATGAGCTTGGAAGAAGACCATGAGCCCCAAATGAAAACTCAACCTAGCCAACACCTTGATTTCAGCCTTGTGAGACTAAGTAGAGAACCCAGTGACACTGTGCCCAGCCTTCTGACCTATTGAAACTGCAAGATAGTAAATGTATGATGTTTTTATTTGTTTGTGTTAACTGGTCATACAGCAATAGAAAATTAAAACACTGTGCTAAATGCTTGATATGGACAATTTTTGACTATGGCTACTAGAGAACTTTTTATTCCTAATTCAGGTAAGAAAAAAAAAGCAAGCTTCATCATGTACAAAAGAATTTACTCTAGAAATATGCTCAGAAAATCTCAGGCTTAATTCTGAAGGTGGAATTTGAGAAGATGCTAAGTTAAATTGCTTCAAATAATAAGGGAACATTAATATTAGCTCTGGAAGCCCTGGCTATAAGAATTTGAGGACTCGAGAAGGAAGAAGAGGTTTCTGGAGATGGAGTAAACAATGACTTCTGCACATGGCAGAGGACTCAGGCATATGGGAGATGAGCTGTAAGAGGGGCCTAGCTGGGAAATGCCCAGTGGACTTTAGGAATAGTGAAGTCTGATATCAATATTTCACTGTTTCCTGTTTAGTGTTATAATTTTTCTGTTATTCCTAATATTTGGCAAATTCTGTTTTGCACTTAAAAAAGTAAATGTGGTCTAGATTTGAGTTCATACATGCATTTCATATATATATATATATATATATATATATGGGTGTGTGTGTATGTGTGTGTGTGTATATATATATATATATATATATATATATATGCTTTCGAGAGTAGACCACCATGATGTGTTAGAAGTTTGGCCTCACAAGTCAAACACATTTCCAGCTCTCCTCAAATATCCTATACTCATGATCATCTGAACACATATGGTTGGGAATATAAAAGTCAACTTATTGAAAACAGCCTCATTGCAAACCACATTGCATAGAATGAGCTCTGATATAAATTGACCACCCTTTATGTAGATGCCTCGCATACAATAAAACTTCATTAACTTCAAATACCAAGCACCAGAATATTAAGGCACTCTGAATAGAAAGAGAATGAGTGGATCTGGTCATCTGGCGAGTAACAATTTTTTGCATTGCATTAGACATAGCTTGCAACAAATTACCATTCGATTAATGAGATTTAACGCTGGCTGTGTGGCTATGTTTGTGTGTGTGGAGGGACCATGAAAAATGAGCAGATTTTTCTGTCTGTCTGGGGCAAGAGGAATGAAGCTGATCACAGCAGGGTCTATGAACTCTGTTTAACTTACAGGAGTTGTGCTTTCAAGGCCAGCCAGTCAGGCTTGGACTGTCCTCTGTGGATCTAGCGCAAGCTGCTTCATGGCAGTATGTATTAAATTAAGATCAGCTCCAAGAAAAAAAAATACAAATATAAAATCCTTGTGTGAGGTTGAATCTGCAAGCAGAGTATTTAACAAGTTAAAGGCGAGGTGTGATGATGAGGTAATATCACCTGCAGGGGTTTCATATGAGCACCAAATATTCAGAAAACGTTGGAACATTGTCCATAGTGACATGAGTCTTTCATCCAGTCATTTGTACCATGTAGAAAAAGGCTGGAACTGTCAGAGATTGATTTCATTTAAAGATATTATTTTGAGAATGATTGATAAGGAGTAAAATGGGAATAATGCATTCAGTGGAATAGAAATGTAAGAAAAGTTTGTGCATTTTTGAATGATGAGGTCAAATAAATGAGATTTGACTAGGAAACATGGTTTTAGCTGTAGCACTGTAGGTAAACAAACTACAGTGTTTTCCTATGACATGAAAGCAAGACTTCTGATGGCAAGGACAGCCTCCAATATTTCCAAGAACCTCAACTAATAGCCAGCATTTAGTGAGTGCCTTCTGTATACTATGCATTTTACATTCCTTATTCCACTTAATCCTCACAACAACCATCTGAGATGGAAACTTTCACCAGCCCCATTTCAAACAGGAGTCAACTGAGAGTAATAGTCACATATAATTAGGTAAAAGTGGGAATCAAATCTCAGTAGTGAAGTCAAGAGCACTGTTTTTAATCACTACTTATTGCTTCCTCCCAAGAAAGTATGTGGCAGTTTGCAAACACTCTGCCAACTGAAAAAAATGCACAACCTAAAGGTTGAGAATTATGTTTTATTTGGTGGATTTTCTGAGAACTTAAGCCCGGAAGACAGCCTCTCAGATCGCTCTGAGGGACTGCTTCGAAGAGGTAAGGGAGGAGCCAGTGTATACAAGGGTTTTTGCAACAAAAACCAGGTAGTCAGAACATCAAAATATTACTGTTTATTAAAGAAAATCAGACATCTGAAGTTAGTGGATGTAGTGCTTTTCTATGTATGGGGAGATGCAAGAGTTTGGGCTCAGTGAAATCATTCCTTTGATATGCACCTAAACTATCTAGTGCCAGTATCCTGTTCTTTCACATCCTGCGTCCCCTCAGGGGACACTGTTGGAGGTGGCTGCAGTGGTTGATGGCTTGATGACCACAACATCCTTTGTTTGCTGATATGGCAGGAGGCATTCTTAGTCCCCAACCCTATTGCTGACTTTCCATGTTAGGGTAAAAATTGCTGAAGCATCTCAGATTTTTGCGATGCAAATGGAATGGGGTGACTGTTGACTTGGTGATGGATTATTTTTGTCTGTGATTAAAAAAAAAAAGGCAAAGTATCTGCACTCTTAGGTCTCATAGTTGGTGCACTAAGTGCAATTGTCTAAGGTGCTGTTGTCCAATTGCCCATGATCATCTTTTTTTACCCAACTGTGTTCAAGAAACCCAGTCCACCGTCAAAGCTGCACTCCTGCTACCGGGAGCAGTAAATGAGGCAGCAACCTCCTTGCCACAGGACTTCATTTTACCTCTTTCTCTTGGTACTTCATTCTTTTGACATTATTTTAATGATAGAGTTTTCTATCAAGGGTGGTTTTCCCTAGGTATTTGACATTCAGAAAAACATGTCTAATTCTTAGTCAGATGTAGTCTTAATGGAAAGGTGGTAGTGGAGTTGATTATTGATAGGGCTGCCTAATATGAAAAGTAATTTGATCATTCAATCAGCTCCAAAATCAGGGGCTTCCAGAAAGTCATTGAAGTACATTTACATCTCCATGGCACCTAGAGGTGAGCAGAGACCACATACTAGGTACCATAGGGCAAGTAATAGGAATATTTGCATTAAAATCTTCTGACTACTTTGAGAGTCAATTGAGTAGGGTAATAGGTATCTAAAAGGATCTACACATGTAAGATCTAGAAATAAAATTTGAAGAACACCAAAAGTCACTCAAATTTAGGATAAATTCACTGCCATCTCCATCTAATCTTCCATGTCATTCTGACAATTTCAACTTGCCAAGTAGCCATACCAACAAGCTCTGAAATGGTATGACCCTAGGTGAGTTGAGACAGAGTAAACAGAGCTGGTGCTGAGCTATTTCCACATATTACCTCTGCTTAGAGAAGTAAATCTCATTGGCTGCCGAGTTCTGTGTACATGATCTGAAAGCTCCATAGCAGGGAGGAGCCTGAAATAAAAACAGAGCTCCCCCACATTATTCATCACAATAGATTCGGGCCTCCTTGTTGGAAGAAAACTTTGGAGATCTTAAGAGTGGAGAACTATGAATAAAAAGTCCCAGATCAAAGGGTAGAAACATTTATAGCCATGAATACTTTTAAGTAATCCATAAAACAGCCTTTACATCATACATGTTGCTTAATTTGAACATGCTGTTTCTGATCCTATAAGGGGTCTGTGGGTTAAATGGGATGTGAATATTGGCAGTTGTAGTAAGCAGTGTTCTACTGGAGGGCAACTTAGAATGGTGAAAGTAGTCATTCTGGAGCACAAAGCAGAAACTATAAAATAATTTTGAAACTATAAATTCGACATAGCTAGAGCCTAGGCCATTGGCAAATGCCCTTATAATATAAGCTCCTATTTTTTTGTTAATTTTTACTATTTTATGGAATTGTGACTCAATGAAAATAGAAGAACAATATGGTAGAGTAAAAGATACCTTCATTTTAGGAGCTGAAATTTCTCAGTTTTCTCAATGTTTAACTTATTTGTTAATTCATTCATTTATCTAATAAACATATATTGAGTGTCTATAAATGTGGTAGACATTTCAAGTGTTGCCTTGTTGTAAATATATGATCCTAGACAAGACATTTGAATTCTGAGACTTAATTTTCCCTTCTCTATAATGGAGAAAATACCTAAAAGATTGTGTGTATGTATATGTGTGTTTGTATCGTAATAAATTTAGTTACTATTTAGAATAATAATTTATAAAATGCTGTATTACAAAGTACACACTAGTAGCATAACTATCTTAAAGGAAATGAAAACACTGTCTCCCAAACTACTTTCCTAAAGAGACATTTATTAGGATAATACTCAATAGTATGTCTTTGTATTGTTTGGGTTGATTTTGTACTTGAAGTCAGTGAAATTTTCCATTGGTGCTAGTGTAGAAGAAAGGTCTTTTTGTGAACTGGATTCCAACGGCTTTGACCATGGGTTCCCATGGCTGTTCCTTTCTTGCCCTTCGTTGATTGGCTTTTCACTAGTTAACAGCGCTCTAATTCACAGTTCGAAACTTTGACTAAAATTACTGAGTCTAGGATTATTGCTATTGCTGAATGGATCCCTTATATTTGCAGATCCACTTATACTTAATTTTGGCTGAAGAGTTTCCTACTTAAATCTGGGAGGTTAGGCGAGGTGTTACTATCCCATCTTATAGATGACAGGGCTGAGGCTCAAGAGTGTCATGAACCAGTAAATGTTAATTTCAGGCAAGGAGCTCAACACTAAAAAATTTCACTGTTTATTCCACTACTTAATGATTCTCAATGAGGTGCTGTACCTCATTATGGGAGTGCATTAGAACCTCAGAATGTGGAGGTATATGAACAGTTTGAAATTATGAAAATACTTTATAAAACTGTAATTTATTTGCTTTTAACCGTATTTAATTTATTTGGAAATATCAACAAAGAATGAAATTTTTAAAGTTTATTAAAGGTGTATAGATTAAGTCATTTGTATACAACCTTAGTAATTTTTGTCATGTAAATCTCATATCTATATTATAATTTACTTGATATTTTTCTTTAAATGTGATTCCCTGCTTTGGGTTAAATATATTTTTAAAAGAAACTTTACATCATTCCTGTAGATGAAAAGCTGGAATAGCTTGCCACAAAAATAAGGTAGCCAATTAATAAAGGAATAACTATTAAAATGAAATATAGATGTATCTAAAGACATCATACAATTGTCACTTGTTCACTTTACCTAGAGTGAACCATACTTGAAGAAATTTTGGGGTTAAAAATATGGGAAATATTGTGTTGTCATAAAATGTCTCTCCTGATAACTTTCAATATTTCCATACCTCATTAAAACTGACTGAAATTTACAGAACCCAGAATTTTTTTGTTCTTTAATTTGTGAAAATTGCTTCTTTATTTCTACACATTGTGGGGTGTGGTGTTTTCTCATAACTGTCCTCTAAAATCCATTCTCTTTCCTATTTTCAGTATTGGGTTCTTCCCCATGTCACCAAATTTTAACTGGACACCTAAGCTAGTTAACCATAAACTACATTTCCTAGTCTTCATTGCAGTTAGATGTTGCCATGTAAGTTATGGCCAGTGAGATGTGAGCAGAAGTGATATGTGTAAACTTCACAGTATCAGCTTAAAAGGAAACTATTTGTGTTCTGTTTTTCCTTCCTTTTCCCCAAAAAATGCCCTAACTAATAAATTTAGTATTCTCATTTTTTTAGTGAAGAGATATTTATTAATGAGAAAATATTTGCAAGAGAAATATCTGATAAAGGACTGTTATCCAAAATATACGAAGAAATCAAACTCTACCGTAAAAAAACAAAACAACCCAATTTAAAAAAATGGGCCAAAGACCTGAGCAGACACCTCGTCAAGAAGATATATAGGTGACACTGGTCAGAATGGCCATCACTAAAAGTCTACAAATAACAAATGCTGGAGAGGATGTGGAGAAAAGGGAACACTCCTTCACTGTTTGTGGGAATGTAAGTTGGTACAGCCACTATCGAAAACAGTATGGATGTTCCTCAGAAAACTAAAAATAGAATTACCATATGATCCAGCAATCCCACTCCTGGAATATACCTGAACAAAACTATAATTCAAAAAGATACATGCACCCCTATGTTCATAGTGGCACTGTTTACAATAGACAAAACATGGAAACAACCTAAATGTTCATCGACAGATGAATGGATAAAGAAGATGTGGTACATATATACAATGGAATACTACTCAGCCATAACAAAGAATGAAATAATGCCATTTGCAACAACATGGATGCAACTGGAGATTATCATACTAAGTGAAGCAAGTCAGAAAGAGAAAGACAGATATCATATGATATCACTTATATGTGGAACCTAAAATATGGCATAAATGAACCTATCTACAAAACAGAAACATATTCATAGACATAGAGAACAGACTTGTGGTTGCCAAGGGGGAAGGGGTGAGGGAGAGGGATGGACTGGGAATTTGGGGTTGGTAGATGCAAATTATAACATTTAGAATGGATAAACAGCAAGGTCCTAATATATAGCATAGGGAACTATATACAATATCCTGTGATAAACCATAATGAAAAAGAATATAAAAAAAGAATGTATATATGTGTGTAACTGAGTCACTTTTTTCTACAGCGAAGATTGGCACAACATTGTAAATCAACTATACTTCAATAAAAAAATTAAAAAAAAGATATACAGGTGACAAACATATGAAAGATGCTCCACATTATATGTCCTCAGGAAAATGCAAAACAAAACAGTGAGCTATTACTAAACCCCTATCAGAATAGTTGAATTCCAGAATACTGACAACACCAAATACTGATGAAGTAGACCAACAGGAACTCTCTTTCACTGCTGGCGGTAATGCAAAATGGTACAGCCCCTTTGGAAGATGGTGTGGCAGTTTCTTACAAAACTAAACCTACTCTTACCATACAGTCCAGCAATCACACTCCTTGGTACTTGGTAACAGAATAAGTATGTGTATAAGAGAAAGACAGGAGTCAAGAACGACTTTAAGATGGTTAGTGTGAGCAACTTGATGAATAAAAGATGCTTATGGGGAGTGGATTGGGCCTGGAGATATAAATTTGGGAGTCATCAGTATACAGGTGACCTTTAAAACCATGGGGTTCAATGATATCAACTAGGGAATAACTGATTATTGTAAGCAGTCAATAAATGATAGCTGTTATGGACAAATACAAATTTACTTCTTGAGGAAAATGTTGACCCTGTTTGATGATTCCCCAGAGGGTGACACGTCCCACTGTCCTTGTGAAACATGTTTAACATCCAAGTCGTACAGCTTTTCTCAAAGTAACAAGTCAAAAATTTAGTCTGATCTTAAGGTTCTATCAGAATCATGATTGACAGCATTGGAATTAGAAAAAGATAAACATAGAGATAGGCTCCCTGTCTATGGCTATGGGAAATTTAAACAATAAAATTGTATCAAGCTAGATAAACATTAATTCTTTTTATAGTTCATTTATTTAACAAATATTGAAAACTTTTACCCTGACATAGGCACTTGGAATATAAAAATGAATAAAGCACAGTCCTTGCTTTCAACAAGCAATGACTCTAGCAGCAGGAAAATTATGATACAACGATAAAGGCATATACTTATGATGGAGGTAAACAGTGGTTCTATGTAGTATGTTGAAACATGCCTAACTCAGCCTGAGGGACAAAAAGTTAATTAAGGCAAGCTTTGAGAAGGAGACAACACCCACAACAAATATAAACAGACGAGTGGAAATTAACTATGTGCAGGAGGTGGGTATAACATTGAAGTCCAAGAGGATATACAGGCCAAGACTGCATATCGTAGCCTTCTAAAGAGATGCCTTATCTAAATAAGCCCTCAATGTTAGACTCTGATTTTTAAACTTATGGTTTTTACAGGAAAGTATTTATATAAAGAATGCTTCTGCATCTGTTTCAAGGTTGCCTTTTTATATGTTTTATTATCTTTTGAGTAAATATATGATAAATTCCTTCCCAGGAAAATTTTTTGTTTCTCTTGATGAACTAGCATCTTCTGTTATTTAGACTTTGAGTACCTTTTGCCTTGGGTGTCAAGAAGCCCAGAACCATGTTTAATGCTCAGTCATAACTATAACCCATATTTCTCTTCAGTTTATTTTCCCTTAGAATCTATGCTGTTTTCTGTTTCTACTGTTAAATAATCTGATTATATGCTTGTCTTTCATCGTAAGCTAACACAAAATCTTTTTGAAGTAGGTTGAGGATAAACTATATATATAAATATACACAGAAATACTACATAGCCTAGATGGAAAGCAGGCATCATATGATGATTTTGGAGCTGCAAAATTCATATACATGTTAGATGGTAATGCATTCTAAGGTTCACATTATACAGCTGTTGAGCCATGCAAAAGCCCATTTGGCATTGTTCCTTCTAGTTTATGTAACATTTTTGTTATTTAGCTAATTTTAATCTCCTTTTCCTCTTCCATTGAATCACTAAATGTCTATCCTGCTCAAGGTACTTGGTATGTTTTTCCCTTTGACTGTCACCTGCTCTGTTTCTAAGGAGTTTCTCTAGTAACAGTCTCTTCCCACTCTCTCCCTATACTATTCCATCTCTATGGTTACTCTGAGAGCCATCCTATCAGTACAGCCTGACTCCCTGGCTACAAAACATGGGTGCATGGGTAGCTACCTTTCCCAAGATTGGAACATGAAAATCTTTATGACGTTGGAAATAAGAGGTTCTAGTTTAGTCTGCTGTTTACAGTAGAATAAATGAAAATTCAGGCATTGTTGGCTATGTCTGGTGTGTAGCAGAAAAAGTTGGTTAGTGAGAAGAATGAAATAGGTGTAGAGGAGGGGATAGAGTTGAAAGTAGTAGTTCTAGTGTATGAGATTGCCAGTTAGGCTTGTTGACCTCAAAAGTGGGGGTGGTACCATGAGGAAACATATAGCTCACACAGGAATATGAGACTAGAAACTGCATTTTACATGCCAGGTTGCCACAAGCCATTTTCTCATCCCCTGCACTTTCCTCAGAGGTAGGACTCCTGCAGTCAGAATCTGGACTGTCCGCCTAAGAAAGAGGGATTTTGACTTATGCCATGGAAATACACTCAAATTACAATATTTTGCTAAGTGAACAGTCACTTTCTGATGTATAAACATTACCAAACTTTTGCAGAGCACTAAGGCATAAGAGTGAAGCAATAAACTTAACAGAATCCCTAGCTCCTCATGAAACAGATTTAGCGTAGAAAATGGAAGGAAATATAAAGATAGGTATAAATAATACTTGTATAAATATTTGAGAGAGTAACCCATTCTTAAAAGTGAACAAAAATGGATCCCTGCAAAAGGAATAGTCAGTCTTTATAATTAAAAACATAAATGATGAAATAAAAACTTAATAGGTTAGTTGAGTAGCATGCAAGACAAAAGAGAAGATAAAACTGATGAATTCAAGATTTTTGTGTTAGGTAAACAAATCCATCAAATTCAGTTATATTCTCCTTGTGAGACACATATGCAAAAGAAAAAAACAATAAAAAGTAAAAAAGTGATTGATACTTTGTGAAAATGGTAACAAAAAGAATGGAGACATGTGACAAAAGAGAATTCAAGGTGAAAAATATCACATAGAAAAAAATAATAATTTTTATAGATAAAAATTATAATGCATTATAAGTACTTATGCTAATTTATAAGAAATACATATATAAAAAGCTATTAGAAACGTAAGCAATAGAAAAGAATTCATACCACCCCTGTCTCAGAAACCAATGAATTACATATTTTTAAAAATGTAAAGATATAGAGAAGATGGATGAATCATGCTAGAAAGTTGATTTAATTTTATTCTATTCAATAAGGAGAGAATATACTTGGTTTTTAAATACCAATGGAATAGTTTTAAAGTTATCCATTATAAGGCTACAAAGAATATTAAAGGATATTTTAAAAGCACAAAGTTGCATTAGCAACAAAAGATAGCAAACAAATGTCAATAAATAAAATTCAATTACATAGAGATTAACAACAAAAACATACTGACCTCTTCTGAACTTTTGAGTCTAAGAGGAAGTTAAAACTGAAATCACAGACTATTAAGAAATGAATAACAATGCAAACTAACAGGATGCAATCAAAGTGATTTTCAGGAAAATTAGTATTAATGAAGACAAATTAAATGAGGTAAACTTTAATCTTAGAAGCAAATAAAATAAGTAAAAGCAAATGAAATATATGGGAAGAATTATTAAATATAACAGCATAAATTAATAATTTGAAAACACAATTATTCTTTGAAAAATAAAGTAAAACAATAAAAATTTGGCCTGTGTGGGAGAAACAGAGAGAAAGAAAGAATGAGACAGAGACAAAGGACGGATGTACTGAAGATAGAAGAAGAAGCATAAGTACATTTATGGTGAAGATTTTTTAAAAGAAGACGACTCTTTGGTGCTTCAGATCGCAGTTGAAACTGGTAGCCTTCTAGGTAGCCCAGTAAATGGGTCTAAACTTAATAGTAAGTGGTCCATCTTTCTTGATGGTACAAATTGTAACATGCAACAATTTGAGCTATATTTTAATATTTTTTCTTTGTATTTAATTTTTGATAGTTAGATTAATATGTGTTTTGGCATGTTTCTCCTTGGATTTATCCTGTATGGGACTCTGCACTTCCTGGACTTGACTATTTCCTTACCCATATTAGGGAAGTTTTCAACTCTAATCTCTTCAAATATTTTCTCAGTCCCTTTCTTTTTCTCTTCTTCTGGGACCCCTATATTTGAATGTTGGTGCGTTTAATGTTGTTCCAGAGGTCTCTGAGATTGTCCTCAATTCTTTTCGTTCTTTTTTCTTTATTCTGCTCTGTGGTAGTTATTTCTACTATTTTATCTTCCAGGTCACTTATCCGTTCTTCTCCCTCAGTTATTCTGCTGTTGATTCCTTACAGAGAATTTTTAATTTCATTTATTGTGTTGTTCATCATTGTTTGTTTGCTCTTTAGTTCTTCTAGGTCCTTGTTAAATTTCTTGTATTTTCTCCATTCTATTTCCAAGATTTTGAATCATCTTTACTCTCATTACTCTGAATTCTTTTTCGGGTAGACTGCCTATTTCCTCTTCATTTGTTTGGTCTGATGGGTTTTTGCCTTTCTCCTTCATCTGCTGCATATTTCTCTGTCTTCTCATTTTGCTTAACTTACTGTGTTTGGGGTCTCCTTTTCACAGACTGCAGGTTCATAGTTCCTGTTGTTTTTGGTGTCTGCCCCCAGTGGCTAAGGTTGGTTCAGTGGATTGTGTAGGCTTCCTGGTGGAGGGGACTGGTGCCTGTGTTCTGGTGGATGACGCTGGATCTTTTCTTTCTTGTGGGCAGGCCCACGTCTGGTGGTGTGTTTTGGGGTGTCTGTGAACTTATGATTTTAGGCAGCCTCTCTGCTAATGGGTGGGGTTGTGTTCCTGTCTTGCTAGTTGTTTGGCATGGGGTGTCCAGCACTGTAGCTTGCTGGTCATTGAGTGGAGCTGGGCCTTAGTGTTGAGATGGAGATCTCTGGGAGAGCTGTCGCCATTTGATATTACATGGGGCTGGGAGGTCTCTGGTGGTCCAATGTCCTAAGCTCGGCTCTCCCACCTCAGAGGCACAGGCCTGACACCCGGCCAGAGCACCAAGACCCTGTCAGCCACACCGCCAAATGGATCACCAACTACAAGGAATGCAACATCACTGATATCAGCATCCTTTAAAATATTATCTGCTTCCTGTTCCAATTCTTCTCTATCAGCGAGAATCAATTTTCTTCCATAAAACTCTTCCAGAACTTCCTTCCCTACAGTCAGGACTGAGGTATAGGCTTCCAGATACCCTTGGCTGTAGCGTCTTAGAACTTCAAGGCCCTTGACTGTGATGTCCTTGGCATCTCCCAGCCCCAAACCGATCATGTAAAGCATTTCAAAGTCCAGGAGGAGGGCAACCTTTGAGAGAATCGTAGCTGGGTCTTCCACAAACTCCTATCTGCCGCCATTTCCCAGAAGCAGCTGCCTAACCCGAGGATTTGCACAGAGTGAGGATCCACGCTGCCGGCCTCACCTACGGTCTGAGCTGTATTTTAGCCAGGACTTAGTACACTGGTGTGGTATTCTGCGAACTGTGAAGACAATTAAGGTTACTGTGAACTGTTCTGGGGTAGAGCACAGCAGAGTTAGCATAGTCCATAGCAAACAGTGAATATTAGTTTTTCTCTATATGTAAAAGCAAACTGCTTTTATCCTCCTAATTTGTGGGTTTCAGGAAGAATGCATTCACCAGACCGTTAGGTGCATAGCAAATACAACATCTAGCACTGTAGCTGAGCCTGGGACTACCACCTGATTAAGATTATGATAGCTGGCCATCATCTATGATGATCCATATGGCTTTTGCAGAGACAGGACAGGTGAATTGAATGGAGATAAAATGGAGACTATCACCCCTTCATCCTGTATAATTCCCTGTGTAAGTCTTTGATGGTAGCATTAAGGGCAGTTCCTCTCAGGATGAAGTATTCTTTCTGATTGTCTATCAGGATTAGGGATGAAAGAGTTGTTTGTTTGTTTTTTTTTTTCAGAAGCTTCCACTTGGTCCTTCCTATGATAACGACTTTAATTTATAGAGCAGAGAATTGAAGTGAAGGTTCTTCTACCTATTGAATATATCTAAACCTAACTATACACTTGACCAGGGGAATAACCACAGGATGGTTGCATAGACCCATTAGAACAATGTAAGAGAGATTTGGGCAAGA
The DNA here is from genome assembly GCF_937001465.1 of Orcinus orca. Lineage (NCBI taxonomy): Eukaryota > Metazoa > Chordata > Mammalia > Artiodactyla > Delphinidae > Orcinus > Orcinus orca. The sequence goes on from NC_064575.1 coordinate 69,734,697, forward strand.
CTCCACTTATCACCTGGCCTCCATACATTCCTTTTCTAGCAGTGGAAAGCATGGTGGTGTTTTGGTTCACCTGGAATCAGTGTCAGCTCAGACACTACATCTTAACAGTTATTGAAATGTCTGAGTACTGCCCTTCTCCAACACAGTTACCTTGGCTAACAGGCATATGTCACTTTGGGAGAAGGATTAAGGGGATTTTGCCATGTGTTATTCTGTGGCATTTCAGGGTCCTTTTGCCCCTTCAATAATTGGCTCAGTCTGTGAATTGACTTGAATCTGGAAACTGGATGAAGAATCATAATTTTTCATTGTGTTAAAATCCTTTGTCAAACCTGAAAAGTTCTAAATCCTGTGTCAAACCTGAAAAATTCTATGTCCAAAGAATCTGAAAGAATTATAATTTTTCATTATGGTTGCTGACATAGACCTTTATTTATTTGAACTTGATTATTTTTCTGAATTGTAAGAATTGAGTAACATAGTAGTCAGTTGTCCTTTTATCTTGCCCTTAGGCAAGAGACATTAGCTATTGCCGGATTTCTACAGGTCCTGCAAACCAGTCTGGTGTACTGTACATTGTTAAACTATATCCAGTTAACCTTTACAGAAGTTTAAGTGTGCCAACTGGACCCTGCTGTTTCAGGATCCATTTATTCCCAGTGTCAAGATCTCTCACCATCTATGCTGCCCCACAGAGGACAACCACTATCAATCTTGTCAAAGATATACCCCTTATTGGTGAGTTTCTTATTGTTATAGTGGAAGTAATACCCTCTGAGCCCTTCTGGTTTCACAGAATAAATCCTTTCTGATATTCTTACCTCTTAGCTTTCTAACTCTTTCTCAAGACTATGCCAAGGAGGTCCTGCCATCTACTTGGCCAACAGTATGTCAGATTTCAAGGAGTGATCCCGGAAGTGTTTTAGGATCTCTCTGCCAGAATAGGGATGCCAAGCCAAGTGTGAATGCTCCAGTTTGAATATATCCCCCAAAGAAGCCTATTTTCTGACCCATCTTCTATTCTGACACCCCCAAGACACACTTTTACACCCTATTCCCACAATCCCTACTAATATACCATTCCTGCTAGTATACAGGATATTCGTTTTTTATTGCTGCTGTAACAAATAACCACAGATTTAGTGACTTAAAATACCACAACTTTTTCACAGTTTTGTAAGTCAAAAGTCAGTGTGGGTCTCATTGAACTGAAATCAAGTTGTCAGCAGGTTAAGTTCCTTTCTAGAAGCTGTAGGGGAGAATATGTTTTCTGCTTATTTGGGATGTTGGTGGAATTCAGTACCTTGTAGCTATAGGACTGAGGCCCCCATTTTCTTACTGACTGTAAGATGAGGACTGTTCCCAGCTTCCAAAGGCTGCCACATACCTTGGCTGGTGGCCCTGTTTCTCCCTCTTCACAGCCAGCAAAAGTGAGTCGAGTCCTCCTCTGGTCACACTGCTCTGACCTTCTCTTCTGCCTTTCTCTTCCTCATATGATTAAATCAGACCAATCCAGAAAAATTTCCACATTTTAAGGTTTTAATCTTAATCACATTTGCCAAGTCTCTTTTGGCATGTAATATTCATAGGTCTCAGGGATTAGGGCATGAACATTTTGGGGCGCCATTATTCTAACACACACAGATTCTATTATTCCCTTGGTATGTGTGCTGTTTCCTCCTAAAGAAGGGGCTATGATTCCCTGCTTGATCTGTGTGGCCTTTAACAGTACAGGGTGTCCAACTAAGGGAAAACTATTCTCTGGCAAGAGGGAGGAGAATGTTCTCGCTGGCGTGGAAGGTCCAGGGAAATCTGGAGGTTCAGGATTCTCAGGCTTAGATGAATGTATAAACAAATTGTGGTCTACACAATGGAATGCTATTTAGCAAGTAAAAGAAACAAACTAACAAAAAGGATGACTCTTAAAAGTATTATGTTAAGTGAAAGAACATAGACATAAAAACCCTCATACTATATAATTCCACTTATGTGGCATTCTAGAAAAGGTGAGGCTCTAGGGATAGAAAACAGATCAATAGTTGCCAGAGGCTGGGGATTTCGGGAGGGGGTTGACTGCAAAGGAACATGAGGAAACTTTTTAAGGATGATTTTGTATCTTGAGTATGTTTGGGGTTGCATGAGTGTGTGAATTTGTCAAAACTTATTGCATTGTACGCTTAAAAGAGGCAAATTTATTGTATTTAAGTAATCCTTCAATAAATCTGATTTTACAAAAAAAAAAAAAAAAATCTCGGGCTTCCCTGGTGGCGCAGTGGTTGAGAGTCTGCCTGCCGATGCAGGGGACACGGGTTCATGCCCCGGTCCGGGAAGATCCCACATGCCGCAGAGTGGCTGGGCCCGTGAGCCATGGCCGCTGAGCCTGCGTGTCCGGAGCCTGCGCTCCGCTGCGGGAGAGGCCGCAACGGTGAGAGGCCCGCATACCGCAAAAAAAAAAAAAAAGTCTCACGCTTATTCATTAAATGTCCCCCTTCCAGGTCACACAGTTACACCTTTTTATTTCTACCAGGTACCAACTTTGACATAAGAAATCTGTTAAGGTTTGCACTTAATCTCTGTTAAAGGTCTGCCACCCTTACAGTTAGATCAGGGGCCTGATTTTCAGCACAACCTGCCCTGCAGTTGCAGGAGAGTAGAGTCTTCTTCCTTTGTAGAGGACCTATAGCTTTCCTAGCTGGCCCTGAGCTGAAATTGGCAATTATGTTCTTATCTGCTTTTCATTCAAGACTTCCAACAAATAAAACCAGTCTGTTCTATAATTATTATAATTATCATTGGCTCCATATACCATTTATCTGCCACAGCCACTGTATAATCCGATGTTGTACCTTCTACTGGCACTTTATCCAAAACAACAGGTAAAATTCTTAGTAATTCTAATTCTGCTGAATTCCAATGGTAATCCTCACCCCAACTACCAGTAGGAAATAGGGATTGTATTGCCATCTGACTGGTGAGTGATCAGGCTTCAAAAATTCTGCCTTGAGAGTCTATTATCTAGGCCACTCTTGGTACTAATTGGATTATTAACAAGTTCCCCAGAAATATGAGTCTGAGACAAAGTTTTATTAGTGAGAGGTGTGAGTATATTTTTGGAGGGTATAGTCCCAGGGAGGAGGAATAAGGAAAGAGCAGTGAAGCAGAGAAGAGAGAGCCAATACAAAGATACATGACTGAGTTGGCCAGTGCTACAAGCTACTGGTTACTTAATTCTGCAGTACTGTCTAAGAAACCATGTGAAAAACCTTTCATCTGTCCATTTGGGGAAAAAATTAATCCATCAGCTCCCAATTGTCATTGAATAAAGACTTGCCTAGAGGTCAACTCCTTTTTATTTCTGGATTGCATATGCAGGCTTTGAGTTAGTTACCTTTGTGTCCTACTCTGGGGCATCAAAAGAGAAGTCTTGGCATTGGAGATAAAATAAACAAATGGAATGCGTGGTGCAATGGACTGAATGCTTGTGTTCCTCTCAAATTTATATGTTGAAATCTAATCCCCCAATATGATGGTATTAGGAGGTAGGGCCTTGGGGAGATGATTAGGTCATGAGAGTGGAACCCTCATGAATGGAATTAGTGCCCTTAGAAAAGAGACAATAGAGAGTTCCCTAGCTGGGTGGTCATGTGAGTACCCAGCTAGAAGATGGCTGCTTATGAACCAGGAAGCAGGTTCTCACTAGATTACCTTGATTGGACTTACCAGCATCTAGAACTGTAAGAAATAAAATCTCAGTTGTTTATAAGCCACCCAGCCTATCATACTTTGTTATAGAGCCTGAAGTGACTAAGATAGGTGGCCTGAAGCTAGATGCTATCAGCTGTACAACATGAAGCTAGTAGAAGTCTTGGCAGAGCTGGTTGCTGTAGTTGTGGTGGAATACTGGGCAGGAGAGACCAAGGGAGTGTGATGTGGTAGTTGAAAGGTGTCCAGTGTACAATCTGATAAAGTTGTGAGGATTATATGAGTTAATATATGTAAAACAGAAGATTGCTCAGCATGTTGCATGCATAGCCAATAAGTCTGTTCTGTTCTATCAGTTCTGCTCCATATCATCATGGTGGACCTAATGAAGATGTAGAACTTGGCTATCTTGTTTGATCTTTCTCCTAATTGCTGGTGCTAATGTTCTATATCTTGTTTTCAATCAAGAAAACACTTAAGGTATACAGATCAAAACTGAGGAAAAATAATGAAAGCCTTCCTGCCTGAGGGTTTTCTCCATGTGGTCAGAGCTTGGGTAATGCCTGTTAAATTTACTGCAACCTTTTCTTACAAGTTAACTATTTTTTAAGACCTATGAATCTTTAACTTAATTTACTTCTAGCAAGAATCTCACTGCTTAGTATTATTCTTAGTGTTGTGGGCAAAAGAATAGTGTTTCTCAATCCTGCCAACCTTAAGGATCCCTTTCCAGATATTTATTTCAAGAGAGTACATTTCTTCATTGTGTAAAATTACCCCAAAATAAAGAAATGGAAGCTCTGACACTATGAATACATCACTATATGGAAAACACACTGCATTTTAACAAATAAGGTAGGAAATCATTTTTTTAGGAAGAAGAGAAGGAATTGTGTCACTGTAATGATAGCAAAAATTATGAAGCAGTTACTGTTCTACACTCTGTGCTGAGCATATGACATGCAATTTGTCATTTAGTCCCCACACAACTTATGAATAAGTCTGGCTTGTGTGGCTTTCCTGCTCTTCGTGACCAGTATACTTACTGATTGATCAATGCCTGCACTATATTGGCCATTAAAAGTTTTGAATATCAGCCTTGGGAGTATCTATGTATTATAATTTCCATTTCATAGAGAAGAAACTGAGGACTTGGTAGATTGTCACTTAATATAATAGATTAGGCCACTTAGTTGTTACCTGGCAGAATAAATCCTTAAATTCCTATTTCTTATCTTTCAAAGCTTCTACCATATCCTGTTGCCTCTGACATAAATATATCATGCTACTGTGCAGGTGGCTGGAGCACAGAAAACATCGCATGGTGGGTTAGCCAAGCATATGGGTGAGAATTAGGCTAATAAAAATTTACTGAAAGTGTTTTGCCCTGAAGAAAGCAAGGTGCCTGGCATTTTTTGGAGTTTATGTGTTGACAGTGTAAAGAACTGGTACAAAGAAGGTTGCCTTGCTTCTGACTTTATAGCCTCCATCTGGTCAGGAAAGGAATAAATTGACCACATCTGCTGCAAATCTGTGTCTGTGTTATTGGGCCTTGCAACTTTGTCACTGGCTTTCACAGTCTTTTCCTGCAGATCCAGGATACTATATCCCATATAGAAGTTTGCCAATTTTCACACCTTTTTTACTCTTTAGCATTTTTCAATCTTAGATTCTCTTGGGCATCCATTATGGTAGCAGTTGGAAGATCTTTTTCTTTAAAGAGACAGATAGTAAATATGTTAGAATTTGTGGACCAGTTAGACAAGTGGAAGATAGTATAAATTTTATTGATATTATATGCCAAGAAAGAAAGCACATATATACAAAATTTTTAATGGTGAAACTCAAAATATAATACAAATAATTAAGTACAAATTTATTGGTAATATAACTCTATTAGTGAAAAAATGGAATTATTTTGGGGAATAACATTTCACTTTAGGGCTCAAAATCAGTATTCTCTATTATCTAATTGATTACAAATATTCATCTGTAAAAGCCATTCTTAACACACGGGCTTTACCAAAACAGGTAGTAGGCCAGATTTGGCTTCACAGGCCATAGTTTTCCACCACTTTAGGAAACGCTTGAGCTTCTATTGGGAGACAAGCAAAAATATGTATATTTAATAAGCAGGAAGGCATCATGAGCAGATTGCTGTAAAGAGTCTTATTAAGGTTTTGTGTGTGCAAAGGCAAGGAGGGAGGAATTTATATTTTGAGGATCCAACGATACTTGCTTCAGTGATTGGTTTCCAGCTCCAGCTCCATGGAGTTAGGTCTGTGCATGTGGAAAGTGGGGCATCGTCAGATTATAGAGGCATATTGTCGAGGGGCTTTGTGTTACACAGGAAGTACCTTTCCATCAGTGCCAACCTTAGTGACAAATTGTGGCCTAGAGTGAGGGAGGAGGGATTTTCCACAGTTTTCCATAAACACTGGGTGGCCAGGAAGAGTAAGGATGCAGAAAATACAAGTTTGGGGGCAGTGAGAGGCAGTGGCCTTTCCACAAATATCTGTGTTTCTGCAGAGGGCACCAGCTGTGTTGGCAAAGTGAGACCTCATCTTCAAGTAACTGTAGGATAATTAACAGTTTAAAAGTCACAAATATACTACATTATTGCATTCTACAGAGTCAACTGGGAATTTTTTGTTTTTAATCTTTATTGGAGTGTAATTGCTTCACAATACCGTGTTAGTTTCTGTTGTACAACAAAGTGAATCAGCCATATGCATACATGTGTCCCCATATCCCCTCCCTTTTGAGCCTCCCTTCCACCCTCCCTTTCCCACCTCTCTAGGTCATCGCAAAGCACCGAGCTGATCTCCCTGTGCTATGCTGCTGCTTCCCACTAGCTATTTTACATTCGGTAGTGTATGTATGTTGATGCTACTCTCACTTCGCCCCAGCTTCTCCCTCCCCCCATGTCCTCAAGTCCATTCTCTATGTCTACGTCTTTTGATGCAATGTTACTACACAAGAATTCCAGGCAGATCACTGTCTCTTTAGATATCTTGGAATGGTTAAGAAGTAACACATTGGTGAGTTGCATTTCCACATGACACCATGAGGAGCTCTGTGGACCCACTTCCGTGAGAAACAAGAAAAGCTTGCAAAAACTATTAAAAAAAAACAAACCCCAACAACGATTTAAAGTCTTTGTACATTATCCTAAGGTAGTAGACTTATTCAAGAAAATCTACTAACTCTTAGTAAGAACCATGAGAGTCTGTGGCATTAGAGCCACAACCTGCTTTCTCCCCACCCCCCATCCCCCCTTCTGAGTTCAGCTTGAGGGAAGCTCCACTACAGGCAGAAGAAGCCTCCCACTCCCCTCAGCTCCCAATCAAGGCTTCTGGTATCTGAACCGGAGAGGCAAACTGCCAGCATTTCTCATCCCCTCTACCCCCAAATTGAAGAGACTAAATTCCTGGTGAGTGAAGCTAAAAGATTTGGCATTCCTTTCCTCCACCCAGATCCTATTCATTGTACAAAGGCCCTGTTCCACGCTGTTTTCAATATTCTCTCTTTGTCCTTGGCTTTTTGGCACTTTGATTATAACGTGTCTCAGTGTGGATCTATTTTGAATTTATACTTCTTGGAATATATATGTAAAATATGTAGAGTAGTTTTTCTTAAATATGTAGAATAGTGTCTTGTGAAATTTGGAGGTTTTCAGCTATTATTCCTTTCCATATTCTTTCTGCCCTTTTCTCTTTCTCCTCTTCTGATGGGATTCCTGTTAGGCTTATGTTGGTATGCTTGATGGTTTCCCAATGTCTCTTAGATTCTGTTTTCTTTATCATTTTTAAATTTCTTCTCCTTAGACTAGATAATGTCTTCTTTTAGCTTTGCTAGTTCTTTTCTTCTGCCTGCTCAAAGCTGGTGTTAAACTCTTCTAGGTTTTCATTTCAGTTATTTTACTTTTCAGCTCCAGAGTTTCTCTTTGGTTCCTTTTTATAATTTCCATTAACTGATAGTCTCTATTTGTTCATACATCATTCTCCTGGTTTATAAACAAAGCTCTTTGTTTATTGCTTTCTTTAGCCATTTAAGCATATTTGAACTCCCAGATTCTCTTGATACTTTTGAGATGGCAGAGTGATCCCCTACTCATTGGATGCACACTGGGTATTGTACAGCAATTGGAAGCAGCAGATAAGTTGTACATATAGCAACATGGAGGAACCTTCAACTTACAGACCTTAGTGAAAAATTAGGAAATGAAATAAATAATATAGAATAAAATAAGCAACATAAATTATATAGTTAAAAAATACATGCACACAAAAATTACACATCTTATATAAAAGTTTTTTAAAAAGAGAGACAATATTAAACAGCATATAATGGTTGCCTCTGTAGGGAGACTTCCAAGTGAGAAAAGGGGATAAAAGTACTATAGCCATTATTTTGTAATAACTTTTAATGGAGTATAATCTATAAAAATACTGAATCACTGTGCTGTACACCTGAACTAATATAATATTGTAAATCAACTTTACTTCAATAAAAAAGTACATAATACATAGCAAATGAATGAATATATGAATAAATAATATTTATTTATTTTATTTAATATTTATATTAGTATTCCATGTTGCTATATGTACAACTTATCTGCCGCTTTACTTCAATAAAAAAGTACATACATAGGGGCTTCCCTGGTGGTGCAGTGGTTGAGAATCTGCCTGCTAATGCAGGGGACACGGGTTCGAGCCCTGGTCTGGGAGGATCCCACATGCCGCGGAGCAACTAGGCCTGTGAGCCACAACTGCTGAGCCTGCACGTCTGGAGCCTGTGTGCCACAACTACTGAGCCTGCGTGTCTGGAGCCTGTGCTCCGCAACAAGAGAGGCTGCAATAGTGAGAGGCCCGTGCACCGCGATGAAGAGTGGCCCCCGCCTGCCACAACTAGAGAAAGCCCTTGCACAGAAACGAAGACCCAACACAGCAAAAATAAATAAATTAATTAATAAACTCCTATCCCCAACATTTTCTTAAAAAAAAAAAAGTACATACATAGCAAATGAATGTATGAATAAGTAATATTTTATTATCTTTGGTTCTCCTGAACCAAAGACAATAAAGTGTTATGAACTGGGGAAAATGATTAACTCAACCTTCTGCACCTGAGGTCCATTAAGAAAAAGAATGCCCTACAGAAAACTCTTGAAACATATGACAAATTTAGACTGTCCAAAAACGGAACTGGAAATTTGGAATGTGCCAGTTGGCTGACTAACAGTGAGTGTCTGGGGGCCGGTCATTTCCAAGGGAAGCTATTCCAAGGAACAACTGGCAATGGTTCTTTAATAGAAGTTTCCCATCCTTTTGGGGCCTTCTTTGCACCTGGATGTGGATGACCTTCACGATATGTGGACTGCATGTATTAAGAGACTCTTGGATTTCTTCAAACTCTGAGGGATAGGGTACCCTTTTAGAGGTAACATCCTGTCTTCCTCTCTGACACTTCGGAGTTCTTCATTACAGTAATACTCAGGAGCATAAGATGGGAAGAAAATTGGATATAGGAGCCTGGAAATCACTTTCAAGCCTATTTCTCCTTGAACAAGCAGCATTTCTCACATATGATCTGTCTGAGCCAGGGAACAGAGAGAAGAGGAAGATGGCTCTGGAGTGTATAGTACTCTTTTGTACTTAACAGCTGCTTATCCAGTTGAACCCGGAGCGAAGGAGATGCTAGTGATGTGAGCCAGAATAGTTATAGCTCCGTGGAGGCAGTGGAGTGATGTCCTGAGGATAAAGTGGTGAAGCAGAATGAAGTGTGAGGATCTAACAAAAGCTGGGCTGAATCCCTGAAGCTCTGCACTTGTAGAGATTTTCCTTAGCCACGGCAGGGAGAACATGTGGAAGCAGCACGGGCCAAATTCACACGCTGGAAATACTGCAGCCTCGGAAAGAACAGGGTAGAGAATGAAAAGTGAACAGGAAATGGGGAAATTCACTTCTGCAAGTTGTTTCATTTTCCACTTTTGTTCTGGTAGGAAGGCCTAGCATCAAAATCTGTATTAGTGCCGACCTTTCATCACACATTATCTTGGTCTCACTGCAAGATCAACTCATTTTATATTTCATCTCAATTTTGTTAGTTTTGGGCTTCCTTGGTGGCGCAGTGGTTGAGAGTCCGCCTGCCGATGCAGGGGACACGGGTTCGTGACCTGGTCTGGGAGGATCCCACATGCCGCGGAGCGGCTGGGCCTGTGAGCCATGGCTGCCGAGCCTGCGCGTCCGGAGCCTGTGCTCCGCAACGGGAGAGGCCACAGCAGTGAGAGGCCCGCATACCGCAAACAAAAACAAAAACAAAAAAACAAAAAACAATTTTGTTAGTTTTTTATTTATCTGGAGCTGCATTGTCCGCTATGGGAGTCACAAGCCATGTGTGGTTATTGAGTGCTTGAAATGGAGTTAGTGTGACCCAGGAAGAAAAAAACAATGTTATTTAATTATAATTAATATATTTTAAAATTTAAAAATGAAAGTAGTATAAAAGAGTTATCTCTTAAACACAACTTCATTGTTTTTGTAGGACTATGTTCCATGTTAACCATTGGAAATTTAACATCCAAATTGAGATTTACTGTTAAGTGTAAAATATATACCAGATTTTGAAGACTTGATTCAATTAAAATAATGTAAATTTTCTCATTAATAACTGTTTATATTGATTAAATATTAATATGATATTTTGCATAATTGGGTTAAATAAAATGTTATTAAAATCATTTTACTTAAAAATATTTTTTAATATGGCCACTAGAAAACTTAAAAACAAGTGGCACTCATTATATTTCTATTGGACAATTCCATTCTAGAACATAGGTTTTTCCAAACTTGCATTGTCTAATACCAGAGCTACTAGCTGTAAGTGTGTTTACATTTACATTAATTAAACTAAAATAAAATTACAAGTTCATTTCCTTAGCACTAACTATTTCAAGTGCTCAATAGCCGTATGTGGCTAGTGACTGCCCTCCTGGATACTACAATCTAGGACTTGAAGATAGATTGAATTGTTGGCCCTTATTCTTAACCTCTTCCTGAATCATGCCCTCTGCCAGGTAAATTTTCAGTTTTCTTAATAAAAAGTAGATTATAGAATATTTCTATTATTGCAGAAAGTTCTAGTGGAGAGTGCTGCTCAAGTCAGTGAAACTCCTCTTACTGTGAAAATTCATTTCAGAATTGTACTAATATACCAACAAGGACCAGACTGCCAGCTCCAGAGTGAGATACAGCTCTTGAGCAACTGTCCGTTGACCGCAGAGTGACATCTAGATTCCTTAGCATGTCCCTCACAGCATGGGCCCAGTTATGCTTTTATCCTCAAGGTCTACTTTGTCTCTTTGTGCCCCATCATGTCCACTCTAGTATATTCTTTTGTGGAAGCCTTCTCACCTGCATGAAAATGATAACCTTCTCTCCCACAAACAGAAATAGGTAACATAAGAAATTACAAGTAAATTCCCAGGAAGTTGGGAAGATATCTACATGAAAGCAGGTCTGAGTTCTTTCACCATAAGTTTTCCTAAACAGTATGCTTGCTATGCTTGCTCTTTTCTGTAATCATTAGAAGGAAAAAAAAAAAAAACACCTTAAATTAATAAGTTTTAAAAAGCAGAGGAGTTGAGCAGGGATTACTTTTTTTTCTGTTCCTGCCTTATCCCTGGTCTGAGAACACTGCTTGCACATAAGTAAGCACTTAACACATGTTGCTGCTCTTCTTTAGAAGATAAATAAAACTCAGGGGTCTGCAAAAGAGAGACAAGAGTAACAGGTACCTGGCCCAAGTGAAGAAACAGTTCTCGAGACCTGAAGGAAGTTCTCTTTATGACAATGTTTATTGCATTAGTTTATTAATACACTATTGATATTACAGGCATTTAAGATTAAAGGTAAATAAGCCATGATCCCTGCCTTCAAGAGGTTTATACCCTAGAGCAAGGTCTCATCTCAGACTTACTAACATTTTGGGCCAGATAAATTTTTGTCGTGGGGCCTATCCTATGCATTGTATGATGTTTAGCAGCATCCTTGGTATCTACCTACTAGATGCCAGTATCACCCCCACGCCTGCCTCCCCCAGACCCTGCCACACACACACACACACACCAGTTGTGACAACCAAAATTCTCCAGTCATAGCTAAATGTGTCTTGGTTGAGAACCACTATTCTAGAGAGAGAGAGTGAAATGTATAGATAGGGAAGGGTTATGTTATAATAGGGGCTGTGGTCGAAATACCAATAGGGTAAAATGGGGGCATTAAGAAAGACTTTTCCTCCCTGTGAGTGTAGTTGGTCAAGAAATACTTCATAAAAGTGTTATCCCAAAAATTCATTGCCCAGTGTTTTTCCCATTTACGTCTAACCCTGAGGGAGTAAATGCTAAGGACAAAAATGCATGTGGATGTTTTTAAAAGTTATAATAATTCTGGTGGTGTAAAATGTAATAGCTACCAGTGCTTAACTTACTTCATGAGTTAATATGGGCTTTAGCAGAAACTATTTTAAGGCCAGAAGTCCCCAAATTTAAAGTTTGATACTGTAATCTATTACTATACAAGTGACTTTGGAAAAGTTATCTTGTTATTAATCAATACTTTTACACATCTAGTTTCTATGTGCTTTAGAGATACACAAAACTATGACTCGTATTAACCATACTCCAGTTGTAGAGTGAAGACATAAATATACAAATATTTAATAACCATATGGAATTTAAAAACTATAATGTGATTGGGTTTCATCATTCTCCAGTCCCACCCAGTTTCTAGAACTGAACTTTACATTGCACAACCCTCCACATCATCTCCTGGGAATTAAGGTCAAAAAAATCCTTTTTTTTTTTTCCCCATTTAGTTGAATGAAGGGAGGGAATCCTTCCTTCTGGACCAATTTCATAGCATCATGCAATTCCAGGCTACAGTTCTCATATTGTCTTCGACCCTTGACGAAGGGCGATGATCAGTTCTAGTGGTGTGCAGGAAAGCCCCAGGGCCTGGTGGATTTCCTTCTTCTCGATGATTCATTGGCAGCTAAGATGGCAGTTGACAGATGGTCCATACCCTACTACCATGAAGCCACTCTGATTTAGCTTCTTCTTTAGGATGACATATGGTACTTCCTTGAGTGACCCAAAATATTCACATATCACCTTGGTCCTGGCCATTCAGGCTGGGTAGCAATCCCAAGATGCTGGCTCTGCTGATATCTCCATGTGGTCCACCCATAGTTTCCCTTGAGTACAGATGCAGGAATTAAGAAGTGGATTATCTGATTCTTTTTCATTCTATTTTCAATTTTATTTTTAATAGCCTATATTTTATTTGGTACTTTCTTTAGATTCAAAAGCCTATTTTGAAGTATACAAATGTGAACAAACAATAAGTCTTTCTTAAATTCTTCATTCTTGTTCTAGAATCCTACTTTTACTCAAGGTAAGATTGAGGTCTCTGAATGACCAGGATAAAATTATTGGGACAAAAATGAAAGAAAAGAAAGTTCAGAGTTTAATATGATAAGAATTTGGTTTTGCTATATAAAAAGTACAGGAAGGTGCCCCAGAGAAAGTACTCTATGGGCTGGAGGGAGCAGAGCAGTCTTCTCAGATGAGGAAGGACTTCAGTTTGTTCTTTTCTGGTGGTAAGATTTTGGATAGATAGAAAGTCATGAGGAGGGGGCTAAGGGGCATTCTAGGCAGGAGGATCTGTATGAGAAAAGGTCCAGGGGTGAAATGTGTCTGGGAAGAGGCCAGCCCAATTCTAATCTGACTCTATATAACTGAAATTTAAGGAGAGTTTTTCCAAAGAGCCCTGATAGGCTTCTGATCTCAAGTCCAAAGACACAGATGTGAGTCTTTGCCACTCACTAGCTATGAGATATTGAAAAAGTCATTTAGTCATCTGCTCAGTATCGGAGTCTTCAGAAACAACTTATAATATATTCTGTTCTTCCCATCCCACAGAATCAAATTAGCTTCTGGCAAGAAAGAGCTCTGTGATTTCTCAAGCCCACTAGATGGGGAAGGCATCAGTTTGCTGTGGGAATACCATACTGTTAAAGGTGTTGAAACTATAGAACTTTTACGATGTCTCCATCTGGGAAATGAAATGAAGAATGAATTTTCTTTCTCAATGGCAACAAATGAAATTTGTAGCGAAGTTTCATTTCAAGTATTCTTTGCCCTATGTTCATTTTTTATTTGGGAGACCAAATTCTATGTCATGCCATCCAAGGTCCATCAAAGGCCCTTCCTGATCTGGCTCTGCTTTACAGCTCCAGCTGTGTGTGCCATCACTTTTGCATGCATGCCTTGCAGTCTAACTTTGGCAAACTATTTTAGATTCCTAGAAAACAGCATACTAGTGTGTCTTTGTGTCTGTTGTTCCCTTTGCTTCAAATTCAGTTCCATTCCTTATCTTCTTGAATAGTAAATCTTCAAGAGTCAGCTTAAGTATTATCTCTAGTGTAAAACTTTATGTTAAGGGTCAGATAGTGAAGTCCTTTCTTCACATTTAAGTACTATCCTATTCTTAATTCAGTAATGCTAAAGGCAGTAAGATCTACCATTTATAAGATAACTGTTATGGGATGGACAATGAGTAAGGTACTTCATAAATGCTCTTGACAACATCTCCTGAGGCACTGCTTATATTTCTTTTGTATTTATATTAATATTTTTTACATTTTAGTATTTTAGGAATTATGGAGTTTTACAATCATGTGTACATTTAATATAGTTTTTTTCCTTTCCTTATAACGAATTATTAAACAACGTGTTTTAAAACCAACAATGCTTTAAAATCAAGGTACTCTAGCCTTATCCTTATTTCCCAGATTTGGAAACCGAGACACACAGAGGATACAGAGATGAACAAAGTGAAGCATGGGCTTGGGAGTGTTACTGGGTTCAAGTTCTTGGTTTGTCACTTTTAAAAATATGGGACTTGGGCAAATTACTTAATCTCTATACTCAAGTCCCATATATTTCTTTTAAGCAGTGAATCTCATTGTTTTGAAAATACTTGCTTTCTGTTACTGCAACAAAATCATGAACTTGTCAAGTGAAGGAAATAGCCTTGCTCATCTCTGTTCCCTCTGTGCTAGCCTGTAGACTCATGAGATAGTCATTGGATAAGCATCTTTTGAATGAAAGAAGTGATTGTTTTCTGTCACTGCCTATGTCACATTATTATAGCAAAAGCTTGAATATAACAGAAAATATTCCTAGCACTTATTCCCCTCAGGAGATATGAGTAGCCAAAAAATTGGTTGCTGAGTGTTTAAACTGCTTAGACAGAGAAAAAAGATGGAGGGAAGAGCTTTCTTAAGGACAAAACTACTTATTTTGTTTTGCCTGTTCCAGGAACAGAAAAGGCAGGAAACAGTGGAAGACAGAACTTTCTCATACTCTGCCCACCTTCTCCTGGGGGTGGGAGACTGCAGATCCTTCCTGGAACACCAGCATATGAAAAACAGCTGCAGTTTAAACATGGAAAAGCTAAGTTCAGTCTCGTTGGGAAGTAGTTTTGATTAACTGCAGAAAGAAACACCCAACTTAACTACTATTATTAAAACCTGCAGCAGGGAACAGAGTGGGTCCAAAGCTGCTTATTCAAAGAGGGGGAAGTATAGTTACATTTAAGCTGTAGTTCTCAGATTATTACTGATTTTTGGTTTTCATAATCCTTAGCTCTATTTTAACTTTATGATGAAAAATAATGAATAAGGTGAGCAGGGAATAAAAATTAAAAATAAATGAGTCTCTGTGAACTAAGGTTTAGCTATTTTTATTAAAGAATAACAAGGCATTTAAGGGAACTAGCAGTTGCTTTGAATTATCCACTAGTTGGAACAAACTCACATCAGAATAATGAGATGTTGGTCTATTACACAAGGCTCATAAGCTATTTGTAGCTTCTTTCCCAACATAAGATTTTTTTTCATAATTCACTTTAAATAGAATTCAAACACCAAAAGTCTGCCAGCAAAATCAAGGACTTCCTGTTTTGTCTTTAAAGTAAAATACAACTACTTTAAATAAAATTGTTAATGTCTTCATCATCCTTGTTCACACACTGCAGTCCAAACTGCAAAGGCTGGAGGACACATGCCAACTAAAATTGTTTCCTGAAAAAAATTAGGAATCATTGGCAAAAGTGACTTGAAAGAGTCTACAAATAGTATTACATCTGTCATACATTTTTTCTTTTCTAAATTTACAAATGAGGATGCAGTGGTTCTGTGACATGTGTGTCAAAAACATGAGGTCTACAAATTTAGAAACAGGTGAATATCTTATGTGTTCCATGATTCTTGCCACACAGTGTACATGTACAAAATTGGTTCTCTAACCCAGAGCTTTCCATAAAGTGTATCAGTTATACATGTGCTATAGACAGATATTGATGTCCGTGGGCCCTGGGGAAGAAGGCAGGGCCTAAGGTGGCCTAATCAGGGTGCCTTGTTTCAAACAGCAAGCATCCTCCTCCAATGTGTATACCTGTGACAAGAATTTGTGTATAAGTGATTTTTTGTGTGTAAGGAGAAACCTGCAAAAGAGTGGGGGAAACAGGATATAGAAGGGACAGCAGCTGAGCAGGTGGACATTTCTTAGTGAAGTGCCAGACTCAGCTTGATTTTTCTGGGAGCTCTGGAGCATAAAATACAGCTCAGATTTTGTCTCACCTTAAAGTGAGAAAGCTGAACTTTCCTACTCCTGCAAAAGTCAGTCATTGGCTGTAGGCTGCCCCTGAGGGACACAGTTTACCAAGCACCACTGGCTCTTGGTAAGTGAGGGCAGTATGGGTAAAACAGCACAGTAGCTCAGGGGTAATCCTCTGAATAAATGTGCAGGGTGTGAGCTCTAAGAAGCAAAGCCCATAGACGTAGGAAGATGGGAACAGAACTGTAAAAGAGATCTAAGGGTTTCAAGGTAGGACAACTAAAGTCTCTATTATATCCTCTGGTTGTAGTCTTGAGGAGTGGGGTCTGGTGGTACTCCCTCACTGTTCCCAGTGGCAGCAAAAAATATGATGAGCAATATGTGGTCTCTAGTATTCAGCTTTGTTGTATAGAGACATGCTACCCACCAGCATCAGATCACCTGGGAACTTGGACGGAAATGTCGAATCTCAGGCCTCAGGCTGTATTTACTTAATCAGAATCTGGATTTCAACAAGATGCCTGGGTGATTTGTATCAACAATAAAGTTAGAGAAACACTAGTGTAGAACATGCTCAAATAAGTGCTTTGCCTCTTGACCATATTCCAGCAGCAAGCTTCAGAGTTGCCACCATAAATGAGAGATCCTGGAGCTGCTGGAGAATTTCATGTCCCAAGTGCCCAGGGAATATGGTGCACAGATAATATGTGCTGCATGCAGGAGCTCCGGGTGGGTGACACTCCATGAGGCAGCCACAAATATTTGCCTTCTCATATATTGGCCCCTGTTGTGCATTTGCAGCTAGTGTGCCCATCTAGTAGCATCCATTCTCATTTGCAAAATTCATGCACATTTTGCAAGTTCAAGATATTTCATTGTTTAAAAAAATGTGAGGGAAAAGTTTGGAGCCAAAGTTCTTTTGAAGTATCCCCCAATTATTCAACATGGCATTTATCAAAACAACTATTAGAATCTTGAAATGTAATTTCAACTGTTATACACTTTTGAACAGTTCTAAAATTGGTTTAAAATGTTTTATTTACTACTTGGGTGAATGAGTTTTTTTTGTTGGTGATGACTCAAGAAGATTATAATCAGTGAGCCTTAGATTATGACTGGTGTAGAGTCATTGTGCTAGGCAGCCTCTAAGATGGCCCCCAGTGATCCTCACTTCCTGGTATTCACACCTTTATCTACTCCCCTTTTGTAGAGTGTGGGCTGGACTCATTGATTCACTACTAAAAAATAGAATGTGGCAAACAGGATGAGATGTCATTTTTGAGATTACATTGCAAAAAGACTGGTTTGCATCTTTGCCATCCTCTCTTGCTTTCTTGCTTGCTTGCTCAGAGGGAAGTTGGCTGCCTTACTGTGAGCTGCTCAATGGAGAGGCCCACCTGGGAAATAGCTTAGGGAAGCTTCTCACCAGTAGCCATAGAAGAACTGAGGCTCTCAATTCAACAACCTGAGAGGGACTATATCCTACCAACAACCACATAGGTGAGCTTATAAATGGACCTTCCCCCAGCTGATGCTTTAGATGAGACCGCAGCCCTGGTTGACAGCTTGACTGCAACCTCATGCGAGGCATTAATCCAGAAATCCATCCTGGATTTCTGACCATAGAAATTGTGAGATAGTAAATGTTTGTTGTTTTAAGTAGTTACATTTTGGGGTAATTTGCTATGCTGCAATAGGCTAAAAAAACCAAACAAAAAACAGAGTGCCACATCAGACATAAACCTACTATAAAAATACGTTAATGAAGTGAACTCATTTGTATTTCATAATTTAAAAAATTTAAAAATATTTTATTGGAAGATTTTGTATGACTTCAATGTGTAATATTTTCCTTAATATTTTGTATATTATTTTTCTTATAATAATAAAATATGAAGAAAATATGAATTTTTTTCACCAAGTTTGATGTTCCTAAATCATCTCTAGTTTACTTAATTATGAGCTTCCAAAGATATTATAAAATATGCACTTAATCAAAATGTATGGTAATTTAGAAAGGAGACTGAGAATAGTAAAAACCATAGAGTGACCTTTCATTTGGGAGAGAAGTATGATTTTAAGAGCATGGGCTTTGGGGTCACACAGACCCTGGTTCTATTCCCAACTTTGCTGGTTTCTAGCTCAGTGACTTTGGGAAGAAACTTAACTAGTTGAGCCTTATATCCTTATCTGTAAAATGATAATAATAGTAAAACATATATCATAGGCTTGTTTTAAGGCTTCTGTGAAGTGCATAGTATGTATTTGCTGGTATGCAGAAAGTGTTCAGTAACTTTTAGTGGTTCTTGTTATTGCAATTTAAAATAATCTACTTTCCAAACACTTTAACCTTCACTTATAAATTAGTTTGATATTTTAACTGAAAACTATTCCTGTGTATTCATTAAAACATGTCTTCAAGCAATCTCTACTTACTAAACTTTGCTGTCCTATTTCAAGATACTACAGGGACTTGAAAAGAAAAGAGCTATCTTCTTTTGTGAATACACCACAATTAGAATGTCACCATTTCATTTCATTTTCATCCATTAATCTGAATCAATAGTTTATTGTATTTTTACTAAATCTTTCTTAAATTTTATATTTTAACCCAATATGTCTATTACAAATAAATGGAAAAGCTGTAGAGTTATGTAGAATATTGCTAAACCTGAAAAATTAATGCTGATGTTTTCTAAAATGCTATTATACATATAATTCTAGAGGTTTTAAATTCTGAACATTGGTGTTCTTTACTGCTGCCTTCCTGTTTTCCCTCCCTCCCTCCCTCCCTCCCTCCCTTCCTTCCTTCCTTCCTTCCTTCCTTCCTTTCTTCCTTCCTTTCCTCTCTACTCATATTGAAATGATTTGAGTTCTTTAAACGATAATAGGGTAAAAATAGATAAGGACATCAAGATAAAGATAAAAAAGTTGAAGCAAGGATAGTGCTATGTACAGAAATATATAAAAAAGATTTTGTAGCAAAAGAGACATGGGATCAGTTATAACATTCATAATGTCAGCAAGATAAGTTGCTGAGGAAACATAAGTTTATACTGGCATTAAAAAATAAAAGTTTTTTCTTGAGAGACATCATAAGAGAAAATACTAAAAATATACACCCAGGAAATAAACGCCAATTTCCTATGACTGCTTGTTATAGCACTTATTATGGATTGAATTATGTC
The DNA here is from genome assembly GCF_937001465.1 of Orcinus orca. Lineage (NCBI taxonomy): Eukaryota > Metazoa > Chordata > Mammalia > Artiodactyla > Delphinidae > Orcinus > Orcinus orca. The sequence continues at coordinate 69,754,272 of NC_064575.1, forward strand.
CCCTCCAAAATTTATATATTGAAGTCCTAACCCCCAGCACCCCAGAATGTGACCTTATATGGAAACAGGGTAGTTGCAGATGTAATTAGTTAAGGTGAGGTCGTAGGGGGGGGCCCTTAATCCAATATGATTAGTGTCCTTATTAAAGGGGAAAATCTGGATGTAGGCATACACGGGGGAATGCCATTTGACATGAAGACAACCAGAGAGAGGCCTGGAACAGATCATTCATTCACGGTCTTCAGAAGGAACCAAGCCTGCTGGTACCTTGCTTTCAGACAATTTTTGTTGTTCAAGCTGCCCAGTTTGTAGTACTTTGTTATGACAGCCATAGCAAACTAATACAGAACTCCCTTAATTATACACTAATAACATAACATCAAAAAACAAAAATTATAAAGAGGATTACAGAAAGCAGTCCAAAATGAAATGTGTTTGATTGTCATTTAGTCACTTATTTATACATGATTTTAACAAGCATTTATGAAGGCCTGGTATGTTCCAAAGGTTATGACAGGCATTGGGAATTCAAAGGGTGATATATTCCCCAGCATCCGTTTATCATCAAATGATTGGTCTAAGCCAATCAGAGCAATCTCATTCTGCTTGACAAGGATTAGATCAGGAACAACTGTTACGACCCAATGGAACTTGAGGGAAAATCTGGGGCTTCACATATTTCCTCACTTTGAAGGAGATATAGGAAGAGATCATGTTATTTTCTTCATTTTCACATGTTCTTGCCTCAAAGTGTAACCTGGGAAGAACTGAACCTATATTGAGACTAAGAGAGGAGTCAGCTTGAGGGCAAAGCCAATTTGCAGAAGATAATAGATCAGAGAGATGAAAATAATCTGGGTCCTAGATGATGTTTGTTGAGCCATTAAATCAATCCACGTTGGAGTCTGCGCTGATATTAAACTTCTTATGTGGGAAAATGGATGTCCTTATTATTTCAACAGCTTTAGTTTGGTTTTCTGTTACTTACCGTCAAAGCATTCCAACAGACAGTTTGAGATACAGTCCCTTCTTGTGGTATTTGTTAGAGATCTTCATAAGCTTTCCATGTCTTCTCCTTGTGGCCTGTGATAGGATTGCATTTCCTTTACTAACCCCGCAGCACCTCACCTTGTAGTTTGGCATGGCCTCATGACTTTCCTTGACCAGTGAAATATGAGCAGGAGGGATGTTTTAGGGGAAACATTTTAGAACCAGAATACCATTCACTATTTTCTTTTTCCTCTGCTGCAGAGACAAGAAACATCCATCATGATGGCTGCTCTACTAGCCTAAGTCCCCAAAGAGAGAATGTTGAAGAGCAGATCTCTAGCCAATCCACTCCAGACCCATAATGAGGGTGACAAATAAGTCTTTGTTGATTTAACCCCTAATATATTGTTGTTGTTGTTGTTCTTGTTTCTTCTTCCTGCAACAGAATCTAGCCTATCCTATAAGGGACTGATATATTTCATTTATTTGCTTATTTGGTTATCATCAGTCTCTGACGTTGGATTATAAGTACTTTCAGGAGAAGGACTATGTCTGCTTTGCTCCGCATGCAACAACTTATGCCCAGCGTGGTGCATGAATGTAGCAGATTTTCAATAAATGTTTGCTGATTCAATAAATCAAATAGGAGACAGAAGGATAAAAATAACTGTAATCTAACCTAATTTAAGCACATTAACTGTTTCTGCTAAACCAACTCACACACTACCCCAAATTTCCTCAAATATGTTAAATAGATTTCAGTTATATAGAGTCTTAGAAATCACTATAGAGTCTTAGAGATCTACATGCATATATTTGCATTAGGAGAAAAGCCTTCATCATAAGGAAGGGTGGAGCCAGTGCTGGCTACACTGCAAATACATTGACAAAGGAAGTGAACTGGATTATACTTTAAAAACAACTAATGTAAAACAGCTTTTGAGATTTATGAATGAGAAGATGAAAGGAAATAAAGTGTAAGCTGAAGAGAATATTTTGAAGTCAATGATTGACAAAAGGAAACCTATTGAAAACAGAAGGCCTTACACTACACAAAGCAAAAATGGAATTCATTTAAGAAGAAAAAAGACCCTAAATGTCAAAATAAAAGATGGTCCAATGCAACAGGTGCGGCATTTAGAAGCAGGGGGATATGTGGCTGGATGGGGCTCTGATGTGAGTTCTGGGGAGCGCCCTAGCTCCAGCTGGGTTTGGTGCGTTCTGGAAGATAGGCTGAGCTGGGATGAAGTTGGCTGGGCTAAAACGCTCTGAGGTAGATAAGGTCTACTTTTTGTCATGTTACCCATTATCAGCATCGTTGTGAGAATTAACAGTCACAGCAATTGTAAGTGGAGATAATTTAGTAAAAGGCAAAAGTACTGAATATCAGTGGGGAAATTAAGAGCAAATGGTGCCAAGGGCAGAACCACAGGCATTTGTCAAAGCAAGCTGCCAAATGCTCATCCTGTTTCTCCAGGCTGAGCTTTATCTTTGGGGTCTTGTGTGATGGATCAGCAAGAGTTATTGCCACTACGGTGAACACAATACAGGGTGGAGGTGCCTTGAAATTTTAGGTTACTGGGATGATTGGAGGAAGATACCTTAAATATATGTTTACAAAAAAGAAAAGGAAAGGAAAAGAAATTCTCTGGCAATCTTGTGAGAGGGAAGAAGGATAAACTGAGGTCCTAGGGCAGATACTAGAAGATGACTCTGACAACAAGGGCTTGGGGTCCTAGAAGGAAATGAAAAGAATGCCAGGAATTACTGAATGAGAAAGGGTATTAAAGTAAGATTAAGGAAAAGGACAGGAAGTGTGGGAATGGGTCATTGAGAACCAGGGTAGAAATGGCAATACGTTGATAGCATCGTTCCCATTTATAAGTCATGAAAACTAGGATTATAGAAATTTAACAACTTGCCCGTGATGACATAGCATGTAAGTAGATTTGTGGGGCTGTGCCCCACAGTCCTGCAATCCTTGCAACTGGCCAGCAGCGAGACCAAAGAAAACACCTGGAGTCAATGACAGAGACATCGATGGTTTATTGGACAGGGAATCTTACAAGTGGGAGGCAAAGCTTCTGGAGTGACACCCCACAGTGTGGCTGATCGCAGGCAGGACACGGCAGCAGTCTTCATTATTAGGGGAGGAGGAGGCTACCAGTTGTAGGGGGAATGATATCAGAAGGGCTCCCTGGTTACCATGAGGCTGAAGGAATGTGTCGCCTACAACTTTCTGGGTTAGCGACCGTCATGAGGGCTGACATTTCTCGTTGATCACTGAACATAATGGAGTCCTTCCGGTCCAAGAGATAGAACTATCATTAATTGGGGGTTGGGCTGATCACACCAGTAGTTATTGATTGAATGCTAAGGTTAGGAGGGTATGCCAGTAAGGTGAAGGTGAAACAGAGCCTGGTTGGGCAGGGGATGTACGAAGAGCAAGAGAGCAGCTATCTTGTGGGTCCTGCTCATACAAGACCTCTCTCTGCTTTCTTCTAGTCTTTATCTATTTAAAATTCAGTCATCCCTCAGTATCTGCAGGGGATTTGTTCTAGGACACCCACAAATACTAAAATCCACGGATGCTCAAGTCCCTTATATAAAATGGTGTAGCATTTGCATATAACCCCAAATCCTCCTGAGTACTTTAAACCATCCTAGATTACTTATAATACCTAAAACAATGTAAGTGCTATGTAAATAATTATAAATATAGTGTAAATGTTATGAAATTAGTTGCCAGTGTTCTGCAAATTCAAGTTTTGATTTTTGGAACATTCTGGAATTTTTTTTCAAATATTTTTGATATCTGGTTGGTTGAATCTATGGATGCAAAACTCAGGGATAAGGGCTGACTATATGTATCCAGTATTTACTGATTAATTTGCATTATCAATTTCTTTTATTATTAATATTACTACAACCGATAATAATAATAGTTAATATTTGTTGAGTCTTTGCTATATTAAAGATGCCTTTCTTAATCCTTTACATATGTTATTTTAGTTACTTTTTATAACAATCTTATGAAATATGTATGACCACAGTTACATGGCTGGAAAGGGGGCTATGTAAATTTCTCAGTCTGAATGTGAGACTGTGAAACTTCGTCAGCTGCCTTCAGTGTTTGGCCTTGGTCTAGCTGTGTAACTTTGGCAAGTCATTCTGACTTTCAAAATTGCAGTTTCCTCATCTGTTAAACAAAGATAGTTCAAAATTACATGGTGATTGGGAGATTGGGATTGACATATATACACTATTGATACTATGTATAAAATAGATAACTAATGAGAACCTACTGTATAGCACAGGGAACTCAGTGCTCTGTGGTGACCTAAATGGGAAGGAAATCCAAAAAAGAGGGGATATATGTATAGGTATAGCTGATTCACTTTGCTGTACAGTAGAAACTAACACAGCATTGTAAAGCAACTATACTCCAATAAAAGTTTTTAAAAAAATTACATGGGGATTGTTTTGAACATTAAATGAGATAGTAAATGTGAAACTGCTTTGTAAATAATGATATATAAATGTTTATTGTTCCCACTATTACCATGATTATTCTATGGTTGAATTAGGAAGAGGGAAACCTTTTTGATAAATTTGTAGTCAGAGAAGGCCTCTGACTATCATGATCAATGGTGCTGATTTACAATCATGAGAGACATATCAGCCAGGCCTCTATTAGAGAAGCAGAACCCTTGTGATTTATTATAGGGGTCTGACCTTATGCAATCATGGGACCTTGTTAAATAGGTTATGTAGGGTCTTCCCTGGTGGTCCGGTGGTTAAGACTCTGAGCTTCCACTGTAGGGGCCGTGGGTTCAATCCCTCGTCAGGGAACTAAGATCCCGCATACCGCAAGGCCAAAAGAAGAAAGAAAAGCTAAAATCCATTGTTGTGCAGGGAAAAAAGTAAAATGAGATGGGATGGAGAGAAGGAAAAAAAACATTAAAAAAAACTGTCTTAAAAAAAAAATAGCTTATAGGGGCTTCCCTGGTGGCGCAGTGGTTGAGAGTCCGTCCGCCTGCCGATGCGGGGGGCGCGGATTCGTGTCCCGATCCGGGAAGATCCCACATGCCGCGGAATGGCTGGGCCGGTGAGCCATGGCCGCTGGGCCTGCGCATCCGGAGCCTGTGCTCCGCAACGGGAGGGCCCACAGCGGTGAGAGGCCTGCGTACCGCAAAAAAAAAAAAAAAAGCTTATGTATAAGTATGTCTCTTAGGTCAGTTTCAGGGGCTGCAGCCAGAAGTCACTGGGGTTGGTGATCAGAGTCTGGGAGAGCTAACTGAAACCCGAGAAGATGAGATGCAACCCATGAGGACAGACTGGAACCTACATTGGTCACTCACTAACAATTTCAAGAGGTAGTATGAGTCACCACAGAGCCGTACGTCAACCTCGTACAGGATTTGGAGAAGCTGCAGGAGGAGATGTAGTAGGATCTGGGAGAGCTGCAGTTCTGACTGCTGTCCTGTCCAGCAAAGTGAGCCAACAGACCAGCTAATGAGCTGCAACAGTGCTTGATCCAACACCTTTCAAATGTAAACATAGGTGCTGGGTATTTCAGCCTTGTAAATCTCAGGCATATTTCTCTATCGCCAAACCCTGACTCTGAAACATGCAGAAAAAGGAATTCTGGGAATTGTAGTTCCAATTTAGCTAAACTGACATAATACAAAGCTCCCACAATAGACATATAGCAAAGGTAGAAAAATCAAATGCCTACAAGGGTCAAGTCATTAAAACTAATGAATGAAACAGGCTGGATTTAGGAAAGAAAGCACGTGCTCCATCTAAAGGAAGCAGATTCTTTTTGGGGAGCGGGGCTCAGTAATTGATGTTTTTCTTGTTGGAAAACCTATGTGTTTTGGGGAAATTAACCTCTTGCAAATGCATGTGCTTCTTTTTCTCCTCTCAGAATTTGTGATATTTGCTTTTGACTTCTTTTTTTTTTGCTAATTTTTATATATAGGATTTTTGGTCAACTTTATCAATATTTTCTTATGTCTTATGTTTTTGTGTCATGCTGAGAATAACTTCTCTACTCCAAGATAAACTTACTGAGTTTATTCTAGCTTATTGAGCACAATGTTTTCAGACTTCTTTTTAAAGAAAAATTGAGAATATAAACTTTCACATGAAGTACCCAATTGTTCAATATTGACAACTAATTCAAATCCATTTTCAAAACTAAAATAGACAAAACTTTGTGCTTACTTCCCACACACATCCTTTTATCATCCTCCTAATGTTTCTTAAGTGTTACGAGTGAGGCTTCAGCAAGTAAACAGGCATTCAGAGATTAAAAAAAAAAAGTCTGATTCCTGTCCTTCAGAACCTCACAAATGAATGGACAGTTACTTAAACCAATAATTACAAGGTGGTAAATGTGTACAAAGCACTACAGGAGCAGAGAAAGTAAACAGGCTTCAGTGGGGGTCAGGGAAGGATTCATATATGAGTCAATATGCGAGGTTCATCTGTGGGGGAAGCAGAAGGGAAAAAGAATAAGAGAATTTCAAGCACTGAGTACAATACAGATATTTTGAAGTGTTTTATATGTTCAGGTCTTCCTTTATTCTTTTTTTTTTTTTAACATCTTTACTGGAGTATAATTGCTTTACAATGGTGTGTTAGTTTCTGCTTTATAACAAAGTGAATCAGTTATACATATACATATGTTCCCATATCTCTTCCCTCTTGCATCTCCCTCCTTCCCAGCTTCCCTATCCCACCCCTCTAGGTGGTCACAAACCACCTAGCTGATCTCCCTGTGCTATGCGGCTACTTCCCACTAGCTATCTTAACGTTTGGTAGTGTATATATGTCCATGCCACTCTCTCACTTTGTCATAGCTTACCCTTCCCCCTCCCCATATCCTCAAGTCCATGCTCTAGTAGGAGTGTGTCTTTATTCCCGTCTTGCCCCTAGGTTCTTCACCACCTTTTTAAAATTTTTTGTTAGATTCCATATATATGTGTTAGCATACAGTATTTGTTTTTCTCTTTCTGACTTATTCACTCTATGACAGACTCTAGGTCCATCCACCTCACTACAAATAACTCCATTTCGTTTCTTTTTATGGCTGAGTAATATTCCATTGTATATATGTGCCACAACTTCTTTATTCATTCATCTGTTGGTGGACACTTAGGTTGCTTCCATGTCCTGGCTATTGTAAATAGAACTGCAATGAACATTTTGGTACATGACTCTTTTTGAATTATGGTTTTCTCAGGGTATATGCCCAGTAGTGGGATTGCTGGGTCGTATGGTAGTTCTATTTGTAGTTTTTTAAGGAACCTCCATACTGTTCTCCATAGTGGCTGTACCAATTCACATTCCCACCAACAGTGCAAGAGGGTTCCCTTTTCTCCACACCCTCTCCAGCATTTATTGTTTCTAGATTTTTTGATGCTGGCCATTCTGACTGGTGTGAGATGATATCTCATTGTAGTTTTGATTTGCATTTCTCTAATGATTAATGATGTTGAGCATTCGTTCATGTGTTTGTTGGCAACTTCCTTTATTCTTTATTGTGTCAGCTTGATATCTACATTCAGAAACCCTCAGTGAGGTGCCAGGGAGTAAAATAGTTCGGGGCTCCGTAACATAAGTGTGATTTCAGATCCATTCGTCAGAAATCCATAACCCTACTATTCACATTACTTACTTCTTTAGCTGATGATTCTATCGTAGCAGCTGTTTTTCTCATTAACATGTAAATCTCTCTACGAGGGAGAGAGAGTACCATGAAACTTACTTAAATAATTTTCCTCCCAGGGAATCAGTTTTTGGAATCCTTTCTTTAGAATAGGTCTAGATAGAAGTAGAGGAAAGACTATGAGGATCCTGGGTGCCCATCTGTTGGGGAAGAAGACTGGGGTGGAATGAATCACAGAGTGGGGACAAGTACAGAACTTAAGGGCAGATTCTATTACATTCTTAAAGTGGTCATCATGGTGAAACTTCTTCCCAAAGATAGATTACTGACTAAGCTAGACTTGGCCAAAATTCTCTTGTTGTTCCTGGTTTGTTTCAATATGGTTGTCTGAAATCTGTGGTCAGCGTGGGTTTATTGCCTCCCATCCTTTTCAGTGTCCGAGATTTTCCATGCCCTCAATTTTTTTCCAGATGGGGAGCCAAGCTAGTGGAGTAAACATATGGGCTCAATGCTTAAAGCTGCTTTGCTTCCCATTAAGTCCATAGATGTTGCCAGATGAGGTATACTTCTTTCAGTACACCTTGACCAGAGAGACTCTTACCAAGTCCTGGAAAGTGGCTGTAATGTGTTTTGTCATCAGAGGAATACAGAAATTGGAAAATTTGATCAAAAACATGTGTGTGTCCTGGTCTTGTCCTGGTATCACATGTGTTTTAGGAGGCTGACATAAGGCACATAGTCCACAGACCATGAAACTGTCTTTTTTTTTTTTTTAATTTTGAAACTTTGGGGGGGGTCAGGATCAGATTTTTATTTAAGAAATTTTTTTTTAATTTTAAAATTTGTTGGAGTATAGGTGATTTACAATGTTGTGTTAGCTTCAGGTGTATAGCAATGTGAATCAGTTATACATCTATATATGTCCACTCTTTTTTTTTTAGATTCTTTTCCCATATAGGCCATTGCAGAGTATTGAGTGGAGTTCACTGTGCTATACAGCAGGTTCTTATTAAATAGTTATCTATTTTATATATAGATCAGATTTTTAAAAAGATATTGCTACCTGGCCATTAAAGTCATAACCGTGATTACCTTTGCCCAAATGCTTGTGTTAGTTCTTGAAAGTAAAACTGTAGGAACAGCTTGCTCTTAATATTTCTTCTAATGTTCTGGTAACTAGCTGAATCCTAGAGTCAGAGGGATCTTGGATTTAGCGCTAGCTCTACCAAACCCCATTTATATGACCTTGGGTAAGGTGCTCTTTCATCATCTCAGTTTCTTTACCTGTGAAGTAGGAATGTTAATAGTTTCTCCCAAATAGCACTGTGGGAGGAAAAAATCAAGCAAGAATGTAAAATGCTTTGTAGAATTTCTGGTGCATAAAAAACCTCGTACATGGTATTTATTATTATGTTTGACATAAAAGGCTCACATACAGGCTTACTTCATTGTCATTTCAGTCCTATGAGACAAGCAGAGGAATTGTTGCCACTTTTGATTTTTCTAAGTAAAGAAAAAGAAGTAGAAGTTAGGGACTTGCCAAGTATTGCATCCCAACTCAGTGGCAGAGCTAAGGCTTAAACTTAGATGATCTCGCTACGCCACTGCTCCGACTTGACCGAGAACGCCAAGGCTTCAGCCCGAGGTATAAATTTCAAAATGTTTATCAGCAGGGAAGAGGTTCAGGGTATGGCTTTTCACTAACAGATATGAAAGTATTTCACAGTAGTAGTGAATTTAACTACAGTGAATATTTTCACTGTAGTTCACCATCTTAATACCACTTCCATCAATACTTGTACCATTTCCTGTGATGTAGAACTTCAGGGATTTTAGATTAGTTACATTGTCAGTCTCTGAGTCTCTGGTTCTGTCTAGCAAAGGGTTAATCTCAAGAAAGTCATCTTTAGTTGGAAAGTGGAAAATAAGACAAAGCCAGAAGATTCTATTTTTTCGTATCAAGTTTGTCTCATAGTATAAGACTCACATCCAATACTATTATCCTGTGGGGCTCTAAGGCACCAACCTATAAGTAGGTATCCACTCATCTCTCGTCTTAATGCAAAATATATTTGTGGAGGGTTATTAACAGCGTTTAAACTTCTCCAAATTATGTGTGTTTGTGTATTTGCTGCTTTCATCATTTCCAGTTTTATAGTAAATTATATAATATTTAGCCCTCAGCTCATGTGAGATGGCTAATGAGCACCTTATGGTCGAAATAGGGCTCTGCTGTTAATGGGGGTACTGGGTAGGGACTCTGGAAGGAAGCAGAAGGAGAGAAATGGAGAAGGCTACCATGTTGGTGTTAAAATGGTTCAAATTTAACCATATGTTCTATGTAATCACCAAGACAAAGGACAGGATTCCTTTTCTTTCCTCTATGTATGTACTGCAAGCAGACCTTCTTTGTCATAGTCCCTCCTTTTGGTGATATTGTGACATAATAAAAAAATATGTGTTTGGTCTTCGACCCCATTCCAGGCACAGTACTCCTCTAACACTTAGAAATTCCTAAACAGTAAGAGTGATAAAGGTGTCTTGGTGTTCATAACAAACCCCTTTCCACTACACCTGAGTTTGTGTAAATGAGGTGACTTTTGGAAAGCATATTAGGAAGGGGGTTGTTTGCCAGGGGAACCAGCCATGTGATTAGTGGGTTGGAACTTTCAGTCCCATCCCCTTGTCCTCTGGGGAGGAGAGAAGGGCTGGAGTTGAAGTAATCGGCAATGGCCAAAGATTTAATCAATCATGCCTACAGAATGAAACCTCCATAAAAACCCCAAAGAATGAGGTTGGGTGAGCTTCTGGGTGGGTGAACACATGGAGATGGGGGGAATAGAGAGAGCATGGAAACTCTGAGCCCCTACCCACATACCTTGACCTCTTCCTCTCGATGTTCATCTGTATCCTTTATAATACTCTTTATAATAAACTGGTAAACGTAAGTAAATGTTCCTCTGAGATCTGTGAGCTGCTTTAGCAAATTAGTCCAACCCAAGGAGGAGGTCATGTGAACCTCTAGTTTATAGCCAGTGGGTCAAAAGCATAGGTAACACCTGGATTTGTAATTGGCAACTGAAGTGGGGCCAGTTTTATGGGACTGAGCTCCTGACTTGTGAGATCTGATGCTATCTCCAGGTAGATAGTATCACAATGAATTAACTGTTTGGTGGGTTGGAATAAACACATATATAAGTCTTTCACATAGGAGATTTTGAGGTTAAGGGTAGAAGAATATAGGTTTCAGAGCAAAGAGGAAATAGATATAGATCCCTGGATACAGCAACATCAATGATTGTTTGTTGAATAAATATATGGATCAAATTTAAAGAAACTCCTCTCAAAATTCTGATAATAAACACTTCAGAAATTTCGCTATTTCAATAACCATTAAGTTATCCTAAATTCAAATGAGAATGTCTTTGTTTAGTGCATTTGACAGATCATACTATTGATCTGTGTATTTGCTGTACCTCCCTGGGAGAAGATTACACATCCCACCAATTTCTACCTCACTGATGTTGAACTTGGCCATAAAATTTGTTTTGGCCAAGCTACTTTTTGTTGTCTGACTGGAAGTGATATGACACTCTTTTTTGCAGAACATTTAGGAACCACTGTATAGTTCTGCTCTCACTCAGCCTAGACCATGGGATAAACAGAGTTGCAAGCAAATCATCACCAAAATGTAGGGCAAGCAAAAAAATCAAATTTAGTTTTGATAAACACTGTAACTTTAGAGTAATTTGTTATTTCATCATAACCTAGTGAACTCTGGCTAACACACTATGGAAACATAAAATAAAATAAAAATTAGAAATATCTCAAATTTTCCTGGAGAGCTTTTTAAAGGAGACCTGGGCTTTTATATCATCCCCTATCCAGCCTGACACGTAGATGACAAGACTGATTTATATTATGGCCCTTTGAGACTGGGCAGCTACTGAGCTAATCTCATGAACAAATGGCTGGTCATTTGCCTCACCTTCCCTTCCATGAGGGATCCATAACATGGTGTGGTATAATGATGACAGTCATATAAATTAGGAATTTAGGTGATGATCTTGACTTTGCTGAGGCTTAACATTTAACAATGGGCAAATCGCTTAACCTCACTTAGCCTCGATTTCATTCCCTGTGAGGCTATAATCATACATTTCCTACCTCAGATCTTTGCAGAGGCTTTTTCAGTTGCCTGGAATGCTCTTATTTCTGTGCATCCCCAGCTGGCTTCTCACCCCTCAGGATGTCAACTTCATCCTTTTCTGATTCTGACCGTGGTATTTAAACCAGCTCCCCGTCCCCAACTCTGATAGCCCTGTTTGGCTCCTTTTCAGCATATATTTCAATTTGTAACTATTTATTTATTTGTTTGTTTCTTTGCATATTGTCTGTTTTTCCAAGGCTCTATGCTCCTTGAGAATAGATGTGTATTTTATCTTGTGTATCACTGTAAGCTCAGCTCAGACTACAGTGTGTGCCATGCAGCAGGCACTCAGGAACTTTGAGTGTGTAAATAACAACAGCCACATTTTATAATAACTTTAGAAGGAGTATAATCTATAAAAATATTGAATCACTATGTTGTACACCTGAAACTGACATAATATTGTAAATCAAGTATACTTCAATTTTTTAAAATGGTCCATACTTAACACGAGCAGGCACTGGTCTAAGCATCTCACATTTATTTACCTCACGAACACATTTATTCTCAAAACACCCCTGTGAGGCAGAAACTATTATTACTCTAATTTTATTAATGGGAAATAGAAGCTCAAAGATGTTATGAAACTTTCCCAAGATCACACAGCAGGTAAGTGGCAGAATCAGGGATCAAAACTAGTGAGTTGGGTTTTGAAGTTTATGTGTGCCTTTAACATATACACACATTGTCTCACAGGGTGGGAGTGACTGAACATAAAAGAAATAGTATGTGAAAGTGGTTTGCATAAAAGGGAATGCAAGTACCATAAAATAACTATTATTTGTAGCCAGCTTGTTTTTGCCTCCTTTGTTGTACCTCAGTTAAAATCAGAGAAAAGGTGCTGTCTAGAGCAGTTCTTTTCCAGAGGTTCTGAATCAAAAATGAAAAAGCCAAGGTTTACTTTGAATAAATTTTTGCAATTGTATTGATGTCAACACAGAAACTAGTTTCTGGTAGCTCTGTTCAACATTTAAAAAAAATGAATACTAGGTAACAACACAGGGTGAATTCATTTAAAATGTTTTGCATGTTCCCATGTGTGTTGGATTCTGGAGATTCAAAGATGAGCAAATCACAGGCTCTAGTGTCAAGTAGTTCACAGTTGAGAAAGGAAATATACAGGGAATTATATATATATTTTTAGTCAAAGTGTGGTCCACAACTGGCAGAATCAACATGACTTGGGAACTTGGAGAAAATGCATATTTTCAGATCTCACCATCCCAGCCCAAGTGAATCAGAATCTGCATTTTACCCAGACTCCTAGGTGATCTGTATAAACATTAGAGTTTGACAAACTCTAAGTTTTAATTGGTGTCGGAAGTGGCATATTAGCATATATATAAATGATCATAAAAGCGTAGAAATTGGAACACCAGCCTGGGGTGGGGGAGTGTGGGTATGGGTTTTTCCAGAGGAGCTACAGTGTGGCTGAGGCTTGAAGGATGAATAGTAATTATCAAGGGGGATCTAGTAGAAAAGTACTATCCTAGAAGGAAGAGCAGAGCTCGGCAGACAGGCAGCGGTTGTATATTGAGTTCTGAGAACTTCTGAATAGTTTATTACATTTGGAGATAAGGGAGTATAGGTGTTAGGAGTTGAAGAAGAAACAAATAAGGGGCAAACTGTTAAAGTACTCGAGTTTCGTGCTAGGCTATTTGTCATGATGGGGAACCATATTTAAGTTGTGGATGGATAGAGAATAACAAGATCAGATTTTCTTTAAGATCACTTTGGTTGCCATGTGGTAGATAGATTGAATTGAAGCAAAGAGAAAGAGGAGATATTTGTGAAATTTTCAGATGACATAAAGCTGGGTGGAATAGTTACAATAATGGATGACAAAAGCAAAATTCACAATGATTTCACCAGATTTGGAGATTGAATCCAACCAACAGGATGGAATTAAATAGGAAAAAATGACAAAGTTCAGCATTTGTGCTTTAAAACAAAATACAAACAAACAAAAAACAAACAGTTGAGCAAGTGTAAGAGAGAGGCAAATGGTTCTGACAGTTTGTAAAAATATCCCCTAAAACTTATGGTAGTTGCTGTGGGCATGATTTGGTTGACCACAAGTTAAGTCTGTGCCAACAGTGTACGAAAGAGCTGAGTCTTCGGGTTTATGTATAGGAACAAAATGGCCCCTGGAAGTAACACCTTCTCTTGTCTAACAGCCTTCTTTCAGCTATGCCTTTTCCCACCCTCTACTCCACCACTTTATCAAAAGGCAAATCTGTAAGTCTCTGATAGTCTAAGGACCAGCACATGTTACCCTTGGACTGGGTGTTAGGAAGAATGGAAATTTTCCCATGATGTTTTTTTTTTTTTTTTTTTGGCCGCACCGCGCAGCATGCGGGATCTTAGTTCCCCGACCAGGGATCAACCCCCGCCCCCTGTAGTGGAAGCACAGAGACTTAACCACTGGACTGCCAGGGAAGTCCCCATAATGACTTTTTGTGTATTGAACTCTATACAATCTTTTGACAATACATTCTAGTGATATGCTTGCTGTTGCCTGCCTCCACTGGACAGATAACAGAGAACCCTTTGAAGACATAGTTTCCATTCCTTTTTGTGTTCCCTGACACAGTCCAGGCACTTAGTATCAATGAGGGGATGAATGAATGGATGAATGAGGCGAATTAATCAGAGCGTTAATGTGAAAGAGCTAGCACATGGAGATATGCATTCCACATAAGGTATGAAGAGGAGTTGTAACAGGTCTTAAAATATACAACCCTGTTATTGTCTTCTCTGAGAAGTGGTCCATTAGCAGCACTTTAGTTCTTTCTACAACCCCAAATCATACGTGCACACCCAGCAAAACTTTTCCTCCTGAGCTCCCCAGCAGCCTTGACTGCCTTTTCCTGGAGCCTCCCTCCCCTGTGATCTGGGAGGGATTTGTGTCCCTCCCTGGGGACTGTTCCCTGGGAGAAGTCACTGGAGCGATGCCTCTGGAGTCCATTCTTCTGGCGTCATCACAGCTGGGCATCAGATGTCAGAGCCCCAGGATGGATAAACATGGGGTCTCTCCCTGTTCAGGTTAAAAAGCTGTGAGTGCACTGTCTGGCAGCCAGAATAAGGGATTGTAAACCAAGAACACATGATGAAAGCTCTGGTTAAGGGATGAGCCCTGAGCTCCATCCTGAAAGTCAGTGGTGTTGGGCTCTGAAAGCCCTTCTCTGCACAGCTTTGTGTGGACAACCAGAGAGGCCTGGAATAGCTGTCTGCTCTCCAGGGTCAAGGCAGCCATTTCTATTCCACCATCCTGCTATATAAAGAGTGCTTTATTACCAGTCAGTCTAATTGTCCTGTGTTTACTCAAGAACACAAAACAAAAGCATGGATGCTAAATACATTTATGTGACATTTTAAAAGCCACACAAGCAAAATCAAGCAAGGGTTATACAGCCAGTGGACATGCCGTGAATTGCTATTGGTACCAAGGACTGGTATGAAATTCTTTAATGTTTAAAATGATACTCAGCCTTTGCTCTATTGAGTGTTTTGACAGTAGAGTGTTCCTTGTCTTTTTTGCATAGCACAAGCTTTGGGGCAGGAATAAGAGTGGGCAGTTCTTTGCTTTTAGAATAAGCCAAGCCCATAGCCACAATTGTACCAGGAAGATGTGTTTGCTTTCCTCTCCGAGAGGGGCTAGAAATGTCTTCTAGATCTACATTCTGTGAGGATGAATGGGAATAGTCACAAAATATATTCTCTATCCTATGAAACTGGAGAAGTCAACTTGTGAATTAGTTTTTATTATTCCTTTTCCACTTGGCCTCAATTTCATTATTTTTTTTTACAGCTTGCTTTTGCTCATCAGAAAAAGACAAATGGCCTCAGTTACTATCATTGTTAGTGGTACTGGTAGTACTAGTCATTTATTCTGTTGGATGGGTATTCAGTGTAGGCAGTGTGCTATGGACATTATATAATAATAAATCTAACCTAATCTCACAAAAATCCTATACTCAGAGTCAGGTTTATTAATGGTCAGATTTTCATCATCATAATAACTCAGTTTGAATCAATAAGTCTTTGCTATCAGCATGTTCAAGTGTAGCATAGCAACAGGAGCTCCAAATAGTGGGTTATGCTCACATTTAAGTAGAAGTGACATTTTGGTTCTGAGTCATCTGTAATTTTCTTTAAGGGACTATGTCAGACAACTTTCTACTGGTACTCAGCCTCATAGCAACTTTTCTCTTTTAGTACTGCATGAGCTAGATGCCTGAAAACTACATTTCTCAGACTCCCAGCCAATTGAGTATCAACAGGTCCAGTTTGCCTGGGACTGAAGGTTTCCAGGGACATGGGACTTTCACTGTTAAAACGTGGCAGTTGTTGGCAAACAAGGATGAATCGTCACTTTATTTGATGGCTATATTTCTGTTAGCTTAGTGGCAAACACTCACATGGGATTAGAAGACCTGAGGAAGGTAGATTCATTTCTAACACTGGTAGCAGCATTGATACGTGTGTGGACTCATGGTCTCCCGATTAGCAGTGGGAAGGTAGCCTTCTACTGTGTCATTGTGAGTGCCGGCTCCTGCGATCTCTAGTGAAGGCAGAGGCTCCCTGTAGTTGCAGATGTCTTGGCAACATGAACTTTCCTCTCTTGTTTCTTAGTTCTTCTAATATTTTGTAAATAAATCCCTGTATTATTCATCTCTCTCTGCCTAAAACACCTACAGTGGTTTCTACTTCTCTGATTGAACACTGACTGATAGCCTGAGACAAGAGTTAGTGGGAAAGTGAAGTGCTAATCAGAGAAACTGTAGAAAACGCCTAATCAAATAGATTTTTTCTAAGATGGCAGCAGTCAGGAAATAGGAATGATGTGACTTGGAGAACACATGAAAAACCATGTTGCTAGCAATGTACCAGCAATATAGTCTAAGTCTTCCTAGGTCTCCATGAAATAAGCTTTGGATACCCTTCTGAGAGTGACACTAGAATCACAAGGGCCCTAGTCCGATTGTTAGGGCCCACTAACCATTAGAACTGTGAGGAAAAACGGAAGATGAGATTGATTCCACATCTTTGCTGCTTCCTCAGTTTAGATAAATCTTCCTCTGATGGGGTAGGTGGCCTTCTGTATTGCTCCTTGGAAATTGCCTTTTCATAGTCCTTCATCATATACAATAATATTTTGACTATACGTCTGTCTTCAAAATTGGATTGTCAACTCCTTAAGAATGTAATGTTACATCTTCATGTCTAAATGGTGCTTGACATGTGGTATGGTGTTCAGTGGTGTCCCATTTCATTCAAGTAAAATTCCAAACCCTTACCAAAAGCCCATATAATAATGAAATCTGGCCACTGCTCTAAACTCATCTACTAGTTTTTCCCTTAATCACTTTTTTTTTTTTTTTTACCACTGGTCTCTTTGGCATTCTTCAACCATACCAAGCTTGCTTTTATTTCATAATCTTCACGCTTGCTTTAAAAAAAAAAGTTTAATCTGCCTGAAATACTTTTAAACCATTATCTACATTGCTCGCTCCTTACTTCCCTCTGATTTATGCACAAATGAGATCTTTGCAGTGAGGCCTTCCCCGACCACACAGCATAAAAACTAATTAACTAACTAACTCAACAACAAAACTTGCTCTCTAGTACTCTTGTTCCCCTTGTGTTGTTTCATTCTTTCCCATAGCAATTTTCAGCATTAGACAGTATATATATATTTAACATTCTGTTATTTTTTATTCCTTTTAGTAGCATGTATTATGCCTCTTAAAAAGAGGTAGGCAGTAATTACATAAGTATAGCATTTGGGGTAACAATAAAAGTTAGAGACAGCTAATTTCCAACACAGAATCTAGTTACAGATAAAAAAAAATTACAACTAATTCCTTCTAAGTTATTTAGCACTCAAATGCAGACTCTTAGAGAGCACAATAAACTTAGATTCTAAAGAAATAGTGAGTACTCTTGATTGCAACACAGCTTTCCTTGGCGTACTAATAATGCTGGTGCCTAGATTTTACAGAAATGAGGTATCATATTTATGTGTACATTCTTTCATGCATTCCATAGATATATAATGAATGACTATCATGTCGCAGGCACTGCACTTGCTGAACAAAAATAGATGTAGTTTCTGTCCTTAAGTCTAATCCGATAGACAACCAATCAAATCATCACACAGATACACAAGAAATTAATGTTCTTAATGGTGCAATGATGAAGTAGGCAATGATGCAGAAGTTAGGAAAAGTATCCCTAAAAGAGTGATAATCCAAGAGATGAGCCAGAGATAACAAATTGAAACCAATCTGACAGCCATTCATTAGGATAGCAAATGCTAGAAGACCAACCTATGTGGAATAATCATAAGTTTGGTATATTTTAGACATGTGAGGCAGGCTCTGCACTACACTAGTGTGGGGTGGAAATTAACACTCAGATGTATTTAAAAATATAAATATATCATAAAAAAGAACATGATGGGAGACTTCCCTGGCAGTCCAGTGGTTAAGGCTTCACCTTCCAATGCTGGGGGTGCTGGTTCCGTCCCTGGTCGGGGAGCTAAGATCCCACATGCCTCGGGGCCAAAAAACCAAAACATTAAACAGAAGCAATATTGTAACAAATTCAATAAAGACTAAAAATGGTCCACAACAAAAAAATCTTTAAAAGAAAAAAAAAGAATATGATGCTATGACAAAGAAACCACTAGAACAACAACAAAAAATCTTAATGAATTAGACTATGATGGTTGAGAAAACTTAATCAGGGGAATGTAAAATAAAATCAATGAAATTTTCAAGCATATGGAGCAAAAAATGTAGATAAGAAATATATACAAAATATTAGAATGAATAAGAATAATTCTGTGAGTCAATATCCTATAAATAGGAGGTACAAAAAGAAAGAATGGAAAAAATGGAAACATGGAAAAAATTATTAAATTATGGAAGAATTTCCCAAAGTTAATATAGGGTACTAGGACACATTTCCAAGCACCTACCTCAGGTCTATTAGGAGGGAACACTTAATCCCCATTTATGATACTTATTTCTAGGCAAAGAAAAATTCTTAACGTTCAAGCCTCTTTCCACCTCTTCCTCTGCCGCAGAGGACATGGAGCGATTCATACCATTGGTAACTTTGTAATGATAAAACTTGCACTGCTCAGCTCTGTTGTTTTACTTAGGAACAAAATCTCTAGATAAAGCAGCCTTTCTTCTGGCTCCTCCGTGAAGAGATGCTGACATTGTGGTGGTGGGGTAGGGTAGGCAAGTCCCCAGACAGTACCAGTGACGAGGTCCTCCTGATTTCCGCTACTGTATTAGAAAGCCATTTGATTCTGATATTCGAGTGTATTCTCTAATGAAGCCATAATATTGTAGTCTCTACCCAGACTTTAAAAAGTTTCTGTTAACTGAGAATCTGCGTAAGGAGATGTCTTATTAATTGGCTTCCTAAGAGACCGCAACAGTGCCTGACAAAATAAATTAAAAAAAGACACACACGCCTAGGCATATTCTGATTATTTATCAGAACACCAAAAATTAAGAGAAGCTCCGAAAATTTTCCAGACAAAAATAATGAATCACTTCCAAAAGAGCATTAATTAGACTAATATTATGGTCCTTATCAACAATACTGGATATGGAAGTCAATGGAGCAATTTATTAAAATATATGAGAAAAAATATTTTCAATCTTGGAATTCTATGTCCATAAACTATTAATTAAGTGTGAGAGTGTAATAAAGGCATTTGTGTTTTACACAATTTGCTTTCCATGCATCCTTGTCTTGGAAGTTACTTGAGTATGGACTAAAAATATCAAGGTTATTAAAAAAATTATTAAAATATAGCAGATCCAAGCTACAGCAAGTCTAGTTTAGGGGAACATTGAAGGGACACACGTATCAGGATGATTTTTGTCAGATCAAACAGTTTGGATAGGAGCAGGATGATGGTTTTCTGGGAAAAGGAGAAAAATATTTTAAGAAAAGATGTGATTCAACAAATTAGAAAGTGCATTTAAAGTTTTGGAAAAGCTGAAGATACGGTAAAGACAAACAATGGTTTTAAAAAACAATGGGAAGCTCCAGGATGAAGAAAAAGGCATTCAAAAAAGTCACTGTCCAAATACAAACATGAATTTTAAGCAACAGTTGGGTATAAGGAGAAAAAATGCTATTGATGATAAATTGTCTTTTAAGTGGTTCAAGAATTATAACATTGAATGTGCAAGGAAGGAAATAATATCCTAGCATGTAATTCCCTTTAGCCGTAAGTAGTACTCATATACTCTCTTTATTGATATTTTAATATTTAGGGTGAATTTCTGAATAAAGCTGAAAACTTGGTTGTAGTTGCAGGGTAAAGAGTAAATGTCAATCAAGTATAAGTGTAGCTGTCAGAAAGTAGAATAGAATTAGTGTGTGTGTGTGTGTGTGTGTGTGTGTCGGGGAGGGAGTAGAGGGTGGGGGGAAGTGTGGAGGGTAGGACAAGCAATCTAACATCTTCACCTTAGGAGACTGGCTCTGGTTGAAAACCCAAGTTTCATACCAACTAGCCTCTCTGAGCTTCAGTTTCTTCATCTACCAATTGGCCGTGCTCCAGGTTTATTGTGAGATTGTATTAAGAAAATAATTGCAAAAATCACCACATGATTTGCTACAGAATTGTAGTTGTTATTTACCTAAAGGCAATGTGTCATTTTTATATTATGTAATTGTTATACCTCTGCTTTTGTAAAGGCATTGTTGTGAGCTCGATAGGAGATACAGAGGTGAAAAGAATGTTCAAGAATCTTTTTTTTCCTAGCAGACGTATGCTTACAAACATGAGAGGGAAAAAAAAGTATGAGATAAATGCATAAAATCAAAATTCTGTGAAAAAGGGAGACATTGCTTTTAGTAGAGGGCCTCAGGGAAAGTATCATGGACAAGGCAGGAACATTGGCACTATACCTTGAAAAATGAGCAGACATTTTAGAGATTTGGATTGTGGCCATACATTCTGAGTATGGAGAACAGTGTGGCAAAGAGGATACACAGGATACTTGAAAGGGAATGGATAGAGTTAACAATAAAGTGAAAAACAGAGGCTGCACTCATGGATGAACTTAAGTTATAGGTAAAGTTGGTGCTATTGAAGTTTCTAACATGATTGGGGATTGATTTTAGAAAAATAAATTCACCTAGATGTGCAAGAAAGATTTTAGTAGGAAAACTAATAGTAGGGGAAAGAAATTACCAGGTAGGCTGTTGCTGTAGCATGGTCAAAGTATAGGTAAATCGAACAGAAAGGATTTTCCAGAAATATTGAATTATTTATGTAGGAAAATACTGATAAATATTAAACTCTCTTGAGAGACAGAGTACAGAAAATTACCTTGAAAATCATTGAAAGTAGTCATTCTAGAGAACTAGTTGGTGAACTTATAATTCTTTGGGTCATCATCCTTGGTAAGTGGTAAATCACCTTGGAACTACCAAGAATAGTATCATCAGAAAGATTGATGGGAGCATAACTAGGGCACAGAGTAACATCACTCGCTAATATGTATTGGATTATATTTCTTTGTGTGTGTGTGTGTGTGTGTGTGTGTGTGTGTGCCGCATGCACGTGCACGCCTGTGAGTATCTAAAAGGAAAAGTGGCCATATTCCAGAAATACAAGGGAGGATTAAGGGCAACTGAGGGTAGAGAGTAGAGATATAATAGTTTGAGCCTATATATAAATTTTATATAAATATATTTATGTATATATATTATATAAATAATATAAATTATTCTAATGAAGAGACCCCAAAGTATGATTGTCTGGATGTCAGCAGGTATCTGTCTGAGTCAGGTAAGCATCTCTGCTCCATGGGATCACTCAGGAGCCCAGATTTCTTCACAGATGCTACTATACCATCTCCCATGATGCTATCCTCTTTTGCATGATTGAAACTGGCCCAACATTATTTGTATTGTCTAACTGAAGTGAAACAGGAAGGAGAGAAATAAGTAAACAAAATATTTCCTTTTCAGGCAGTGATGCACAAGTTGCCTATATCACTTGTGCTCACATTCTATTCGTGAGAACGAAGTCGTATGGTCATACAAAACTGTAAAAAAAGACAAGGCAATGGGCTGTCTGGCTGGGAGACATGTACATTTAGAAATCTCATTCTCTGACACTGTAGGGAAGGTGGTCAGGGCTTTGGGTTCTTCAAGTGAGAGGCTCTCTTGACACCATGTTCCAGGTTCAGTGCTGTTTGAGAGAGCAAGGACCTATGGATTAAGGAGAGTACAGTTGTGAACAGGTGCTGTGCTAGAGTGTGGAACGAGGAAAGGGATAAAGAACAAGCCAGCACTGTGTTTCAACACCCAGCTTTCTCTGGTTAGCTGCTTTCTGCAGTTTCATCCTTGCTCTTTCTGTGTTTGGAGACATTGCTTGCTAACATTCCAGTGGTTAGTTGTTGCCACATTACACACCTCAGCAAGACATAGATGCCCATTGCACATTCAAGGTCTATGCATTTGAGGAACTTGGTGGGGGGTGAACATAGGCTGGAGATGAATGGAACTAAGTTGATGTACTCAAGGTAGTGACAGCAAGAATTATGACTCCCTTTTACATTGGAAATATTTGTATCTGAAAGAACAGTAACCAAAAACAATGGAGAATAGGGGAGTAATGTAATATATTGATGAAGTAAGAAATTACAAACCACAAATCTGGGGGAAAAATGAGCCAATCCTTATTTTATGCTCTATTTATTATTTATTTACTGTTTTGCATCTTGCAACTTTTCTAGATTGGGTAATGCATTATAATAAATAATGATTGTATTATATTTATATATTCGTATGTTATAATCACAAAAATAATATATTAATTATATATATATATTTTTTGATCTCAGACCTACTAAATGTAGATCTCTGGTTCTGCCCATGTTTGTTCAAAAAAAAAAAAAAACTCCACATATGATTCTCTGAACTTGTGAACCACAAGTATGACCACAGAACATACCCCAAGAAAGCTCCAAATGGATTAAAGAATTAAGTATAAAGTAAAGTGAAATCATGGAATAACTAGCAGAAAGTAGATTGGAGTAGTTATCAGATCCCTAGTGGGGCACCATTTTAAATGATGAAGTAAAATTTTTTAAAAAATCAATTGATTCAGTCATAAAACTTTTAAACTTGGAAAGAATAAGATTAAGATAATACTATATAAAATTTATATAAAATGATAAAGGTTTTGATTCTACATTACATAAGTCATGCAAATTGATTACAGTAAAAAATAGGACCTCGATGGTTAAATTAAAAAAAATTTATGAACAATTTACAAAAAGTATATGCAACTTAAAAATGGCATTGAAAATATTTTATTTTATTAATTTTTAGCTCATGTACTCTCACATTACTTGAAATGCACGTTATGCAACAAGTCTAATGCACAATACAATGAATCCTGTCCTTTGACGTAGTACTGAAAAGAGACATAAAGAATGATGAATTATCATTTTAAGAAACAAAAATTGAAAACAACGTAATTATCCAATAATAAGAAGGTGATTAAATAAGAAAGGATATATTGACCTCATGGTTATCATGCAACCATTAAAAATAAAAAATTATAAACACTCTATATCTATATATGGCAATGCTTAATATAATTTTTATATTACATATCATTTTATATAAAAATCTTTTGTTAAAAGGTAGAAAATAAATTTATGTGTGTGAACTGATTATATGAAAACACCATCAGTTATGTATATAGACTGAATTGGTAGAGGACCTGAAAAAGGAAAATTGCTGAGATGTTTGGATCGTAAGGGCTTTCCTCCTTAAGATATTTCCTTTGTACTTGTTATAATGCTGTTACAAAGCTGGAAAAAGTAGTAAGAAAATAACTAGAGATGTTTGTTCAGTGGTGAACATTAGGATCTCTAATCCAAGCTTCTTTAAAAAAAAAACTGCAAAAAAAATGTCTGTTGAAAAATATAATGAAGTCTTAATTCTGGAGCAGGAATAAGGAACAAGACCAACAAAAGAAGATTGAATAGGCTTATTATGGTAAATGTGTGTGGAGAAATAGAAGCGTTCAAAGGAGATTGAAGACTTGAGCATGAATGACTGGAGAAGAGAGATGCCATTTACCAGAAATAGGATTTCTTACGACAAGTCTTGGTATAGAGGTAGTTGCAGTCTGTGTTGTGGTTTGATGGGACTTTTCACTTTTCAGCATATAAGCAAGTACCTAGAGGTACGATTGCTGCCCAAGCTCCTCAGTATCCATAGGACAGAGCGAAATGTCTCTGCTTTGAAATCTTGACTAGAAATCATATGATACATCTGCCGGCAATGCCTATGGGTGTTACTGTAGTGCACACAGCCCGCGGGCCCTCAGTAACATTATTCTCAAACGATATTGTTAGAAAGAAGCAAAAGTTTCAAGTGATCTGCAGTCTCCCAGACTACTTTCATAATTGACTTTTTTTCTCTTTTTTTGGCGAAATATGTTATTTCATTTTTGGCCACTGACCAAAAGGCAGGACACTGTTGCTGAATTTGTAGCTCTTCGATTTTACATACAGCAACATCTGAGCAGTGAGTTCACTTTTGTGTTTCTGTCTTTGACACTGAGCTGCAAAATGTCATCTTTAGTTACCCAGAAAAGCAGCCAGCTTGGGAAAAGAGTGTGGTTTTGCAATGTCTGAGTGGTTTGATTTCTTCTGCTGATGCATTAGAAGAGGCAAGAGCAACCTCCCGCACAACAAGGGGAGAAAATGCCCCTCATTAGCATGGTGGCCAAAACGACCTTATTTGTACCTTAATATACTGTTTTACTCAGGAGAAAATTTTAAAAATAGGAAAACCTAAAGTCTGAAATCAGGTGCTCTACACAACATCTCAGGTATTGATTTCCAAAGCATATCTGGAAATACTACCTAAAGATTAGAAACTGTATAGTCCATAGACTGGATGTTAAATAGCATTTATCTCAGCCAATGATGCTACCAGAACTATACTAATTGGATGTCACAGACAGATTCATCACTTTCTTACAAACCCATTTCCCTTGGTTCATTGTGCTCCAGCTGGCCTGTCACAAAATGTGCAGTCCAAGCCTGCTTAGCATCATCCTCTGGCCAGCCCACTAACATCACGGAGAAAACAAGACTACATTAAGTGGGAGATCCTCAAGTTTCAGTCCAACTATAAAGCTTATGTTTTTCCCTCAGAAGAGAGGAAGAATTTTATTATGGAAATGGCAAAAATTTTAGAGGCAGACCTCTGTAAAGCCCAATTTCCTGTGACCTTTATGTAATAATTCCTACCTCATGACATTGCTTTAGTAATCAAATGAAATGAAATGAAACACCTTGCTGATACCAGAATTCAGTAAAAGTTTGTCAGCCCTGTGACTTTGGCTAAGTTACTTAAACACTCTATGCCTTAGCGTTCTCATCTATAAAATGGATATCATGCTTTTTTACCTCAGAGGCTTGAGTGAGGATTAAATGACTTAATAAATGACAAGCTCTTAGAACAGCACCTGCTAATAGTAAGTGCTCAATAAATGTAGTTGTTGCTCTCATTATTATTCAGTGTCTGTGTGCTAATAAGATATTTCACATAAAGAGAATGACATGAGCTCAGAAGGATTTAAAGTATTATGCACATATTTTGTTCAGAGGGTGGTGGGTAAACAGAGGAATGAAGCTGATGTGGGAGCTGCAAAATAGTGCAAGATTAATAAAGAGCACCACCAAAGTACTAATGAGAAGCACTGATAAAGCACTTTAGGTTTCAACTGTGAAGGATGGCGAAGACTTATCAAGTACTTGGGCTTTTTTATTTGAGGAGATGGAAAGCCAGAAAATGTGACATCAGTAGGTCATAGGACCGTATCTGTAGTTTTGAACAATGACTAGAACAAGATGATAAATAAAGGGAGGGTGATGAGAAGCAGGGAATACGGGAAATTACTGCAGAAGGTGGGGTACTATAAACAAGACAGCAGTGACAGAAAAGAGGAAATAGCTGCAGGAAACGATGCAGGGGTAAAAACAATTGGATTTGTCGGCTAATTGCATGTGGGGGTTAAAGCAAAGGAAATAGCTAAAGCTGTTCGGAGGTTTCTAATTTGTGAAAATGGTTAGATGATGAAACCAAGATGGACAATGTGAGCACATGTTGGGACATGATGAGTTTGTCTTTATGGGTCATCCAATGATTGGAACCATTGGTGTGAAACACTACCTAGAAATCTTGGTTAGGAAGGAAGAGAAGAATGTAGAGCATGGAAATTTGAAGAGTGCTTACATTTAATGAGAGGACAGAAAATAGGCGATGTCAAGGAACAAGCACTGAGGAAGCAGAGTAGGAAGTGGGCAGGAGAGTGTAGCAGCATGGAAATCCAGAGAGATGTGCATTTCACAAGAAACAAAAGGTGAACATTTAGAGTTTTAGGAATACTTAATCATCATTAAGAAAAAGGTAGTCTATTTAAAATGTTTATTTAATGCTAATGTCTCTCCCCTTTCATTTTTTAATGTTCTTTCTCTGTATTCCTCAAACACCACAAAGACTTCATAAACTCCCTTTGCTTCCTCAGTTCTCTTCTAAGCCCTGCAGTTCTTGGATGGTAGGCAGATGATCTAAATATTATCAAAGGGAAGACTAAAATAAGATGTGGGTGATATATGTGTATCTGGGTCTAGTGATCCCTGCCCACAATGATTCAGAACAGATCTCTGCTGTTCTGCATTGCATATTTGGACAAAAACTGAAAAATGCAGCCCTGTGTCTAGAAATGTTTTTCCATGTTTTAAAATACTTGAATCAATTAATTTTTCTATTTGAAGATTGGAGTCATATAAATGTAACCCTCAGGATAAGCTCCAGTTGGGCAAAAGAAACAAATCGCGCATGGTCAGTTCAGTGTATTAAAGGACTGGTACTGTTTTATGCCCGGGGGTGATGGTTTAATAATTTGTCTTTTATTCAGCTGGCTTAAAAATCTGCCTGTTTTTTTAGTTACTTCATATTATATAATAAGTCCATTTTAATGTAATATACTCTGTACCCCAAATGTCCCTAACCTTTCCAGTTTTTGAACATAAAGTCATATTGACATCAATAGTCCAAAGTTTCTTAACTTAGCTTGTGCCTCTAAGCTTCCTACTTTTGCCTATAGGCATTTACTTATTCTTTAGCATGTAGTCAACAGGCAGGATCTACTTAATCTTCCTCTTTTATTCTGATTTGATGTGGGCTGCTTGTGTCATTGCCGCCGTTTCTGGTGCCCACATGGGGATAACAGTGCCCATGTCTGAAGTGCTATCTCCCATTTTTGAGGCCACCAGTTCTTGGAATGCCAGGGTGGTCCTAGGCTCTAAGCAGAGATGAGAAATGTATCTTTTTCTTCCACTCTGTACCAATGTTGTCAACTTGGCCCCAGATGAACATTATTTGTGACCAGGGTCTCCAACAAAATATCTCCTCCATTTGTTGGTCAACAACCTTCTAAATAGTAGGAAAGAAGGATAGTAGAACAAGGGGTTAGGAATGGCAGAGAAAATATTCCATACTTTTCCTCTTTATTATCCTTATTTCTCCTACTTTTCTCTCAGTGTTCTATTGACCCATACTCAAATTCTTCCTCTTTCCTTGGCTTTAAAACAAAAGGTTTGTATATTTCAGTGGACTCAAAAAAGATCCTTGGGGTGGGCCTCTCTACACTAGAAGTGTCTGTGTCCAAGCAATTTATTTAAATGCCCTATAATACTTGCATAAATATAAATCATTTTATTATAAGATATAGATATATCTCAGTTTCCATCGAGACACCAAAGGCCAAGAGCAATTCAATAGGTACCAAGAGCCGTTCCATAAAACTGAAGGCTTGACTGCCTGCTCATGACATAATAAGGTATTGGGAAAGAAGTTCTGCTCGGGCTTACCCGCTCACTATCCAGTTCTAGGCGGACTATGAAGAAGCAAGCAAAAAGGATTATTTGTAAAAGTGTTACTTGTATCCTTTATTTCTTGTCCCTCCATATCTCTCAGAGGAGAGAGTGTTCTTTTGCCTTGACTTAAGCCAATGAAAAAAAAAATCTAAGGAGATTTCTTGGAGTGATTCACACAACTTCTTGGAGTTTGATGAACTTAAGTGTTATGAATCAGTCTTGGATAGTCTAAACGTCCTAAGTTATGACTAGATTGCCCTAAGGGCAGCATGGGGAGCAAGTTATATTTCCACCATGGAGGGGAGCTAGCCTGGGGTCACTGTCCAGTTCGACTGCCTGGAGGACCCTGGTGACCCCAGCAGAGGGGAAGAATGCTGGAACCCCAGGGCTATGAGACAAGTTGTAGCATCCAACTGAGGGGAAGCACTGACCATATCATGGGGACTGCACATAGAGGATCTTAAAGAGCCCACACAAACACCCAATGAAACAGACAGCCAGTAATTGCAACTGGCATTAAAGGGCACCAATGCCAGAGGTTCAACCTATAAAACAGCGCTCCTCAGTGAGCCCGGCTAGATGGGAAATAGCAGCTATTGACATGGGGAAGTGGTAGTCAAGAAGTATGTAGAAATTAACCATATACCTGTGTCCCTACCCACTCCAGATTTCCAGGCTTGTGGTAAGACTAATTGGAGGGATAGGAGAAGTTAAAGTTGAATATCAGTTAAAAATGTTGAAAATATTCATTGGGGATATATATATTTTTAATTATGAAGGAACTGAAAACATTCATGTGACCTGCCTGAGATTTCAACCAGAGCCAGAGAAAAACAAT
This sequence comes from Orcinus orca, assembly GCF_937001465.1. NCBI lineage: Eukaryota > Metazoa > Chordata > Mammalia > Artiodactyla > Delphinidae > Orcinus > Orcinus orca. Next base: position 69,782,939 of record NC_064575.1, read on the forward strand.
TTGCATAATATTTCACAAGGGGAGTTTGGTAGATGGAACAACGGCCTCCCCCAAATGCCCATATTTTAACCCCTGGCACCTATAAATACGTTGCATTACACAGTAAAGGTGAATTAAAGTAGCAGATAGAATTAAGGTTGCTAATCAACTGACCTTAAAATAGAGAGATTATCCTGGATTATCCAGTGGACCCTGTGTAATCACAAGGCTCCTTAAACGTGGAAGAGGGCGGCAGAAGAGTCAGCGTTGGAGTGATGTGCCGTGAGAAAGACTCAACAGACCATTGCTGGCTTTGACGATGGAAGAGAAACATGGGCCAAGGAATACGGGCAACTTCTAAAACTTGTGAAGAGGAAGAAAATGGATTCTCCCATAAAGCCTCCAGAACGAATTATAGTGATGTAAAAATGACTACTCTGGAATCTACTAGAACAAATGCACTGGTTTTCTGCAGACAAAACTTTTATATAGAGCTGTGCTAATAGCCATACTAGCAAAATGTATTTACTACTGAGCACTTGAAATGTGGCTAATCTGAAATGAGATGTGCTATGAGTATAAAACACACACCGGATTTCAAAGACTTGGTACAAAAAATCAGAATGTGAAGTATCTATTTTTAAATTGATTACATTGCTTAGTTTATATTACTATCTTAAATATGTTGGGTTAAGTAAAATATATTGTTAGAATTAATTTTACCTCTTTCTTTTTTTGCTTTTAAAATGTAGTTACCTGAAAATTAAAATTACATTTGTGGCTCACATTATATCTCTGTTGAACAATATTGATAAAGAGAAAACCCTCCTGGAAATTTTACAATTACACTTTACGTTTGTATGATCTGTTGCACTTTATAAACTTCTCTAATAAACACTTAATTCTTATAACTGTCATGTGTGATGAGTAAGGTACAGCTTATCACTCCTGGTTTTTAAAATGTGAAAACTGAGGGTCAAGTAATGTAAAAGACCTACCCCCCAAAATCACATAAGTAGCAAGTGACAGAGCTAAGACAAAATCTTGAAACATCTTTCAAACCAATACTTTTCTCCGCCTCTCCCATTCTGTAGGTGGTGGAGATTCCAGTGTCTCATCTAGAGTTCTCATTTTCTCCAGGGGAGAGTTACTTGAAGGAAAGAGTCCAAAAAACTTGAGCTGACGAGAAAGGAGGGTCTTTTTTTTATATATATATATATATATTATATATATATATTATATATATGTCAGCCTAAGTTTTTAGATGAGCATTCACAAAACTGAACTTTGTAACCCACTGTTTCTCATAACTTATTAACGCTTCTTTATAAAAAGCATTCTGCAGTCATGTGGGTTTGAGAAGCAATGGATTTAAAGTTGATTTCTTTTAACCACAGGGTGTTTAGATGCATTATTAATCTCTCAGAGGGAGTAGACTACAATTTCCAAAACTTATTTTCATAGACTGTGGTGTTCTGCAAAAGGCAATTTAGAAAATCTGCTCTACAACAAAAGGAAGATTCAAGGACAGGTCTGACTCTTAGCTCCTTGCCATGTGTGAGCCGATCTCCAGTGTAGCAAGAGGATCTGAAGGAAGAAGGGGCAGTTTGTTCCCCAGCTGAGATGCATTTGCTAGCTTTGGCCACTGTCCAGGACAAAGATGGATGTTTAAAAGTGATTTTTAAACTATAGAAAATTAGAATCAGTTCAGTAATTTGTTTAGCATCTTAATAAGATTTAAATACAGAGCCAGATATCTGTTCCTTTAAACCACAAGAACACGTTTGAGTGCTTGGAAGTATTCCCTGACTTTCTAAATGAAATTGTAGTAAAATGGGAAAAGGTCATGTAATGACCAAAAGTTCAGGGAGAGAGTTTGATATTTGAAACTGTTAGATTTGCCAGTATTAATGACTATCAGTTGGTAATAAGAAATATGAATTTCGTTTTCCAAAGCAGCCTTTCTCCAATTAAGTGATTAAGAATATGCCAAAAACATGTATTAATTTACTTGTGTATTTCCTTCAGACTAACCAGAACCAGATACAGAGAACAGAAATATCAGTAGGAAGAACAGGACAAGAATCTGTTTATTCAACATTTGTGCTGGCTTTTATTTTAGATGCTGGGGATTCAGTGGTAACAAAATAAGACTATACTCCAGTGGAGCTTACAGTATTGAATTTAAGAAATAAATATTGTATGTTTCCAAGTAATTTGTTTATTCATCAAACATTAAGAAAATGAATGAGCACCTCTTTTGTCTCAAACGCTGTACTAGGTATTGTGGACATGAAGAGAAAAAAAGACAAAACTCCTGTCATGGAGGAATCCACAAAATAGTGCAGGAAGCAGACAGGAAAACAGTTAATTACCAAAGGGTGTTTCCTCTTATCTAAACCTATTCCAGCCACATTTTTCTGCTACTCAGTAATCTGGCACTCCATTCAACCATCTGCCCAAACTAACTAGCTTGGGATCCTTGACCACTTTCTTTTTCTTATAACGCACATCCAAACCATCAGCAGATCCCATTGTGCTTCTGTCAAAATATATTTTTAAAAAAGCCGACCACTTCTCACTATGTCCAGTACTATAAACATGGTCTAAACCCTCATTATCTTTTGTAGTAATTTCCTGACTGGTCTATCAGCTTCCAATATTTTCTCTGTAGCATCTGTTCTAAATAGGGTATCCAGAGTGGTCATAGGATATTATTTCTCTGTTCCAAAGCTTCCTTTAGTCTGCCTCAAAGCGTTTATAGCAACCTGCTATGTTTTATATGCTCATCTGTTCATTTGTGTATTGTCTGTCTCCCTCCTCTTGAATTTTAAGAGGAGTGAGTCTGTTTTTAATATGCAAATTACCATTTCATTTATTCTCTACAGTAATTTAGCATGATAAATATTTATACAGTGTAAGCAACAGTGGTGTCACAGATGACGGTTTGGTCAGTTTGCCTTGGGTTCATATGGTAGGAAGATCAGGGAAGGTTTTGCAAAGGAATTGAAGCTTGTTTAACACGTCATCATCTGACTTCTACATCTACCCACTCTGCACAAGATCAACAGTAACCTCCTATTTGATAAAATATTTCATCATCACTTACCCTAAATAGCTTCTTCCTTAAAACGTCTTTCTTAGTTTGTTGTTCATGTATTTCATAAAAATATCTTGAGGGCCCACTGTATCCAGGCCATGAAGAATGCAATCATTCATGAGATAAATATGGAGGCTGTTAGAGTGCAGTAAGGTAAGGGCCATGAGGAGGCAAGTAAAGCGGACTATGCATCTTTGAGTCTTCTGTTTTATTTCTCCCCTCTTTCTCACCTGCATTCTACTTTCTGCTTAAAGTTCTGTGTTTCCCCAGTATACTTGCAAGCCCCCATTATCTGTAAAGTCAATTATTATGTGGATAGATTTTGAGTTTTAAATGTAACCACACCATACATCCCTACTTGACTCGGTCCATTTCACCTGCCCTACTGAAGACCAAAAACCTGTAAGTTCTATTCTCTGATTCTTAGAGGTGAAGCTGGAACCATTTTGCTTCACTAACCCACTGTGTAGTATGATGACCACATTGACAACAATGCTTATGGTTACAAACAAATACTAGAAGGGTAAGGCAGGTAATGTAAATGAGTGAAGCAAACTGGCTATGATAAGAGTAAGAAGTATGTAGTAGGGACTACAGTGACCTGGAGAACCTCTGCTCAATGACCACAGATCCAGGAGCTATCGTTGCCACATGAGCAATATAGATAGGTCCAGGGGTGAAGAGAAAACCTCATTTCTCCCTCCTCCAAATGGAGGAACCTTCTGGCCTCTCTCCCTGCTCTCTTGCACTGCTGCCTAGAGATAAGTGACTGATCAAGCTAGTTAAATCTGGAGGAGGACTGGACTTCAAAGCTCAGCCTCTTTCTCGCTTTTCCTCTCTGGCATTTGCCTGTGTGAGGAGGTGCAGGCTTTAGTCTGCTCCTGCAGTAGTCCAGTGCTACCTGTGACTAGGTGCGTAAGCCTGGCTTTTTCTGGGGTTTGGCATTAAGAAGCTCATTGTTTCTGCTCACCCAACTCACATCTTTCATCTTAGACATTGTGAGCATTAATGAGATATTTTGACCTTTGCCTTGCCTGCCTTAATCTTTTCTTCTCTCATTTTTCAATTTATTCATAAACTCAAGTGAGAAGAACAAGAGGTGAAATTTATTGGGTCCCCACAAATCACAAGGCTGTTGTTGTTTGACTGTATAATTTTTAAAGAGAAATCAAAAGTTCAGATTTTTTTTTTTTTGGTATGAAAAACTCCTGATTCTGAAATGTTGGCAAAGAACTCATATCTTTTTAAAATTTTGGGTGCCAATGAAATAGTATATCTAAGGGTCAATTTTCACCAGATGCCGCCAGCTTACATTTATACTCTAAACCCTGTGGTTTGGGGTCAGTACAAGTATCTTGGTTTCTGTCCTGGTCCCTTCTGATAAATCCAGTTCTCATGTGGAGTGTGGAGTTTAGATATGTAAACTACCCAGCCATCCCTCTCTAGCACCTTCTCCTGGAGGCCAGCCCTTATTCTCCTCATCCTGCTTCTTTTCCCAGCTACAAACTCTAGCTCTTCTTCAGTTCAGCCACAACACCCAGCAGCCTCCGGAATTATTTCTCCTTGGAGATGGCTATAGTCTTGCCTCATCTACCTGATCTGACCTCTTGGATCAATGATCATATATTATGAACCCTTAATCATAAAGATTTATATAATTTGCCATCACCACTCCTTTCCTGTAGGAGGGGAAAGTCCAGTTAACCCACATTCCTCTCCATTCCCAGATTACTCCTCTCTCCCAATCTACCTCTCATTGAGATCCCAAAATGCATGGTATTAACATGTACCCTGTAAAATTTGGGTAAATTCTATTTGTTGTTTTTTCTGTTTTTCCTACTTGGTATGTGGCCACTGATAGGAATTTTTTTTCCTCTTTCTTTTATCAAAGAGGAATCACTGATAGAAGGTATTCTAGGTTCCTTGTTCCCATTTCTCTTGGCACATTCTTTATTCTTCTTGCTTTCTTTCAAGTCACTGGCTCCACCGACAGTCTCTTTCCCTGGATCCCCATTCAGCCAATCTGATAGCATTCCTTAGGAAGGGCAGTCTGAATTAATTTAGTTTACTTGTGGATTATTTTCCAAAGCTTAGTCGAATCAATAAGACAACATCTCAGCCTCCCCTGGGACCACACATTTAGTCTTCGACCCAGATTCTTTGACTTTTTTCCAGCCATCTGTTTTACTTGGGCAAAGTGAGTCAGTTTAATGTCTACATGTTTTATCTTTCATCTATACTTTTGGCACCTTTAGTTCATTCACCTTTAACCCCAGAAGGGAAATATTTACCATCCCTCAGCAGCTGTTCAGTCCTCGAGGAGGAAGAGGAGAGTCTTGTTTCTCTTCCTATTGGCCTGTTCTCCCTTATTCTGGCCATAGCTAGTCCATCGTCCTTGCATTCTAGCTTGCCTGACACCTGGATGCACTGATTTGTACCTTGGAATGAGAATAAGAGCTTCTGAGTTCAACTCTTGTCAATTCATTTCTCAATGTATAAGAGTTCTGAATCCCAGTACATGGCCCAAGGCTCAGAGTCCAGAGGCTGGGCTCCACCAGTCATCATATAAACTACATCAAGTTGGACCTCACTTTCCCCATCTGTAAAATGAGAGAACTGATCTGTAACAGAGATCCTGAATTCAAATGTCTTTAGATATACACAGGTAAAGGAAAGCAGAAACTGCTAAGCAGAGAAACTGTCTACTCTAAGGCAGCTGGACATGACAGGGGTTTAAAACTGAGACGACATGCCCTGCCTAAAGACATTTGCTGGCTCAGCTAAATCTATCTGAAAGCTCCTTGGCTGGAGACTAACTTTGGCTGACAATTTGTGAATATGATACCTTGAGTCCCAACATTCTGTAAACCCTAAGACTCCCATGTTATAAGTGCTTTCTCCTGGATGATTTTCCCTTAAATAATATTTAAAATAGAATATTTGATATAATGTGATGGGAGATCGGATATAATTTTATAAATCATACTAGCCAGCCCTTTGCTCACAGATGGAGATAACACCTTAGCATGGAGCTGATTTATTAGTATGGAGCAATCACTAGAATAGGACCAGATATATAAACACATTGCAGAAAGGGTATAACAAAACTTTTGTGGCCTGAGAAAAGACACATTCTCAAAACACTGTTTGCTTATACAGAGTGGAATTTGGAGAAGGCTGCATAAAATGTGCAGCGATGACAGTGACTTCAAGGAAGATGAATATCAGCATCTCCTATACCTTAATCTTCCCCATTATTAGATGCTCCCTAATGGTTTGGAATGGACTTAGCTGGCCTGGCTAGGAAGACCAAAAGAAGCATAAGAAGTCTTATCCATACACTTTGTCCCAAACATGGGCCCAAAGGTTTTGGAGGAGGACCATATAACACAGTATGCTGAGGTTGTAGCCATATTGACATGGAGGTGTGCTTGGTGGACAGTGGCTAAGGAGGTACGAATGAATAAAGATTAGTACTCATAAAAGCCAAACCTCAAGGAATTATATGGTTAGTACAGGGATCTACACCAATGATATCACAGATATTTGTAGGATTGTGTTGAACAGTCTTCAATAGCAACACGTCATGGCAGCAAGCCGCGGTAGCAGTAGTGGACTGGTCTTACTCTCCAGTTCTCTCACTACCTTGCATTTGGAAGGACAGCTAATCAATCACCATTTAAAACACATAAGTGCAGCTATTCTTGGAAAATTCAGAATGGGAAATGTCTCCAGAGAGGGGAAAAAGACTTTGTGATAGTTTAGGAGTGTTGGTTAATAAGCAGAAATTTTAAAACTGAAATATGATGTGCCAATTATCTATTGCCACAATATTATTGTGTAACAAATAGTCATGGCATTTCAGTAGCATTCAGTAGTAAGCATTCTCACAGATTTATGAACTCACTAGAGTTCCACTGATCTAGGCTGAACTCAGCTATGCCACCTTGCTTCTCACTGAAAATTTCTGGGTCACACCTCCTCGAGAAATGGAAATAAAAACCAAAATGAACAAATGGGACCTAATGAAACTTAAAAGCTTTTGCATGGCAAAGGAAACCATAAATAAGACGAAAAGACAACCCTGAGAATGGAAGAAAATATTTGCAAATGAAGCAACTGACAAAGGATTAATCTCCAAAATTTATAAGCAGCTCATGCAGCTCAATATCAAAAAAACAAACAACCCAATACAAAAATGGGCAGAAGACATAAACAGACATTTCTCCAAAGAAGATATACAGATTGCCAAAAAACAAATGAAAGGATGCTCAACATCACTAATCATTAGAGAAACGCAAATCAAAACCACAATGAGGTATCACCTTACACCAGTCAGAATGGCCATCATCAAAAAATTTACAAACAATAAATGCTGGAGAGGGTGTGGAGAAAAAGGAACCCTCTTGCACTGTTGGTGGGAATGTAAATTGATACAGGCACTATGGAGAACAGTATGGAGCTTCCTTAAAAAACTAAAAATACAACTACCATATGACCCAGCAATCCCACTACTGGGCATGTACCCAGAGAAAACCATAATTCAAAAAGAGTCATGTACCACAATGTTCATTGCAGCTCTGTTTACAATAACCAGGTCATGGAAGCAGCCTAAGTGTCCACCAACAGATGAATGGATAAAGAAGATGTGGCACATATACACAATGGAATATTACTCAGCCAAATAAAGAAACAAAATTGAGTTATTTGTAGTGAGGTGGATGGACCTAGAGTCTGTCATACAGAGTGAAGGAAGTCAGAAAGAGAAAAACAAATACCGTATGCTAACACATATATGTGGAGTCTAAAAAAAAAAGAAAAAAGTTTCTGAAGAACCTAGGCGAAGGACAGGAATAAAGTTGAAGACGTAGAGAATGGACTTGAGGACACGGGGAGGGGGAAGGGTAAGCTGGGACGAAGTGAGAGAGTGTCATGGACATATATACACTACCAAATGTAAAATAGATAGCTAGTGGGAAGCAGCCGCATAGCACAGGGAGATCAGCTCAGTGCTTTGTGTCCAACTAGAGGGGTGGGATAGGGAGGGTGGAGGGAGACGCAAGAGGGAGGAGATATAGGGATATATGTATATGTATAGCTGATTCACTTTGTTATACAGCAGAAACTAACACACCATTGTAAAGCAATTATACTCCATTAAAGATGTAAAAAAATAAATTAATATTCAATGAAAAAAAAATTTCTGGGTCAGCTGCAGCAGCTTTCTTCTACATGTCTCTCTTCCTTCTTGGACTGTCAGGATAGCTGAGGCATTGTTCTTCCAATGGTGTGGTAGAGGGGCCAGAGAGAATATTCAAATGCACAAGTACATTTTAAGCCCTTGTGTCATGTTTTCTAACATCCCATTAGCCAAAGAAGTTACATGGCTGAGCTCAAAGTGAAGGGGCATGAAAGTATATCTTTCCAATAGAGGAACGAAAAGTTATATGGCAAAGGCATGAAGAATCAAGGCCAATAATTGAATCTACAACAGATGTGAACATATTTTGTATCCTGAATTGAGGAAAAGGGTTTATCAGATAATTAAAGATTTGGATGAGCTTCAAGGATTTATATGTTGCTTGTAAAATAAAACACATTGCTTTTTGCTATAGTGATATGAGGTTGACAAATGTATAAAAGATCCTATATGAGATGTGCGTTTATGTGCATATACACACACACATGCTTATATCAATTGTAAGTTGAATTCTATGGCAGATACTCTAACTGATCATCAAAGATCCATGCTTTTCCTTTTTTTAAAAAAATAAATTTGTTTATTTGTTTATTTTTGGCTGCATTGGGTCTTTGTTGCTGTGTGTGGGCTTTCTCTAGTTGCGGCGAGCGGGGGCTACTCTTTGTTGTGATGTGCGGGCTTCTCATTGAGGTGGCTTCTCCTGTTGCAGAACACGGGCTCTAGGCGCACAGGCTTCAGTAGTTGTGGCACGCGGGCTCAGGAGTTGTGGCTGGCGGGCTCTAGAGCACTGGCTCAGTAGTTGTGCCGCATGGGCTTAGGTGCTCTGCCACATGTGGAATCTTCCCAGACCAGGGCTCGAACCCGTGTTCCCTGCATTGGCAGGTGGATTCTTAACCACAGCGCCAGCAGGGAAGCCCCATGCTTTTCATTTAATTTAGAATTGTTGCTAAGAGGTGGATGCACACCGAGGAACCAGATTTTTTCTAGTCTTCCTTACTTCTAGGTGGTGCCAAGTGACTAGCTCTTGTCAATGAAAGGGAATAGAAGAGGGATAATCGAAAGCACAAGTACATTTGCTCAGGCCAGTTTAATTGAGAAGTGGAGGTCCCTTTTCCCCATCTTCCCAGTGAATGCAGAAGATTCTGAGCCTCTGTCTGACAACTTAGTCTCCAGATGAAACAACTGTAGGTCTTTGAATCTTGTGGAAGACTACCTGCCCACCAGGAACACTGACATACCATTAACAAGATGAAAAAAAGAGCCTCCACTTGTATTTGTGTTATAGCACTAAATTGGGGCAAGAATTTCTTACACCAACTAAAAATGTCATATGGAGAAGATGTGGAAGAGCCTCTTCTCACTGTAAAGAATTTATAGAGAAGAATAAAATAATCAAAGAAAACATTTACTGTGCAGCTACCATGTGCATGGCTCACAGCTAATATATTAAACAGTTAAATGTTTCAGACCTGTGGTATGGTCTAATGAGTTACAAGAGTGTAGTAGAAAGAGAAGCTGATTCTTCCATCATCTGCTACACTGAGCTGTGCAAATGGTAGATGAATGAGTAGTAGTAAAAATCTTCTATTTTGACATGGTGAGACATACATGAAACCTGTAGAGCCATGTTATACAAGTCAGTAACAGAATAAGTTTAGGACCCTTTACAACAGAATAGAATACAATAGACTAGAATGTGTGAATGAATTTAAACAAAGAAGGTGCCCAGTTATCTCAGAGGCAGTTCAAATGTAACATATATCAATGTTATAAAAGTTAAGTAGTTAGGAGGGTTGGGCCATCAGAATCCTGAGACATTGTCTTAGGAAACTCACACTTATTTGAGATACCTCAACCCTAGACAACAGATAGGTGTGACCATATTGAAGGGGGAAGGTTGTGGGTTATTGGGCTGTTGAGGAAAGTGTTAGGAGTGGAGCAGATATTTGCAAAAGAGGAGTGGTAGTGTAAAAAATTGGTATAAGTGGTGGTGTTGATAGATATGCTAGGAAGGAACTGTGCTAAAACTACATGTATAGCAAGATAAGAGCTAAAGTATTCTTTTTGTACTTATCTTTCTTTCCCACACTTTCCTGACTTGTCCAAAAGTACGCTTCAAGGAGAATTTGCATTTTTATAGGAGGAATGCAAAAAGAAAATGAGTAATCTTTTCTTATTTTTCTTATCCAAAATAGACAAAGGCAAGCACTAAGTGAAGTGGATGGACCCTACAAATACATGAACAATGTGTGTGTGTGTATATATATATATATATAATGTGTACACGGGCAGGATCAGGGAAGGTCTCTCTCAGGCTGAGACTTTGGCCGCAAACAGGAGAGTACTTGGTGTGTTACTTCATATAAATATTTTTCCAAGAACACAGCATAAGAAGTATCTGTTTATTCTGTTGGTAGCAACTTCAAGCTGAGACTGCCAGAGAGAGAGCTGGGGATTATCTTCTGTTTTCAGCCAAATAAACAGCTATTCCAGGCATTCTGATGTTAACCATTGCTTGTATGCTCTTTCTCTCTAGAAGAAAACCAGACAATTTGTAAATTAATGAAATGTGTCCCCACTAAAGCCGACCCAGAGGTTTGCTTGTCCTGAGTTCCCAGGGCTCAGGTGGTTTTATCATTTTGCTTTACAAATAAGAAATCAGCCAACTTCATAGAGAGGGATGACATCATTCTAAAAACAATGTAATGGAGGGCGTTCTCATTTCTCCTGGTCATGCCTTTGGCTTTGGAAACTCTTTTGGACCCTTCAACAGAATGAGATTAACTGTGTCAGAGAGGTCCTCTTATCTAGTAGAAGTTTGAATTTTAAAGCAAATAGCCCAATCCATTTTGTAAGAATTCGGAGAGGTTTCCTTGGAAGATAAAGCAAGTTCACTAAAACAGAATATGTGATATCCCTTGCTAGGGGAATTTTCCCTTACGCATAATTGGCATAGACAATATAGTCCCTTAACACGTATGTAACTGAGATAGATAGAATAGGGAGTAGCAGTAACCGGCTCCACTATTTTTCTTCATTCCTTCTATTAGTTTCCTATGGTCATTATAGCTTATTGACACTAACTTAGTGGCTTAAAACACATACATTTATTATTTTACATTCTGAAGGTCAGAAGTCCTAAATGGGTCTCAGTCCTATTTAGAAAAGTAGCCTGGATTTGGCCTGTGGGCCATAGTTTGCTAATCTGATATACTGATAAACTGGTGACTATGTCATAATCATCCTTGTGTTCCTTGAGCAAAAAATAATGTGCACACATTGGAGGCTCAGTAAATGTTATTTTGTTTAAACGATTTAAGATCTCTCCTCTAGAATATACCTGTAGTTTGGTACAGCATCTCTGGGCAGGCAGTTTCGCAATTGCTCTTAAAATTGGAACAAGCAATTGACTTCTAGGAACTTGTGGTCCAGCTGTATCCTGTTGATTCTTCTAAGAAATGCGAACAAAGGTTTTCATTGCACTATTGTTGTAATAGCACAAAGTTGGAGATCACCTTCATTTCTTTCAAAAAAAGATTTCTTAAAACATTTCTTACTGCTTTAATCAAGATGTTAAGAGAGTGTATGTATTACGTCTTTTGGGGGGTTTAAAAAGGATATGTGTGTATATTTCTATGAACATTAAAATTATTGTAAAGCTGTCCAATAAATGGTTAATACTTATTCTTTTTGGGTTTTGACTGGTGAACAGGAGTAAGGAATACTTTTACTTTTCAGTTTATATATTTTTTACTTTCTCTCCTATGTCCATGTATCATTTACAATGTAAAAAAAAAAAAAAAAGATAAATTTCCTTATGGCAGACTTCCGTACCACAAACTTATCTCTACTGGTTCATATGACCTTAAAATATTCGTATTCTCAGTTTCAATAAGTCTATAACTAAGACTACTCTTAACTGTTAAAGACAATATGAAAATGCATACTAATATATTCATTACAAATTATGACAAGTAAAAATTGATAAAAACTTTATTGTGTGGGAATAGCAGAATGGTAAATAACTATAAACCCACCTAATGAGAACATTATAATATTTAAAATTACACAGTGAAAAGCTTATAATATGGGAAATAGTTGTTGGTGAAAAAAATACACAAAATTATATATACAGTATCATGAGAACCATATTAAGGTAAGATATACCCAGAAAAAGGACTACAGAAATATATAACAATATATTTAATGTTTTTTTTGAGGCATAAAAGCAGAGATGCCTTTATTCAAAAATGTATAATGTTGTGATACGTTTCTTCTTACCCCTTTCACTTTGCTCCTTGCTTCTCTAATGAATCGTCTATCTCTAGTACGAGTTACACAAATTGCCAGGTGCAGGTCAATGGCTATATTTATGATAAGTGAGAGAGAAAACATTAAATTTTATCTCATTAATCCATGGTGATAACGAAACAGGGCATTTTAGATTGAAAGAAAAGAGTGTCATTGTGTTATACTAATGAGTAGCATGTTTAAAAAAGAAAAAAGAAGAAAATCTCACAGTCATTTCCTTTCATTTCCTACAACACCCACTCTTTCATGGAGTTTGTAAAACTGGGCCTGTTTCACTCTCTTCCTCCAAAGTGCATTTAAGACTTCCCAACTGCAAGGGAAGTAGTAACTTGTTTTTCAAGTATGAGATTCAAGAGGTAGATATCCTAGACCATTTGTAGCCCAAACCTGGCTCACTGTTTGTTGTTGTAAATAAAGTTTTATTGGGTCAGTGTCTGCTTATTTGTTTACATATTGTCCATGGCTTATTTTGTGCTATAATGGCAGAGGTTAGTAGCTATAAGATAGATTGCATGGAAAACAAAACCAAAAATATTTACCATTTGCCCTTTACAGAAAGGGCTTTTCCAACCCCTGTTCTAGAGATTTGGGCACAGAGGAGGTGGTAAATATTGTAGATTTATTAAAAATTAAATTCAATAATATATTGGAACAGAGTGACCTTGAATTCTTCTTTGCTATATATGATACTTCCCCCCTCTTTTGTTTTGTTAGGTTTCAGCCAGATATTATAAAATATTTAGAGTTCAAATCAAAGTCAATCTTATATAGTAGTAATGAGAGATGCAAATGGAATCCACTGCTAAAGGCAATTTTTTTAATGGTAAAATAATGACTCATAAAATGAAGATGGTCACAGATTTTAATTAAATCATTAATTAACAAGATTTTACAACAGTTCAAAGATGAATGCAAAGGACAAATATATAAACATCAGGAATACTGAAAAAAATTACAAATAGTTGCAAAACTGGTAAAATTGTTCACTATACATGGGCGATAATCAGTTGCATTCCACTGGACATAATTTCCATTTTGATGGATAAGAACCTTTTGCCTTATTATCATTTCTCTAAAATTTATAGGATTATGAAATAGCTTGAAGGCAATGAAAGATTGAAATAATCTGAAAGCTGATTCAGACAGTATACTTAGTAATCTTTTCGATTCATTTCAAAGTTTTTCACAGTTTTTCCCCTTTAACATAAAACTGAATATAAAATGCAACACTCAGCCTGATTACATAAATGCGATGTCTTTCTTCAGGTATATATGTTAAAAGTAGATAAAGCTTCTGACTGTCACACACTTGAGTAGTGGGGACTTAGCTTGAGCCTGCCTTGTGAACCCTACTAAGGATCAGAGGTGAATAGGTAGGAGGCAGTCTTACCAAAAATCTTATATTTGTGAACAAGTGAGAGCTTTCTTGGGAATTAACTCATCCTAAGGAAAGACTAAGCTAAGCACAACTTTGTAACAGAGAGGTAGGCACTGAAGAGGAGAGGTGATTCTGATTATGGGGGAAGTGTCTGTTTCTCTAATTTATCTCCTGGACACTCTCCCCACTTCAATTTTTCACATCAGGGTTCTGGTAAATTGGTAGCTGGGGAGGTAAAAAAAATAAAGGGAAGAAAATGTCATTAAATATAGGAGAATAGTTTGAATAGGCCATCAGATGCTAATATCCATAACGAGAGCATCTACTAAGTTGTCTAATATTCCATAGGGGGGAAATTGTATGTTGAAAATGTGGAAGAATGTGGAATATGATAGTATGCAAATTCAAGCAACCCAAATTGTAAAACACATGCTATGGTTTAGGTTGGTCTATGCTAATATGAAAATTGCAAATTTACATATTTCTCAAATTCATTCACTTCTTTCCATTTTCATTGTAATTATCCTAGAACAAACCACTATCTTCTCCCACTGGGACTAGGCAGAAAGCCGCCTCAGAGTAAAAGGAACAAATCATAAACTTAAAACTGCAGAAAACCTTTAGTGGCTTCCCATGGACTTTCAAATAAAGTCTTCACATGCCCTAGAAGACTGCACTCCATCTTGTCCATACTTGCCTCTCTATTCTTAGTACATCCACTTTCTCTCTTCCTTAATCCACTGTCTGTCTCTCCATCTCTCAGTAAATGGAATCTGCCTTCCTTTCTCCTCTCTCTGGATAGCTAGTTTCTCTGTTTAAAAATGAGTAGGAGATAGTCAACAGAAAGAAGGGGAAATAATGTACCAAAGTAAACTCCTACACCCAAGCTAGATGACGTGGTCCTGTGAAACTATACCATTCCTCTGCAGTTCGGCATTCTATTTCTTAAATATTTTTAATAATTCATATTGCAATTTCTGTTTCTCTATCTAGACTTTAAGTGTGTAAATGCAGGAATGCATGGAATTTAATAGGAAGGAATCAAGTGCAATATACATTGATAAAAATCAAAAGAAGATGGATTGGGAGAATCAACATTGTGAAAATGACTCTACTACCCAAAGCAATCTACAGATTCAATGCAATCCCTATCAAACTACCAATGGCATTTTTCACACAACTAGAACAAAAAATTTCACAATTTGTATGGAAACACAAAAGACCCCAAATAGCCAAAGCAATCTTGAGAACAAAAAATGGAGCTGGAGGAATCAGGCTCCCTGACTTCAGACTATATTACAAAGCTACAGTAATCAAGACAGTATGGTACTGGCACAAAACAGAAATATAGATCAATGGAACAGGATAGAAAGCCCAGAGATAAACCCACACACATGGTCACCTTATCTTTGATAAAGGAGGCAAGAATATACAGTGGAGAAAAGACAGCCTCTTCAATAAGTGGTGCTGGGAAAACTGGACAGCTACATGTAAAAGTATGAAACTGGAACACTCCCTAACACCATATACAAAAATAAACTCAAAATGGATTAAAGACCTAAATGTAAGGTCAGACACTATCAAACTCTTACAGGAAAACATAGGCAGAACACCCTATGACATAAATCACAGCAAGATCCTTTTTGACCCACCTCCTAGAGAAATGGAAATAAACACAAAAATAAACAAATGGGACCTAATGAAACGTAAAAGCTTTTGCACAGCAAAGGAAACCATAAACAAGACCAAATGACAACTCTCAGAATGGGAGAAAATATTTGCAAATGAAGCAACTGACAAAGGATTAATCTCCAAAATTTACAAGCATCTCATGCAGCTCAATAACAAAAAAACAAACAACCCAATCCAAAAATGGGCAGAAGACCTAAACAGACATTTCTCCAAAGAGGATATACAGATTGCCAATGGACACATGAGAGAATGCTCAACATCATTAATCATTAGAGAAATGCAAATCAAAACTATAATGAGGTATCATCTCACACCCGTCAGAATGGCCATCATCAAAAAATCTAGAAACAATAAATGCTGGAGAGGGTGTGGAGAAAAGGGAACCCTCTTGCACTGTTGGTGGGAATGTAAATTGATACAGCCACTATGGAGAACAGTATGGAGGTTCCTTAAAAAACTAAAGATAGAACTACCATACGACCCAGCAATCCCACTACTGGGCATATACCCTGAGAAAACCATAATTCAAAAAGAGTCATGTACCAAAATGTTCATTGCAGCTCTATTTACAATAGCCAGGACATGGAAGCAACCTAAGTGTCCATCACCAGATGAATGGATTAAGAAGATGTGGCACATATATACAATGGAATATTACTCAGCCATAAAAAGAAACGAAATTGAATTATTTGTAGTTAGGTGGATGGACCTAGAGTCTGTCATACAGAGTGAAGTAAGTCAGAAAGAGAAAAACAAATACCGTATGCTAACACATATATAAGGAATCTAAGAAAAAAAAAAAAAGGTCATGAAGAACCTAGGGGTAAGATGGGAATAAAGACACAGACCTACTAGAAAATGGACTTGAGGATATGGGGAGGGGGGAGGGTAAGCTGTGACAAAGTGAGAGAGTGGCATGGACATATTTACACTGCCAAACGTAAAATAGATAGCTAGTGGGAAGCAGCCGCATAGCACATGAAGATCAGCTCGGTGGTTTGTGACCACCTAGAGGGGTGGGATAGGGAGGGTGGGAGGGAGGGAGACTCAAGAGAGAAGAGATATGGGAACATATGTATATGTATAACTGATTGACTTTGTTATAAAGCAGAAACTAACACACCATTGTAAAGCAGTTATACTCCAATAAAGATGTTAGGGCTTCCCTGGTGGCGCAGTGGTTGAGAATCTGCCTGCTAATGCAGGGGACACGGGTTCAAGCCCTAGTCTGGGAAGATCTCACATGCCGCGGAGCAACTAGGCCCGTGAGCCACAACTACTGAGCCTGTGCGTCTGGAGCCTGTGCTCCGCAACAAGAGAGGCTGAGATAGTGAGAGGCCCGTGCACCGCGATGAAGAGTGGTCCCCGCTTGCCACAGCTAGAGAAAGCCCTCGCACAGAAATGAAGACCCAACACAGCCATAAATAAGTAAATAAATAAATAAATAAATAAATAGCCAAGCATTTGAAGCCCTTAAAAAAAAAATGATGTTAAAAAAAATTAAAAGAAGAATTTGAGCACTATCTTTTCGAGGTATCCTCCACTGTCATATATATAATTATACTCATATCCAATCATTCTCTGTGTGACAATGTTCTGCCTACTTTTACTTATGTTAGGTGTAGTTTCCCTGCATTGGGTTATATGAAAGCTCCTTGAATCACAAGGAGTGGTGGATGGTCTATAATGACAGAGTCTATTTCTTCATTTTTTCAGTACTGATATACAAAAAGTTTAGATCTTCTGGGGTCTGAGTGATGCTGAATCCTTTCTAGTTTCCTGGACTTTGCCGTAGAAGCAAATGTAGTCTCTGGAACGAAAGCCTTCAATACTTATAAGTGGGTATAGAATCTGAGACTTTGAGAGGAGACTCACTGGCCGGGTCAGGAGATGTCCTTTTGTAAATTCTAGGCAGGTAGAGCTGTGAATGCCACGTGACAGCCTAGAGATTCCTCTGGACTTGGAATTAGGCAATCCTGCTTCAGAAGAGCTTGAGGCCAGGGAGTGAGTGACCTTTGGATGGCCCCAGTTCAGGGACCAAGGATTCACAGGCATGATTTCTGCCAGTAGCAGGAAATCTGTTGGGACACTCTTGGTACAGCTGTGCCCTATACTCACCCATTTCTGAATTAAAAGAAATATTATGTCATCCAATCCTAAAATTGCAAACTGGCAGCATATGGGCAAGGATTGGGCTTCCAGATGTATTTTGTTCATCTTGTACAGTATTTTAAGAATTGTTCAGTCTCATATAGAAGAACGCAGAGGGCTACTCTTTCTTGGAAAATTAGATGAGGCCACGTTGTCACAGGCAGCAGTGGGACAGTGGTGGAGAGTAGCTGCCTCCCTCATGCAGGGGCCTCAGTCCCTGTTGGAATACATGGAACCCACCCAGTTCTTTTATAGGCAATTATTTTGTGACCCGTTTTCTAATCCAAGCATCTCATTTCACAATGAAAAAAAAACCCATCTCTTTCTGGGGATAGTTTTGGGGAAGGAGAAGTGGAGTGAGATGAACTGGCCACAGTAACACAGTGCAGATTTGGGGCTGGAGTCCCAGCCCATTTCTCTCTCTACCATAGCATAGCATACTACGGGTATCTCCATTAGGGCTCTGATGTATTAGCGGGTAGAATACGGGATGCTCCCACTCAAAGTTATCTCACCAGAGAGGTACCTTTCCTAAAGTCACACTGCTTATAAATGTATAAGGGTGACTGGTGTTGGAATTATTTCTACATCCCGCATAGTACCTAACAGTGCAAATAAATAGTACTTAGGAATGTAGCTGAATTAGATTGAATAGTGTAAAAAAATCATAATTAGGAATTGAATTAAGTTAGACTGAATACCCTGTGTAAAGTTTGTCTTATCAGGAAATTTTCTTCCTACTCCTCCTTTTCATTTGGTTACATTGGATCCAGCCAAACACATTAACCAGATGAGCAGGGTTATACATTGTTTTCACAGGAAATCCTCCCTTCCTCCTTCAGTTTACCTAAAAGGATGAGAAGTGGGGAGGGGGGGTTGCCAGTGTATACATACACATGCCGATGTATATATTTATCCACCACGCATATCCATACACACATATGTCTCTAAAACAATATGTGCTCACTGCAGCATCTGGCTTTCTGTGAAGTCTTGACCTATGCTCCCTCACAGCTGTGTTGGCTCAGAGTTTAGAGTAACGCTTACAAGACTCCCTGAAGAACATATGTTTCTAAGCAATCCCCTAGTTCTCTATCCTTTTTTTGGCAGAGGGAGTCATAAAAGGTTACTCCCTAGGACCTTGTACTGGTAGCCCTGCTTCCCGGAAGAATTTCTTATGGTTCAAAAATCATCCCCAAAAGACTGAGTGTGAAAAAGCATGCTCTGTAATCTCCCTATTTCACCTTCCCTCCCCAGCTTGTGCACAGAAGAGTTGGTAATGTTTTACTTTATAGCTGCTTATGCTCTTCTGATTGGCTGCTTTGTCCGGAAAAAGGAATTGGCAACTTTGGACAAGAGTGAGTTTCTTAGCCTCATTATTTCAAAGTAGCAGATAAAAGACTTCAGTGGCAATCCAAGACACTGGTTCATCTTCAGCACCTTGGCTGCCACTTCCACAAGTGCTGTCTTTGTAGACCTGGGTCTAGCTTGGTGGGTTTTGGGAGGTCCACCTTCGTTGAAAATGGTCTGCCAGTGTTACTTGACATACCTTCTCTGCACCTCAGGTGGGAATCAAACGCCATGAAAGAACAGATGCTCCAGTTCCTGCTCTGCTTTTGTTTGGGGGGAAAATCATGTATTTGATGTTATAAATGGCTACATGGTAATATAATTTTAACAAATTAAAAATATATTTAAGACAGTGTGCTTAGGAAGGCACAGCTGGGCCTCCCAGGTTTTATAAGCTGGGTGATGTCTTAACATTACTCGAGACATTTGGATTCCACCAGCTGAGAGCTATGTAATGACTGCAGGGGAAGGGAAGGAAACTCATCAGTCCTATATTCACAGCTTGTTGGATTTCGCACGTTTAATCCACCTCTTTTCTCCGCTCTCCAACATCTTCTCTAGTCTTTCCTAGCCCAGTAAAACACTTGGAGTGTTCCTTAATTTCTCTTTCTCTTAGAAACTACATTCATTTAAAAAAAAATCCAGTTGGCTTTATCTGCAAAATATAAACAGACTCCAGTAACTTATCAATGCTTTCACTTCTATCTGCCTTTTATCACAGCTCTGGAGAAAGAATTAAAAAGAAATGAGGCATCACATTTAGCGTGGACTTTTTGCAGTCAGCATCCTAACTGATCTTGCTTCCAAGTCACCCTCAAAACCTACTCTTCAAACAGTAGCTAGAGGAATCTTTTTAAAAGAGAACGCAGATCATGCTCTTCTCTATTCACAATCCTCCAGTGACTTTTTTATGTCGTTCAGTGCAAAATCCCAAGTCTAAGTTATGGCTTCCAATCCTGCAGGTTACTGAGTCCCCATTTCTTCTTTCACCTCACCTCCTGGGTGTCAGAATGACTGCCTTCCTCTTTGACTAAATTTAGGTCACTATTAAAATACCACCTCATGGGCTTCCCTCGTGGCACAGTGGTTGAGAGTCTGCCTGCCAATGCAGGGGATGTGGGTTCGTGCCCCGGTCCGGGAAGATCCCACATGCCGCGGAATGGCTGGGCCCGTGAGCCATGGCCGTTGAGCCTGCGCGTCTGGAGCCTGTGCTCCGCAACGGGAGAGGCCACAACAGTGAGAGGCCCGCGTAACGCAAAAAAAAAAAAAAAATACCACTTCATCAGAGAGACCTTTTGTGACACACTGATGTATACCCTGCCCCTGCTCTCCATTCCCCCAGCCTGCCTTTTTTTCCCCATAGCATGTAAGACCATCTGTCATATTATATATTCACTTGCCTACTTGTTAATCTTTTTTATGCTCTCACCAGAAAACACCTTTTATGAAAAGAGGGACTCTTTCATTCACTGCTTTACACCCAGTTTTTCATACACTGACAGGTTCATAGTGAGTGGTGAGTTAATATGTATGGAATGGATGAATGAGTTGGATTGGCTGGGTTGGGGAAGGGAGACTCACAGAGCCAATGGCAGAGCTGCCAGGAGAATATGCAGGATGCTTCTTAGCCCAGGTCTGGAGAATAAGGAAGGTGTCTGCAGGGCTGAAATTTAGACCTGGAGAGGTCAAAGCTGGTAAAGTAGGACCAAATTAAGTTACCAATCTAAGGACTGTAAGATAGTAGCCAGAAAGAGTATAGAGTAAAATTGGCCTGCTGCTGAGTTGATTTTCACTGAGCAGTTACTATAAACGTGTATTAGTTTCTTAGATCTGCCATAGCAAATTACCACAAGCTTGGTGGTTTAAAACAACAATAAAAAATGTATTCTTTCATTTCTGGAGGATAGAAGTCTAAAATCATAGTATTGATAGGGCAGTGCTCCCTGTGAAGGCTCCAGGGAAGAATCCTTTACCTTTTCCAGCTTCTGTAGGTGTGGCTTCACCTACAGCAGCAGAATTCCAATTTCCATCTTTGTCTTTGCATGGCCTTCTTCCCTTGGTCTCCATGTGTTTTCTCCTCTTCTTATAAGGATACCAGTCATTGGATTTAGAGCCCATTCTATTCTAGTATGACCTCATTTTGACTTAATTATATCTGCACAGACCCTATTTCCAAATAAGGTCCCATTCTGAGGTTGCAGATGGATGTGAGCTTTGGGGGGGACACTATTCAAGTCACTCTAATGCTCAAACCCTTTATATGGTTTATATCTTCACAACTCTTTGATGATGAAATAAAATTCATATTTTAAGGCAAGACAAGAAAGACTTAAACATAAAATTTTTCTCGGCCCATTTAGGCTTCCTCCCTCCCCTCTAGTGTGCATCGTGCATCTGTATTATGCATTAACCAGAACTCCCCAGTGGCAGAAATACCTGCTCAACTATAAAGATCAATTTTTCTTCTTCTGACACCAGCCACGTAACTCCTTTCCCAGTCCTGTAAGGGGTCACAATGACCCACCACTTGCCTTGTATGTGCAGACATTCTCGGTGAACTTTATATAAAATGCCAATATATCATTTTCCTTAAAGATAGCGAACGGTGCAGGACAGACTGAGTTAGCTGACCTGGGGAGACACTGGCTGCGCCTGATGAAAGTTCTTAGCTTAAATACTTACTTATGACCTTAGTAATGTTACTATATTACTTGTATTCTGCCTTTTACAAGATTATTTTTACAAGATTATTGTTTTTTGCATTACCAAATGTGTGACTGAGACTATGATAAAAATAATGATAATCAAGCAACTTGAAATGATTGACCAAATACATAATTTTATAAGATCAGTGATTGTAATAGTGTAACTCTAGATATGGGAAGAAGCAACTAGAGGGATCCATGTCCTGGACCATAACAGACTAGTAAGACAGGCGGTCCAGAGGTTTTGGCTACTGTTAACAGGACCTAGTCCAGTAATAGCACATTGAGTGGCCTATCAATGAAATCCTCGCCTGACCTGGGAATGAGTATTCCTAATGCCATGGGACAAACTGGTTATGAAACACCTCCCAGAACTTGGTCAACATTAAGACCAAAAGGGAGGGAGTTCTAAAATAAAGAATATTGCCCACGATCCAGTTCTACAAGAATCAAGTCATTAGTCACTGCAGTCGCTGAGCTACAATACACCCTGAAAGAAATTCAGAGCAAAGATCAGGTTGAGGCACTTTGTACTCTAGGAAAACTGGCAAAACTGACCCTCAGATATTTTCAGGAGAAAATTTTGTGAACCCAGTTTCCTCCATCTTCCCATACTTCGAAAAGCTCTAAAACCACTAAGATATCTATTCCTCTCGAATAGAGAAAGTTGCCCTCTACCAAGATGTGTGTTGATTGCCTATACCCCTTCTCCAAAGTCATGTATTGTATATATACTGGTTTTCCCCCTTACCTGTAGAGCTTTCTGAAAGACCGCCTCCTGGGTTATAATCCTCAGCTTGGCTCAAATACAATTTTCCATTTCTTTCTTAGATTGACTATTGATTAAATTTTTTGTGACCTTGAGATAGATACTATTATGGACAACATTTTACAGACACAGAAACTAAGACCCAGAGAACTTCGGTAAATTGCCTAAGGCCATATAGCTAGAAAATGGATTCAGATCTAAATATATCTGACTCCACAACCCATCTAGTTTGATCCTTTGACTATACCATGTTGACTCCAGTCCTTACCACAATAATATGTTCAGAATATATTTGATGGTTAGGAAAGTTCTTATTTTAATAACCATGTATTTAAAACCACGGAACTGTGCCACTTTGCAAATACAACCAACACTTGTAACCGCTCATAGCACTTTTACAAGTCACTGGACAAACGTCCACATGTCACGAAGATGGGAGAGACCCAATCCGAGGGTTCTCTAGGCCTGAGATCACTGTACAGGGAAGTTCTCACTAGGGGTCTAGAAAAGAGGAGGAAAGTTTAGACAAGTCTGAGGAACCACTGCAAAGATGATCTTCACCTTGGACAGAGTGTGAAACCGAAGGCAATTGTCAAATGAGCTAGGACCACCTCGGGATCAGCTTTAGGCTAGATCGCGCTCAAAAAGAAACACAAATCATCACAGCACAGCAACTGGCTCATATCTGCTCAGGATGACGTATTCACTGTGTATGGGTTTACTTGTAGTAAGAAGACAAAAAAATATATATATCATATCATGGTTTTTTCCCTGACCTTTATAAATAATGTGCACTGCAACTACAAGGAAAATTTTTCATGATTTTCCCTGTGAAATACTCTGCAACTATCTAGCCTGGGAATATATTTACATCTGTGATCTAAATTCTCTCCCTGGTTTGCATTAGCTTTTACCAAACCTCTGGCCTAGAATTTATCATTGGTCGAAAGCCAGCTGGTCAACAAGAACATTTAAGAGTTTGTCCTTGTTTTGTTTCCTCTTTCTAGGAATTTAAACACAAATGAGACATTTCAATGTTTTGAGATGGCATCTGTTTCTTTCTGCAGCTTCTCTCTCCTCCACTCCTTTTAGCTCTTCTCCCCTTACCCTGCTTCCCTCTCCTCCTCTTGTTTCCTTTCTCTTTCCTCATCCTTCTTTTTCTCTCTTCTGCCTCTTCCTCTCATCCCTGCCACTACCATCTCTCTTTATCTCTCTCCCCTCTCTCTCCAGCCTTTCTTAATCATTTTGATGTTTGTCAGATGCCTGTGGCCTTATTAAGCCAGGCAATTAGTTTTTTTTGGTCTAATGTCTTGAAAAATAATTTCCGCCAACTCACTAGCTTCCAGTGTGCGTTGGTGCCAAGAACATCCAGAGTGTTTATTCTGCTGAGAAAATTAATTGTGACTTTCAGGCACAAACCCTCTCAACTTCCCTCCCAACTCCTCTGGCCTTTTGGATAATCCACACCCAGCCTTTCTTTCCTCGCTGGTATTTCAGAGATGTTCATCTCTTTCTTGCTTCCTCAGTTACCCCCTCTATAAGGTTTTTTTTTTTTTCCTTCTTTGCCTAGAAACGTTCTAAATATCTCTTACCTTAAAAATCTCTCCCTACCTTTCCTTTCCTTCACTACCATAATTCTTGAATTAGTAGACTTGACTCTCTGTCCTCTCTTTCTCACTTCTTTTTTCCCTTTATATGCTAAATACTAATTTCTGCTACCCCTTCTTCAAAACTCACCACTCTTCAAAAATGGCTTTTGCAAGGGTAATCAAGTACCTGTTGTCAATAAATCTGGTAGTCTTTTTTCCTCTCAAAGTAATACCACTTGAATTTTCTGCAGTTTAATGCTTTTATTGACCAATCATGCCAACTTTCTTAAAGGTATTTCATCTCTTAGCTTGTACAACAGACTTTCTCCTGGTTCTTTGAAATCTGTGTGCTTTATAATTCCTCCTCAGGTTCCTATAGCACTTTATTTAATTTGTTCCATTCCCTCAGCTTTCTTTCTTTCTTTTTTTTTTTTTTTAACATCTTTATTCGAGTATAATTGCTTTACAATGCTGTGTAAGTTTCTGCAGTATAACAAAGTGAATCAGCTACACATATACATATATCCCCCTATCCCCTCCCTCTTGCATCTCCCTCCCTCCCACCCTCCCTACCCCACCCCTCTAGGTGGTCACAAAGCACCGAGCTGATCTCCCTGTGCTATGCGGCTGCCTAAGCTTTATTTCTGATGATGCCATCCTTGATTGCTTCTCCTCTCCTCTCCTCTCTCCTCCCACTGGTTTGTTTCAAGTGCTTCCACACCTTCAGTTATCATGTAGATTCATGTTCCCTAAGTACAGATCTGCACCAAAGGCACCTGGAGGGTTTGTGAGTCTGGGGACTTTGGGAAACAGAATTTTCATAGACATAACCTGCCACAGTGGCAGTAGCTTTGGGTTGTGGTAGGGGAGTGGCAAAATGGAGGAAGGTATGCACTTTTCAGACGTACCTGTGAATTTCTAGACATACCCGATGAGAGGTGGGTAGGGATAGCAGGGAATTTCTAGCTGGCTGTATGTGCTTTGAAGAATGGGGCAAGAAATTTAGGATATTGTTTACAACATGATTTCATAGGCACCTACGGTTTGGTAAAGCTTAGGTAGAATCAGGTCACATTGCTACTTTTATAGATATGCAAATCGAGTGCTCTTGGAGGATTTCAGTGTCAGGGCAGCTCAAAAGCATCTTGGCTGCCACCACAGTGGACAGCTCATAAACTCCTATGAGGAGGGTTGCTGATTTTCCAGCTGGAGCTGCTGCTTCTAGGAAGGTTTGTGACAATGTCAAATCTTGGATTGCAGGGCTTTGTTTCTCAAGACGGGTTGGGGCTTGTCTACCATTGCCAAGAAGAGAACGTGGAGTGGGACTCAAGCCTTCATAGGAAGTCCATTGGAGATGAGTCTGTGCCCGGGTGAGTTCACCTGTGATGGCCCTGCACAGGTGTCTGCTGCTGATCTTGTCTTCTTGTCAGTTATTTGTTTTTGTTGGGGTAGTGATTGTTCCTTTGATTCCTAGTTTTTGTTTTATTTTAACTAGACTTTGCTCACTGACACTGTGCTTCTAACATTAACCCCATTTAGACTTGGCATCTTCTATAGTTACCTAAGTAACTGCACTTTATTTTGCTAGTGCCTCAATAAATGGAGATATTCTGCTGAAAAATGTTATTTCAACACAAGACCCAGGACTTTTCAGTGGCCCTAATTAACACCTAGGATATAACACTCCTTATGATCTTACAACTATAGTTGAAATTTCTCTAGTTTCTGTGGTTCTCAAACTTTAGGGTACATTACAATGTGTATGGAAAAACACATATTCTTGGGCTCCAACCTTAAAGTTTCTAATTCAGTGGACCTGGGATGGGAAGTGAAAATCTGCATCTCTAGTAATTTTCCAGGTGAAGTTGATGCTGCTGGTTTTGGCATTATGCTAAGGATAACTGCTCTAGTTTATGAAGTTCCTTGGAAAATGTTAGAAACCATTGTTATCTCAGGTAGTAAAGGTTATACAGAGAAAACTTTTAAACAATTTTTTTCTTTCCTTTCTACTTTTTCTTCTCTTTTCTTTATGATTTTTTTTCTTTTCCTTTCCCTCTCTCTCTTTCTCCATTTTTCCCTTCCTTCCACTAAATCCCCACAGAACATTTTCCTTCTGTCCAGCCAGGTACAGAGGAACCAATATCCGTTCATTCCTGGCCTTTAGACCCATCAACAGAAGATTCCTAGAACTCAGAAAAATGATAGGTCCAAGTGAAACTTTTGAGGTTTTAGATCCAAGATCAATTAGTTTGATTTTCAAAGTCAAAGTTACTGCATAGTCTTTAGGAGGGTTTTTGCTGTTGAGAGCAAATTTACCCTGAGCTTTCGAAACAACTTAATTCAAGGCTGGGAATCTGAACATGCTAAAATTCAAAACAGGATCCTCCAAGTTAAAACACATGCAATGTCAATGAACCATTTCTTGAAAAGTTACCCTTTGGCCTCTATCTGTTCAGTATAGTAAAGCCTTGATTAATCCTATGAAACCCACCAAACTGAGCCATTAATTGCCCAGATTTTTTTTTTCCACAGCATCTAAAGAAGGTCAATCTGAACAAACAAACTAATTTCAGAGATTTATTTAAAAAAATAAAAATATGGACCTTTGGGCCAGTTCACACTAAACTCAAGTTCTTACATCTTCATATATAATTTTGGGCAACAGAATTCAGAGTTACTAATACTCAGAAACACTGAACTAAAGTTTCAAGCTTTAAAGAAAAAAATTACCTGGATTTGACTCATTATTAAAACAAATAAACAAAAATAAGTGAGAAGTACTGGTGTAGGGGCAACACGGAGCTATGAATAGCATCCTTGGGACTGAACTAGTATACCTTCCCAGGGTCAAGTCCTCCTGCCACGGCCTTGGATATATTGTTGAATCATCTTTTCTGGCTTTGGATTTAATATCATTTATGACAGTATTATGAATGTCAAAAAGTATTGTTGTTGATAACCCTTTGTAAAGTGTAAAACACTGTGGAAATTGTGGTAGACATTTCTGAAATGGCTCCCAGAAATCTCACCTAGTGGTATTTATGCCCTTGTCTAATTGTCTTCTCTTGTGTGTTATCTAGACATAGTGACTTCTTTCTAATAAATAGAATATAGCAAAAGTGATAGGATATCACATTTGAATTAAGTTATAAAAGACTGTGACCTCTCTCTCTCTTTTTCTGCTTTTCTTTCTTTTTCTTGTTTACTTGCTCTGATGAAGCAAGTTGCCATGTTGTGACTTACCCTATGAAGAACCCCATGTGGCAAGGACTGGAAAGCTTCCTCCAGCCACCAGCCAGCAGGGTACTGAGGCCATCTGTCAAACAACCCATGAGATATTGAATCCTCCCAATAACCACATGAGGGAACTTCAAGGTTGACCTTTCCCCAGTTGAGCCTTTTTTTTTTTCAATTAAAAAATTTTTTTAACATCTTTATTGGGGTATAATTGCTTTACAATGGTGTGCTAGTTACAACAAAGTGAATCAGCTTTACATACACACACATCCCCATATCCCCCCACTCCTGCATCTCACCGCCACCTTCCCTATCCCACCCCTCCAGGCAGTCACAAAGCACCGGGCTGATCTCCCTGTGCTATGCGGCTGCTTCCCACTAGCTATCTATCTTACATTTGGTAGTGTATATATGTCCATGACACTCTCTCACTTCGTCCCAGCTTACCCTTCCCCCTCCCCATGTCCTCAAGTCCGTTCTCTACGTCTGCATCTTTATTCCTGTCCTGCCCCTAGGTTCTTCAGAATGATTTTTTTTTTTTTTTAGATTCCATATATATGTGTTAGCATACGGTATTTGTTTTTCTCTTTCTGACTTACTTCGTTCTGTATGCCAGACTCTGAGTCCATCCACTTCACTACAAATAACTCAATTTCATTTCTTTTTATGGCTGAATAATATTCCATTGTGTATATGTGCCACATCTTCTTTATCCATTCATCTGTCAATGGACACTTAGGTTGCTTCCGTGACGTGGCTTTGTAAATAGAGCTGCAATGAACATTGTGGTACATGACTCTTTCTGAATTATGGTTTTCTCAGGGTGTATGCCCAGTAGTGGGATTGCTGGGTCGCATGGTAGTTCTATTTTTAGTTTTTTAAGGAAGTTCCATACTGTTCTCCATAGTGGCTGTATCAATTTACATTCCCACTAACAGTGCAAGAGGGTTCCCTTTTCTCCACATCCTTTCCAGCATTTATTGTTTGTAGATTTTTTGATGATGGCCATTCTGACCGGTGTGAAGTGACACCTCATCGTAGTTTTGATTTGTGCTTCTCTAATGATTAGTGATGTTGAGCATTCTTTCATGTGTTTGTTGGCAATCTGTATATCTTCTTTGGAGAAATGACTGTTTAGGTGTTCTGCCCATTTTTGGATTGGGTTGTTTGTTTTTTTGATATTGAGCTGCATGAGATGCTTGTAAAGTTTGGAGATTAATCCTTTGTCAGTTGCTTAATTTGCAAATATTTTCTCTTATTCTGAGGGTTGCTTTTCATCTTGTTTCTGGTTTCTTTTGCTGTGCAAAAGCCTTTAAGTTTCATTAGGTCCCATTTGTTTATTTTTGTTTTTATTTCCATTTCTCTAGGAGGTGGATGAAAAAGGATCTTGCTGTGATTTATGTCATATAGTGTTCTGCCTATGTTTTCCTCTAAGAGTTTGATAGTGTCTGGCCTTACATTTAGGTCTTTAATCCATTTTGAGTTTATTTTTGTGTATGGTGTTAGGGAGTGTTCTAATTTCATTCTTTTACATGTAGCTGTCCAATTTTCCAAGCACCACTTATTGAAGAGTCTGTCTTTTCTCCATTGTATATTCTTGCCTCTTTTATCAAAAATAAGGTGACTGTATATGCATGGGTTTACCTCTGGGCTTTCTATCCTGTTCCATTGATCTGTATTTCTGTTTTTGTGGCAGTACCATACTGTCTTGATTACTGTAGCTTTGTAGTGTAATCTGAAGTCTGGCAGCCTGATTCCTCCAGCTCTGTTTTTCTTTCTCAAGATTGCTGTGGACATTCGGGGTCTTTTGTGTTTTCATACAAATTGTGAAGTTTTTTTGTTCTAGTTCTATGAAAAATGCCATTGGTAGTTTGATAGGGATTGCATTGAATCTGTAGATTGCTTTGGATAGTATAGTCATTTTCACAATGTTGATTCCTCCAGTACAGGAACATGGTATATCTCTCCATCTGTTTGTATCATCTTCAATTTCTTTCATCAGTGTCTTATAGTTTTCTGCATACAGGTCTTTTGTCTCCTTAGTTAGGTTTATGCCTAGATATTTTATTCTTTTTGTTGCAGTGGTAAATGGGAGTTTTTCCTTAATTGCTCTTTCAGATTTTTCATCATTAGTATATAGGAATGCAAGAGATTTCTGTGCATTAATTTTGTATCCTGCTACTTTACCAAATTCATTGATTAGCTCTAGTAGTTTTCTGGTAGCCTCTTTAGCCAGTTGAGTCTTGAGATGTCTACAGCCACAGTCAACAACTTGATAGTTCAAGGAGAGACTTAAAGCATGGGATCCACAAAATTTACTGCCATATTCCTGCACCATAAAAATAGTGAGATAATAAATGTGTGTTGTTTTAAGCAACTATGTTTTAGAGTAATTTATTATGCAGTGATAGATAATCAATACAGAAATGAAAGGTGTTATAATTTGAAAATTTGAAGCTTTCTTGGGGAATAATGATAGCCACTTGGTTGCATTTTTGTAAATCTTAAATATAATAGCAATAATTACACATCAGAAGTGATTAGCATGGTGCCAACTAATAGCAAATGTTTAACTAATGATATTCATACTTAGCATAAATCCTGTCTCTGAAATCTTTCTTACTCCAATGGTGGTACTATTATATATCCACACAGACTCTAATTTGTATTTGACACAGATCAGAGAAGGTTTTGCTTTAAGATGGATTGAGAGGAGTTTTCGGTGGGGATACATTGCTGAATGAAATGGCACCTCTGATGCTTTGAGCTTCCCCTCGTGACTGTTCTCAGAGTGGGAGCACACATCAGCTGTATTTGTTAAAAGGAAGATTCTTTAACCTTGTACCTCTATATGCACCTGTTACAGTAATTGATGTATGGCTTGGCAGAGGACTTGAACCGATACGTCACAGATATCGTGTGTGTGTGTGTGTGTGTGTGTGTGTGTGTATGGCTAAGAAACACTTGAAAAATACCCAGTATCAATATTTAACAGGGAAAGACAAACTAAAATTACAACAAGATGCATACCCACCAGAAAGGTTAAAACCCACACTAATGCTGTCAGAAGCTCTCATGTATAGGGAAAGGAAAAATAGTACAACCACTTTGGAAAACTGTTTAGCAGTTTCCTAATAGAAGCAGTTAACTTTAGCAGTTAAAGCCACAGTTACTCTATGATGTAGCATTACAACTTCTAAGTATTTATCCAAGAAAAATACAACCATACGTCCACTAAGTTTGGTACAAGACTGTTCATAGCAGCTTTATTCATAATACCTAATCAGTTCATCATCAGAAAAATGGTTAAACAAACTGTAGAATATTCATATCATGGAGAACTACTTAACAATAAAAAAAAGATTCAGCCTAGCAATATGAACCTCCACAACATTAGGCTGAGTGAGAGAAGCAAGATGCAGAAAGAGTTCTTACTTATGTACCTACTGTATGATTACATCTTGATGATATCTTAGAAGAGGTAAAACTAATCCATGGTGATAGAAACCAGAACAGTGGCTGCTTTTGTGTGTGAGTGGAAGGAACAGTGGAATTGATTGGGAAGGGGCATGAGGAAACCTTCTGGGATGATGGAAACATTTCCTATCTTGATAGAGGTTTGGGATATATGGATGTCTGCATTTACCAAAACTGATGGAACTGTACATTTAAGACCGATTTATTTCACTTTATGTAAACCATATCTAAATGTTAGAGATATTGACTTTGAGTAAATGCAGGCTTGTGTTGGGTTTTGAGAAGAAAGAGAAGTGTGTGTGTGTGTGTGTGTGTGTGTGTGTGTGTGTGTGTGTGACTTATCTTGCAATCATGAGAGAAACATTATGGTGATTAAATAACCTTGCCCACTTGGGGAAAGAATGAAAACAGATAGAAGGCACTAAATATAACATTTTCTTACCTTAAAAATTTTCCTAAAAATCCCTTAAAAGCATAAAATGTTTTTATTAGGGACACATAAAGATAACAATATCAGTTTTTGCTTTGATCTAGAGTCTTATTTGGCAAGTGTCTGAGTGTCAGGTGGAATAAACATGACCAGGTTGCTCTACATTATGGGAATTGACTGTTCTGCAATCATCTGAAAAATTTAAACAACCCAAATGTTACCACTGTAGTTAAGCCCAAAATGTCAATGTCATCTTGCTGTCTTGTAACCAAAATAAAAAATCACAAACAATTTTTTACCTTTAACATTAATTTGGTCACAGTCACGTAAAGGTGCAAAAAAAGTTTTGCTCAATCAGCTTGCTTCGGTGGGCTATATAGATATAACACTGTTGCTTAAGACACTATGTGTGAAAAAGTTATATTTTGAAGACATTGATTTCTTCCCTTTGTAGTCTTATGATCCAGTGCTGGCTGTGGCATTATTGCTGTGCTTGCATCGATGCTAGTGGTTTACCATTAATGGAAGTATTCAAATGTCTGTGGGTGGACTCAAGAGAGAAGATGGCAACAGATAGCATGTGGTTAGTAAAACAAAGCCGAATACTGTGTAGTAGAAACCCAAGCCCAACCAAAATAGATCTTTCCATGGAGAAAGTGGGTTTTTTGAGCCTCAGCTGTTATGTTTAGTCTGATTCTGCAAGATATCAAGGAACAATGCTTGGATATATTCAGCTGTGGTGGGCATTTGTGGCATTTTTTCCTTGCTAAAGAAATAATCTCTGGGTACTTGCTTACTATTATTACAAGCTTAATTAACTGTGGGTTCTGGTAGTAGAATCAGAATGTAGGATAGGAATTTTAAATGGAAAGCAGTCAATCAGGACAAATATTAGAGTTCAGTAAGCAAGTTTATACATTGATTAATACTTTCTTTTTAGTAGCCACAAGACTGTGATTAATATTATTCATTGTTGAGTATTGTCCATTCATAGCATTATGGCAATTGGGCGAACTCTGTACTGGGAAGTTGAAGAAAATACAATGAGAGGTAATTCTGAGTACAGGCATACCTCGTTTTCTTGTACTGTTTTATTGGTCTAGCTCTTTCTTCTTCACAGGGATGGAGAACTATAGTATCGATAATCCCCACATTACTGCTGCTTAATTAGCTCTGATGAACTCCAGTCCCCAAGAAATATTCTTTTCTCATCGTCTGTTGTCATTAGCAGTGACGGGAGATGTAAGACTCTTTTCTTAGATTCTTGAATTTTCGGCAGAGCATTATGAAGGGAAAAGTCTTTTTAGTTTAATGTTTATTTGGATATAGTTATCTCAAAAAATAACCAAACGTTTCACAAGTCTGGACTTTTTTGGAGGGGATTAAAATGTACTTTATAGAGAGAGTCCAGGTAGTAAACATCCAAGTATTGAAAATATTTAATGGGAGATGTCCCTGGCACTGGGAAATTATTTAAAACTATTTTCATCCTGTCATTTCATTTAGTGTATCTCTATTGAATGGATCATTTGAAACTGTCAGAGTTCTGTGAAACCCACTAGGGACAGCCTTTAAAGACCTCTTAATTATGTAAACTGAGATCACTATAGCTTGCCAAATAACACAGTACTTATTTAGAAAAAAAAATTCCTCAGGCAAGAGCACCCAAAATATAAAATCTTTTTCTCTCCACTGCAAGAACTGGAATTTTTGCCTGAGGCTCATCTTTTTTTTTTTTTTTTAACATCTTTATTGGAGTATAATTGCTTTACAATGGTGTGTTAGTTTCTGCTTTATAACAAAGTGAATCAAAGGTCCCTTTGTTACCAATCACCAGCTGAATGAATTATGCTTTTTTTTATAATACAAACCAAATCAATCCGTTCCAAAATGAAGGGCTTATTTTTTCTCTGATTATTTCTTCACTTTGTAACCCATCTTGAAGTTCATCTCATTACCCTCATCATTATCAAAACCATGTATTGCCGATGGGCAGTATAGTTACAAAGAAAGGGAAATAGGGAACAGATTACTCAGAATGTAAAAGAACATTTGGTTGACTAGGACGCTAATTGATTTTCACTGAACTCTCCCTCCACCTTTTGGTTTTATATATACTGATTTTGTTGATTAGGTCATTTCTCCAAGGGAGAACAATTGGTGCCAGAGGCTCATTAAAGACGTGGTAGCACATTCAAGGATGAGGGGTTTCTTCAATCCTTCAATCAAAGAAATTGAGGACATAGTGAGAACTAAGGAAAGGAGGAAGGACACTGCTGATTAATACAGTGTTTCAGAGAAATCATCAAAGACCCAGGACCACAAATCCCTTAAGCACATTGATCAGATATTGGCGGGCACATTGCTAAGAAAGAATTTAAAATCTTCATAACATTTGTGGCAATTACTGTCTTGATTCTTTTTTTTTTTTCCCTCTCCAGGAGTAAATGAACTGATTCTAAACACAAGGATTAATTCCTCTAAATAATGCCACTTACTCCTTGGAAATCATGGTGTATTGTCCTGCTTCCTCTAAAGCAGGGTTTCTCAATCTTGGCCCTATTGACATTTTAAACTAGATAATTCTTTGTTGTGGGGCCTGTCCTCTGCATTGTAGGAAGTTTAGCAGCATCCCTGGCTTCTCCCCACTAGATGCCTATGTAATAGCTCCCTAGCTGTGACAACCAAAAATGTCTCAAGACACTGCCAAATATCCCTTTGAACATAAATTCACCCCCAGTAGAGATACGGAGGAAGAAAATACAAATTATAAATTATACCAGCCAGTCTATTTTATGTGTGACTGTGTGTCTTAAATGAAGAGCACAACTGATAATAATTTATTGGGTTCCTACAATGCCCCAGTCACCGGACAAACATGTTTTGTCGAGGAGTATTTGGTGGTTAAAAGCACACAATTGAATCCTATGGCAAACATAAGCAAAATGAAAACATAGGAAATTCAGTCCTATGAAATGAATCATAGGATTGAAGACAAAGCTAAAGAACCAGATGTCAGAAAGACAGGGACCAATGAAGCTCCTGTCCTTTGGAAGTTTCTGTGTTCTAGGTGAGGACATGATGAATTATCTCAGGGTACGTGCATTAGGAAGTCATCTTGAACATTATTTTCAGTCTCAGTTGTCACTGGTTTTGAGATTCAAATTCCATGAAGAAAGCCTGACATCCTAGCCTGGGTCACCTGACCATCCATTGACCAGGAGCAGATGGCCCCTTGACTATCGTGACTTGAAGACCTTACCTAATGGGGCAAAATTAGGTACTATCACCCCCGGAATGAATGTATTCTGGGAAGAACAATGACACTGTTGCTATTCCCTTCAACAAGGTTGGAGAGTAAGTATTATCATTATTTACAGATGAGGACATTTCAATTTAGTGTGTAAGTAATTCACACGAGGTCACAAAATTAGTAAATGGTTGAAACAAGATTGAAATTCAGATCTGCTTGACTTTGAAGTCTCTAGTCCTTCCTGCATGTCCCACTGTTTTTATATTTACAGAAGTTCTTAGTCACCCATCTATTTGATTAATCACACTGACAAATAAATTGATGTTTATTGAGGGCCAATGAGATCCAACTTCATGGTATAAAGTGAATATACTATAAACAAATTACTAGGTAGTTCTAGCTCAGGAGAACCTGACTCCTAGTTGGAGAGACAAAGTTAACCATGAAGAATTGAGAAAATAAAATTGAATGCCAAATTATGTGATGCATATAGGTAAAAATCAAGGAACATATATATTAAGCTACTAATTACTTCAAAAGAAGGAGCTGGAGGAAAACAAGGCTGACATAAATTAGTTTTATTAGGCAGTATTATAAAGGAAGTAGGACTTGAGGTAATTAATAAATGACTTTTAAATTTAAATTTACATCAACCTTGAAACAAGGTATATTAGTTTCTGAGGGCTGTCATAAGAAATGACCAGAAATTTATTCTCACAATTCTGGAGTCCAGAAATCTGAAATCAAGATGTTAGGGCACACTCCACCAGAGGCTCTAGGGAAGATTCTGTTCCTTGCATCTTCCAGAGTCTGGTATCTGTCAGCATTCCTTAGCTTGTGGCCCCATCACTCAAATCTCTGCCCCTGTTATTACATGGCTTTCTCCTTTTGTGTGTATGTGTGAGATCTGTCTCTGCCTCACTCTTATAATCACTCTCGTCATTGGATTTTGGGATTACCCAGATAATCCAGGATGATCTCCTCATCTCAAAATCTTTAATTTAATTATATCTGCAAAGACCCCTTTTCCAAATAAGTTGACATTCATAGGTTCTGGGAATTGTAAAACGGACATATTTTGGGAGCCGCCAATTAACCCACTGCACAAATTTTGATTTGCCTTTTGGCTGTGTCCTATAATTCTGTTTTTGTTCCTTGGGGAGATACAGCCCACAGACTTAGAGAAAGATACAATATAGTAATTAAGTTCACAAATTCTGGAATCAGGGAGTGAGTGTTTGATTTGCAATTCTGACACACACAAGCTGTGTCAATTGGGTTGTTATTGACCTCCCAAAGCCTCAGTATCTCATATGTAATAATCATCATAATAATGTTTTTGAGTGTTTATAATACACCAATAACTGTGCATTCATTACACCTATATTTA
This sequence comes from Orcinus orca, assembly GCF_937001465.1. NCBI lineage: Eukaryota > Metazoa > Chordata > Mammalia > Artiodactyla > Delphinidae > Orcinus > Orcinus orca. Next base: position 69,818,950 of record NC_064575.1, read on the forward strand.
ATCTGAAAATAAATTCATTGAAGCAGATATTATCAATGTCATCATCTTAATGAGGAGGAGGCTGAAGCATTAGAGAGGTTAAGTAACGTGTCTAGAGTCATAAGCTGGTAAGTGGCATCAAACTCATATTTATGAACTATAACTGTCTTAATATTAGGTTATAACAATACCTAACTAGAAGATTGCTGAAGGTATTAAAAGAGATACCGTCTGGTGTATGAGTCCCTTAACAAGTAGTCATTGTTAAAACTAAACCATAACACCTCACCAAAGAAGATATACAGATGTAAAATAAGCATATGAAAAGATGCTCCACATCATATGCTCTTATTGTCCTTGATACAACCATAATACCTATCAGAACAATGTTTTCCAAGAACTGGTTTTGTTGGAAGCCTTGTGGCTTAACAGATAGTCAAAGTTCATAGGGTGAGGGAGTTAGATAACAAACATGGAAGAAAGTGTGGGGAGGCAGGAAGAGAAGGCAATGGGAAAACAGGAGATCCTCTGTCATGTTTGTTTTAGTCCTTTTACACGTGTATCGAGTACTTACCACATTCTATACTCTGCACTAAATGTTTACATGCATTGTCTTTACAGTCTTTGCATCAATCATTGAGGATGGGGATGATTTGCTGGCATTTTCTGTGTAGACTCCAAGTCCCACACTGCCAACCAATGAGCAAATATCTCAAGAAAAAAAGCAGTAGAGAATGTGGGGCTAACGTCAATATATTTCCCTGTGCTTCAGGATATTTACCCTTCAGGTCCTAACTGTCTTGGCTTTTCTCTGATGTCTACAGTTAATATTTTGTATTTTATCAATATTTTGTAGTTGTTCTCTGGTAGAAAAGTGCACTTGAGATAAACACCTCCATTTTGCAGAAAAGGGAACTGAGGCTCAGAGTAATTACCTACGGTGAGGCAGCTAGCAAGCAACAAAGCTAACATTACAACCCAGAACTCTAATTCCAGTAAGTATACTTTTAGCTCATTGTTTTCACTGAACTCACTGGACACTTGCAAGCTTCAGAATATAGTGTACACTTTACATTTTAATTGGATATTTTTGTTAAATAAAGGAGTTAGTAGTTGATTCAATTCTCCCATAAAACACAAATACCACTGCAAAATAGTATCCTATGTTAAAAGACTTTTGCCTTAAACCATTATCTTTTTACTTACTTGTTCTATTTTTAAATTACATCAGCATAAAAATAAAGCATATTCATTCAACACAGTAACCTATACTTAGTGATAAACATTAGGCAATTCTTAAACAAACACAAGGAATTACTAGGGCAACTGAAATAATATAAGCTTGCAACATGCCAAGAGGTCACATGCATTGAAAAAGAATGGGAAAAATGAGTCTGTCTGTATTGTTTACTGCCACTTTTGTTGAAATAAACTCTGGATAGGCAATTTTTCCTGTGAGGAACTGTGGTTTTGCTGGTGGTTTTTTATGAATCTGTGCAGCATATAATTGATGGTTTTTCAGTTATGAAGAGAATTACTAATATGTACCCAAACACACTATATGAGGGTGAGAACATTCAAGCACTGACTAGAAAATTGGGAATTTTCAAATATAATAAAGAGAGGAAGAATTTGTCTTTTAAAATTTAATTTATATACAGTTTCTATCATAGGTTAATTTTTAAGGCTTTTTAAAAACAGTTTTAGGTTCACAGCAAAATTAAGAGGAAAGTACAGGGATTTCCCATCTCCCTCTTGCTCTGGACAAATGCATAACCTTCCCCATTATCAACTCCCCCAAGAATAGTATATTTCTTACAATTGATGAACCTACGTTGACACATCATATTACCCAAAGTTCATAGCTTACATTTCAGCTCACTTTTGGTGTTGTACATTATACAGGTTTGAACAAATGTATAATGACATATATCTATTATTACAGCGTCATACAGACTTTTTTCACTGTCCGAAAAATCCTCTGTGCTCCACCTATTCATCCCTCCCTCCGTAAACCCTGGAAACCCCTGATAGTTCTACTGTTTCCATAGTTTTTCCTTTTCCAGAATGTCATATAGTTGGAATCAAGGAACATTTATAACCGAGCTCAGCAAACACTTAGCATTTAACTTGGGAGTAAGGTTAAGCAATCCCCATTAATGCCACTTAGAAGTTCTAAAATATGATTGCAAATTTTTTGACACCCTCAATTGAGAGGTGAGGTCTGTGTCCCCTTCCTTTTTATTTGGGGTGGTGTAGACTCATTTTTCACTAGCAGAATGTAGTAGGAATTACACTATGTAACTCCCAAAGCTAAGTCAGAATACAGTTTCTACTTGGTTCTGTTGGAACACTCACCTTTGGAGTCCTGAAACAGTGTGGAAGAAGTCTGCCACTCTGTGGCTACCATGCTGTGAGGAAGCTCAAGCAAGAAAGGCCACTTGTAGATTCTCCAACTGATAGCCCCAGCTGAGGTCCCAGCTAATAGTCAGCATCAACCACTGGGTAGGTGAATTAAGATACCTCCTGATAATTCCAGCTCCAACTGTCCTGTCACACCCAGCCATTGAGTTTTTTTCAGCTGAGGCCCCAGACATTGTGGAACTCTCTCTGAATTGCTGAACTTCGAATGTTGAATTTAATAAAATTGTTGTTTCATGTTGAAAAGTTTTGAGGTAGTTTGCTATGGAGCAATACTAATGGAAACAGTTATCAAACTCTCTTCTCTTCTGCTCCTAACTCTTGTGTTAGTAATAGGTTAGGTGTTTAGGGAGGTAACTGACTTATTACAACACATCAAAGGAACTATGGGTTTGGGGAGAAGAGGAACCAGGAACTTTCCCTGTCTTCATCTGGTTCCTCTTCTCCCCAAACCATAGTCAATGGTCCTTTTCTGATCTACTCTTGCTGTCTTGTTAGTCTCAGCTAGTTATAGAGCTTTAAGTTCCCTCTATATGCCAGTGAACTAAGTTTATAGCTTCAGCTTATATCTGTCTCTCAAACACCAGACTCACATAACAACTACCGTTTTAAAATCTCCTCTTGGATATCTAAGATTTATCTCAACCTTAACATGTCCATAACTGAATTCTGTACTTCCACCTAAACTCTGCTCCACTTACAGCCTTTCCCATCTCAGATGATGATCATTCCATCCTTGAAGTTTTTCTGGCAAAAACAGAGTAATCCCTGATGTCTTTCTGTTGTTACTCCTACATAGAATTTACAAGGAGATCCTATCGGTTCTACATTTAAAATACATTCACAGTTCAACCAATTCTTACTTCCTCCACTCTTACTACCTTAGTCTGAGCATCATTATCAATTGCCTTAATAGTGTTCTTTTTAGTAACTCTGATCTGTTTTTGCCTGTCCTATAGCTTATTCCAAACATGGTGGCCAGAGTGCTTCACTCCTCTGCTTAAACCCTGCAATGGCACTCCTTTTCACTCAGAGTAACAGCCAGAGACAAGACAATGGCCTTTAAGTATCTCCATGACCCTCTATCATCACATCTTTGACCACTAACTTTTTTGTTGCTACTCAAACATTCCAGTCACTTTCTAGGGGCTTTACTAAGAAACTACTGGCTGTTTCTTAAGCCTGGAATAATCTTTTATCAATTACCCACATAGCTAACTCTCAAAATTCTTCGAGTTTTTGTTCAAAGGTAATCTCAATGTGGTCTGATATGACTGTACTGTTAAAAAGAGTCTGTACTCTCTTGACATTTCTTATTTTATAGGCTTGTTATTTGCCCCTTAAGTGTTGGAATTTCCCGGGATTTCATTCTTGCTCTATTTGTTTTTCCTCTCTTCATGCAATTTCTAATGACTCCCAGATACGTATCTCTAGCCTTAACTTCTTTCCAGTGTTTATGTGCTGAACATACAGAAAGATCTTTAAGGAGAGGTTTGCATTAAATATCCTTCTACACCTCCCTCCCTTTCATTTCTATTTTCTGGACCCCTAATAGCCAATATTCCTTCTTCCAGTCAATTTATATCTAGCTTATCTAGCTAATATCATCCTCCTTAATATGAGTGCCTCTCCTGAGGAGCACTTAAGCCTGTGCATATCAAATGGTGAATCCTTATTCTTGTGGATCTGTGGTAGTACTGAGGCTACAAAAAAAACCAAAAAAACAAAAACCATAACTTTGACACATATTGACAGAGCATAAATTATTCTCAGTGAAAAAATGTTGTTATTAAAATATTGTTTCTATACTAAAACTAACATAGGAAGGAAATATTATGCTTAACAGTCATCTGAGAAAAAAATTTATTTAATTTCTTTTTCTTAGGAGTACTTCTCTGAAGAATTAAGAATAATAAGCTTATGTTATTAGTCCTATCTGGAGTGATGTGCATGGTAATTTGGGATTCCTAGGGAACAGCACAACTTTGAAGCAATAGGACTAACTCTCCATGATCAAAGAATTTCAGGCACCATAGTTACAGATAGGAGAGAAAACTTTAGTCAGTTTTTCTCGCAAAACATAGGACTCAGTTCTTCCTCTGAACATGTATAATTGAGACCTGGCAAAGATAAATAGCAAACAATTTAAGTTTTAGGAGTAATCCTAGACCTCTCTTTCCCTTGCCTTCACACCCTCTAATGTGTAGTCATTCAACTCCATTTTTTTTTTGGAGTTTCACATCTGTCCTCTCCTATCTACTCCAATTGCTATAATCATAACCCAAACACTCCTAGATCTTCCCTGAAACACAGCACTGGTCTCTAACATCTTTTCCCTCTTTTTCTAGTGTCATCTGTTCTAATCTATTATCTACACTGACCACAAAATAATTTTTCTAAAATGCTAAGCTCCTTTCAGTGGTTTTTCATTACATACAATGTAGATCCAAACACTGGTGCCACATAAATTTGCTCCGTGATTTTGCCTCTGCTGTTTCCCTCATCTTCTCTGTCATTGTTCCTTCACACGCCCTCGACTTCAGCCCCAGTGCTGTGCTTCATAGATCTGTGGAGCTGCTGGGCTTCTTCTCATGTGATTCACTATCCACATTCTACTCATTTTGTCTGGATGACCCTTTCTTCCTCCTCTCTCCTGTAATAGCTTAATAAATACAGAGGCCATATATATTTTCTAAGTGGGAAAGATAGGAAAGCAGGAAAAGAATAAAGGAAGGAAGAAAGGAAAAAAGAAAGCAAAGAAGAAAGGAAGGAGGGAGGGAGGGAGGAAGGAAGGAAGGGGGGAAGAAAAGTATCAGAAAAATGTTTTATTGTAGAGTTAATCATGGGAATGACATCTCTGTCTTTTCTGATCTGGGCTTTTCTTTCTGCAGATATTTTAGGCTCCCGTCACTTTACTACTCTGGAATGAGAATATTTATCTGGACAGTAGGGAAGCTGCAAAACTTCTTTGGCTTCTGTGGTTGTGGTTATTTCTTTCTAAATACATAGGGGAGAAACTTCAGCTAGCTGCTGCCTGTGGTGTCAGCTACACTGTTTGAAGTCCCTGGTGAGGAGACAGCTCGATGCCACAGTGGCAATTAGGAGCCACAGAGAATTGTTAGCTGAACTTGATGTTCTAGTTGGCAAGTTTAACACATACTCTACTCCCAGATAATTGGGTAGCGTTATGATCACATCATACCACCAGCCCTGTCGTTATTATAGATGGGCTTTTTCATGATAAGAAGGAATGGGTAGCTTCCTCACAATTATAATTTTGGCTAGACTAGCTTCCCTTCCTCTTAGGCTCAAAGTGAATTAGCCATAGAAATACTGACATGTCTGAGAAATTTATTTCACTTGGATTTTTTTTCCAGGTTTGACATAACTGGCTTCATATCTGCTTAAAGAAGGAAGCATTCATGCCCAATTTCAGCTTCTTGCTGTTAGGAGTATAGTCGGTTTATCATCATTTCAGTGTCAGAAATATCTCAGTGACCTGAAATATGCAGAGATAACACTACTTTTTTTACTTAGAGTAAGAAAGCTGGAAGGAATCTTGAACATTGCCTACTTCAAGTTCCTCATTTTATTTTTAAGGGAGCTGGAAAGCAGAATGGTTCAGTGACCTGCCCACAATCACACATTAATCAAGTAGCAGAAGAACTAGGATTAAGTTTCCAACCAGCTTTCTTTTCAGTTCATTGTGTTATAGCCAAAAGTTGTCTAAAGCACTTAATGTTTTCTTGTTTTCTCAAAATGAAAATATCATTATCTGATGATAAAAATAATACATTTCCATCATAGAGGATAATAATATACTTAATGAATGTTGACCAAAAAGAGTGAAGCCAGTTTTGAAGATAGGTTCTAATGATGTGAAACAGGGTTTTGTCCTTAGCCTTGTTCTGTTCAAGATTATTGACAGTGTCTTGGATGAAGGGATAAAACGTATGCTTGTAAAATATGTAGAAGATATTAACCTGGGAGAGAGAGGCAATGCTGTGGTTTGCTTTAAATAATCAAATAATGGCTAATGAGGATCTACTATGAACCAGATAGAAATTAATCTTCATAACCGTCCTACAAGGTAGCTATTCCGTATCAGTCATGCCCCAGTCAGGAAACCAGAATCACACTAGGTATTTTGTCGAGAAGAATATTGAGAATTGATTTATCTGAAATTTGAAGTCTGAAACAGCAAAAAATGAAACACTGAGATAACACAAAAAGCAGCATTCCTTGCTAGGCTGGAGAAATAAAGGGAAGGGATTGGGGTTTTCAGAATCTAGAAATGCAAATGAGGGACTTGCAGAACCAGAATCCAGACCTCTGAGGAGAAGTGGGTACTCCTCCTCCTCAGGAACTGGAAGATGTCCCTGTGCGAGCTAAGGACTCAAGCTTTAGGGGAGGGAGTGCCAGCTGGCTGATGCAGATCCCTCAAGAGTTTGGAGGAGGGCCCTTGTAGAGCTAAGGCTCAGACCTCTGAGTGGGGGTGCTGTTGGCTGCTGCTTACAGCTCTGAGAAGGCGCAGTAAACTGGTTCCGGGCGTTCCAAAGAAACTGAAGACCAGAACCAACTGCTGCTCTTGGGAGAAGGGTGTGGCTGGTCTGACGCTGAACGGAATGGCAAGCTCAAGGAGGATATCCCTCTTCCCTCGTCCCCTCTTCCAGTTCCCTCTAGTGGCCCCTACTGACAAAACATAATAGGAACCCAACAAACAAAGGAAAATGAAGTTTTCAGTCTCAGCCTCTCATCACAGTATAAAATACAGAGGGGAAAGATTTTGTCATTCACTTAACTTTCAATAAATGTTGAGTACCTACTATGTGCCAGGAATTACCGTAGGTCTGAGTTCTGAGGTCTGAAACCTCGTTTCTTTTTCTGTGAAATGGGGATATTTGTGCCTCCCTCAGAGAGCTAAAGATTAAATGCTGTACATTTATGATAAAAACTCCCCAGAAAGTGGGCAAAGAGGGGACCTACCTCAACATAATAAAGGCCATATATGACAAACCCACAGCAAACATCATTCTTAATGATGAAAAACTGAAAGCATTTCCTCTAAGACCAGGAGTGAGACAAGGATGTCCACTCTCACCACTATTATTCAACATAGTTTTGGAAGTCCTAGCCATGGCAATCAGAGAAGAAAAAGAAAAGGAATACAAATTGGAAAAGAAGAAGTAAAACTGTCACTGTTTGCAAATGACATGATACTATACATAGAGAATCCTAAAAATGCCACCAGAAAACTACTAGAGCTAATCAATGAATTTGGTAAAGTTGCAGGATACAAAATTAATGCACAGAAATCTCTTGTATTCCTATACACTAATGATGAAAAATCTGAAAGAGAAATTATGGAAACACTCCCATTTACCATTGCAACAAAAAGAATAAAATACCTAGGAATAAACCTACCTAGGGAGACAAAAGACCTGTATGCAGAAAACTATAAGGCACTGATGAAAGAAATTAAAGATGATACCAACAGATGGAGAGATATACCATTCTTGGATTGGAAGAATCAATGTTGTGAAAATGACTATACTATCCAAAGCAATCTACAGATTCAATGCAATCCCTATCAAATTACCAATGGCATTTTTTACGGAGCTAGAGCAAATTATCTTAAAATTTGTATGGAGACACAAAAGACCCTGAATAGCCAAAGCAGTCTTGAGGGAAAAAAACAGAGCTGGAGGAATCAGACTCCCTGACTTCAGGCTGTACTACAAAGCTACAGTAATCAAGACACTATGGTACTGGCACAAAAACAGAAACATTGATCAATGGCACAGGATAGAAAGCCCAGAGACAAACCCATGTACCTATGGTCAACTACTCTATGACAAAGGAAGCGAAGATATACAGTGGAGAAAAGACAGTCTCTTCAATAAGTGGTGCTGGGAAAACTGGACAGCTACATGTAGAAGAATGAAATTAGAACACTCCCTAACACCATACACAAAAATAAACTCAAAATGGATTAGAGACCTAAATATAAGACCGGACACTATAAAACTCTCAGAGGAAAACATAGGAAGAACACTCTTTGACATAAATCACAGCAAGATCTTTTTTGATCCACCTCCTAGAGTAATGGAAATAAAAACAAAAATAAACAAATGGGACCTAATGAAACTTCAAAGCTTTTGCACAGCAAAGGAAACCATAAACAAGACGAAAAGACAACCATCAGAATGGGAGAAAATATTTGCAAATGAATCAACGGACAAAGGATTAATCTCCAAAATATATAAACAGCTCATGTAGCTCAATATTAAAGAAACAAACAACCCAATCCAAAAATGGGCAGAACACCTAAATAGACACTTCTCCAAAGAAGACATACAGATGGCCAAGAAGCTCATGAAAAGCTGCTCAACATCACTAATCATTAGAGAAATGCAAATCAAAACTACAATGAGCTATCACCTCACACCAGTCAGAATGGGCATCATCAGAAAATCTACAAACAACAAATGCTGGACAGGGTGTGGAGAAAAGGGAACCCTCTTGCACTGTTGGTGGGAATGTAAATTGATACAGCCACTATGGAGAACAGTATGGAGGTTCCTTAAAAAACTAAAAATAGAATTACCATATGATCCAGCAATCCCACTACTGGGCATATACCCAGAGTAAACCATAATTCAAAAAGACACATGCACCCCAGTGTTCATTGCAACACTATTTACAGTAGTCAGGTCATGGAAGCAACCTAAATGCCCAATGACAGACGAATGGATAAAGAATTTTTGTACATGTATACAATAGATTATTACTCAGCCATAAAAAGGAATGAAATGGAGTCATTTGTTGAGACATGGACGGATCTAGAGATTGTCATACAGAGTGAAGTAAGTCAGAAAGAGAAAAACAAATATCGTATATTAATGCATGTATGTGGAACCTAGAAAAGTGGTATGGATGAGCCAGTTTGCAGGGCAGAAGTTGAGACACAGATGTAGATAACAAGCGTATGGACATCAAGGGGGGAAAGTGGCTGGGGGTGGTGGTGGTGGTATGATGAATTGGGAGACTGGGATTGACATGTGTACACTGATGTGTATAAAATTGATGAGTAATAAGAACCTGAAGTATAAGAAAACAAACAAACAAACAAAACAACTAATACTAAACTTTCTTTGGGTTATTTGTATGGAAATATGTTAATATAAATGTTTCAGACATTACATGAAATTTCTAAAAATTTTATGTGTTCTGGTATAATGTTATAAGTCATAATTCTAGTTAGTACTTTAAAATGTATATCTCAGAAATAACTAAATTTCCTTGTCAATTCCATTATTATGAACTTTCATCAAACCTTTAACTGTGGTCATTTTTAAGTCTTTTGTCATTTACAGACAGTTCTGGGTGTACTCTGTTGCTTTTGCAAATATGTTCATATAAAAGGGTTTCATCTTCAAGGAATTCATGGAAAAGACTGACAAGTACAGGTTTCTGGTAACTGACTATACTGCTGAACTGAATGAATAAGCATTTTCAGAACTCTAATGGAAAACTGTCGAACTCATAAAATTGCTAACAAAAGATCAAGATAAAAAAAATTAATTACATGGGACTGAGTGAACTGATGAGGATGATTATAATTTTTGTGACTTTCTGTTTGAATAAAAAAAAAAAATCCCAGAAGGACTCAGAGGCAAAAAATATACAAATCAATTTTCACTGCAAAGTAAAGGAGCTGTTGCAGTGGAGGATTCCTGGACTGAATGTCAATATTATGACATGTTATGAGTACGTTTCATGTTTGGTAATTGCAATCATTGTTGCTTTTGTTGTGGTCATACATTTACAATGCTTGGTGTCAGTCTATTTATCTCTTGTAAAATAAAATACAGTGTGTGTGTGTGTGTGTGTGTGTGTGTGAAAAAAAAAAGAAGTCACCCAGAATTGGCCTAAAAATAAAATTAAATAAATAAATAAATAAACTGGGGAAAAAAAAAGATTAAATGGTGTAAAGTATTTGAAGACTTTACATCGTGCCTGATAATGATTATCTACTGCAGCAGAATGAAACATGGCAGGTCCTTGATATTCATCAAATATTGCTGATATTCAAGAGACAGTAGACCTTGACCTTATTCCACCATGGTGTTTTAAACGGTGTGATTTTGAATTTCATTGGATGGAGAATACCCTCTTCATCTTTCAGTCTCCACCACTCCACATTGGTTCATCTTACTATTTTACATGTTTAAGCCTGGCTCCCAAAGGCTTTTGAGTTTTGGAGATCTGTTCTAGAATGAAATTCCATCCTTCATCTCCTCCCTCTCAGGTAACTAATTCAATATTTTAGCAGCTTTGGTTATCAATTTTTAAAATTTCTTCTAGCTGTGTGTTTATCCTTTTCAAGCACTGAAAAACTAAAAAGTGGTTTCTACTCTTTTTAGGAGAATAAACCAAAATCCAAGAGCAAGAAGCCTTTTGGCATTTTTTTGGAAAATTTAGCTATAAATAAGGAGACAAAGAATGACTACTGCATTTTTCTTTAAAGTATTTTTACATGTTCAGTTTGAGTATGGTAGTAGCTTGGGGGAATTAAAGCTATTTCAATGATGTTTTTAGATGTACTCTTTAGACATATTCTTTAATCTTTGCCATATTGTCAATTAGTATTTAAATACCCTCTGGCACAAATACATCATTTCTATGTTGATTTATTTGGGAACTGATCTCTCTAAATTCTTGGTCACTGAAATCATGCTAATAAAGCACCGTATTTAAGTGTTCTGTTCTTGTATTTATGCGGTTTTTTGTTAGTTATTTTTATTTAGGAAACATTTTCTAGAGCAATGAACCATAGAATAATCAAGTAACCTGCTTGATAAAATGCTTCCAGATGGTGTTAGATACATGGAAAAGGGTGTTTTTTTTCAGCCTACCCAGAATGTTCCTAAATAGCCAATTCTAGTTTTTATAAGTCAGTGTTTCCAAAGTTGCTACCTGTTTCAAACATAAGGGGGACAGGCTTATGGGGTATGAAGTGGCTAAGTATTGGGATCAGCTGGGACTAACCAGGTGCTGTGAACGTTAACAGATTAAGGAGAAGTATGTGAGAAGAATCCTGCTGTAGTAATAGGTTAACCAGTTCATAAATCCAGCTGTGGAGGAATCAGGTGTAAACAGTTCTGAAAGGCTCATGCCATAAAGGGTGTCTGTTTACCTTACAGAGGTGTCCACAGTCTTGAGCCACCTCTCAGATATGTGGAACAATCTCTCTTCTGCAGCTCTACTGGCCACAACGTGCAAAAATCACTTTTCATGAAAACAAAATAAAACTCACAGAAGAAGTATGCAATAATTGGCCCTGGGACCCAAGCAAATCAACTCAGGATTCTTTTGCAGGATTGCTGATTAACTTTTGGGAAAAAGTTTGCTTCTGCTGATATTGCTACATTAGAGGTTATGAAGTTGGGTACTGTTACCATTTTCAGTAATATTCATATAAAGCCAAGCAGAGACAATCAGAGATTAACAATAAATGCAGTCAAAATGAGAAAGTCCTGATGGGCTGAGTCTATTGAAACCAAGCCCTCCCTGTTCCCTGTATCTCTTTGATTCTCTGGGCAAATCTAGTATTCTTCTCAGCATATGGGCCAATAAGCCCTGATGTTAAATTTAAACTTGTTTGAATTGGGTCTCTGGCACTTGAAATTGAACATTTTTCCCATCATGAGATGAGATAACTTTAAGAAATGTGTTAGGAGGAGTGGGAAATGGTAAAACTCTCCTTCAATAGATTGCAAAGCAGGAGTTTTCAGTCTCTTCTCTGTTGAGATACAAATGATGAATTACGTCCTTTAGTGAGACATACTCCTATGTGTAGGTTCCAGGTTAATAGTAGCTGTCATTCCATCCCTTTATCTACCATTCTTAAAAGCATATTAAAGTTCTGATGTTCTGGTTATCTGATACATAACAAACCACCCCAAAACCAAGTATCATAACACAACGAACATTTTATTAGTGTGCACCTGGATACCTTCTCTGTTCCATAATGTCTGGGACCTCAGCTATAAGGACTCGGATGTCCGGGAGTAACTTGAATGGCTGGAGCATGGAATCATTTGGTGCCTTCTGCCGTCATGCCTTAGGAGGTATGGCAGAAAGAATAAACTCAGCTGGAACTGTTAGCCAGAATGCAAGACTTCTCCATTATGGTGGTTTCGGGGTAGTCAGACCTCTTACATGACAGTTCAGGGACCTCAGAGAAAGTGTTCCAGTAAGTAAGAAGGAAGTTGCTTGACCTTTAAGACCTAGCTTCCGAAGTCACATAAAGATATTTCTGCCATATACCATTGGTGGATGTAGTCACAAGCCCATCCAGATGCAAGGACAGTGAACTTATCAATAGGAGAACTGTCAGAGATTTGCAGCCATGTTTTAAAACTGCCACAGCTAGTGAGTAGAAAGGGTACTATTATAGATATGACTTTGAAGCAATTGTATGTATATATATATTTACAAGAGAGCATTAATAGCAAGATAAACATATCTTGTAATTTTGTAAAACTCATTACAATACTTGGATTGCAGAACTCCTGGACTAAGAGTGGCATTCAGGGTTCTATCTATATGGATAAGGAGGATAAGATTGAAAGAAAAATCCAGAAGTAGAAAGAACTTAAAGAGATGGGAATAAGAGGTTGGCAAATACTAACACCAAAGATGGCAGGCATTCTAATTTTTCCAGAGTTATCTCTAGTAATTGTGTTCTTTCCATATCCCTGATTCATTTGGTCTCCCTTGGAATGTAGGGAACGACCTCTGTGGGCAGAAAGCACTGCCTTGTGTCCCAACCAGCTACAGATGGTCTGAGATTCTCTGGGCAAGGTCAGACAAGTTGCCTTGAAAAATAAATGACAGAAATGGTAGAATAGTTTTATTTTTTAACATCTTTACTGGAGTATAATTGCTTTACAATGTTGTGTTAGTTTCTGCTGTATAACAAAGTGGGTCAGCTATATGCATAAATATATCCCCATATCCCCTCCCTCTGGCGTCTCCCTCCCACCCTCTGTATCCCACCCCCCTAAGTGGTCACAAAGCACTGAGCTGATGTCCCTGTGCTATACAGCTGCTTCCCACTAGCTATCTGTTTTACATTTGGTAGTGTATATAGGTCCATGCCACTCTCTCACTTTGTCCCAGCTTACCCGTCCCCCTCCCTGTGTCCTCAAGTCCATTCTCTATGTTTCTGTCCTTATTCCTGTCCTGCCCCTAGTTGCATCTGAACCATTTTTCTTTTTAGATTCCATATGTATGTGTTAGCATATGGTATTTGTTTTTCTCTTTCTGACTTACTTCACTACGTATGACAGACTCTAGGTCCATCCACCTCACTACAGATAGCTCAATTTTGTTTCTTTTTATGGCTGAGTAATATTCCATTGCATATATGTGCCACATCTTCTTTATCCATTCATCTGTCAATGGACACTTAGGTTGCTTTCATGTCCTGGCTATGGTAAATAGTGCTGCAATGGACATTGTGATACATGTCTCTTTTGAATTATGGTTTTCTCAGGGTATAGGCCCAGTAGTGGGATTGCTGGGTCATATGGTAGTTCTATGTTTAGTTTTTAAAGGAACCTCCATACTGTTCTCCGTAGTGGCTGTATCAATTTACATTCCCACCAACAGTGCAAGAGGGTTCCCTTTTCTCCACACCCTCTCCAGCATTTATTGTTTGTAGATTTTTTAATGATGGCCATTCTGACTGATGTGTGGTGATACCTCTTTGTAATTTTGATTTGCATTTCTCTAATGATTAGTGATTTGAGCATCCTTTCATGTGTTTGTTGGCAATCTGTATATCTTCTTTGGAGAAATGTCTGTTTAGATCTTTTGCCCATTTTTGGATTGGGTTGTTTGTTTTTTGATATTGAGCTGCATGAGCTGCTTGTATATTTTAGAGATTAATCTTTTGTCAGTTGCTTCATTTGCAAATACTTTCTCCCATTCTAAAGGTTGTCTTTTTGTCTTGTTTATGGTTTCCTTTGCTGTGCAAAAGCTTTGAAGTTTCATTAGGTCCCATTTGTTTACTTTTGTTTTTATTTCCATTTCTCAAGGAGGTGGGTCAAAAAGAGTCTTGCTGTGATTTATGCCATAGAGTGTTGTGCCTATGTTTTCCTCTAAGAGTTTTATAGTGTCTGGCCCTACATTTAGGTCTTTAATCCATTTTGAGTTTATTTTTGTGTATGGTGTTAGGAAGTGTTCTAATTTCCTTCTTTTACATGTAGCTGTCCAGTTTTCCCAGCACCACTTATTGAAGAGGATGTCTTTTCTCCATTCTATATCCTTGCCTCCTTTGTCATAGATTAGCTGACGAGAGGTTCATGGGTTTATCTCTGGGCTTCCTATCCTGTTCCATTGATCTATATTTCTGTTTCTGTGATATTATCATACTGTCTTGATTACTGTAGCTTTGTCATATAGTCTGAAGTCTGGCAGCCTGATTCCTGCAGCTCCGTTTTTCTTTCTTGAGATTGCTTTGGCTATATGGGGTCTTTTCTGTTTCCATACAAATTGTGAAATTTTTTGTTCTAGTTCTGTGAAAAATGCCATTGGTAGTTTGATAAGGATTGCATTGAATCTGTAGATTGCTTTGGGTAGTATAGTCATTTTCACAATGTTGATTCTTCCAATCCAAGAACATGGTATATCTCTCCGTCTGTTTGTATCATCTTTAATTTCTTTCATCAGTGCCCTATAGTTTTCTGAGTACAGGTATTTTACCTCCTTAGGTAGGTTTATTCCTAGGTATTCTATTGTTTTTGTTGCAGTGGTAAATGGGAGTTTTCCTTAATTTCTCTTTCAGATTTTTCATCATTAGTGTATAGGAATGCAGGAGATTTCTGTTCATTACTTTTGTATCCTGCAACTTTACCAAATTCATTGATCAACTCTAGTAGTTTTCTGGTAGGATCTTTAGGATTCTCTACGCATAGTATCATGTCATCTACAAACAGTGACAGTGTTACTTCTTCTTTTCTGATTTGGATTCCTTTTATTTCTTTTTCTTCCCTGATTGCTGGGGCTAATTCTTCCAAAACTACATTGAATAATAGTGGTGAGAGTGGGCAACCTTGTCTTGTTCCTGATCTTAGTGGAAATGGTTTCAGTTTTTCACCGTTGAGAACGATGTTGGCTGTGGGTTTGTCATATATGGCCCTTATTATGTTGAGGTAAGTTCCCTCTATGCTTGCTTTCTGGAGAGTTTTTATCATAAATGGTGTTGAATTTTGTCGAAAGCTTTTTCTGCATCTATTGCGATGATCGTGTGGTTTTTATCCTTCAGTTTGTTAATATGGTGTATCACATTGATTGATTTGCATATATTGAAGAATCCTTGAATTCCTGGGATAAACCCTACTTGATCATGGTGTGTGATCCTTTTAATGTGCTGCTGGATTCTGTTTGCTAGTATTTTGTGGAGAATTTTTGCATCTATGTTCATCAGTGATATTGGCCTGTAGTTTTCTTTTTTCTGACATCTTTTTCTGGTTTTGGTATCAGGGTGATGGTGGCCTCGCAGAATGAGTTTGGGAGTGTTCCCCCCTCTGCTATATTCTGGAAGAGTTTGAGAAGGATAGGTGTTAGCTCTTTTCTAAATGTTTGATAGAATTCGCCTGTGAATCCATCTGGTCCTGGTTTTTTCTTTTTGTGGGAAGATTTCTAATCACAGTTTCAATTTCAGTGCTTGTGATTGGTCTGTTTATATTTTCTATTTCTTTCTGGTTCAGTCTCAGAATGTTGTGCTTGTCTAAGAATTTGTCCATTTCTTCCAGGTTTTCCATTTTATTGTCATATAGTTGCTTGTGGTAATCTCTCATGATCCTTTGTATTTCTGCAGTCTCAGTTGTTACTTCTCCTTTTTCATTTCTAATTCTGTTGATTGAGTCTTTCCCGTTTTTTCTTGATGAGTCTGGCTAATGGTTTATCAATTTTGTTTATCTTCTCAAAGAATCAGCTTTTAGTTTTATTGATCTTTGCTGTCATTTTCTTCATTTCCTTTTCATTTATTTCTGATCTGATCTTTATGATTTCTTTCCTTCTGCTAACTTTGGGGTTTTTTTTGTTCTTCTATCTCTAATTGCTCTAGGTGTAAGGTTAGGTTGTTTATTTGAAATGTTTCTTGTTTCTTGAGGTAGGATTGTACTGCTGTATACTTCCCTCTTAGAACTGCTTTTGCTGCATCCCATAGGTTTGGGGTCATCGTGTCTTCATTGTCATTTGTTTCTATGTATTTTTTGATTTCCTCTTTGATTTCTTTAGGGATCTCTTTGTTATTTAGTAGCATATTGTTTAGCTTCCAAGTGTTTGTATTTTTTATAGTTTTTTTTTTCCTGTAATTGGTATCTAGTGTCAAGCATTGTGGTTGGAAAAGATACTTGATATGATTTCAGTTTTTTTAGATTTACCGAGGCTTGACTGTGACCCAAGATATGATCTATTCTGGAGAATGTTCCATGAGCACTTGCCAAGAAAGTGTATTCTGTTGTTTTTGGATGGGATATCCTATAAATATCAATTAAGTCCATCTTGTTTAATGTGTCATTTAAAGCTTATCTTTCCTTATTTATTTTCATTTAGGTTGATCTGTCCATTGGTGAAAGGGGATGTTAAAGTCCCCTAATATTATTGTGGTACTGTCGATTTCCCCTTCTATGGCTGTTAGCATTTGCCTTATGTATTGAGGTGCTCCTATGTTGGGTGCATAAATACTTACAATTGTTATATCTTCTTCTTGGATTGATCCCTTGATCATTATGTAGTGTCCTTCTTTGTCTCTTATAATAGTCTTTATTTTAAAGTCTATTTTGTCTGATATGAGAATTGCTACTCCAGCTTTCTTTTGATTTCCATTTGCATGGAATATCTTTTTCCATCCCCTCATTTTCAGTTTGTATGTGTCCCTAGGTCTGAAGTGGGTCTCCTCTAGGCAGCATATATACGGGTCTTGTTTCTGTATCTATTCAGTCAGTCTATGTCTTTTGGTTGGAGCATTTAATCCATTTACATTTCAGGTAATTATTGATATGTATGTTCCCATTACTATTTTCTTAATTGTTTTCGGTTTGTTATTGTAGGTCTTTTCCGTCTCTTGTGTTTCCTGCCTAGAGAAGTTCCTTTAGCATTTGTTGTAAAGCTGGTTTGGTGGTGCTGAACTCTCTCAGCTTTTGCTTGTCTGTAAAGGTTTTAATTTCTCCATCAAATCTAAATGAGATCCTTGCTGAGTAGAGTAATCTTGGTTGTAGGTTTTTCCCTTTCATCACTTTAAATATGTCCTGCCACTCCCTTCTGGCTTGCCGAGTTTCTGCTGAAAGATCAGCTGTTAACCTTATGGGGATTCCCTTGTATGTTATTTGTTGCTTTTCCCTTGCTGTTTTGTATTTTTTTTTTTTTTTTTTTTTTTTGTGGTATGCGGGCCTCTCCCTGCTGTGGCCTCTCCCGTTGTGGAGCACAGGCTCCGACGCGCAGGCTCAGCAGCCATGGCTCACGGGCCCAGCCACTCCGCGGCATGTGGGATATTCCCGGACCGTTGCACAAAGCCGTGTCCCCTGCATCGGCAGGCAGACTCTCAACCACTGCGCCACCAGGGAAGCCCCCTTGCTGCTTTTAATAGTTTTTTTTTTGTATTTAATTTTTGATAGTTTGATTAATATATGTCTTGGCCTGTTTCTCCTTGCATTTATCCTGTATGGGACTCTCTGCGCTTCCTAGACTTGATTGACTCTTTCCTTTCCCATATTAGGGAAGTTTTCAACTATAATCTCTTCAAATATTTTCTCAGTCCCTTTCTTTTTCTCTTCTTCTTCTGGAGCCCCTATAATTCGAATGTTGGTGCGTTTAATGTTGTCCCAGAGGTCTCCGAGACTGTCCTCAATTCTTTTCATTCTTTTTTCTTTATTCTTCTCTGCGGTAGTTATTTCCACTGTTTTATCTTCCAGGCCACTTATTCGTTCTTCTGCCTCAATTATTCTGCTATTGATTCCTTCTAGAGAATTTTAAATTTCATTTATTGTGTTGTTTATCATTGTTTGTTTGCTCTTTAGTTCTTTTAGGTCCTTGTTACATGTTTCTTGTATTTTCTCCATTCTATTTACAAGTTTTTGTATCCTCTTTACTATCCTTACTCTGAATTCTTTTTCAGGCAGACTGCCTATTTCCTCTTCATTTGTTTGTTCTGGTGGATTTTTACCTTGCTCCTTCATCTGCTGTGTGTTTCTCTGTCTTCTCATTTTGCTTAACTTACTGTGTTTGGGGTCTCCTTTTCACAGGCTGCAGGTTTGTCGTTTGTGTTGTTTTTGCTGTCTGCCCCCAGTGTGTAAGCTTGGTTCAGTGGCCTGTGTAGGCTTCCTGGTGGAGGGGTCTGGTGCCTGTGTTCTGGTGGATGAGGCTGGATCATGTCTTTCTGGTGGGCAGGTCCACGTCCAATGGTGTGTTTTGGCGTGTCTGTGAGGTTAGTGTTCTTTTTAGGCAGACTCTGCTAATGGATGGGTTTGTGTTCCTTTCTTGCTAGTTGTTTGTCATGGGGTGTCCAGCACTGGAGTTTGCTGTTCATTGAGTGGAGCTGGATCTTAACATTGAGACCGAAAACTCTGGGAGAGGTCTTGCTGATTGATATTATGTTGGGCTGGGAGGTTTCTGGTGGTCTAATGTCCTAAACTTGGCTTTCCCACCTCAGAAGCTCAGGCCTGACACCCGGCCAGAGCACCAAGACCCTGTCAGCCACATGGCCAGGTACGTGGGGAGTTTCTTGCCTTTTGGAAGGTCTAAGGTCTACTGCCAGCGTTCAGTAGGTGTTCTGTAGGAGTTGTTTCACATGTAGATGTATTTTTGATGTATTTGTGGGGAGGAAGGTGATCTCCACATCTTACTCCTCCGCCATCTTGAAGGTCTGCACCTCTCATCCTCTTTAAACCTCTTTATAGGTAGTTTGCTATTCTTTGACCTCAGTAACGTTTAGGAGAAATGTCCCATATTGCAGGTAATGATCATTAACTGGAATATTCAGTAGAAATTCCATTTGTATACTGTTTACTTGCCTCTCTCAGTATCCAGAAGTTTTCTCTAATTCTAGTTATGTGGAATTTAACAAAAGTTCTTGAGATCATAAATGGTTATAGAATGAATTAAGGTCATTTGTTTAGATACTTCCACAGTATTAGAACATAGTGAATATGAATGGAACTCTTGGAACAAAAAGAATTGAGTTGGCATCCCACCTCTACTACTCACTAGATCAACAAGCCAATTATATAGCCTTTCCAAGCTTTAATTCTCGTGTCTGTTCATTGGAGAGAGTACTAGTGCCTACTTCTTAGTGTTGTTAGTATTATGTGAAATCATGTACTAAGAAGTGCTTGGCAATAGTAAGTCCATCTCCTACTCCTTCTCCTCTTTCTTCCTCTTCATTCATCTTGCCAGTATGGCAAGTACCTCAGTTATTTACTTTGACCCATACAATAGGTTCTTTATGTTTCTCATCATTTAATTTCTGATTATTTCTTTCTTGAGAGAAGCTGATCTGGTCTACACATGGTATTCAGGAAGGAGTAATAGGGTGAAAGAACTTTATACAAGAAGTAGATAATTTCTAATGCTGTATTATGGTCAGTTTCTCTGTTAAAATGCATAATTCAGCCATTCCTTTAAGGAGGGTGATAATGTCATGTTGCTTTGATTTTAATGAGATCTTTCCGAAAGGTAGAACTCTTTGAGGGCTCCTTTATGAAACACCAACCCCAGCTGTGTTATATTCTGCAGGTGCTATGTAAATGTCAAATATTAATGTTTTACTATCTAGTAAAAGAGATGAAATAAGATTTTTGTTGCTGCTTGTTTCATAGGCTGCAAATAAGACTGGATCATTGTCCTTTTGATTATTCAGCTGCAAAGTTTCTTTGCTTTAAAAAAGCACAGTGAAAATAACTGCCAGGAATGCTGTCATATTAATAATAAGAGTTAGTATAGTTAACATTTAGAGAGTACTTATTAGGTACCAGTAGCTGTACTAAGCCCTCTTCGTGTGTTGTCTCTTCTAATGCTCACAAAAACCTATGAAATGAGTCACAGTCTTAGCTTTACATTGCAGATATAGAAACTGACATTTTAAAGCATAAAAGACTCAAACTTGGTAGTACAAAGCCAGTGAGTGGCTGCGTGGAGAACTGAATCCAAGTTGGTTTGAAAACAAAGTCTCTGCTCTTAGTCATCTGTCCAGTGTCTAACTCAAGAAGGATCAAAAAGCCATTTTCTAATTAACCTTATTTCAGGAAAGACAATGAGAATTCCATAAAATAAATTGTAAGATATTATGCACATGGAAAAATAGATAGGGCATGTCTGATAGGGTGCGTTAAAAAGTATTGATGAACTTCTTGGGACCTCAATTACCTCCTCAGTGTATAAGTAGTTCTTGAACCTAGATACTTTAGAATCATTTAGGAACTTTTTAAGAAGAAAATTCTATCACCATAGATTAGTTTTGCCTTTCTTTGAACTTTGTAAGATGGAAAAATATAGAATGTATTCTTTTGTGCCAGCTTTTTAAGTTCAGCACTATTTCTGTGAAATTATCCTTGTCGTTGCATACCAGTAGTTCATCCTTTATTATTGGTGTAAAACATTCCATAGTATAAACATGTCATAAATTATTCATCCATTATCTGTTGATAGACATTTGGGCTGTTTCTAGTTGGGGGCTACTATATGTAATAGTGCTATGACAGTTCTGATCTGTTTCTTAGAGTAGACATGTGTACTCATTTATTTGGGATAGATATGTAGAATGGCTGAATCATAGGGATTTTGCATGTTTCATTTTAGTAGATATTGCCAATCAATTTTCCAAAACAGTTGTTCCAAACAGCAGTGTATGAGAGTTCCAGTTGTTTCCTACCCTCTCTGACCTATCGTATTGTTAAAAAAAATTGTAGCCTTTCTGGCAGATGTATCATGATATTTCATTGTGACTTTAACTTGCACTCTCCTTCTGGCTCTTGATATTGAGCACTTTTTTCAAGTTCTTATTGGGTATTTAGTTAAGCTCTTTTTTGCCTTGCGTTGTTTTATTTTTTTATTAACCATTATTTTAATTGAACTCTAGTTAATTTAAATGTGTGTATAGCAAAGTGATTCATATGTGTGTGTGTATATAGCTATATATACACTTATTTTTCAGATTCTTTTCCATTATTAGGTATCCTCTTTCATGAGATGCCTGTTTAAGATTTTCCTCATTTAAAAATTAGATTGTTTGCCTTGTCCTTATTTAGCTTTAGTAGTTCTTTATATATTTTGGATACAAGTCCTATGTTGGATATATGTATTGAAAAACTCTTTTCCTTCTCTGTGAACTGCCATTTCATTTTCTTTGTTGTCTTCTGATGAAGACAATTTCTCAATTTAATGAAATCTAATTTCTCATTGTTGCTCTTTATGATTAGTGATGTTTTGTGTCCTGTTTAAGAATTCTTTGTCACCTATCCCATGGCCATTAAATATTCCATGTTTTCTTCTCCCCCCCAGCCAAAAACAAAAAGTATTGATAAAGACATTGACTGTTGTTGGGAGATGGGATGTGGCAAGGTAGATGTGTCCACCTATGAGAAGGGACAATTCCAACAACTGAGTGGGGGCAGGATAATTAGGCTAACAGCAAACTGTTCTTTATGGCTCGAGTAGGGGCCTTGAATGCAGATGTCTGCAGAGGTTTAACAGGCAATGAAAATGAACAAGGCTGGTGTTTGCAAGAGTCATAGGGGATTATGGAGTCTGTGGAGAACTGGAGAGGGTCTGACTATTGAAAGGGAACAGCTGCTTCTTGATGGTACTTGTAAATATTGTCACACAAGAATGAAGACCCAGCATTGCTAGAGATTCTGAATTTTTCAAGAAAAACAGAAATCCAGATTTTTGTGTGCTCTATTCTGATTTTTAAATGTTGACAACTCATATTTCATTTTCAATAGTACTAACTGAGTCAAAATATTTTAGAAACAACCCGGTCTAGACATTGTCTGTTTGCTTTTCTGAACTTGAGTATGAGGAACTGAAAAGTGAGTTGGGTCTAGACTGTAGAAGTCACCCAACGCCAAGCTAAGTACTATTTTTAAATTGTTAGGCAAAGAGAAGCAGCAGTTGAAGGCTTTTCAGCAGGAGGGTAGTATGGAGGGCACTGTGCTGGAGAAGGATTAATTTGGTTTGTGGATGAGAGAAAGAAGAGGCAAGATGGCCACGTTGGCCGCAGTTACATTCATTAGAGTAGCCGAATGGAATAGAAACATAAATAACTGTGATTTGTACTAACAACAGCTACCTATCATTATTATCAAATATTCAATTCTACTTTTCAGAATACATTAGCAAAGAAAAAAACTAAGAACAGGGGTATCCCACTTTGTGGGATCCTTCCTAAACTTAATCAAACAAGAGCTTATCAAAGAACATGGATATCCTTGATCTCCAAGGTCCCATGATGCATCCTTGCCTCCTCATGTTCCCTTGGCTTAAGGTACCTTCACAGTTAGACCCTGCTCTCAAACCATATCTTGTTACTCCAGCCAGACTGTGAAAACCACTAAGGGAGAGGTCCGTTCTCTCAACTTAGAACTCTCTATAAAAAACTGGGATATAAGAAAGAAGAAAAATGTCACCCACAGCAAAGTATCCCACACACAGGGAATGGGTTGAGATTTTAAGGTCAGGCCCAGAAAATTTAAGCACCTTTTTAAAAATGGAACATGTCAGATTCATTTATACAATTATATATTACTTTGAATGTCTGTATTGTGCCAGGCAATGTGAGAAATTAAAATATAAATAAGACAAAAACCCTGTCTCACAAGGAGAGGTTAATTATTTGATTGTTTATTGGTGATGTTATGATATGGGAATAAAGTAGTACAATCCAAAATAATAAGTGATACATTTTAAAATGGAAACTGGATAAAGTTCTGGACCTGTGCCTTTTAGTGGAGAGAAAGATTAAATCTATTTACGAGAATTAGGAAAAACTTTAAATAAGAAGAGATATTGAAAATAAGCTTTGAAAGATACATAGATTTAGATATAATGAGAAGGTGAGGGTGATATGATTGAAACGTGATATGACTTCGGGAATATTAACCCCATACTAACTCTTAACAGGGTTTCCCAAAGTGTGGTGTAAGTGTCATTGGTGGAATGCACGATAATATCAGGTGGTTCATGTATAAAGATTTCCTTAATGGATCCATATCTATTTTAATTGTTAAGTTTACAGAGTTACAAGGGTATTTATATGTAAAAATAAGAATTGAGAAAGAGGGGCTTCCCTGGTGGTCCAGTGGTTAAGAACCCACCTTCCAATGCAGGAGTTGCGGGTTCGATCACTGGTTGGGGGACTAATATCCCACATGCTGTGGGGCAACTAAGCCTGTTTGCTACAACTGCTGAGTCCACGCAACTCAACTAGAGAGAAGCCCGCGCGCTGCAATGAAGAGCATGCGTGCCACAACTAAGACCTGACGCAGCCAAAAATAAAAATTAATTAATTAATTAAATTAAATATTAAAAAAAAAGAATTGAGAAAGAATGGGATCCCGACAATTGGAATGACTAGATCAAAGAGGTTTTGGAAATGTGGAGGACACTGAAATTCAACCTCCCCACCCCAGAATCACTCCCATTTGTGTCCCCTTACCTGAGGAAATAGTTTATTTCTCGTGGGGGAAAATTGCCTCTCTCTTTCCAGGAAAATATAAGATTGTCCCTCATGTTCCACCCTTTATTTTTGCTTGACCTGGGATGAGAATCCCAGTTTCTACAGTTTATCAGGTATCAAGCTAGATGCTGGGGTGAGCAAAACCCGACTTGCCTTCCTGGAACTGCTAGTCTATTGGGCAAGACATGCATTAAACAAAGAAATGCAAAAGAAATGTAAAATTGCCACAGAGTAAGGCATACAAAGGAAAGGTACGCCGGGATTTCAGATACAGGAAAATTTGTCTTAGTCACAAAGACAGGAAAATCTTTCTTGAGAAAGTGACCTTTAGCTGAGTCTGAAACCTGAGGATTGAACAGAAATGTAGGAAGGGGATCTGGAAGAGCCTTACATGTAGAGAAAACAGCCTATGATAACCCAGATGAAGAGGAGCCAGGATAATGAGAAACTAAAAGCTGTTCACTGTGGCTGGTGTCCACAACCAGGAGACTGTGTTGGGAAGGCCAAAGAGTCGATTGGTAGAGTATGCCCACACAGGTTTTAAAGACTCTGTTAGAGAGTTTTTTAGTGCTCATTTTAAAAATTAACTTTTGGTTAATTTTAATTTTAAAAATTGAGTAGCAGTGTTTTGTTTACTCGTTGTATGATTTACTTCCACTTATGGCTTTCTGTTTATAATAGTGAAAAAGTTGTTTTAAATAAATTAATGATATTAAAATAAAGGATCAATTTTAGTAAAAATATGGATTCACAAAATTTCTGCAGGTGAGGGCTTCCCTGGTGGTGCAGTGGTTGAGAGTCTGCCTGCCGATGCAGGGGACGCGGGTTTGTGCCCTGGTCCGGGAAGATGCCGCTTGCCGCGGAGCGGCTGGGCCCGTGAGCCGTGGCCGCTGAGCCTGCACGTCCGGAGCCTGTGCTCCGCAACGGGAGAGGCCACAACAGTGAGGCCCGCGTACCGCAAAAAAAAAAAAAAAAAAATTTCTGCAGCTGGTATATGCATGACTGATATTTGGGAAACATGAAACTGACTTAACTGTCTTGTCAATGATGACACATCACAGCTGTAGTGTCCAACTGTAATAACCAAAGTCTTGGAGAATATATCTCACCAGGCCAGTCCTAATATTGAAGACAGTTTATTCTGGCCAAATTCTGTTACAGTCTTTTCCAAATAGTGTTATCCCCTGTTAAAAAAGTATACAATGTGAGAGCTGTGAGTTAAGTTTTACTTGGGGCAAAATGAGGACCATAACCTGGGAGACAGCATCTAGGATAGCTCTGAGGACCTGCTCTGAAAAGGTGTATGTGACCGGGAGGTCAGTATATATGTGATTTTGGTAAAGGGGGTTACGTGCAGTCAGGCACACATTTTGGCAAGGCTTGCGGCCAGTCACGAGGAGCAGATGTCCCCGTTTATGATTTGAGTGCTTTGCTAGATGTGAGAAGATGCAAGATATTGGGCTCATAACATCTTCTGAAAATATCTACCTATCTGAAGGCCTCTTCTGCCAGTTTCCCCCAGAGCACAGAGAGCCTCATTCCTGATCTCCACCCTGAACTCCTTTCGGGCTGTGTTGAAGGTCAGTGGCTGCAGTGGCTAGTGACCTAATCCTTGTAGAAGCAAATGGCAAGTGACAATTTTTAGCTGGCACCCGCACTTGGCAAGATGAATTTATAGTAAACCCTTGCCTTCCAAGTACATTGCTTAATCTTATTTTGTTTCAGATGCAGTGGCCAAACTTCACCACGGGTGGTCGTCAGTATCTCAGTTCTTCCAAAGTATGAGCTTGGCCATTGCTACACATGGGACAAGATATGAAATCAGGGGCCAGAACAACAGTGATCCAGTCATCATATTGATGGCAATTACGTTCCATACTAAGAAATTCTGATGTTCATACTGGCAGCTCAAAACTTCCTGTGAAGACATTGTTTTGCCATGAGGAAGAATCTGATGAAAACTATTGCTTTTTAGTGTATGGAATATTAGAGTTTGAGAAAAGCAAGGTTTGTCTACTCTCACTTCATGCAATTTACAAAGGAAACACCTGAGATTCGGGGAAATGACATAGGGAAAGGACTTACCCAAAGTCATATAACTAGCTCATGTCCTGAATCAACCCTCCATTTCACACCATGTCAGGCAAAAGAGCGCTAACAGAATCTAGGAAGGAGGATTGGAATGTGTGTTATGGTAAGACTTGTACAGAACATGCATCACCAGCCTGTCCTTGCTCACTGGATTCTGCACTCCATAGTACATACACAACCACTGTACGTATTCCATGCTTGATACTTTGAAGCCCTGGGACAAGTTCCCGGCTCCAAAAGAAGTGAATGAAAAGAAGAGCAGACAGAAGTTAAAGGCTAACTTCTCTTCTGTTTCTGAGTCACGTGCACAGTTGACCATCTCCACCATCCACCTGCTGCCATTCAAGCCAGATTTCATCTTGAAAAAGGATGGCCTGTACAAAGACATTTGGTTCTACTCATTAATTATGGAGAGCTCCTTTAAGAAATCATATTCAACTTTGGGAAAAAACTTCATTTGCTTCCCAAGATGCAAATGATGTGGTCATTTTGGCTAAAAAGCAAAATATGTTTCCTGTTTAAAAAGTGGAACAGAAGAGAGGGCCCTTTGAGATTTTTTTCTTCTAAAGAATTTAGATCACTTATTGCTTGAATTATAATGCAGACCCAACAAGGCTTCTGTGGTAGGAAGGGACCAGCAATTGGTTTTTCCCAGGAGCAATTTTTTGTGCTAGAGCAGAGAGAGAGAGAGAAACTAGCTTTATCACAGTGTCAATTATTTAATTCTTCTATTTTAGGCTCCTATTTTTAAACAGGAAATTTCTGGGGCATAGTTGCATACCAGTATGGTATGTAACCAGGAAAAGGCACACTAGTAATGTGTGATAATAAGAAAGAAACATTTCTTTGTAACATCTTGAAATAAGATTAATGAAGTGAATGATTAATCATATTAAAAAAGGGATTCTTTGTCTAACTGAAGAAATCACTACACTTTCCCTTAATTCATCAGTCCTCCTAGTACATTGAAAAGAGACTCTAATATTCTCTGTCTACCAGCCAACTATGCATACAATAAGACTGAATAATCAGGAGCTTTCTGTGCTTTTCCATTTGGATGAAAGCATCCTGTATTTTCTCCAGGCTTCACTTCACTTCACCATGTCTGAGAGCCTGTCTGTAAAAACCCTTTGATTGTTGGGCAGACTTAACCTAGGAGGAGACATGCTCCCATACCTTCCCAACCTTTTTTTCCTGACTCACCTTGCAGGAGTCAATACAGTCAGCCCTCCTTATAGGTGAGGTTTGAATTTGCATCTACAGTTAGTTGAACCCAACCCGCAGAAGCGGAATTTGCAGAAGCAGACGGCTTCCTGTACTGCACACATTTTATGTAAGGGACTTGAGCATCAGCAACGTTTGGTATCCCGGCAGGGGTCCTGGAACCCATCCCCTCAGAAACCATGATTGTACACATTTATGGTATAATTTGCCTGTGTTCTGTCAGCTGCTCAAAGGGAGAAGGCAGTAAGATTCGATGGGCAGCTGACATTTTGGAAGATCATTTTCCTCAGCTGTTTTGAATCCAGAATAAGACTAGTGCCATTTTCTAGGTTTATGGTGATGAATATGGGCTTTGGCGCCAGGCTCACCTGGATCAGTGGATCCAAATCCTAATTTTTCCACTTACTAGCTGTGTAATCATGGGTAACATACTTACCATCTCTGAGCCTCCTTGTTTTTCATTCATAAAAATAAAAATAATTGCTTCCCTTGCAGGATTTTTCTGAAATTTAAATGAAATGAAACAGTGAATAAATAGCTGGTAAAAGTTTGAAACATAAAGCTGTGTAACAACTAATAGTCACTGTTTCAATTTAAAAACTGTTTCCTAAATTCCTGATAACAATAATTTAGTTCTGTACTCTCAACAGCACCTAACAAAGTGCTTCTGCACGAAATTGTGGCTCAGTAAGCATTTGTTGCATTCACTTCAATTCCCAAGTCTGAATGAGCAATAAAAGTGACACATGCTGTGTCTGCCAGGAAATGCACTGGCAGGGCTCAGATTGTTCACATGTGTTAGTTGGAAACGGCCTGAAAGATGAGAGAGAATCCAGGCCTTTAAAACAGCACTTTGGAAGCTATCCAGCAATCAGTTTCACTTATCTTGCAGGAAAGCACAGGACAGGAGACTCTGTTTGTAAGCTTTTCGGTAGCCTTCATTGAAACCAGTGTCCAGAGAGGCTGGTCAAGACTCTGTTCTGTAGAACAACTGGATCTTGTAAGTCTAATTTATTTCTTATCAGGATTAAAGCAGGCAGAATCAAGAGAGAGACTCTCTTTCAATGACATAATCAATACAAAGTGTTACTATAAATAAATGAAAATAATGATTCTTACATACCAAAAAATAAACAGAACATATATATCTAAACAAGTGTAGTTAAGACAGATCTGACACAGAGTAGGTACTTGAATGCTTTCAAGGGTTGGTAGGAAATAAATTGTGTTCTCAAAATGGCTTATTTGAAGAAGGTTTAACAAGGTGTAGGGAAACCACAAGTTGATAGCAAAATGTCCCTGGGACAGTAACACCACAGTGCTGTCATCGCCTTAAATCAGAGATGATGGGAACCTGGAATGAGTCATGTGGAGAAGGCTACTTTGACCTGAATTGTGACTTTCAGGTGAGGGATACAGTCAACTCCCCAGCAACCATTCAAGAAAATGGTTCATTCAGGAGGGAAATACTCTAATCTTACTTCCCTTCCTCCAGTCTCTGCCAGTGTTTCCATTTGGAGCTAGAGGGCAAAGACACCCGTTGATGTAATTCATACAAGGGCACAGAGTAGGGAGGAGAAAATAGGGTATAGGTTTGGAGGGGCAAATTAGATGAATCATCTTTGAAACCTAATGCCCAATGTGATGGTATTTGGAAGTAGGGCCTTTGGGAGGTGATTGGGTAATATGGGTGGATCCCACATGAATGGGATTAGTGCTCTTATAAAAGAGGTCCCAGAGAGTTCTCCTGCGCTTTCCACCACGTGAGGTTGCAGTGAGAAGACAACTGTCTATGAACCAGTATGTGGGCTCTCACAAGACACTGAATCTGCTGGCACCTTTATCTTGGATGTCCAGCCTCCAGAACTGTGAGAAATAAATGTTTGTAGTTTACAAGGCACCCATTCTGTGGTATTTTGTGATAGCAGAGTTAACAGACAGACAGGGGAGTTAACAGCTCCCATTTAAAGCGAAAATGCACTTATTAGGAGTTCTGGTGTACTTTTTCTTTGCCTTCTAGTACAGAGATTCAGAATAATGACGAGTTGCTTTTCCTTCTACTACCCTAACTCCTCCCTATCACCCATACTGCCCTCTACACTGTCAAATATGCATTTCTAATCATTATTACCCATGTTTTATTGACCAAGTTGGAATCGTACCCTGGTATAAGTTGACATCATGTTTGTATTTGTGGGTGTAGGGTAGATACTACCTGCCCATTCTTCTTTTGCTATACATGGGTGTGAGTTTGGGTAAGGGAAATGATCATTAAATTAAAAAAAATACTTTGGGAAATGAATAGAATATGATTTAGCTGTGTGGTCAGTCTTTATAAATGCACTGCAAAGTAATACTATGTTACAGGTTTTTAAGAGTTTGCAAAATTCTTTCCATGTTATTTTCGCTCCATTTCTAAAACATGAGGACCCAAACTCAGAGAGGTTAAGTGGCCATCTCAAGGTCACAGAACCATTTTGTAGAAGAGTGGGGACTTGAAGCTATATCTAATATATGCAAATCCAGAACTGTGTTTACTACACTATATCAGTGTGCATGGTATGAACTGAGGATCATTGAGCATCTTCTTGCAGTCTCCAAAATCTCTTACCTTCATGTTTCCACTTACATATGTCTTTGAGATAAGGTCTTGAAGATGCCTATTAAATTGGCAGTGCTTTCAGAGAGGAGAGACCTCATATGGAATATTGTAGGTTTATCAGATTTCTGGTAACCCTTTAATAGGAGGACATGGAACACAGAAATGTTAAGTTTGTACAGAAGCAGATAAAAAAGGTATTGGACAGGAGATCCTAAGCAGCCGTGGGACAACATTATACCAGGCACTTTGGGGAGCTTTTATCATTTAAAAACAAGGGTGAGAAGCTCATCCCAGTTTGGGACTGAAAGCCCCACATCCCAGGAAACCTCTCAAACCTGGGTAAACAAGGAAGGTTGGTCACCCTACAGTTAAGTCCTACATTATTCACTATTTGGAGAGCATTGCTTTCATGAAGGAATCATAGCCACTTTTGCTTACATTTCCTTGGCCAAAGGATATCACGTGGACACTCTTGGGTTCAATAAGGTGGAGATAACGTAACCATTCTACTGGGAGCAGCAAAACTGGACCATTTGGCCAAGGGTAGTACAATCCACTATGACTGGTGATTAGTACATCTCATAATCCAACCTAGAGGGAGTATGGGAGAAACATGGGAAAATCTTCAGAACTCTAACTTCTACTTGTCATGGAGGCCCGGGTTATTAGTCACCTCCCTCCTTTAAGTTTTTACCAGCATTTAGATTTGGGTTTTATAACTGGAAGGGACCTCAGAGAAATTCTGGTTCAGCCCTCTGTCTTTGGACTGGTAAGGTGTGACTATCATTGTCTTAAAGGTATGCTGTCTGATGCCCAGGCAGGTGGATCCCTAAGGTATTAGGATAAGCAGTGGTAGAGGAAAGGCTATGGCCTAATCCTTGTGTTTTACAACCTCCCTCCTTCTTCTATCTTTACTGCACTATGGATTGGAATTTGCCTCAATGTCCTTTTGTTACATCTCCAATAGTTATTTAATAGTCTTCACCTTTAAAGTGAGGCCAGCAACACCAAATCTCATAAATATAAATACCCCAAATTATAGTATTCCAAGCAAAGCTTTGTTTTCTTGGCTTACTTTTTTGATTATCCTAGTAATTTTACATATGAAAACATGATTACATTATTGGGTTCATCTCCTAGTTAGTATATAAAACATTTCCCCAAAATAAATGATATAAAACTATTGCATTGGGCTTCCCTGGTGGCGCAGTGGCTGAGAGTCCACCTGCCGATGCGGGGGACACAGGTTCGTGCCCCGGTCCGGGAAGATCCCACATGCCGCGGAGCGGCTAGGCCCGTGAGCCATGGCCGCTGAGCCTGTGCGTCCGGAGCCTGTGCTCGGCAACGGGAGAGGCCACAACAGGGAGAGGCCACAACAGTGAGAGGCCCGCGTACTGCAAAAAAACCCAAAAAAACCGTCCAAAACCCCAAAAAACGATTGCCTTCTTTCCGTAATTGGTCTTGGACATAAAATTGATTATTGGACATTACATGATAGTTTTGTTTAGGTGTCTCCACTTCTTTATTCAAAAAATCTCCAAATTATATTGTCTTGAACTAGATCCAGAGGACTAACGAGAAACTCAGAGGCGGTCAGGGCATATGATAGAGGAAGGTGTTGTGAATTCCTGAATTTAAGAGGTGAAGACCAAAGAAGAAAGGCCACTCTTCCATTCTCTTGGGTAAATCTTCAAGCCGAAGTAAAATGACATACTTACATATTTGGCCTTTAGTGTCATCCAAATACAATGAAAGATATTTTCAAACAATAGCTAAGGGCCATGTCATTCTTAAGTTAAATTATTTCATTTTGATCAATTTGGAAGCCAGAGTGAGCCAGCAGGAATAAGTGACAAGCCATGTACTTACACAACAAGCTATGTAATGCCCTTCGAAGTCTTCTGCATATTTACGTTTTACTAATTCCCATACCCTTCTACTTGCTCTAATTCCAATTCATTCTTTACACTAATATTCTTAAAAACACTTCCTTGACAAAGAGCCTAAATGACTCAATTTCGTCATACAGTAAAAATATCTATTCTATGTGAGTTTTGAAACCCTCACAGCATAATCCTACACTGCTTATTTATCCTTTGTCTTGGTTTAGGCGGGTAAATGTGTGTGTGTGTGTGTGTGTGTGTGCACATGCGTGCTTGTTTCCACGCTTCTTATGTTTCCATGGATGGGGATGTACTGCAGCATTGATGCTCCTGGTGCCTCTCTAGGTCACTGTCCGTCCCATCTTTGTCACCCTTCCACACTAAAAAATAATTGACTTACCATATTTAGTGAGATTATGGAGGGTCTGGCATATATTGGACCCCTTGTAACAGCAGCTGCATCATCACAGTGAAGTGTAATAGTACACTCTCTCTTTTTTTCTTATCTTCCACTCCTCAAGCATACCGCCCTATTCTCCTCCATTTCCTGCCCTCTTACAGTATGAAATATTTAACGTGAGGAAAAAGGAAACAAAATGCCACTTGAGTTTTTGATTGTCTGAATGACTTTCAATCATTCTCCTACTTTGTGTACTTTTTTATTTCCTTACATGTAAAATAAAATCAGTGGGGTTTCAAGTAGTTCTCAAATGAGTTCTAGATGTTCTATTATGCTTCTCTAGATGTAACAGTGGAAGATGATAGGAACAGGAGGATAGAGTGGATTAAAATCTGGACTCAATCCTTCCAAGCAGAACAAAATTAAAATTTGAAAATGAATGAATCAGACAGTTTTTAGGTCTCTTCTAGCTTTACAATCATGTAACTGCATCATGTTATTGTTTTCTTCCTATTTTATGACTGTCATAAAAAGATTTTTCAATCATTTTTAGAATAGTAGTTTCCCCCAATCATCAGAAATAGGCAAAGCACTATGTAATTCTGAATGAGATTACACTAACTAGCTGGGTGATTTTGCCTTACTCATTAAATATATTTCTCAAATTATAGTTATATACATACAAGAAATGCAAGTATTTGCCATTGTTTCTCTTTAAGGGATCAGTAGACACTTTTCAACTGAATTCTTTTTCTTACTGCATTGACCAACTTTGATTAAATTACTGAAATTGGATATCTTGGAAATAAGTAATATGGCCTCCAGTTTCCAAGGAATTTTGAGAAATACAGTATATCTTTTGAGGAGAAACATGAAAAATCACCTGTCTCTTTAGCTCAAGCAAGCCTGTCATTGCCACTGTCAGGGATTTTAACATTTGTGTGTGTGTGTGTGTGTGTGTGTGTGAAGAACTATAGTTCATTCACTTAAATATTTGAGATCATCTAAGACAAATTTGATTATGTTCAGATATACAATATAATGAGTTAGAATGTGACAAAACAGTTTTTTCTCTGACTCTTCTACTTATTTTTTTAATCTAATTTTCTTCATCTGTAATATTAGGAATAACTAAAATAAGCATATTAAGTGCCTGGAAGGCAGTGAGAACTCAACAAAAGGTCGTATGAAATAGGAAATGGAGCAGTAGTAGGTATGGCAGCAGCAGCAATAGAGATCTTAGTAGTTAAAAGATCCCTAAGTGAAGAAGCAAAGGGTGCCCTCATCAGCTCTTTTCCTCACCTCAGAAAAGGGCTGTGTGGGGTGTGGCAGAGACTGCTAGCTGATCACCAAAACCGCACGTTATACTCTTTTTCCTGGCACTCAACTAAAATACATTTCCTGTTCTTCTCTGTCGTGAGTGTGGCTGTACAAATAAGTTCTAGCTAATAAAATACGAGCAGAAATGAAGTATGCCACTTCTAGGCTTGGATCACCAAACCTTCTGATACATCGTCCATGCCCTTTTTAACTTCTGGGCTTGAGGAAATGAAGATGACTCTCAAAACTTTTAAAAACCAAGCAACTTCAGCTTGCTTGCCTGCCCAGTCCTGTTGAAGAGGTTTGAACTATCCTACATGTTGAGGTCTCCTTGTTAAAGCAGCTAGCCCTCACTTAGTAGTGCTACTAAATTTGAGTATGTATCTTAAATGTGTACCATGTCAAAAATCTGTGGCGTTGCCTTAATGGCAGTAGGCAACTGAGAAACGAAATACGTACTGGAGACTATAAAGGTGAAGACACACTTTATGCAGAGCGTGTCATCAGTTAAGTATTGCTGTGTAACAAACCACGCCAAAGCTCAGCATCTTTGACAACAATCATTTTTTCTCACACACCTGTGAGTTAGCTGTGGTGGTGTTGTAAAACCTTGACCTGCCTTCAGTTGCTAGAACACCAGATGGATATCAGGGTTGGAAAAGGAGTTACTTATTAGTGGGAGTCAAGGATAGAAAAATGAGATAACAGAGCCTCTGAATAAATAGATATCTGACATTTAGATTTATATATGTAACATCCTTTAGAAATTTAACAGTTTCTACAACTAACCAGGCATTTCTCCCTGATTATAAATCACCAGGTGGAGGTCAAAGATGTATTATTCTCAGGCCTAAAAATTTGACACAAAATTAAGTTGATTTAGAAAATTATTTTTCATCCTAAAGTTTGTTTCTTTTTCCTCTTCCATAAATTTGGACAGTGAGAGTCAGCTGATCTTGGAGGAGAAGGAAAAGCACTAACATTAACTGACTATCTTTTAGGAGCTGTAATTAGATTAGGGCCTTTACATGAGCTTTGCCAATTAATCTTCAAAGCAACACTAAAAAAGTATTATTTATTTCCCCCATTCTAGAATGTGGAAAGTGAGCACTTAATTCATTAGAAAGTGGCAGGGCTAGTACTTGAATTCTGAACCTGGAATTCCATCTTTCATGCTTATCTCATTATATTGTGCAGCTAATATGCTGAAATAGCTTCAATAACAATTAGGTTGGGGTGATACATATGCTCCTTCCTTTTCAGAGTGATGAAAGAGCCAAAAGCTTGCCTGCAATGCCCATTTCTGTACATCTGACCATGTTTCTATTGGTTTAGGAAACTTCTAAGGACATTTTCAGGGGCCGTGGTTAAGTTAACTTCTGGTCCAGTTAGTGTTACTAAGTTCCATGTCCACTTATTGCATGCTTAACCCCACCTAAGCATGAGTCCTTAACCACTGGAGAGAGTGGTTTAGAAAGTGTAGAAATTGATTACTGAATTATCTTTCATTAGTGGGTCAGGACCATTAGTCTTTGTAAGACATTAGACAGGTTAGAGATTTTACCACTGGTTTGATTCTTATTTAAATGGTTTCTTTTCAAAAGATATTTGCAAGGACATGATTTTCATTCTAGATATGAGAAAAATAGAGACACAGGGAAGCAAAATGGCTCATTCAAATCCCCTGTCCTGTGACAGCTTTATGACTAGAGCCCAGGTATTTTACCTTGATCCAGAAATAATTTCACAGCAACATACCACCTCCTAAAAATCAAAAAAGTTGCAAAATAGTAGTATAAGGGATTTAGGATTATCTTGTCCATAGAACACAATAGTTTGTATGTCAGAGAGGAAAAGCATTCTCAACTAGAACAGCCACTCAGCTGATTTAATATAATATATATTGAGTGTTTGTGCCAGGCATTGACTGAGGGCTTACATCATTACTGCATCTAATCTTCAGGAACCCTGGATTTAGGTATTAATTTATCCCTCTTTTGCAGCCAAGGAAACTGAGAAGTTAGATATCTTTTTCCAGATAGCTCAGCCGAACCTAGGGATTCATGTTCTATCCACGGGTAGGAAATACTTGGACCTTGTTGGATGGAACTTTCTGGAAATTGCTTTATTTTAGAAATTCATCACCAAATTTGCCCTGAAGGTATTAGGAAATTCTGAAACAAGGAAGCAATGATTCCAAGCCACAGGAATTTCTCTTTCCATTCAATTAAATTCAACAATTTATTATCCCAAACTGAGGGTACATTGTTGGAAAACTCTTAAAAATAAATAAAATAGTGGGCAAACATATTCAAACAATCGGAAAAATGATCTGTAAGGGTTTAATTTCATAAGTATTGAATCAGTTTCCTCTTTTGTATTTTTTGGTGAAAGCTCAATTCTATATAACACTCTGCACCCATTCCATGAAAACAGCTGCAGTGCATGTTCAATTTATTTCCCAAGTTATGGACATGGCTTGGTGCTATAATTGTGTCCTTCCACAGATAGGACATTGCCATTTTAATCGACTCAGACTCAGTCTGTATAACAGTGGCCCTGATCCAATCTCTGGCTCTAGGTATATTTCCTTAGCAGATTCTGCTGTGATAACTTTTCTTCTATACTTTCCAACAATATTCTATGGAAAGCAATTCCACCTAGGCCAAGTACAAGGTGACCTAACCAAACTAGTCTCTTTCTCATATGTTTGATACTTAGTAATATATTGGAGATTCTGCAAGTGAAATAGGAACACTGTGACTTCTGTGCAGCCAGAGTAAATTATTGTCCTTGTTATTCTTATTGCTATTTGCACACAAGTGAACCCTGCATTTGCTTTTGAAGTATGTTAATTCCTTTGAAGTTGTACCAGACTGGTTAGGGTACTAAGCTTAAAGGCTGACTCTTCTTTGTCCCTAAGATGACCTGTTTCAGTGGAATGATAATAAATTTTCCTACAGCAGGGGACTTCCCTGGTGGCGCAGTGGTTAAGAATCTGCCTGCCAGCGCAGGGGACATGGGTTAAAGCCCTGGTCCGGGAAGATCCCACATGCCACGGAGCAACTAAGTCCGTGCGCCACAACTACTGAAGCCTGCGTGCCTAGAGCCCATGCTCCACAACAAGAGAAACCACCGCAATGAGAAACCCGCGCACAGCAATGAAGAGTAGCCCCCCGCTCGCTGCATCTAGAGAAAGCCGGCGTGCAGCAACAAAGACCCAATGCGGCCAAAAATAAATAAATAAATAATTAAGTTAATTAATTTTTAAAAATTCCTACAGCAGTAAATTCTTATTTTTGTGAAATATTTTACATTCACTATAATATTCATTAAAAAAGGAGATCTTAATGAAAATTGCTGTTTAGGTAAGTAAGCTCACTCAGAGATGTGCCGTTCTTTTCTCCTCTTCCCTTACCTCTAATTATCTTGAAAATTATAGGCAGTATATGCTGCTGTTTAAGGCAGCTACTCTGGAACCAGAATGCCTAATCCAAATGTTGGCTCCACCACTTATGAGATGTGTGAAATAGACCAATCACATAACCTTCCTGAACCATAAACTCTCCTCTGTAAATAGGAAATAATATTGTTACCAATCTCAAATATTATTGCCAATCTCGGGTAATAATATTATTATCAATCTCATTCTGTTGTACAGATTAAATGAATTAATACAAATAAAAGAGGTGGTGGTGGGATGAATTGGGAGATTGGGATTGACATATATACACTAATATGTATCAAATAGATAACTAATAAGAACCTGCTGTATACAAAAATAAATAAAACTAAATTAAAAAATTTAAAAAATAATTAAATAACATTTAAAAAATACCTAACAAACATAGAAAAGAACAGTTTTTGATGTCACTTATTATCATCTATTTGAAATAAAAGCTTGGTGGCTTGATAAATTCCTTGAAACACAACTCAAACATATCTGAAAGTATATACTTTGCATTTGATTGGGTTGATTTTGTTCAGTAGTCATCTATTTGAATATTCATCCACAAAATCGATGATAACTTATCCATGTGTCCACTCCTTGTTTCTCTTGTTCTCACCATTCTCTCAATGTCTCTCCATTGGGAAATGGAAGCTTGAACTTGTTCTACTAAATAATATTTCTTCCAGAAATAATAATGTATGAGTTGGAGAGAAGGGAAGATTGGTCTGTTTTTTGGATGAAGAACTACCCCTTCACCTGGTCTATCCAGATAGGAGCCAAATGTGTTCCCTAAGTAAGTTCTGCTGAGTAAATGAGAATTTCATTGCAGAGTCACATCTCATCTCTAAGTCCATAATAATGCTACATGTAATTTATTGAGAGTTTATTCTGCACAAGAAACTGAACTGAACTCGGCAACTAACTTATTTATCCCATATCACCCTCTAAACAATTTATAAAGATAGAATTATTAATCCATTTTTACAGATTATATAAACAGAAAGCAAGAGAAGTAAAGAGAATGCCCAAGTGCAGAGTGAGGCAGTGGTAAAACGTAAATCAGGACTCAGACCCTTGGTTCCCAGTTTCCTTCCTTCCCTCCTTCTTTCCTTCCTTCTTTCCTTCCTCCCTCCTTCCTTCTTATTTTCTTCCATTTCTTTTTTTTTAATTAAAAACAATTATTGAAGCATAGTTGATTTACAATGTGTTAGTTTCAGGTGTACAGCAAAGTGATTCAGCTGTATATATATTATATATATATATGAATATATATCTTTTTCTGATTCTTTTCCATTATAGGTTATTATAAGATATTGAATATAGTTCCCTGTGCTGTACAGTGGGTCCTTGTTGTTTATCTATTTTATGTATAGTAGTGTGTATCTGTTAATCCCAAACTCCTAATTTATTCCTGCCCCCCCCTTGCCCCTTTGGTAACAATTAGTTTATTTTCTGTCTCTGTGAGTCTATTTCTGTTTTGTAAATAAGTTAATTTGTATTTTCTTCCATTTCTGAATCATATCACATATGGGGTATGTCACTGAACGTGGAGTTGGTGGAGTTTCTCTTGGGTCAGGAAACTTTTTCAGCTTCATGCCCAGGTTTTTAAGGGAAATCTCTCACTACCAAGTTTTGGCAGGGTTTTCCTGAAGGAATGCAATTTGGGGAGATGGAGGGTGTGTGACACAGCTCTGGGAAGTCCTCTCAAAAGGGAAAAAACAGGAAATAAATGTAAGATGACTCTCAACTACTTACCTGCCCAGGCTAAGTAAAGGCAATTGAAAGCACAATTTGCTTGTTAACCAAATTAGGTTGGAGAAACGGTCAGAGAGCACAGAAAGGGAGGAAAATTGCCATTACAAAAATTGGCTAAAAAACTAGCTATTAAACTCCCACTTGCAGTTAATGCTTAGAGCGTGTATAATACGACCCTTTGTAATTCTATCTTTTATACTTCTAAGGAGAAAAGAAGTATTAGTCTAGAGGGTAATGCCATATATTGGCTATACTGAGGCAGTGTGGCTATAGTTTTAATTCCACTGGAATCTTTGACTTTTTTGTGACCGTCTCCATTTTAGACTTGAATACTGAAAGGTAAGATAAAGAAAAAAAATAATGAACTTAGACATTTAGTACCAGACTTACCAGTCTCGACATGCTTTAAGGCAATACGGTAAGGAGGGGAGGTGGCAGGCTTTGCAGCCAGCAGACATATGCTATTTCAAACCTAAAATCCTCTACTTTGTAGCTGCACTGATCATCAGTAGGTCACTTAACTTCTTTGGCGTTCATTTGTTTCATCTTTATTTGAGAATAAGTAGCACTTGAGAAAATTCTCTTATACTTTGTTCTCCTGGAGCTCTGCCCTCAGGAGCTCTCCATTCTTAAATTGCCCTTTTGTTTAGCATTCCAGAGGATTTTACATTCCTGGGTAGCTCACCCAAGAAAAATTTCAAAAGAAGGTGAGATAGCTTTCATTGTGTAAGCTAAGCAAAGGCTGATTGTGAAAGATAATTAGAGAAGGTAAACTCTGAGACCTCCAGTATCTCCTTGGGCAAGTCAGGTAAACAAAAAGAGTACAGAGTAATTGACCTATTAGAATGTGATTCCAGTAAAACTAGCCTTTCTGTAGTCTTCCTTAGGAAGTCTTTGAATTCCCAAAGTAGTTCCAGTAAGGAGACACTGAGCTGGATGCTCTCTAAGGTGCCTCAGAGCTATGGCATTATTTGGTCCCAGGAACTGACTTGAAAATAAAGTGCAGGGTAAAAAAGGGATGGAAGACTCTTCCTAGGTTCCTAAATCTCTGGGGTGTTGCAGATGTGTATCAAGTGCTGAGGTTCAAGATATCAGTGTGTTTTCACAAAATACTCTTTAAGTTTGCAAATATGAGTTAGACATTTTCTTAGCAAAACCCAGAAGAGAATTCAGGCATCCTAAGATGCTCACATTTGAGTGGAGAAGCAGACCATTAATTTCTGTACTCCTTTTCAGGAGCAGGAAACGCCAATTCCCTTGTGATTTCTACAGAGCCAACTAATCATCTAATGGTTACAGCTGCTTGAAAAGGATTCAAGGATCTTTGGTTTGTCAGCTCCAAAACTCCAAATGAGTAAGACCTACCTTTACGTTTTCTTTTTTTTCTTTTAAAAAATCTTGTCCAGAAAAAGAAAATCAATTAGCTGAAAGTTAACCCAGTTAACCATTTAGGGGATTTATATAGTTGTGGTCTAGTATCCTGACTCCTAGGATGTGGATTTCAATATGCTCAACATCATAATATACACTTGATTCTTTTTAGCTGTTCATTCAAGAATATTTGGTGTTAGCTGGACTCTAAGCTTTGGATCCTCTGGATACCTTGGAGTACAAGCTCAAGATTGTTATTTGATTTCTGTAATTCTCACTTTCCTTAACAGGGGAAATAGGAATAATAATAGCCCAGATTCCATGGGGTTGTTTTGGGTAAACATTAAAAACTAATGCAAATAGAGGATTAAGCATACCTCTTGGCACATAGGAACAGGTCCAAACGTTGTTGTTTTTATCCTAACTCTGAAAGGGGAAAAAGTAGACTAAGCATCTCAGAATTTCAGGAAAAACATAAAAGAGCATTTTGTGAATCAACTTAAAATTTCTGCAAAGTCCTTTCCCCCCATCCTCTCTCTTTCCCCTACTCCCACTTCCTTCCAGGCAGCAATAATTTAACAGGAAAAACACTGGAGAAACTCTAACCTAACTGTGAAACACTGAGGCTGTTAGGCACGCATTGAATATTTTAGGGCTTCCATAAAATAATTTGCTTCTGAGAATGAGATTAATTCTGCAGTGAAAGGATGGTATTCACTTCCAGCCCTGCGTATATCAGTGTACTTATAAAGATTCTCAAACAAAGATGATGTATTTTGAGATATTTCATGGATAGCAAGACAATACATGTCACTGCAGTGAAATAACCCAAATATCTGCTCCATTGTTTTCAGCCTCATAAATGTAAAAAATATATTTTTTAAAAGCATTTGTTGAAAATTTTGATGTAAACGAATTCCTCTCATTGTATGGTCATCTTTACATGTCCTTCTGTAGACCTTAAACTTGATTGGTGAATCTACTCCATTTGGATGAAGCCTATGATGAGACTGTCAAAGGATTAGCATCACTTCAAAATCAGTATTTATTAAATAAAAATAATAAATATAAATAGCATATGTGATAAAATAATAAGCAGAGCAGTAACTGCCTTGCTGTACTGTAGCACCATGACTCTATAGCAAAGTATCATTTTAAGTTCGATGTTCAGCATAAATTATACATTAAAAATTCATCTGAACTTGAAAACTTTTGCAATTGGATCCAATCGTTTCCTTGGAATGTGTGAAGTGTTGCAAATGCTGCCTAATTCTTTTTGAAGCTCAAGGCAAAGGCAAAAAGTCCTGTAACATACTGGAATGATTTGAATGATTGTACCATAAAATGGCTTGGATTTGCTCATCTGGCTTCAAGTTCAGAGGAATGACCAACCAACTGACATGTTCTCAGCAGTGTAGACTCTGAAGGGCCTGAGCAGATGTTGAAGGCTTACTCCAGGCCAATGCATGAGGTTTTTTGTGGTTTCTCTTAAGTGTTTGCTAATATCTACCACATTGCAAACTCAATGTCCGTTTTCAACTGGCCTGACTGCTCATAATATAATACAGATGATTTCATCTTTTGCGGAGCCTTTTTGCTACAGTGAACTCAAGTCTGCAGGGCTCAGAATTCTCTAATAACATACATGTTTCTTTAAGAACAGGAAAATCCCTTCCCCTTAAACGTTTTCCTGCTCCGTCTTAGGTTCTATAGTACAATATCATGTGTAATTCCTGTTTAAATAATGCCCTTATTTTCCTCCAAGTCTTCATTTAGGCTTCTGCTATTTTACAATTTTTCTGGATAGGCTGTACTTTGGTAAACACAAAATACCTTTCCTATTAGAAGACAATGCCATCACTCAGATGGGTTAGGAATGCTTCATTTTACAGTAATCAGAATAGAAAGGCTCTCCTTATTCTGTGTTAGATGCAAAGTAAACAGTCCTTTCACACAGACAATGAAGAAACTGTATGCTTTTATACCCTTAGAAAGAAGAAAGAAAAGTCATGGACAGTCTGCTCCAGTTCTGATTCTGACCTGATTTTCGTTGCCTTTCACCTTTTCTCACGTTGGATAGAATCACTTGATTGATTCTTGTGTTTGTACC
Organism: Orcinus orca; assembly: GCF_937001465.1. Classification (NCBI taxonomy): domain Eukaryota; kingdom Metazoa; phylum Chordata; class Mammalia; order Artiodactyla; family Delphinidae; genus Orcinus; species Orcinus orca. The sequence continues at coordinate 69,861,305 of NC_064575.1, forward strand.
AGCTTTGTTTAAAGGCTTAGTTGAAGTAGACATTGCCTTTAATTTCAGCATATGAGGGCATCTTAGAGGACACTGATAGTACTTTGTACATGTTTCCTTTTAGATTCTCAGAATGATTAGAAGAAAAGGGCCATTGAAACCTATAAAAGTTCCCTCTGTTCCTTTCAGCTCTACTCCTATAAGCCTTGATAAGTGTAAGCTATGCTGAAGAGTGGCCCCAAGATCTATCCTTCCACCTTAATGAGGTCAAGAATATACATGTAACAAGATGTCAAATTTGTCATTTCATTTTGTGCTTAACAGAAGCCCTAAAGGCTGAAAAATATACCCCAGGTGCCAGAATACCCTTCGTCCTACAGTAAAGTGCTAGTATGGTAAGACCATGCCATCTAGATCAAAGAATTGTTACTAACTTTCTCAAAAACACCTCCCATATGCTACTGGGCCCTGGTAAAGAGATAGTGCTTGACCATGGGACAGCCAGCGGCTATACAACTAGAAATGTTTATCGTGAGTAGAGTTCAGACAGACTCACCACATCATAATGTTGGCCTGGCCAGCTGTAATCCACTGTGAGAAGAAAGTGGTATAGCTGGGATCAGACAAGAATAGGGCTAGAAATCATAAGTGAGATTCACTAGCGGGTGGCCCAGACCTAGACCCTCATGGTACCCACCACTCTTGTACAAGCCCTCTCCCTCAGCTGACACGTACGAACATATGGGGAGCTTCCTTATGACCAGCTGACAGAGGAGGGAATAAACCAAGCTTAGGTCATGAATGGGTCAGCTCAGTATGTAGATACAAACTGAAATTGGACAGAGGTATACTATAGTCCATTCAGGACTGACACTGAAAGACATTTTAAGGGAAATTTCATCCCAAAGGCCAGAACTTTGGGCAGTACACCTAGCTACCCATTGATACTTTGTGTGGAAAGAGAAGTAGCCCGAGGTAAGAATAATACAGACATATGGGGCATAGAAAATAGCCTGGTTGGTTAATCAGAAGCCTGGAAGAAGAAAGAGTAGAAGATTGGGGATGAAAAATTCTGGGGAACAGGCATTTGGACAACTGATGGGGAGTGGTCGTGAAGTGTGGTGGACTTTCTACTGCTTATCAATGCCAGTTAGAGAACATCCAACATAGAAGAGACACTAGACAACCAAGTAGTCTGAGTGACTCAGCCAGTTGCCATCAGCCATTCTAACACTGGCACACTGGGCACATGAACAGAGTAGGCATCAGCCAGACTTTATGGATTCCATTTACCGAGGCTAATCTAGTGATTGCCTTTACCAAATTCAGTCTGCTAACAACAGAATCCAAATCTGAGCCCTGAATATTGCACCAGCCCTTGGGGAGACCAACCAGCTCCTTGATAGCAAATTGATTATAATAGGGCCCCTTCCACCCTGGGAAAGGCTGCCTTTCATATTAACTGATATGCATACCCTTTGGGATATGAGTTTGCCTTTTCTGCCAATAGGGCTGAGCCAGCTCCACAACTGAAGAACTTGCAGGGTGTTTGCTCCATTGACATGTGAGTCCATATAAGGTAACATCAGAATAACTGACCTGCCTCATGGCAGGGTGGATCTGGTATTAGCCTATCCTCTTGGGATCTCTTGGCGCTATTACAAACCACATTTCCCAGGAGCTGTCAGTTATTTTAGCAGTGGTACCGCCTGCTGAACAAACACCTGAGGCTTGGAGAGGACACCTTGGGAAATACTGTATATACCTCAAGTTAAGAGCCAAATATAGTGCTGTGTCTTCCAAAGAGAGAACACATTGATCCTAGAACTAAGCAGTGAAGATAAAAGTAGCCTATTTAATTATCACTCCCAGTGACCCACTTAGAGAATTTGTGTTTCTTATTCTGACAACTCTGAGCCTTGGTAACCAGAGGGAGAAAGCTTCTGCCAGGGAACTCAGAAAGAATCCCATTAGAGCTGAAGCTTTGGCAATTGTGCAGTCACTTGACTCTTCTTGTGTCGTGAGAACAGCACGCAAGGAAGGGAGTCATCAACCTGGCGAATGATTCTGATCATCTAGAGGGGGTAAGACTGCTTTTATACGGGCAGTAAGTAATGTGCTTGGCACTCAGATGATCTGCTTGGGTACCTCTTGGTACCCTTGCCCAACTTTGATAACAAATGGACAAGTTCAGTGGCTAAAGCTTGAGAAGGGCATGGTAACCGTTCAGGAATGAGGGTCTGGGTTCCTCTACCAGGTGAGGCTAACAGCAGTGTAGGTGGAGGGTGAAGGGAATGTTGAATGGCTGGTGAAGCAGGAGTACAATGAATATCAGGCTTCAGTACTGGCTTCCCTGTTGCTGCCTGTAGTTCATCTCATTAACCAGCTCCTCGTAAGCTTCCTCCAGGAACAGTGGGACTGCTCCCAGAACAGATTATATGATGTATGTGGAATTGAAAGGCACAAGGTGTGGACTGGAGTGGACTCGGTGGTGTTCACCCAGATCGCATTCCAGGACTGAAGAACTAAACTCTCCAGGTCCTGGGAGTGTTTGTGACTGTTATCTCTAAGCTGAGTCCCTCTCTGGGACTTATCCTCAGTGAAAGAAAGCCACCTTGCTTTCGGGGTTACCCTCCTTCACTGGGATAGCTTGGGACAAGTCAATATAGGGGTATAAAAGGCCTGCCTCCTTGCCTTAATGGGAGAAAACAGTGAAGGGCTAAGCCAACTGCAGAGCTCCCCACAGGATCTGCTGAAGTTTCTACTACAAGTGCATCACAGTTCAATTCCTTCCTCTGCTCAATCCTGATTCCTTCACTTCTCTATAGCTGTTAATGCCCAAAGTACTCTTGCAAGCTAATCTGCTCCTAGAATTCTACATCCTGGGGAACCCAACCTCAGATATCCTTTTTTAAAAGTTTAATATGATATATCAGTTAATCTTATTATTTCTATTAATGTTTTATGTTTATGTAATTTCTGTATGTATGTGTTTATGCTTACACACATGCATGTGTGGTTTTTTAAGTCTAAGGGCACTTCTCCCCCTTAGTAGAATGTATCTTTAACTTTATTTCAATGTCACTTGGGAAACAAGATTAATTAGGTAGAAATTAAATTTCCATGAAAACTTTCTTGAAAGGCTTGTTGGAAAGAGATACCTGGAGAGCCATGATCAGTATTGAATCTGGTGGTAAATTTGTGGGAGAGTCTGTGAGATGTGTCTCTCTCAAAATGATAGAAAGCACAGATCTGACCCTTTAGCTTCAAAATTTCCTGAACAGACAACTTGGATTACCGGAAAATGACCCTTCAGAGCTGACTGTTGTTCTCTGTAACAATCACATTTTACAGCAGTGAAGAATAAGAGGAGTCCCTTACCCCTTTGAGGTGCTTTGTGACTTACACATAAGATCTCACAGCAACCCAAGGACTTAGATAAGGAAGGTATTATTATTCTCCTTTCCTTATGCTAAAATTGTGCTGCAGAGAAACTAAGTATGTTTCCCAAGTGTACACAGCTAATAAGTGGCACCCTGGCATCTCAGAATCCTGAAATGATCTGGCCCCCCTTTGATATTTTTAGACACCGCCTCATTAAAAAAGGAAAGAAAGGAAAAGCCAAGTCAACATGAGACAACTGTGCTACATTTTCAATGTTTATATTTAACACATAAGGTATTTTCCATGTCAAAACAAAAATTAACATCAAATAATATACAAATTAATTTGTAGATATTGTCATTGTGTAACCTTTTATGCATATAACATACAAATAATTAGAAGTTTGCAACACCTTTTACAAATAGTGGTTCTGGTCAAATAGCTTTCCTATGCTCTGCCCTCCTGCTACCGCTCCATTAAATTCCAAGCTCTGATCCAAACGCAGGGCTCTTTCTGTAACATTCTATGACATTCTTCTCTGAATTAAACTTGGGTTTTCATTTTTGACCTCCAGTTTTCCTTTTTATGTAAGCTTATTTTCTTAAAAGAGGATTTTTTTATTATTGGGATTGTGTTTTCTTTCATCCTATGAAATACTCATTTTTTTCTCTACCTTGTAAAAAAAAAAAAAAAGCAAATCCTTCACCTTCTCTCCCTCACCTCCCTCACTATTTCTGCACAAGTACACACACACTTTCCTATTTTGGGTAGATTTATTCCTTTGAATAGCTTTGGCTATGATGAACTTTACGTAAGACATTAATAATTCTTGACAAGGACTTCTTTTGTGTTTTAGCTTTGAAAGGAAAACTTACTATGCATAATTGCCCTGTTCTTAACTGTGTTATAGATTAAAAGCAGCAGAAGCTGATAACAAACAGCTTTGCCCCAAATACACAAACTTCATGTCTGCCTGTTCTTCTTGCAGAATCTAGGTTTTACCTATACATGAAGAAATTTTCAGTAAAATTAGGCTTGGGGACTAAGAGAAAAAGGAACAAAGAATTTAGAACTGGATCTAAAGTCTCAGGAATCAAGCCCAGTGTTCGTTATACTTGAAGAATAAAGTAGATAATATTAAATAAATATTACATTTTAATCAAAAACAAATTATAAAAAACAAAAAAATGCAAAATTTGCATTTTGCCTTTGTGGGTACTGTAAGAGATTCAAATATGGTGAGGATAAAAATTATTATTTTAATAGGTATCAGAGAAATTTTTCCTGAAAGACTATTGTCTTTCATTAAAAACACAGTTTAGGGGCTTCCCTGGTGGCGCAGTGGTTGGGAGTCCGCCTGCTGGTGCAGGGGACGCGGGTTCGTGCCCCGGTCCAGGAGATCCCACGTGCCGCGGAGCGGCTGGGCCTGTGAGCCATGGCCGCTGAGCCTCCGCATCCGCAGCCTGTGCTCCGCAGTGGGAGAGGCCACAGCGGTGAGAGGCCCGCGTACCGCAAAACAAAACAAAACAAAACAAAAAAAACACAGTTTAATAGAAGTGTTTATAAAGATAAGGTCTTCTGGGAGTGGCAGAAATGGTTCAATAATGGAGATAAAGTTATAAATCCATTAATCAATCAATAAAACAAACCTGTCCAAGAAAGCTACCAGACTTTTGAAATGTCAATCAGTGTGACTGGCAATATTTTTTTAATTTTTTATTTTATGCAATGTGGTTTTTAATTGCTTTTCCTCCATATATATATTTATTTATTTATTTATTTATTTATTTATACAGTGTTAAAGGTTACAATCCATTTATGGTTATTACAAAATATTGGCTATATTCCCTGTGTTGTACAATACATCCTTGTAGCCTATCTTACACCCAATAATTTGTACTTCCCTTGCCCCACCCCCACTGGTAACCACTGGTTTGCTCTCTACTGTGAGTCTATTTCTTTTTTTATTATTTTTTAAATTAAAAAAATTTTTATTTAAGTAGAGTTGATTTACAATGTTGTGTTAGTTTCAGATATATAGCAAAGCGATTCAGCAAAGCAATTCATATTATACATGCAAATATATCTTTTTCTTTCAGATCCTTTTCCCTTATAGGTTATTACAAACAATTGAGTATGGGTCCCCATGCAATGCAGTAGGTCCTTGTTGGTTATCTATTTTATATATAGAAATGTGTATATGTTAATCCCAAACTCCTAATTTATCACCACCCCTTTGCCTTTGGTAATCGTTAAGTTTGTTTTCAATATCTATCAGTCTATTTCTGTTTTGCATATAAGTTCATTAGTATCATTTTTTTTTAGATTCCACAGATAAGTGATAGCGTATGATATTTGTCTTTGTCTGGCTTCACTTAGTATGATAATCTCTAGATCCATCCATGTTGCAGCAAGTGGCATTATTTCATTCTTTTTATGGCTGAGTAATATTCCGTTGTATGAATATACCACATCTTCTTTATCCATTCATCTGTCGATGGACATTTAGGTTGCTTCCATGTCTTGGCTATTGTAAATAGTGCTGCAGTGAACTTTAGGGTGCATGTATCTTTTCAAATTATGGTTTTCTGTGGATATATGCCCAGGAGTGGGATTGCAGGATCATATGGTAGCTCTATTTTTAGTTCTTTAAAGAACCTCCATACTTTTCTCCATAGAGGCTGTACCAATTTACATTCCCGCCAACAGTGTAGGAGGGTTCCTTTTTCTCCACACCCTCTCCAGCATGTATTATTTGTAGACACTTTGGTGGTGGCCATTCTGTCCAGTGAGTCCATTTCTTTTTTGTAGAGTGACTGGCAGATTTTCAGGTATGGATGCCTGTGTGGCTGACTGGATTCTCCTTCAATGGCTGCAATAATATTTCTTCTCTCATTTGCTCTTCAGCAAAGTGACTGTGTCGGTCCTGTGACTACAGTGATGCTCTGCCAATTCCCATGTAACCCTTAAGTGGCCTCCAAGTGTCTGTTAACTGTGTCTTGGAAATGTTGGGGGGGACACAGAAGTCAGGACTGAAAGGAATGTATCAGTTCATAAATATAGAATTAGCTGATTTTATCACTGAGCAAAACAAATGCTCCAAACGCATGTAAATCACCAGCATATAATAATTTGTTGAATTGTAGAGTTCAAAAACATTAACTCTGTGTCAAACCATTATTATAATAATATTTTATTTCCTCAAAGTGTCTTTTACTCTTTAATCATTTTCCATTAATATGCACAAATCTTTAGCTTAGAGGTGACTTCTTAAGTCCTTAATTTCCAACAACACTTTAAGAGGACTCTTTGTTGAAGTTGGGGGATTCATGACCAGGGACACTGTCTAAGGAAAACAAAAGATTACTAAGATGAGTACAGGTGATAAGGATACACTTTTCCTATTTTATTCCTTGGAATTGAATGATATAATATCATTAAAACACTCTGGTGCATGAGTAGGTGTCAATAAATGTTAATTCATTTTATTTCTAAAATCCTCCCTGTTCCCATATCAGGTCAGTAATGGAAGCAAAGATTCAGTTAGGAAGTCAGTCTCCAGTCTCTCACAGAAATAATGAAATTATCTGTCCATGTGCTTCACTTCTCTTCTGGAAAAGCAATACCTCAGAGAATGGGCTATACCTGTTTCATCATTGAACTTCCTACCGAGCATGGTGCCTGGCACATAGTAAGTGCTCAGTAAATATTTGTTCAGTTAACCCAAACTTGGGTACCCAACCACCGAAGTGCGATTTTAAAGTGGTAGTGTGGAGTGGGAGAAGGGTCACTATCCCACAGATGAGATGAGGGGAAAGCTGGGGGATGAACCTATGCATAGGTAGAAACACAGAAATAGGGAGGAAATTCACACCTGCCATTCAGTTTTATTTTGGTGGCTCAACTACTCTAGATTTAGCATATTGTCATAACATGGATGTTAGACTAGAATCTTTTATTGTTACTGAGAGAAAAATCTTCTGCTCCAACATGCATTTCAAAAAGGGCCGTTCTTTTGAATGAACGCTACTGTGTGATAAAATATCAGTAACAACAACAAAAAAATGATCATTGTTTGAAATTTTCTGCCTGTTGCCGAGAGGGGATTTGCTTTACTTGGACATTCACTTTGTCACATTTTTTTCCTTCTTTTTTAGAACTCCATTTTTATGTCTTTTTTTCTTTTCTTTTTTTTTGTTTTTGTTTTGGTTGGTGGCAGTAAAGCGTATATATCCTTAAATGTCTGCTGTATGAAGTGTCAGTTTTAACCTGTTACATATTTCTACTTAATTTAGCAAGCATAGGCTTTCTGGTTAGTTGTCTTTCCAACATTGCTCTCTTCTTTCATCTCAAACTTCCACACTCTGTTCATTTTCTAATGCTGGTAGCAAATTACCATAAACATAGCAGCTCAAAACAATATACATTTATAATCTTACAGTTTCCATGAGTCAGGAATCTAAGCATGGGTTAGCTGTGTCCTCTGCTCAGGGTCTCACAAGACTAAAATTAAGGGGTCAGCTGAGCTGCATTACTTTCATCCACCAAAAAGGTAAAGGTTCCATTTCAGGCTTATGTGATTGCAGGCAGAATCCAATTTCTTGCAGTTGTAGGACAGAGGCATCCATCATACTGAGGATCAGTTAAATGTGATGAGCTGTTTTCTGTATTCTCTACTTGGCTTTGTCTTTTGACTGTTTGATACTAATGTGTCTAGGTTTGAATTTCTTTCAGTTTGTCCTATTTGAAGTTTGTTGAGCTTCTTGGATGTATAGATTCACGTTTTTTCTCAAGTTTGGGAAGTTCTATTTTTGTGTGTGTGTGTGTGGTACGCGGGCCTCTCACTGTTGTGGCCTCTCCCGTTGCGGAGCACAGGCTCTGGACGCACAGGCTCAGCGGCCATGGCTCACGGGCCCAGCCGCTCCGCGGCATGTGGGATCCTCCCGGACCAGGGCACGAACCTGTGTCCCCTGCATCGGCAGGCGGACTTTCAGCCACTGCGCCACCAGGGAAGCCCGTTTGGGAAGTTCTTGACCATTATTTCACCAAAAATTCTTTCTGCCCTTTTCTTACTCTGTCCTTCTGGGACACACATATGTCGGCATGCTTGATGATGTTCCATAGGTCTGAGATTCTGTTGACTTTTCTTCATTCTTTTTTCTTTCTGTACCTCAGACTGGATGGGTGGTCTCAATTAACTAATCTTTATTCTGCCAGCTTAGATCTGCTGTTGAACCCCCTAGCGAATTTTTTATTGCACTTGTATTTTTCAACTTCATAATTTCTGCTTGGTTCCTTTTTATAACTTTTGTCTCCTTTATTGATATTCTCTATTTGGTGAGACACAAGTCCCATGTATTCCTTCATCTCTTTGGACATGGTTTCCTTTATTTCTTTGAATATATTTAAAATAGCTGATTTAAAAATCTTTGTCTAGTAAGTTCAATGTCTGGGCTTCCTCAGTGACAGTTTCTACTGTGTACAGGCCATACTTTTTCTATGTATGTATCGTGATTTTTTGTTAAAAACTGGGCATTTTATATAATGTTGCAGTTCTGGAAATAAGTTCACTCCTGCCCGGGGCCTGCTGTCATTGCTATTTATCATTGTTGTTGTTGTTCTTATTGTTGCTGTATTTGTTTAGTAACTTTGCTGAACTAATATTGTGAAGTCTTTATACTTTGTCACACATGGGCAATAAAATCTCTGCTTGGTTACCTTAGTGGTCTAATGACTAGGCAGAGATTTCCTTGAATGCCCGGAAACAATTAATCGCCCAGCCTTTGCCAAGAGGCTTTATGTGCCTGTTGGGGCATGCCTTCAGTGCTCAGGCTTAGTCTTTATTTCCTGCGTTTGTAAAGCCTTTTGGAAGTGAGAGCCATAGCCTTCTTAGATCTATTCTGGACGTGAGCACAGGGCATGCACACAGCTTCAATGTTAATTTGACAAAGACCTCCAGGGAAAAGGCTGCTCGCACAATGAGCTCTGGATGAAGAAATATCAATATAAAGACAGGTTCTGTGAGTGGGGCTTCCCAGAGAACTGCCAGACAGATCAAGTAATGACAGTTCTCTGAGAATGGTGCTGTTGGGAAGGTTCAAGTCTGTTATGCCCATTCTAGTGGTTGCTAAGCTACTGGTTTTCCCCATGGCTGTGAGGCTACTCTTTTTTAAGGCTTCTGTCGAATTGGGGAGTGGGGTATTGGAATAGGCCAAGTTAAAATGCCGCAGGGCTTGCTTTTCTTACCAAGACTCAATCGTTTTTCTTGAATAATTGGCTCCCTAGCTTATTGCAAGTCTCTGGTTTATTTCCAGAGTTCTGAAAAAGTTGATTTTGGCAATTTTTACCTGTGTTCTCACTGCTTTTATGGAGGAGCAAATTTTTGGATTTCCTTACTCTGGCATTCCTGCTGATGTCCTTTCCATGGTGTCCTGATGAATAAAAGATTTTAATGTTAGTTTATCCTACTTTATCAAATTTTCTCTATGATTTTTGGAAATTCTTTCCTACCATGAGCTCATGATCTGAGACATAGTACAGAACCTCTTTTTCACCACACTCTTGGGTTCAAGCAAATAATAGTTGGTAAATTGACATATTAACTCATATTAGAGACTGTTGTAGCATTATTATCAAGTTGATTGATGACAGGTGGTAAATCATAGTGCCATAATTTATATACCAAATAAATCTAAAAATTATATATTCTTCTTTTCCATTTTTAAATCTTGGATTCATGGAACCAGAGGGTCCTTAAAGATTATCTAATAAATATGTTTCATTAGGCCAGGGACCCTTGGAATATCCCGCCTGGTAACACAGCCTTTTGGTCATTTGTCACATGGCAATCTTTTAAAAATCGTCACTAGAGAGCATCATTCGTCAAACGTTTGGAACATTTGTTTCCTACCGTATTTATATAAATTATTAAAAAAAGAAAGGGAAAAAAAGGATGCAATTTTCTGAAGTCTTTATATGTCATGAGTATTCTGGCATTCTTGTTTCTTTGAAATATCTGTGTTTGAGCAGCCTGTCTTAGGAAAAATTGTGATTGGATATCATATCATCAATCATTATGAATATAAAAAGGGTACAATAAAATTCTCCACCCCTATCTCCCCCAATGAAGAAATGATCATGTTATGTCCACCAAGCTTGACTTGGATGGACATAACATGGATGAACCCTCTTTGTTTGCTCCTAAAACACACACACACACACACACACACACACACACTCCCCCCACAACTGGAGAGATTCTTTTGAATCATATCTTTAAGATAAGAAATCATAACTGTAAAGGGATGAAAAAGCTCCTGTATAAAATTTTAACAGCCGAATATCCCAAACATCTGAGACCGTAGTCAAAACTTATCTGGGTTTGGAGGAAATGCTCACTATCCTGTTGGTAAAGGCATAAAACCAATTTTTGTTTTAATTTTATTTTTATTTTAAGAAAAAATAGCCTCTCAGTGGTTTGATGGGTTTTCATGAACACAAACCGGCAAACACTTCCTGATGAGGGCCACCTGCTTTCTCCTTCCCAAGAAGGGTTCCTAGGCGGCTCCCCACATGCACTCTTCTGTTGTTCATTATGTGGCCCGTGTACTCAGGAACACCAGTGGAGATCTTCCCCAGCTGGTGCTTCCTGTTTTAATTGTCTGGGTCTTTTCCTTTACTAGCTTGGAAGAGTTTTATAAGCTTCTCCCAGGGTGGTCAAATGTAACTGTTTTTTCTAGCAAAGCATTCAGTTCCTACTGAATGAGGCCCTCCTTTACCAGTTGCTTATTGCTAACACTGGAAGAGAAAACTGTCAAATGTGCTGTATATTAATTCTTTTCTTGTCCACACTCCTTAGCTAGAATACTTTATAATTTCTGTGTCTTGCTCACTCCAGCTTCTCTCTTCTTTTTATAGGTAATTTTCCACTTCACTGACTCAGGATTTTTACTTGATACATTACCAATAACTAATTTTTAAAATTTACGCTATCGCTCAAGGCTTAATTTCAGTATGAGTCATAAAAACTCCTGTGATTTCTAAATGATAGCCAGAGCAAAGCATAATTGTTAAGATAAAGACTTGTATGTTTCCTTTTGTCCTGTGAAAACTGTATAACAAATCACGCATCTTCCTTTGCTGTAATTTTTAGGAAGTTTAGGGCTATTTTTTCTTTTCAAATACCTCATTCCAGAATTCTGGTACAATAGTTATTCAGTTTATTCTTTAGCCATGATTTGTAACATTTTATGTATCACAGAAATGTTTGAGAATGTAAACAAAGCTATATACTCCCAGAATCATGCACACATGAACACAGATTTTGCATTTAATTCAGGAATTTCTGACATTCTTCTGTGGAACCCTAGGTTTTATATGTTCTCTGATCTTTCTCTCTAATTATAATTTTATTTTTTGTATTGTGTAGGAAAATGCTTTAACATTCTGAATTTACAAAAGCAGTATTATGAACTTCACATTTCTTGGTGACATAGCCAGAAATTTTGAGTAAATGGGGAAGTATGTTTTGCTTGAAAGTAAAATAAAATCAACATTTTGAAGAATGCATTTTAAAATTAAAGCTAGATAAATTGCTATGGGCAAATGAATTGATACAACCACTTTGAAAATCAATTTGGTATTATGTTATAAAGTCAAATTTTCACACACTTTATGAGCTGGCAATCCTACCCTAGAGTACAAACCCAAGAGAAAGAAACTCCTCAGCCCCTCACACTTGCATCAAGGTATAATACAATATAATACAACACAATATAAATTTATATTCATATATATATATATATATATATATATATATATATATATATATATATATATCTCCTGGATTAGTGAATACTGAACCATTTATCCTAGGCAAAATACAGAGTTAGGTTTCTGTGAGCCTCTAATCACAACACTCATCAACTGATCAATACATACCTTGTTTCATGTGTGTTTCTGTTTAAGGACACCCAATTTAATTTAGTTTGTTGCCTTGTTAACGCTGAAATCGTGGCCAGTATCACTCTAACTCACGCCTGACTGAAGCTTATCTAACACACTGTATTTTCTCTGTAAGGCCTTCTCACACTTAGAACATTAGACAGCATTTCAGCACTATGTTTGGGGGTCATTCTAAACAGCAAAATCACCAACAGAAAGCACAAAAATGCAAAAAAGAATAAAAAGGTGATATTAAATAGACTATGAAATGGATACTCGTTTACAGTATGAGAGCTGACCCAAGAAGGCAGAATCACCTTGTTCTACCTCATCCAGGAGTGTGCACTGTGGGTGATTGCACATGCCTGTGAATGACCATGAGAGCTCAGCAAGTATTGATTTGGGCTTATAAGCAGATTTTAGGGAGTAGGTGAATTAGCAAATATAGAATTCGTGAATAATGAGTATCAATTGTGTATATACGATATATATATGCTAAAACCTAGAACATAAAGCAAGAGGTTAATAAACATAAAGGCTATCTATGTTCCACCCCAGACATGCCAGAAAAAGACACTTACTCTGTGACCAATTTCCACAAGAAATCTAATCGCTGTAAGATTTTAGGTATATTAAATAGGTTTGCTGAAATATCTAGGAGGTCATAGAGATACACTGCATTTGTACCACACAGCCTTCCACCAACCCTCCTTACCTCCTCTACAACTCTCCTTATCTTCTCTACATCTTTCTCTATTCCATCCCTCTTATTTCAGAGAAGTTAAATAAGTCCTCTTTTTTCTGGAAGCCGGGATCTTTCTGAAGCATTTGATCCTGCTCAGAGTCTTAGGATTTCTGATTACTTAGGGGGCCATACGAGCAATTTCTTTCTGTCCAAATATAGCGATCTCTTCTTGAAAGAAATCATTTCTTTTCTGCCTCATTAAATTTGTGTAATTTATTATAATACTTAAAGCTGTTTTTTTTCATGACTACAACCCATTCATTCTGGGGTTCTACCACCCTACATTTCTGAGACTTGCCCATCTCATGAAGTGTACGCTGGTATCATGAGAGAGTGTATTTACAAAAAAGTCATTAGGTATTGAGCATCTGTCTACAATGTTCAAAGCTCTGTACTAGTTGTTGATGGGGTTGTAAATATGAATATAGCACAGTCCTTGCCCATGAGCTTACCATCTACTGGGAGAGGCACACAATTAAAATGAGGCAGTTTTACTCCAAAGCACATTATGAGCAGTGTTAAGTTAGAAGTATGAGGGAGCAGGGATAGCGAACTGTTAAGTCTAGAAGGCTGCCGATCATGAAAACCTCATTGAAGGAGTGATGTTTCAGCTGGGACTTGAAGGGAGATCGGAACTGTGCTATAAGATGGCAGCCCTTCATATCCTAACAGTGATGCCTTAGCAGTGTTCTCTTAGGGTTCTTCTAAAGCAGTGCCTGAGACATAGGCTTGGTAAAACTGTTTTATTTTGGGAGCGATACCAGGAAGCAGGAGTAAGGCAGTAGCGAAAGTGCAACAAGAAAGGAGAAAAAGTAAGATGGGAGAGTATCATTAAGGTTGCTGCTATAGGTAACAAGGTCTTAATTTTACTCAAACTTCTGAGAAGTGTACATAATTGACCTTGAACTATCTGCTCGAAGGGTGGGAAGCTGGAGAATTTATTCACTGGTTCTAGTTCCCCACAGGTTGAGAGATGTCCCCGGGTTTTTATTTTTTAAACTCTTTTGTATTTCTGGATGCACTTGTGGGAGTAACTACTGAGCTCTTTTTTTTTTTTAATTTATTTTTATTTTTATTTATTTTTGGCTGCTTTGTTGCTGGTCACGGGCTTTCTCTGGTTGCGGCGAGCCGGGGCTACTCTTCGTTGTGGTGCACGGGCTTCTCATTGTGGTGGCTTCTCTTGTTGCAGAGCACGGAGTCTAGGTGCGCGGGCTTCAGTAGTTGTGGCACATGGGCTCAGTAGTTGTGGCTCGCGGGCTCTAGAGCGCAGGCTCAGTAGTTGTGGCGCATGGGCTTAGTTGCTCTGCAGCATGTGGGATCTTCCCAGACCAGGGCTCGAACCCATGTCCCCTGCATTGGCAGGCTGATTCTTAACCACTGCACCACCAGGGAAGCCCACTACTGGGCTCTTAAGGCATCAGAGAAGGCACCTCAGCAGAAAGCAGGGGGAAGGGAGGAGGGTGTTTAAGGAACAGTGTTGTCACAAGGTGAGTATGAGCTCCCATGGAAGTATCCACTGGAGCTGCAACTGAAACCAGTGGTGGCTGAAGGGCTATGGCATGAAGACACCAAGGGCACCTGCTAGAAGTACAAAGGATGTTCTAAGGTGTTTAGGGTTGGAAGCAAGGAGACCAGTTAGAATATGAAAGTAATAAAGGACGCACCCCTTTGTGTCTTTTCAACCTTTTCTCTCTCCCTGAAACACTTTCCCCTCGTTGTTTACTTATCTCTACCTTTTTTTCAAAACCCAAGTAATAGGCATAGCCTAGAATAGTGCCTGGCACAGAGTAGGTGTTTAGTACTATTAACTGAATAAACAGCTAGCATATTTTTGTGATCTAAAATGTGCAAAGTCATTGAATTTAATGCCCTTAAAACCGTTATTACATGCGGTAATAAATGAATATGCCTCCGTTTTCTAGGCATATTCATGTGTTAGTTTAAGAAAGCTTACGGAATGTCAAACACTGTTCCGGGTTATAGAAGATGGTAAGGAAATCCATCCCCAGGAAGGTTAAATCTTCAGCGAAGAGCTCACAGTAAGTGGAAAGGAAGTGAACTCAATGATGTTTTCCTGCATCCCTTCTTGTTCTTTGATTCATAATCATTCCAGTTAAGCCTTATAAACTCCCAGCCATCTCATCAATCTTTAACTCCTGTACCACACTGTGAATTTTTCATTTGTCACAGAGTTATGATACTCTACATTTTCACCTTTTATATTTATCTTTGTCTTTTCTCTTCAAATGATCCTCTTGAGATCAAGAATTATGATCTTATGATTTTCCATCACTATATTGTACACCTGTAACATATAATATTGTACAGCAACTATACTTCAATAAAAAAATTTTGACTAAAATAATAGCTAATAGCAATGCAAAAGTGTAGACTTGTAGACAAATAATCTTTTGTAACAGTTTTTTGGGGAGTGAGGTTTGACTTCAGAAATTTGGAAGTGGCTAGAGGAAACCATGTTTAGTAAAAGACATGCAACCTTGGCCATATCCAGACCCATCCTATCCACCTGTTGTCACTCCACTCAATGTAACAGTCTCCAAAATGCCTCTAGCAAATATGTCTAAACAGCACGGTCCAACTGAAATATAAAGTGGTTCTAAAAATGTAATTCACATGGGTGATTCAATTTTTCTAGTAGCCGCAAGTAAAAAGAAATGTGAAATTAATTTTAATAATATACTTTAACCCAATATATCTAAAATATTATTTCTGCTTGCAATAAATATGAAAATTATTAATGAGATATTTTACATTTTTCTCACACTCAGTCTTCAAAATCTGGTGAATACTTTATACTTTTGGTGCCTTTCAATTTGGACTACACGTTGTAAGAACTCAGTAGCCACATGTAGCTAATGGCTACCATTTGGATAGATGTAATCAGTCTAGATTTCTAGACTGATTTCTACAGCTGATATTTCCTGTGTGTGTATGTGTTTGTGTTTCTGTCATACATTTTTTCAGCAGCTTCCCTATGGTCCCTCATTCTTTTTTATGTTAAACTTCCAAAATAGGAACATGGACCTTAGCCACAATATGTATGTATATTCAAATGGCATCACATATAATTTTCTGTGCAGAATGGGCTCTCAGTGAGTGTTACTTGACTGATAAGTGTCTGCATGTGTCCATACAGGAATATATGGGGTTTTCTGTATTCAAAAACATCTAAAAATAAACATCTATCTCTTCACACAGAAAGACCTTAAGGAAATGGGCACCGTGTACGGTTTCAGGGAAATGATATTTTTATAAAAATTGTGTTTTATTCTTTAGGTAGTGATAAATGAAGACTTCTTATTTCTTTCTTAATTCATGACCTGGACAGAGCATGTGAGTGGATGTGGATTTTTCTGTCCTTTTTGCTGGAGCTCTAGTTGTGTACTGGGTAAGACCAGGGTCTTGGAAACAGATGGGCTAGAGATTAAATCCTGTATCTTCACTTTACTAGCTCTGTGACTTTGGGTTTTTTCTTTTTTCTCTATAAAAAGAATGGGTTTCCTCATTTGTAAAGCTGAGATATTCCTGTTGGTTTTACTCTTAAAAGCATCTTGAATCCCATTCTTTTTCTGAGACTCTAGCCCTGCCACCTTAGGTAAGCAATTGTCAACTCTTTTACTAATTTTCTAAAACTATAGACCTTCCTGTATTTACTTATCCCCCACCTACAAAGTATTCCTACACAGTACAAATCTGTTTTTCGCATTGCTTCTTAATGACTTTTAGTCGAGATGGTCCACTTGTTTCTATTGAGAATGGATTTTCATTTTAGCCACCAGGAGGTGCAAGTGATCTATATATCAGTTAAACCCCACTGGCTCTTCTTCACCAACATTTTTATTTCCCCTTGATTATTATTATCGGTCTCAAGAGAAGCAATATTGTGTAACTCTAACTTTGAGTAAAATATCCTTTAAAATAATTTTTAAAACTAGCCAATTTACTTCACTGATCATAGAATACCTAGTACTTCTAACCCTTTTTCAGATGTTAGAAGAGGATTCTAGACAGATGATTAGGAGCAAAAATCAAATCATTTCACTTGTCTGTTGAAAATGCACAGTGGTCCCTCACGCACTTTGGTCTCACTCTTTGCCTATTCAACTCATCAGTCCCCACAGCTGGACACAAGTTCTGTGTCCCTCTGAGCTCATCGCTTGTTCTTTCCCAAACAAGTTGTAATGTTGACCTATGTTTTCCATCAATGCTTCCTTGATTATGTGATTTTACTCTGATTTCTTCTGTTTTAGGTGACCTATATAACATCATTTCATGCCCATTTGCCTCATATAACCTGATTCAATCTTCCATTCATGAAACCATCACTGAATCAAATTCTATGACTGTTACTGTACTACCAAGCTCTTGTCATCCATCTCCAAATACTCATTTGAACTATTTTTATTCACTGATGGGGATGTTATATTGTACTATTTGTAAGTCTTTTTATGTGCTTACTGTTGTCTCCCCTAAGGAATGATAAATTCTTAAGTGGCACAAAAATTATCTCTTTTTTTTCTCCTTTTTTTTGTGATGTGAGCAATTCCTTGAAGATTGTTCTACTCATCATAAGAACTTACTATTTTGGGAATGAATGTATCATAGTTTTGAGTACCCATTATTTCAGGTGAATAAATATAGAGTCCCTTCCTTCCTTCCTTCCCTCCTTCCTTCCTTCCTTCCTTCCTTCCTTCCTTCCTTCCTTCCTCCTTTCCTTCCTCCCTCACTCCCTCCCTCTCTCCTCTCTCCTCCCTTCCTTCCTTCCCTCCCTCCAACTTCCTGACTTCCTTTTCTCCTTCCACATTGTGCTAATATCTTAGGCTAATGGAAGAGCATGTGTTTCTTTCCTCATAGAGCTTGGGAAGAGAAGCAGTAACAAATGAGTCACCAACTAATAATTATTAAGAAGACAGATCTTATCAAAATAGAGAGATATGCATGATAAGCAGAACAGTGGTTCCTCAAAGACATCCTAACCTATGAATATGCTACCTTACGTGGCAGAAGAGACCTTGCATGATTAAATTAAGGATCTTAAGCTGGAGAGACTATCATGGGTTATCTGTGTGAGCCCAATATAATCACATGGACTTTTATGAGGGAGGCAGAAGAGTCTGAGTGAGAAAAGGACATGTGATGACAGAAGCAGAGACTGGAGTAATGTGGGGTCATGAACCAAGGAAAGCAGGCAGCCTCTGGAAGTTGGAAAAGGCAAGAAATGAATTCCTCCATAGAGAAGGAAGGCAGCTCAACTGACATCTTCATTCTAGCCTAAAGATGCATTTCAGACTTCTGTTCTCTAGAAGTGTAAGAAAATATGTATGTATTGTCTTAGGTCACTAAGTTTGTAGTACAGGAGCAATAGGAAACTAATATAACATGTAATGTTTAAGTTTAGATTTCTGATTTGTGAAAAAAAAAATTTCCTTTCTCATTTTGACCCATTATTACCACTCCCCAGAAAGCATAACTAATGCAGAAAATACATACACTGAAGAAAGGCCCACTCACATACACATGTTATAAAATTCATATATATTCTCTTACACAAATGATACCAAATCATTCACACTTCTTCATAATTTCTTTTTTTTAAACTTCAGAATCTATCGTGGACATTTTTTTTTCTATTTCAGTAACATATTGAGTTATCTCATTCCCCTTAAGAACTGCATATTCCTCTGTAATATGGATACAACATAACTTTGCTAAACAGTTTTCCTGTTGATGATCATTTAGATTGCTTGCAGTTGTTCAAATGATTAACAGGATTCTTCAATGGACATTCTATGTCATTGAGAATTCGTGGAACGATAATCAAGGAAAAACTGTTTAGAAGAGCAAAATGAAAATATTTATTAAACATTTAAGTGGTTTTAGAATGCTCATATCTTGCTAGTTTACATTAATTTTTCCTTCTACTTGCTGGAAAACACAAGGAATAGTCAGAAAAAAATACAGCTTGATAACTAGGGTGATCACATGAGAGAGATGGCTGGACAAAATGCAGAGGGTAAAGTTGGTTATCTCAAGATATGATATGCATGGACTATTTGATCAAACCATTGACAATATGATGTGTTAGATATTTCATACATCTATATGTGTATGTGTGTCTATAAAATCTTAATTTAATTGCATAAAGTTTATATATATATATATATATATATATATATATATATAATTTTTCATGTACTTACAATAAAACTAAGGCTTTTAAAGATGAGGATATTGCCCAGGAGAATACACAGCTGGTGAAGTTGTGCAGTTGTGAGCTAAACCCAGGTTTGAATGATACCATATTCTGTCCTCTTTGGGCCTTTCTTCAGTGGTTCCAGACTGGTTCAGAGTTGGGCTTATCCAGCAAGTGATGAATAGGTACTTTCTTCCAATAGAACAAAATGCTGAAGAACCTAGATGCTGGAGTCAGGTAGACATTTGATGTTGGGAGTGTGTGTGTGTGTGCATGTGTGCATTCATATTTCTGAGCCTTTCATGGCAATTTTGTAATTGCTTATATCTAGCTCCCATTGACCTATAATTCCCTACAATTCCCTTTTCTTTTGCTCATTCCTCCCTCCTTTCTCCCTCTTTCCTTTCTCCTTCTTGCCTCCCTCCCTGTTTCTCTCTTTATTATTAGCAGATATTCATTGTTGTTACCAATTACATTTTCCTGCTGGTAAGAATCAAATGGAGAAGCATATATATATAGCCCCTGCTTTTTTCTTCCACTTTGGCATTAGCCATATAAGCCTGAGTTTTAATGATCCATTGTATTGTATGGTGAATTACTTTGTTAGATGTTACCTTGGAAATACCTGCAAAACTGCAATCTCTACAGAATAAATGTAACAAGCACCACATAGTAAAAAGTAGAATAAGGCCAATGTATGTGATGAAAGCTAAGTGTATTTATTCTGAATCAAGTGTCCGCCTCCAATATTTCAACTTTGAAAAGGATCTCAGAAAATAGAATGTTCCACCTTGAACCATAGGGTCGAATGGATCCATTCAAAATATATCTTATTGTGTGATCTTGGTTGCTGAAAACTTACTGATGCTCATCCCAATAATCAGGTGTATCTTGTGAAATACCAAGGTGCTCAGCTGGTCAGACAAACACATCTCCTCACGGGCCCGTCCTTTCAAATGATCCTTATTGTACTTACACCAAACAACTCGCCCTCTATCATTTTCCTTTGTGTTGTAATTGCTAAGGCTGGGATTCTGGTTTCAGACATATCTGTACTTAATCCTGCTTCTGACACTCATTGGATGCTCATCAGCCATTTATTCATCCTCACTAAACCCCAGTTTCCACTTAAGTAACTCAGGAATGTTAGCCCTGCTTATATTAGACAGTCTAAACTCCCAGCAATTATAGGAAGCATGGAGGAAATGTCTCTGAGTTTGTCAGAGTTGCTCTTAGCCCTCTCTTGTGCAAAGAGGTCATTGAGTCATGTCTGAAATATGACCAGGTAAGGACTGTACAATTGCTTTGCCATTTTCAGCCAAGCTTTGCTCATGGCTGTGTGTACATTGACAGTTTCCTTCTTCCTCTCCCTCGTACCCTGATCTCATACAAAAAAGGTATATAAAGACTATAATACAGAGAACCAGCCCTTAATTAGCTCATCATCTATAACATTGATGTTTTCATTGCCAGCTGTTATTAAATCCCCCTCATCTGTGAGACTGGCCTTCCATAAAGAGCCAGACTGGATACTTTTAGGGATCACCATTTGGGACAAACTATGCTGTAATTGCACTTGGCCTGCCACACACATTCTTTCACATCCCAGATCTTACATCTTCTCTACCTCTTGGGAGTAGCATCTTTCTCTTAGGATGCAAATACTTGAAAGAAAAATTGAACCCATGATGCATGAACAAAACCTCAGAAAGTTCTATATTTGAGTTGTGGGTGTATATATGAATATGTCAGTAATTACGAGCCTCATTTATTATGAATCATTTTATAGATGTGGGCAGAGGGAAATTTTGAAGGTAAAGAAGAAGCATACGGAAAACAGATGCTGAATAGTCGGGATTTCTGGGTCCCGATAAAAGCTTGTGAATTATTAACTACAATGACCTGTTCGTGAACCTAGAATGAAGGTAATAAGAGTGACAATATTTATTGTGCATTTAGTATACACCAGATACTGGGCCACACAACTGAAATATATCTGATCCCCACAGTGATCCTGGAAGGAAGGCATACTCATCATTATATATATCCCTACTTTGTGAACAGGTAAATTAAGACTCAATAAATTGATCACAGTCACAAAGATGGTGTTGCTGGGATTCAAATGCTCAAGCACTTTATGACCCTGACACTGGATTCAAAAGGAAAAAGAAAAAAGTATGAAAGCTAGGACACTGAGAGAGTGAAAGAAGATGGGAACCTGTCACAGCAACCTCTTAATCTTTCTTCAGAACAGGACCCAGTTCGAAGTGAAATGTTTCTATGACAAGGATGAAGTACAGTTATGAGAACAAAGGCAATGTGGGATTAAGGAGAATGATTTAATAGAGGAACTGGCCTCGTCTTATAAATAACAGGGTAGAGCATTTACCAAAAACACATAGTTAAACAATAGAAAGGATGCTAAAGAACCGTGAGCTAGGATGTGCATGAGTGGGAGAGTTAGTAATTTCAGGGAGGCACACACGTGGAGCCAGCTGCAGACAGGAGGATGACAATGATTAGAGATGACTCCAAGGTGTATTAGAAAAAGTCTTCACTTTTTCCAGCAGGAGGGAACAGCAGAGCCAGCTCTTGATTAGGCTGGAACCAGTGGTGTCTTTTGTGGATTATCCAAGTTTCTGTTGTGCTTCATTTTTCTGTTGTTGTTGTTACCTATTTTCTTTGCCCTTCCTCTAACAAAGGGTCTGACAAAAGAAGAAAAACCCAAGTTTCAAGTTAATAGCTTTTTAGGAAGTACACATAATTGTTAAGTGAACCCAGGACCCATTGGCTCTATCATGAGCGAGATATGGGGATGTGGGGTAGAAGTTTGAAATGTACACACTTACTACAACACAGAGTTGCAAAATGAAGAAGAAGAAAAGGAGAAGAAAAAGGAGAAGAAAGAGTAACGTTACACTTCTCTATATTCAAAATAAATTTCCTCAATCTCCCTTTAAAACCTTATTTAGAAAAAATAACTTTAACATACCAATTCAAGGTAACAGTCTCTTCCACTTTGTAATACTTTCATTTTACATTAATATTCTTTCAATTTAAAGTTCAAATTTCCTGTCAGAGCTGATTTTTCTCCTCCTCATAAGTTGCCTTGTTGCAATGGGTAAATTACTTTATCTCTGCCTCAGTGTGCTCATCTGTAAAATGGAGAAAAAATTACTTACCTCATAGGATCTCACCAGATAGTTTCAGTTAAATATACACAAGCATCTTCAGGATTCAGAAAACTTGCCTATTTAGCATGTACTTTCCATACATTTTTGGACTTAAGTAAGATTGGAAGAGTATAGTGTATAACCATCTCAGTGCATGCTGTTTTTCTTTCTCCTTTCCTTTTCCTGGAATTAAGTCTTTCACCTCTCACCGTGTTTTTGAAGAAGATTAGGGAAGGGGGTATATGTTGCGGTAGAAGCAGGTTGAAAGAGCAGCAAGAAGTAGAAATGTAGGATTCAATTCACCAATCTGATAAACTGGGAGGAGTTCTATATTGCCAGTCTACTGATGAAAGCTTCTAAAAGTGTGGTTTTCCAAAGCTTGTGGTTGATACTTTACTTAGGGATGTCTGTAAAAAAGGAGGGGCCTAAAGCCCTCAAAGTAATATCTACTACCCACAGGACATCTTGCAGCTTGGAAAGAAAATCTGATGATCAAACTAAGCAATTTCAGGGAAGTCACACACATGGAAGAGACTCCAGAAAGGAGGTCATCAGTGATTAGAGTGGATCCCAGAAGTGTATCAGAAAAAGCTGTCACTCTTTCCAGCAGGAGGAGTACAATAGAGACAGCTCCTGATTAGCCAGGGGCCAGTGGTTTTCCCACATCTGGGAAAACACTTCAATTTCCTCTAGCAGAATAGGTCATTGCTAACCTTTCCATGAATCAGTTTCTGTATTAGTTAGCTAATGCTGTGTGGTAAAAAACCACCTCAAAAGTTCATGACTTGGGCTTCCCTGGTGGCACAGTGGTTGAGAGTCAGCCTGCCGATGCAGGGGACATGGGTTCGTGCCCCGGTCCGGGAAGATCCCACATGCCGCGGAGCGGCTGGGTCCGTGAGCCATGGCAGCTGAGCCTGCGCATCCGGAGCCTGTGCTCCACCACGGGAGAGGCCACAGCAGTGAGAGGCCCGCGTACCGCAAAAAAAAAAAAAAAAAAAAAAAAAAAAAAGTTCATGACTTAAAAACAACGTTTATTTGGTTCATGATTTGAGTCAGGGATTTGGGCTATGTTACTGGACTTGGCTGGGCTCACCTGTGTGTCCAAAGTCAATCTCTAGGTCATCTGGGAACTGGTAGGTCTAGAGGGAGAATGTGGCATCCACCTTAGTTATGAAATTTAAGGGGGCACAATAACGTCTCAATAGTTGAGATAAATAATACTATAATGATGGGTTTTAAAATATTGAAATTCATGCAAAAAATCCATGATGAATACAATATAAAATTTTACATAAAGAAAGGGTCAGGAGTACTCATTTTTCCTTTTGTCTCAGGTTTTTAATATGGTTCAGCATGGAAACATTTTATTTAAATATCTAATATTTGTTTGTCATGATTTTTAAATTATTTTTTATTAAAAAACATTACATTAAAATATGATTTTTCTTAATTACTGAGTTTTTCGTGCCCTTTTAAATTTTGCTTAGGAGGTAAGTAACTCACTCATCTCATCCTAGGATGTGGGTGAGGAAGTAACCTGATCTGGTAGTGAGTAAGCACGAGGGTTTTAGATCCAGACTTCCTGCATTACACCTCACTTCTCGGTGTTGTTGCTCTCTTTATTCGTGCTGTCAAGCTTTGCACAAATTACTTAATCCTGGATTCTCAATTTTCCCCTCTATAAAATGGGAGTAAAAAATAGTAGTCCCTTAGGGGAGTGTAAGAATTGAATGGATTAATGCATGAATATATGCAGAATGAATAGAACCGTCCCTGGGACATAGCGTGTACTTAAAACGTGTTAGTGCTGAGGATTAAGACTATGTCTGTTCTGATGCCAACCGAAGGCAGATGTGCAGAGTACCTCTGTAGTAGGGAATGATCTGCTTAGTACCTCAGCATCAGGTACTGCTCTGTCTAGTACTTCAGCATCAGGTACTAGTGTGCCTAGAACTTCAGTATCAGGTATTGATCTGCCTGGTACCTCAGTATCATTAAATGTCAAATACCTTCTTCTCACATATGTTCCTCTTACTTCCAAATACGTCTATGAAAGACATAGTTTCATTTCTGATTTTGTGATTTGTAACTTCCATGTGAACCTTTAAAACAGTGTTTCTAAACTGGCTGAACATTAGAGACATCTAGAAAGATTTTTAAAATCCTGATGCCCAGGCTGCACCCCAGAAATAAACTAGACTCTGTGGGAGAGCCCTAAGCATCAGTATTTTATTGTCAGCTTCCAGGTTAATTTGAGACTTACTGCCTTAGGGGCTGCATGTTATCCCACAGGGTACAAGTGTGGGGCTCAGGCAGACAGGAGCTCCTTTCCAAGTTCTGCCTCTTGCTGACTGGGTGAACTGGAGCTTAAAGAGTCTGAACCTCTTTCCTCTATGATAATAAGAAAAAATATTGGGGTAAGGATGTGGTATACAGTAGGTGTACATTCTATGTTGCTTTTCTCTATCTTCTCCACATATACTATCCTCCCTTCCTCGGTCCCTCCCTCCCTCCTTCTCACTCCCTTTCTACTGTTTTTTCTCTTTTTCCCTTGAGTCCTCAAGCATTTATTAAGCACCTACAATGAAACAGGATTTGTACTACACCTTGAGAATGCAGATGAATGACCCACACTGTATGATCTCACTGAGGGAGGGGAAATACAGGATAATGAATACCAGTGAGGAAGTATGTTAAATGCTACAAGTAAAATGGTTCTGATATTTCAGAACCTCTTAATGTACACCCTTGTGGGAAGTCAGACAACATTAAGATTTTTCTGAGCCTGGGCAAAACTCTCTTTGAAATAAATACTGCGAAATAGGCAAAGGACTGTTTCCATTTGGGGATAAACCAATAAACAGCAAAAAAGGATGATAATCTTCTCCCACTGTTTGAATAACAGAAGAAAACACACAGTCAAGAGTGAATGCGGGGACTTCCCTGGTGGTGCAGTGGATAAGACTCCATGCTCCCAATGCAGGGGGCCCGGGTTCGATCCCTGGTCAGGGAACTAGATCCTACATGCATGCCGCAACTAAGAGTTTGCATGCCACAACTAAGGAGCCCGAGTGCCGCAACTAAGGAGCCCACCTGCTGCAACTAAGACCTGGCACAACCAAATAAATAAATATATATACTTTTAAAAAGGAGTGAATGCAATAAAGTACAAACATGGCTCTGTTATTTATTTCTACTAACAGATTGTGATGCTATCAAAATTACAAACTGTGGGTAACTTTGGTGAGAATTTCCAGTGAGAATTTGAACACAATGAGTTAAATATTAATATGGAATTATATAAGGAAAATCAGTCATAAAGAAGTAGCTACAAATATAAAAATAGAATTTGGAGAATGCTAAAGCATCAAAACCCATCAAAAATGTGCCTACTAAACACATTTATGTCAGTTGACTATATTTGCCCAAAAGGAATTTAAAAAATACTTTGGTGTATTCTATTTTTATTTGGAAAAAAATTGTCGTGAGTCCTGTATTTTAGATAAGAAACTGTATCTTTCTTTTAAATGTGGAAGATGGGATCATTTGGAGAAGCAACATTCTCTGTGGACCATTGGAATTAATAATAATAGCTAATATTTATTACATGTTTACTATGTGTAAGGTACAATGCCAACCACATATTTTCGTAAATATGTTATGTAATTGGTCCACAAGCCTATGAAGTTAGTACTGACATTTTCTTCATTCTCAGATGTGAAATGGACAAAGAGAAGTAAAATACTTCGACCAAGATCACACAGAAAGGGAATGAAACTGAGGTGGAAGTCCAAGCCACACAGTCTAAATCCAGAGTCTGAGTCCTAGTTCTTAAGTCTAAAAGCTGTATTACCTCATTCTCTGGAGTCTTGCTATTCAAAGTGTGGCTCGTGTCAGTATCATCACCATCAATTGAGAGCTTGATAAAATGCAGAGCCTCAGGCCCCAACTTGGACCTAGTGTACTAGAATCTGCACTTTACCAAAATGTCGTGGTCGCATTAAAGTTTGAGAAGCACTGCTACAGGCAGTTCAGAACACTACTAATTTTGCACTAGATTGTAAAATGTCTCTACTGAAAGATAACAATCTTTGTTGGAAAAACTCTAAATTCTTTTCAAGTCTAATTCTCTTCTTCCAAACTTATCTTGTCAGCGTCATCATGCCACAATGTTCTTAAGTCCCTTTAGGAATCATCATTCTCTCAATTTTTAAAGTGTTGCCTGAAGGCGGTGCTGTCTCTACTCGTAAGTGGGTTTTGAGACAAGAACCACCCTGGTACACTGTGGTACTGTCAGAGCCCCAAAGCAATAGACCCAAAAGCAGAAGTCATGTGGCAAGCTTCACTTTGATCCTTTCCTCTTCAAAAAACTATAGCAAATATTTGCACAGTTTACAATAACAATTTTACACACACAGAAAAATACATATTTGATTAACTTGAGGTTGAAATGCTTCAAATTGGAGTATTTACTGAGGATTACAGTCTCTCAGGTATCTGCAAAGTCCTCCGTTTGCTTATGAATCACTTCACTGCCCTTACATAAACTACTGGCAATGAGCTGTTGAAGGGAATTTATGTGGCTCTGGACTTCAAGGAACTATTTCAGAAGGCAAAGGAAAGCAGGCTAAAATCAAAGAAGAGAAAGTTGTATCTGTCAGCTAGGGGTCTCAAAGTTTATATCCATTGTATATTTCCAGCTTTCAGAGTTTAGAATCTTAGATCAAAATTTAGACAACTATAGGGCATGAACTGAACGAGTATATGCACTAAGTAACATATAAATATTAGCACCCTCAAAGAGGTAAATGTTTTAGGCTGTCTCCGGAGGGGCATTCAGAGAATACGTACTGGACAAAGAGGGCCCAGAGGAATTTTTTTTGCCAATTAGTAAGGCAGCTTCTCATAGATAGTATTTAAGTACCTTCTTATATAGTATAATGCTTCTTATTGAAAGTGAAGTTTGTATTCACCAAGCCTATCCTGAGTGAGCCTTACAGGACCAGAGATTAATAGAACGAGACAAACTTACCCTTGAACCTTAGTTCCGCCTCTTATAAAATTCATGACCTTAGTAGGCTGCTTCATGTTTTAAGCTTCCATTTTATCATCTGGAACAGTGGGAATGCTAAACTCCTAGGTTTACTGTGAGCATTAAATGGAATTTAATGCACCCTGGATGGCATATAGTAAGACCTCATTAAATTCATTCCCTAAATATTTTTGAGCACCTACATGGTGGCAGATCCTAGCCCTTTTTAATAATAAGACAAAATACTCACAGAGACCTTCGGCATTATTGACATAATCATACAAGCAAATATAAAATTGTTCTGAGAGCTGATTACAGGATTTGACCTGTTAACCAAGACTTGTTAGAATTAAGCTAAAGATTCTAAATAATCTCAAGTACTGCATATACGGCAGAATATACTGAAGATGGAGAAGCAACACAGGTGAAAGGCAGAAGGAGTTACCTTGAACACAGCATTCACACGTGAGCTCTGACAATTTCTTTTGTAGAAACTTCCCTTGTTTGTGAGTTAGGCATCTGAGCTATTATCACATAGTAAAGAAAGCATAGGTTTTTGCCAAAAGATTTGTGCAGTTTAAAGATGGGGTGTGTCTACTTATGACTGCATTTCAGACGTGTGGGAAGGGGGAAGTGAGTGATCTCTAACTGTTCCCTGGCCCTCTCAAAGAAAAGAACCTTTTTATTATGTCTGCTCTTTCTGAGGATGTAATGTGGTGGCTCGCCTCATTTTTTTTTTCTTTTATTTTTATGATTTTTTTCCCCCCAAAGAAATGAGGACAGGAAGACTGCCCTTCTGAACCTTCTCTCTGTCAAAGGACTTGTAGGGATCTTCAGCATGTGGAGGAAGATCAGAAAGTCTCTGCAGAACTTCTGCCAAGCAGCTGAAGTCACAGACTCTTCCCACACTCCCCCGGGTCTCGTCAATTCTTATCAAGGATTCAGGGGTGGCGGCAGCAGCCTTTCCACTTCAGCAAAGGAAGCAAATGAAGCATGGGAAAAGAAAACTAACGCTGAGAAGCACAGGGCTCCTATCAAATGTCAGTTATTCTGTCTCTGACCATCAAAGAGGCTTAGGTTTGCGTGGAAGTGGACGTCGAGGCTAACAGCTCTCGGCTCGACGGGTGTCACAGGGAGGAATGTTTATTTCTGGGTACGTTTTGCAGAAGTTGCGTGGTGGGGACCCAGAAGTTAAGGGGAATAGGTGGAGTCAAATTTTCAAAACACTTGACCTTCCTTAGTTCTGTCTTTAAAACCTAGTCCCATGCATTCAGCATGTTAGGTCCCCGCATGGCTAACAAAGCCCGACCTCCTGGCTCAGTGCACTGAAGGCTTCTTGGAGGGTGTACAAAGCGTTTTGAATAGTTAAATGTAAATGAATCAGGAACACATGGATTCAATTTCCCTGGAAAATCACATGTGCTTGGAAATGAAGGGGGGCAGTGTCTGGCCAAATGTGCTTTGATTTATCTGACCCCAAAATATAGTCCTCCGCTCTCCTGTCCTCCCCTCAGAATCATTCAGAACTTTGGTTAATGTCAAACCATGGCTGGGTTCTTGAGACCCTTGAAACCTGGAGAGGTTTGAGTTCCTGGAATGCCCCACTGAGATAAAAAGGGCATTCAGGGAGCCTTATTCCACTCCCCGACCCCAACTAAAGGATCTCGCATGGTTTTCTTCTATTTAATGGGTTTAAATTAAGGCAAAGATGTGATGATGTTAGTTCAGTCACAGAACTAACCACTTAATACAATCCATGGAAGCCTTTGCTTCCTGCAGTGAACATTTTTATTCATAGGACGTGGCCCTGCAAATCACTTCTGCCAGGAAAAATCAGGTTTGCTTTATCTAGGAAACCACCACTTAGATGAAGAAGTAGAATTATATACAACTATCATCGTCGTCGTCATCACCACCATCATTATCCTCATACACCGAACATTTGTCAAGTGTTTTAGAAGTTTCAGAACACCTTTGAAAATAATTATCACATTTAATAGCCATAACTGACCCTTGCGTGGAGTGTTAAAGATGGAATTGTTGAAAACCTGTTTAGGATGGCCAGGCAGAGAGACCCCTTAGTGGAGGAGCTATGGCCTGGACAATAGAAGCCTTTTGAGTCTCATAAGTTGGACTAAGCGTGCTTTAGACCCAACTCTTCTGGTTCCCTTCTTTCTTAAGAATTTCTGATAGGGTAGAGAAGGGAAAATTCAACTTTTAATCTCATCATTTAGTCTCATCACAGACAAGGATCGGGCTGTTGTTTGTCAGAGGCTAATATTGACTGCAGTAATTATTCACGTAATTAAGAAGAAGCTGGATAAAGCATCCATACTTTTGGTCCTTTGTCAGCATTAATCAGTTTTGCCCTGTCCTTTTCCTCCTCCTTTTTCGGCCAGTTGGAGACCACAACCTATTTAGGCATGCACTCCTTCCTGGCTCACTTTCTGTCTACCCACCTGCCTAACCTTGTTTTCTTGGTGTCTTCATAAGGGTTATTCCATTGGTTGTGATTTTGTCCTATGAGAATGCGTGACCATTTAATAACTGAGGGCAGAGCAGGAAGACATTATGGGTGACTGCTGACTAACTCTCCAAGGGTATCATGGACCAGGCTCAGCTTTTCTTGCTATGCGTTAGCTGTCACTCATTCCCTTCTTTTCCTGCCTTTTTTTTTCTCTCTTCCACCTAGAGTCACTGCTCCCAGCATGTTGGATGACTGACTTCTCCTAGAATCCTTAAAGTTCTGGTTTAAGTGTTAGCTTCTCAGAGGCTAATGAAATGAAATGAAAGCCCCATACTCCCCCAAACTTTTGCCTGTGATATATAATCCTGTTATTTCCTTTATTGCAGATCACGCTCTGCAATGACCGTGTTTATTTATTTGTTAACTGTCTTTCTCTCCTGCTAGGACTGAAATTTCTTGTGGCTAAGGATACCTTCTGACTTGTATATCACTGTTTCCCAGTGCCTAGAAATACCTGGCATATAGAATCTAATCAATAAAAATGACTGATACATGGATTATTCTAGTGAGCAGTCCAAATGTTGAGAGTAGTATCTCTTTGGAGGACTATGGGGCCAGAAACCCATCACCATAGTGAGCAGTGAATTTTATAAAGACACAGTACTTTAGCAGTCATCTTTACTCATACCAAGTGAGCAGCCATTCAGTTCTAATAAGGTACTATTTATAAGGTGACCACTCTTTAACCATGTACACTTTGCAACACTGAGATAAAGCATGGGACATGACAGATTCCATTTATGGTGTCATCATTGAATGTTCTAGCCAGTGAATGAGGTAGATAGCTCACAAGTCTGATGAGTGTGACAAGACAGGAAGTATTAAGACAATACCAACTGCAATGATGGTAAATTCCTATGTGAAGTAAATGATCACAAATGTTATCAAACAATCTTGCATTGAGTTCTGTAGGAGTGTGTTCAGTAAATATAATAATTAGCTTATTGTTTAGTTAGTGACTATTTTTAGATGAGTAGATAAAAAAGATGAAATATTTCAAGGATAAATGGAAAATAATACTTTTCCTCTTGGGTACATAAAGAGAGAAAGGGAAACAAAATCAAGAAAAATAAGAAAAAAGGTGGGTGGAAGGTTATATTTCACTACTCAAAACATATGCCATAAATTCTTTGATATTTTGCTAAAGTCGGTTGTAAGTTTTGTTCTGATTTTCCTAGCAGCCAACATAATGAGTAAAATATGATTTAGTATGTGATTTATAGGCAGGGCCAGCTACATAATTTGCTGGCCTCAGTGCAAAATGAAAATGTGGGGTCCCTTATTCAAAAAGCAGGAAAAATGCCATTAAGTGTAATAAAACATGAAACTTTTTCCTTTCTTCCACACTCTCACTCTAGACCTGTCGTGGTGTTTTTGTTATTTAATGCTCGCTCCCGGAGGCTGGGAATACTGGCTGGTAAAGCAGATCTCAGCAGACACAGGGAGCCTCGCCCCTGACTTGGCTCACCTGGCCTGCCTGCTGCCGGGCTCTCATTCCTGCAGCCTCCAGACCTACATACTGTGCCTTTTCTCGGAGCAAGAAGCCAGTCTGCCCTTCCTACTTCCTGGCTGCCCCAACCTGTTAAAAATAGGCACCCCCCAAGAATTCAAAATCCTGTGCCTAGATGTGATCAGTCCCTGGATTGGGGATGAACTAGAGGCTTGCCCTACTGAACACGTGGTATTGCAGCCTGGGGCAGAGACCACTGTTGCTGTGCCCCAACCCTGAGATGCCACAGGGTCTGCACCCACAGACTCTGACCCTCCCCACGGCCCAAGCTCATGGACAAATTCTCACCTGGAATAAAGCAGGCACTGGGCTTGGAGAGAGAGAACAGGCAGTGCCTGGGGTGCAAAGGGGCAGGGAGTATCAGGAATGAATGGGTGGGGCTGGGGAAGGGGAGGTCAGGGGGGCTAGGGCCAGTGAAGGCAACACCATGGGAGGCCAAGAGTCCATCCCAGCGAGGTGGGCAGACGGCGGGAGGTGGGGATGCATGTGAACTGAAGCTCCAAACCTGGTGCATCCTCCATTGTCCCAAGGTGCTTCACATACAAAATACAAATTTAAAAATAAAATTATTAAGCATTTCAAAACAGTGGACAAAGAACATTAAACCCAAGCAAGAGACCTTTTTGAGGATGGGGCCCTGTGGACCTGAGCCAGTCCCTTGAAGTCAAGCCCATGTATAGGGTCTGTAGGTTAAACATAAAACATAACAAAGCACCTTAGGTGCTAAAGAGAAACACATCTAACATTGCCACTGAGAACTGAAAACTCAAAGAAATTTCACCTAGAGGTATACATAAAGACGACACTGTGTGATATAATTGAGAGTGTCCTTAGAATCTTTCATTAACACAATGAAACTAACATTTTAAAGTATCTACCATGCATCATCATGATACTTTCTAGTAGGAAAAGCAGAAAATAAACATATAAGTAAATAAACCAAAAGTCTCCAGATAGTGACTTCACAAGCTGTGGAAAATGTTGGGCTCCTTGTTTGGACTCTGGTCACACCTTTCTTATCCTGCACCTACCTAGCCATCGTTCACTCCATACCTTCCCATGTTTTATATTTCAGCTCAAAGTCTCCTCTCTAAGGAAAGCTTTCCTATTCTCCAGACTAAATGAGGTATCTTTGGCACTCCTTGTATTCCCTTCTTCTTTAACTTCATAGCACTGTTGAGAGTTTGTAATTATGAATTGGTTTATATTGTCATTTGATTACTGTCACTCATCCTTGGCTAGACCATAGGCTCAAAAGAGCATGGCATGCTTTGTCCTACCTCCATTATATGTTCCTAGTGGCTAGCACAGTTATCCTAGAATTTTTGGAAGCTCCATCTCCCTGCAGTGGGCGGATTCAATAAAAACCGTACTGACTATCACTTTTTTTGTGTCAGACATATCACTAAATCCTGGGGATAACATAATGAACAAAACTCATGATCCCCGTCCCCTCCAAACTTACCTGTCAATATTTGCCCACCCTCTCTCTGCTCTAATCATATATTTTGCTTATTGTTTCTTGAACATTTCCATCTAAGCCCACTGCAATACCTTTGATCAAAATGTCATTCTTCCAGATACTTACTTTTTTTTCCTTCCTATTTTCCTGAAGTGTAGATTGAAGTCCATGTTTTGGAAGATTTCTAGGAGTCCCCCAAACAAATTCTTCAAAATAGTTACAGATTTTAACAGAGTACACAACATCCTCCCTGCATTTCTTAGCCTCTCGTGGCTGGGTGTGGTCATGTCCCATCCTCTCCAGTGAGTGAAGTGGTGGCTACAGCTTCTGTATCATATACTCAAAAAGGAAATTGTTTGCTTTCTACTTCAAATCTGTTTGCTTCTTACCTTGACCAGGAATGTGAACAATTATGATGGAAACCCATCTTCAACCATGCAGGCAAAAACAAGTCTCCAAGACGGAACAGAGAAACAAGATAAAGTAGCACTTGCTTATCCTCTAGCCTTGTCCTCAGACTCTCTGGTGAGATAGAAAATTCCATCTTATTTAACATGCTATATTTTGGGGTCCCTTTGTTCTCATAGCTAAATCTGTACCCTAAAATATACATATGTTTTCCTAGAATTCTGAAGTGGAAATGATCAATTCTAATCCCGCTGGGATAGGCAAAATGCTTCTCCCCTCCCAAAGATGCCCATGCCCTAATCATTAGAACCTGTGAATATGCTATGTTTCACGAAAAAAGGGACTTTGCAGATGTAATTAAAATTATGGACCTTAAAATAGGGGGATTTTTGATTATTTGGGTATGCACAGTCTAATCTCACAAGCCCTTTCCAGCCAAAAATGTACTCTGTCTGGAAGCAGAGGAAAGTCAGCAAAAAAAAAAGTCAGAGAGATTCCAAAGTGGGAAGGACTCAATGTGTTATTGCTGGTTTGAAGATAGAGGAGGCAAGGTGACAAGGGACACAAGCTCGCAGGACCTGCATGCACGTGAGAGGCTCCAGGCTAGAACAGGAACCTCAGTCCTACAGTCACAAGGAACTGAACTCTGCCGAGAACTTGAACGTACTTAGAAGTGAATTCTCCTCTGGAACCTCCAGATAAAAGCCCAGGCCTGCCAGCACCTCAATTTCAGACTTGGAGCAGAGGAACCAGCTGAGCCTACCTGGACTCATTGCAGATTTCTGACCTGCAGAACTGAGAGAGAATACACGTGTCTTGTTTTAAGCTGTTAAGTGTGTGGTCATCTGTTATGACACTATGTGTTTCCTAAGGCTGCAGTAAGAAGTGACTACC
Organism: Orcinus orca; assembly: GCF_937001465.1. NCBI lineage: Eukaryota > Metazoa > Chordata > Mammalia > Artiodactyla > Delphinidae > Orcinus > Orcinus orca. The sequence goes on from NC_064575.1 coordinate 69,895,576, forward strand.
ACCTTGGGGGCTTAAAACAACAGAAATTCACATTGCATTTAGGATTGTATGTGGAGTCCACTGAGATAATCCAGGATAAACTCTTCTTCTCAAGATCCCTCACTTAAACATATTGTTTGCCATATAAGGTAATATTTATAGGTTCTGGGTATTAGGAAGTGAATAGATATGTTTGTGCGGCAGTTTTGGGGGTTTTTTTCCAGCTTACCACAAGCAGCAATAGAAAATGAAGACCCTGCTCATTTTACAGGGTAAGAAAACAGTGACCAAAAATGTTGTATGACAGGTATACTGTCACATGGCTTGTTACGGAAAGAGAAAACCATAGGATGAGTTGAAACAATGGCTCAGTCACCTATTCTGTGCAGATACTTAGCTATTTTCCTATCTGTAAAATAGAGCTAATAGTATGTACATTTCAAGACTGTGGTACACTAAATGTGATACTATAAAGTACCTTGGAGTATACTTAGCATATAGTAGATGCTTAATAAATGGCTGCTATAATTGTCATCATCTGATATGAAGGAAGATGACAGTTTTTTTGTAACTTCCCATTCCTCTGATCATTTGTAGAACTGTGGCTCTACTCATTACACCCTACTATTTACTCTACTTGGTAAACATCTAAGCAATGTTTGTGGATCATATTGATTTAATGCAAATAACTCTGGATTGCCCTGGGGGACAGTCTCTACCTATTGTACTCAATAGAAACAGATTCAATTGCAAAAGCATTGAAGGACAAGGCAGATTAAAACAGAACAAAACAAAGCAACAACTGGGGGTATACAGTGAGATTCCCCCTCACACATCTTTGGCTTATTTATCTCCCCAAAACTCCTTGCCTCATGACCACTGCTTCCTTCTTTGCCTCTCTTTGCTCCAGACTCTAGCTTGTCTCATTCCGTTCCCTTCTCCTTCTTTCTCACTGATTTTTTCTCCTCTAGAAGCTCCATGGTTTTGTACGATGCAAGTCAATTTAAATAGTATCTCTCGGATTTTCTGAATACATGTCTCCACCACTGACCAATATCAGCATCTCAATGGGCTGAGCAAAGCAAGTGAATAATTCTTTAGAAGAGAGATGAGTCAAAATTACAACTTTTGTTTTTCTGTATCGTTCCTGTCATAGTCTCATGTGTTAAAAAAATATATATAGAAGGTGAGGAACAGAAACTCAGGATACCAGTGTTGCCGTAGGGATTGTTGAAGCGCCAGCACAATCTGAATAGACTTCTTGGGAAGACGTTTTGTTCTGGGCAAAGGGATGGTCTTAGTGAGCACATTATTTTGTTGGTTTTTCTTGAAATCCTAGACTGTATGGGACGCCTGATAAATCCACCAGAATCATATAGAGCTTGAATACTGGAATAAGCGTGTATAAAATAACCTTCATATTAAAAAAAAATTACATACACAGGAAGTTACAAACCAATACTTTTCAGGTAATTATAGAATCTTGTGTGTGGTTTTATACACTCTGGAAGAAGTGGGGGAGTGGGAGGCAGAATAATGACCTCCCAAATATGTCTGCCTCTTAATCCGTGGAGCCAGTGAGTCCGTGTCAGAAGGGAAATAAGGTTGCTTATTGAAGTAAGTTTGCTAATAAGCAGATAGGAAGATCACCCCAATAATGCAGCGGGCCCAGTATAGTCAGAGGGATCCTAAAAGGTAGAAGAAGGAGACAGAGGAGAGGCAGAAGATGTGAAAACAGAAGAATGGTCAGAAAAATGCGATGTTCTTGGCTTTGAAGATGGAGGAAGGGGCTCTGACAGAAAGACCGTGGGTAGCCTCTAGAAGCTGGAAAAGGCAAGGAAATGGACTTACTTCTTCCAGAAAGAAAGGTACCCCTGCCAGTACCTTGATTTTAGCCTAGTGAGACTTGTGTCTGACTTCTAATCTACAGAACCCTATAATAATAAGTTTCTGTTGTTTTGCCAACAAGTACGTGGTAATTTTTTAGGGCAGTCATAGAAACCTACCACTGAGGACTTAGTCTAAATTGTGTTATTTAACTTAAGTGACTTCCTGTGCTGCTTTAATTAGGGATATCCTATCTTTATACAATTCTTCTCTCTCATACTAAACACTGTCATTAATAATCCATTTTTCTATGTATGACATATTGGAGCAATGTCAGAATAACAGAGTCTTCTTTTGAGAAAATGTGATAATTAATTAACTTATAGTTGCAATAAAAATAGAATCAGTTGAAATGATCCTGGAGATATAGTCTTTCCTCTTTTTAACAGGATGGGGATGAGGAATCTGACACATATCTGAGGTATTTCTACAGTAGGAGATCTTGACCAGCAATGGATGTACCTACTGTACCACCTTAAAACAGCATCCCTTATCATGATTGCATCCGAGATCAGACAGAAAGCTTTATTGGTAAAATAGTGAGCCTTAGGGAATCTCTTTTCTCCTCCTAACCCCCAAAGAAAGAGCTGACTAAACAGTATAAGCTTTTCTTCCTGTGTCATTTTCCTTTAGCAACACTAGGTCATTGGGTATAGTCATTTAAAATCCTTTACTCTTAGATTTGAACTTCACTTTTGTCAAAGTAGGAGCATGATGGAGACAGAAAAAAGCATCTTTGATTTACTGCCAAACTTTTTAACCTACTGATCTTATTTAGTAGAATAATTATCAACTTCACTATTCCAGAGCAGGACAAACCAACAATAAACCCATAATTATTTCTGTTGAAGGGACAGACTCCCTGGAAACAATGGGCTGGAAAATTATTATTTATCAGTGCAACAAAGTATAAATTTAAAAAAGGTGTCATTTGAAAGAAATAAAAGTATAGGGATACTTTCATCTGAGAATCTTCCCACTAGAGGAGCTTTTTACAGGTAAACTAGAGGTTTGAATGCAAGAAATTCTTCAATTCCTGCTCACTCCCAAAATATCTCCCAGCCTTAAAAATTGATGCTCTCTTTCTGTCTCACACGCTCCTCTCCCCTCTTCTCATACTGCTTTGGGAAACTTTAGTGTTAACATCCTGAGATATTGTGATTTATAGGAAAAATATAAATTTGGTCATTCAGATAACCAAAATATATTTCTCATATATATTTGGCCTTTGTCCAAGGTTCCTCAGTCACAACTCCCAAAACCTTTGGCATTTCCTAAGTGTGGAGAGTGAGGAAGGTGTCTCTTGTTATGTTAATGTTTTAATGAGGTAACTTTGGACCCCACCCAAGGAAGGAGGCCGGTTGTCAGGAGGACCAACATTGTGATTAAAGGGTTGGAACTTTCAGTCTCCCTCCCCTTTACTTTAGGGAGAAGAGAAGACCTGAAGGTTGAATCAGTCGCCAATAGCCAGTGATTTAATCAATCATAACAGTGTAGGACATCTCCACAAAAGCCCAGGAGGACAGGGTTCCAAGAGCTCCCAGGCTGGTGAACACACGGAGGTGCCTGGAGAGGGCATGGGAGCTCTGTACCCTTTCCCCATACCTTGTCTCATGCATCTCTTCCATCTGGCTGTTCTTGAGTTCCATCCTTTTGTAATAAACCAGTGATCTAGTAAGTAAAATATTGCTTTGAGTTCTGTGAGCTGCTTTAGCAAATTAATTGAACCCAATGAGCTGGAGCCCCCAATCTATAGCTAGTTGGTCAGAAGCACAGGTGACAACCTAGCCTTGTGACTGGGATCGAAGTGGCTGTGGGGCAGTCTTGTAGGACTGAACCCTCAACCTATGGAATCTGATGCCTGTTTTCCCGGTAGGTGGTGCCAGAATGGAGTTGAATTCTTGGACACCCTGCTGGTATCTGAGAATTGCTTGGTGGTGCGGGGCGGGTGGCGGGGGGAAACCTCCATGAATTTGGTGACCAGGGGGAAGTAGCAAAGGAGACTCACTGGAAAGGATGACGTAGTAGAGGAGAGCTGGATTTATCCGCATATAGCAAATGGGAGACTGAGGTTTTTCCATTACACATCCTCTCCACACTGACTCCTTTTTTCTAACTGGCCTCTGAGCCTTTGTTCACTCTCCAAAACATTATTTACAAGGCCCTTTGTGATCTCTTCCCTGCCTGCCTTTCTATTCATTCACAATCTGCCACTCTTCCCAAGTACACCCGGGATTTCTTCCCTACCTTCTTCCACGGCAGTTTTTCAAATGCACTCTTCTTCCTCTGGAAGACTCAAAGTTATCCCATGCTCCACCCACTGCTTTGATCCCAACACCTTTTTTTCTGGCAAATTCTTATTTGTTCTCCAACTCTTGGTTTTTCTTCCAGATACTGTCTTTGTCCTCCTTTGTCTCATATCCTTTCTATATATTCTGACCTTGGCAGTTTTACCTATATGCTCTCCTATCATATTAAATTGCAGTCATTTGTTTATGCCTGAAGCTTTTCACAGACCCTGAGTAACTTGACAGCTGGTTACTGTAAATCTTTTTTATCACCAAAGCTTAAGATACCACCTTCACATATAGTAGATGTTCAATAAATGCTGAATTAGTAGGTGAACAGGTGAAACAAAAGCTGACATAATATTTTTACATTTCTCTAATTATAGACTTAATCCAGGTTGTTAGTAAATGTCAATTTGTGGAAGAAAAATAAGGCTCAAGCCTATTACAGCCAAGTACTTATCTTCCTCTATAGTTTCAAAGTTCTTTTAAAAGAGGCATTAGCAGTTCTTTAATACTTCAGCACTATAATCCCCTTTCCAAAAATGCCAGAGGTCACCTGGAAATTGAATGGCTGAGCAAGGATTAAAATGTAAGAATAGGGGGACTTTGGTTAAGTTAACTGGATCACTGCTTCCATGTCCTTGTTAAATATGCTTTCTGGACCATGACAAGAAAGCATCATGGGGGGTCATGGGTTGAAGAGGTTAAGGAGGAAAGAAGGTTTATTGATTGATAGTAATCAAGTCATCTTATACTGTGCTTCTCTTCTGATTACCCTGCTTATATTCTTCAACCCGATAACCTTCATTAGTGACAGACAAGAGTCCCGTGTCGCCAGATTTCATGATGCTTATTTCTGTTACATAGATGCCCTGTCAGATCTCTAAATACTGGCAATCCCCATGTAAACAAAAAATCCCCAGAGTGTTTGAAAAGAGTGGAGAGAGACTTAACTTTTCTTGAAGAATAAAAGATGATATGAAATATTGTATTCTTCTTTGGAATTAACCTTTTGCCCCTGCCAAAAGAGATGTTTTGTATAGTCCACAAATTTTCCCTCCATTTTTAGACTGAAATCTCCCAGAAAAGCCACCAAAATCATTTCCCTAGTTTATTGGCTTATATGGTAGACTGGGGGAAAGTGATGGCATTTTATATAGATAATGACCCAGGCTTATGTCTTGGTGAACCTTGGTAGATTTCAAATAAGAGAACTAAACTACAGGCCTGAGTACTTTATGTAACTTTTTCTGCTGGTCATCTGAGCTAAAACTGTGAGATGCAGAAACAGAAAGAGTAGCTGCCTGATGACTAACTTTTTATTTACATTTAGTCTAGCCGTACTTCTTGTTGGGTTCCATGAAGTCCTCTGCATCATCAGATAGAGCTTCCATTTTTTTAAACTTCCTTGAGTGAGGGGTTATAAACAAATAGCAAAAGAATGTAGTATGCCAAACAATCTTCCTATGTTCTTAGGAGACAATTAATATGTTCCTATGTTCTTAGGAGACAATTAATACGTACTAGGCACTTACTGTGTGCCAGGTACCATGCTTGGAACTTTACATTTTATAACATATAAGAAGAATATTAAAATGTATATAATGTATTCTAAAAAGTTCACTGATAAAGCAGGCATTTTTGAAGCCCATTTAACAGATAAGGGAACTGAAACTAAAAGATGTTAAGCCACTTGCTCAAGGTCTTCTATCTAGAAATTATAGGAGAGAGAATTCAAGTCTTTTTTTCATCTCACAAAACTTATGTCAAAATTGCCACCACTGTCAAAATAGGGTTTCTTGAAGGAAATAAAAAAGACACTGAAAAACATAGAATGGAAAAGAGTAGTGAAATTTTAAAAAAAAATGAGTATTGAGAAAAATTAAGCCCATTCTAGATATAAAACAGACCGAAGTTGTGTAATTGGGGGTGGGAGTGGGGAGAACATGAAGAAGAGGAGGAGGAAGGAGAAAGATGGAGAAACAAGAATGCTCCCATGATGGAAACTGTTCTGAATCTGGGTATGGAGGCGATTACCAAAGCTGAATTTTTTGAAAGTACTTTGACAACAAATAGAACAAAAATGCTTCTCTCACTTAAAATTAAATGACAAAATGTAGTCAACAAAACCAACTGATTCTTTAATGCCTACCTTTTCCTCATTATACTTTATAAAGCAAAACAGGATTCTTATACGACTGATTTAAATATATCCAATTCTATGGTGGTTATTACATCTAATTTCCTTCATATCATTTCCTTATTGTCTGGTCCACAGCTTCCAAGTCTAGATTCTTAAGCTGTTCCTTTCTTGCCTTGAACTTTCATGTATATGCCTCAAGATAAGTGTTACCAAATTTAGTTTCATAAATATAGTTTGGTAGGTTATAACAAATACACAGGAGCTATGATTATTTGTGCTTGGAAAATAAAAGGTTTAGCAAAGTGAGATAGTTTTTTCCTCTTGATTATTAAATTATGGAACTTCTCAGAGCCCATTCTGAATTTTCACATGCAGGACTTAAATATTTTTGATCCTGGTTTCTTTTTTTAAAGGGAAAGCTCATGATACCAGTGTCTCGGGAAACATAATGGAAACTCTGTTCTTGATTGAAAGTCCACAATACGTGGACCTGGAAATATCAGTTGATCTTCAAACCTTGCCTAGAGAGCTGCTGCTTCCTCTCGCCTATGCCTCGTTTTAGGGTTGATTTCCACTAGAGAGGGAAGCATGGCAACCATTATCCCTTCTCAAACATAAGCAACTTGCTCTCTGAGAACCCCTGTTTCTTCCCCAAGGATCCAAAAGACCAGAAATATTAAAAGTAGCTTCTCTTCAGTGGAAGTTTGAGAATTCCTCTTTTGAAGTCAAGGAGATACAATAGATACAATTTGAAATCTGTTAGCATTGGTTGGTAACATTGTGAAATCCAACTTGTTACTTTACTTTTTGAGACTCAGCTTTCCAAGCTGTAAAGCAAAAATTACATCTACGACACAGGGGTATAGTAGGAATCTATGATGCAGTGGTTTCTTTCTTAATCTATCTAGACACAGACAGTACAATAAAGATGCAGTTGTCTTCTCCTCTTTTTTTGCTTAATCTCCTGAGTGTCTCAGGGTATTATGTCTTGCTGGATTGATCCTCCAGGAATCTGAATCAATACTGGAACATGGATTTCTCATTGGATAATATCTTTGCAAATATTACCTTATCAAGTTGTGTGTGAAAAAAATCCAGTCAACTGGACAATGAAAACTAAATGAAGAATTCGGCCATTCAAAACAAGGTCTTTTTTCCCAAGGAACTCATATAGAGTTGAAAACACTTGACAAATTCACATAGAAAGAATATTAATAGTAAAATGCAGTTCATGATACTCAAAGAAGGAGAAAGAATAAAAAGGAAGGGCTATAAAATCTCAGAGGAGGGAGAAAATGAGGGCGTGAGACTTGAGTTGTGAATTCTTGAAAGGGTAGGGCCTTCCCATGGAATCTGCAAGGCTATTGAGTTTGAGGGTATCTATTGAGATCGTTTTAACTCTACTGTGCTTTTTCAGTGTGCACATTTTGGGTGGAGATTTCTGCCCCTGAAGCATAGTGAGCTTCTGGGTGATCTAGATATGAATTCTTAGCATGAACACTGTCATAGGTGACAGGAGAGAGGGAGGTTGTGGAGGACGGGGCAGAGAAATAATAGTATGCCCAAGGCACCTCTAAGATTGTAACTATACACCAGCCCCTCTACCAAAAAAGAAAGTACAGTGACCTCAGAGACCGTAACCACTCCATGTCCGTTGTTCCTCTTTTTTATCTGGTTTCCCAAACATGGGGTGTAGAAGTAAGGTCATGAGGGAAAGTTTGGCTAAAGCCAGCAACTGGGCTATTTCCTAGATTTATTTTAAAATACGGAAACAAAACAAAACCTTGGAAAACAAGAATTAAACGACTCAAAACAATGAAGTTTTAGAAGTCTCCTCAAAAGTATGTCATGCTAATTTAATATAACAATATTATGCTTTTAGAGTTAAGAGCCATGACATATGGTGGTGAGACTTGATGCCAAAGAAAACTATGAAAAGCCCTGCTATTCACCAAATGGTCACTAGAGGGGGAGGTAGCACACAGATAGGCTTCAGTTCCTTAGGCAAGCAGCTCATCTCAACAGTGCAGATTATTTCCCACCTCCTAGAGAGGGTCAGAGGTTTTCGTTGCCATGGGAATCCCTAAACAAGGGGTAAATATGTCGACAATGCCATAGACAATTTTATTTTTCATCTTTTTTTTAGTGCATGGCCGTCTTAGAGCACTCCTTCTGCAGCCTGATGTTGTTCACTGGGCTGTTAAGTCTTGGCTTGTGGCGGCACAAGCCATCCATTATTCCTAAATGGTATCACAGCACGCAGCTCTGTTCACACACTGTGGTGCATTGTAAAGGTCCCTGCTCTATGGAGAGAAAAAAAAATACCTCTTTTTTCCCTCCCTCTTTTCCCTAGCTTGCTCCCCCTTCCAAGTGCAGCTGAATCTTCAAATGTGGACAACTCCCGAGTCTGTCTGAATCAGGCTAGTAGATGCTCAGGGTGATTAAGCATGGAGACAGCCAATTTAATCTGGGGCAAAGAAGAACTGGAAGAAAGGCATCCGATTTATTCTTTGGTTCTCAAAGGTAGATGTTTGAGGTGACTAGATTATATTTCAAATAAATTGACTTCCTAAAAGATATTCCTTTAAATGGAGTCTGTTAGGCTAACAATAGGAATGCCTGTGCCATAACTGAGCATGTGTCAGTACAGTCCCGTTTGTAGGAAATAGCTCTAGGCCATCCGGAAGACCGCTAGCCAGGGAGGTAAACCAGCAGAGAACGGGGCTGTATTACCAGAAGCAAGTTACCTAGCAAGTTATTATCTCTGTCTTCCCACAGTTGTGCTCATCATTTACTAGGTACCTACTAGGTGTTAGGTGCTCTCCTGGGTATAAGTATTAGTAGAGGTGACCCTGTGCTTGAGATGCTTACAGTCAAGGGGTCTTTTACCCCCTGAGAACTGGACTGGATCCAAGGGGAAACTAAAGTTGCTATGGCAGTAACACAGTTCCTAACTCACAAGTAGGGCCCTCCTTTCCACCAGTCCCCCTTCTCATGTTAAATAAAGGAAGCGCTCCCTCACAGAATGACTGGGAGGACAAACAGGGCTTTGGACCTGGTTCCTTGAGGTCAGGAACCAAGTCAGCTGGTTCACAGAAGTACCCATTGTGGATATGTCTGTGTGTGGCACATGAAAGCCCTTCAATGAATTTGTGCTCAGCAAATGAAAACATAGATGGAGGGATTGATGGGTGGAATAATAAAATGGGTGGGGCACTTTGAGGATTCTTGGTGGATACGTTTAAAATGGATATGTTTAAAATGGAAAAATGATGAACACTCACTGCATCATAGAATACCAAACCTGAATAAAAAATTTTAAAAAAGTTCAACATTCAGTCTTTCATTTTAGCTTCATCTCCCAAGTTTTATCTTTCACTGAGCTAAAATTACTTTTATCACTTTCAGCATTAGAATATTTAAATAATAGCAAATAAATATCCATTTTTAGGGTGGTAAAAATTCATTTGTAGATTATTAAGAAGGAGAAAGGAAATGAAATAATCAGCTGTCGCATTTCTGGGAGGGGGGCTCCAAAGGCCATTCTTGTCCCATTTCTGGGAGGTGGGCTCCAAAGGCCATTCTTGTAGAGAATTGTTGGACTTTCCTTGAAACTTTCATTGACAATTTGGGTTCCTGGCACATGGGAAATTCCCATCTCCATCTGAGATTTCCCAGAGGGCATATCCCTGGGAGCTTCAAGGACATAAAACTAAGATGACTGAAGGGGTCCCTAGATTGTGAGCCGCTACCATCCAGACATTGGGGATGCTGCTATGATCATGTTGGCCAGTGTTGGCTTCTTCCCAAAAGGGCCCGAGGGTATCTGTTTAACTGGAAACACACTCTGCAGTTACAGACCTTTCCCCAAATGGTTCTTGTTTTGTGATTCAGCATGTGAGTCATTCAGCTAATAACAACTTCCTTTCTGTCCCAGACATTCCCTGGGAAACTTTGATCTCTTCTGATTTGGGGATGAATCCTTGGATCAGCTGCTAAGGCTGCTGGTTTGAGGTTACTCATCAATGAAGTGGAGACAACAGAGGCTTGCTGTAGCTTACTGAGCTGCAGAGGAGCTGGTGGCCTTATGGTAAGAAATCAGACCTTGGCATCAGAAGGTGGCTTGTCTCATAGACAATTTTGAAATGATTGCAGAAGAATATTGTGCTATTATCTACTAAAAATGGGCATATGCGATTGTTCAGCATGGAAAAATCCATTTGTACATCATACATGTCAGGGACTTAGCCCCCCACATCCACTCCACACCATCTTTATTATTTAGTAACTATAGAGTTGAAGTTAGAATGGACCCACCTCCAGTTCTGGTGGTGGGCCTTAAGTGCATCAGCTCATCTTACGCCTCTTGCTACAATGCTCAGGTTAGGCATGGATGCTTAACCAGGCTTCAGTTAACCAAGTCAAGGCATTTTCTTTGTCCTCGGGAATCTAGGTCGTTCCCATCAGGGTGAAGCTGGCAGGTATTCCATGAGTTGAGGAAAGGTCCTATTTTTTATTTTCTGGGTACGGGAAAGCCTGTGTGTAGCTCTGTGCTGTGACTCTCTGGGAAGCTGAGCCTTAGGGTGAGCTCACAGGAAGAAAGGGGAGCTGGAAAGAACTGTTAATAGCAACAAGCTCCTGGGTGAAACCAAAGACCATTCTTCTGCTGTATTTTGTTTAATATAAGCTGAAATATTTCTTTTATTACTTAAACTACTTTGAGTTCGGTTTTCTATTACTACTGACAGAAAGACTGCCTACTGATATAATTAATTAATTGCTCATTCAGTCACTTTTTCTATAAATCCTTACTGGTTATCTGCTATGTTCAAGGTATAAAGACAGAGGTAGTCCTTTCCCTCCAGGAGGACAGAGTATACTGGAAAGGCAGTCGTATAAATGGAAAATAAATGTATAGCATGGCAAATACTAAATTCAGGCAAGTGTATACAAGGTATGGTTGAAACAAGGAGGAAGGAACCCCCCAAATTTGCCTTCGGAGGCAGTCAGGAGAGCTTTGGGGAGGAGATGGCATAGGAGATAACTGTTAGAGTAAGATCTGGAAATAGGACAGGTGAGGGCAATCCAGGAAGAGGGAAACACACGTACAATGAAATTTGGGCACAAGAAGACATGGCTTATTTAAAATAGGTGGAAAATAAAAAGCAAGGAAGGAGATTGGCCATAGATGAGTCTGGCCAGGGTTAAACATTAAAGAATCTTTATTTAAGGTACGAGGTTTTGTTTTGTTTTGTTTTCTTGTTGGAGGCCCAAAAGAATTTTGACCAGAGTTTCCATTTTGAGACCACATATCTTATGAGTTCTTGGCCTCTGTATGATGGAAAGCAGTAAAACATCATGGTAAAGAATATGGACTGTAGAGTAGAACTCCTTGGTCTTAACTCCGGGTTCTGCTATCTCCCAGTGCCTCAGCTTCCACATCTGAGAAATGGATGCAATGGGGCTGTTGTAAGGTTTGAAGAAGTTCTTAGTACAGAGGCTGACACACAGTACTTAAAATATATAATTTTTTTTAATCCAAATTTCCTCTTGCTGATTTCAGTTCCTAACAATATTATGAATAAGTTCCCTTTGTCATGATGAACAAACTAAAGCATGGAAAAAGTTGTCACCCAGCTGCTTTGTAATACAGTGTATAGTCTCAAACCTGAGACTTTGTTTTAAAAGTTGGGCATCCATTGTTTCTTACAGTTTAGTGAACTCTTTGTCCAGGCTGGGTTTTTTTTGTTTTATGTTTTTTGTTTTTTGCAGTTTGGCTATTTTTTGTAACTCTGGAGCAATGAATGCATACCCATAGGTAGGGTAGCCCATGTAAAGATAAATGTACTATATCCTCTCCCCCAAAATATCAATAAAACATCTCCATACATTAAAGATAAGGTAAAAGATAAAGATGTAGTCAGAGGTGTGCAGTAGGAGGGTCGGAGGTCCATAATAGCTCATAATAGTTCCATGAATTAAACGAAATGGGCTGTCTATGTAAGATTTCGCCTAAATGGAAATGCCAGGTGTGTGCCGGGTGCAGTTGATATTCCGCTGGTGTCCACACAGTAAGACAACACTGGTTATGTATTATTAGTGTCTTTTCAGAGGTCAGGCATTCTGGTTAACCAAGGGTTGAGCCATAGGACGTATTAAGTATTTTGAATATCATCCTTGCAGCTAAGGTTCCCACTCTTTATACCTAAAACTCACAGGTAGGAAAGAGAATAATTGGTAGGCAAAAACAGTGGGCTCAGTCAGTAGTAGTTGTGTGAGAATTGAGTTCAGAGGAATAAAATTCAACAAATCCCAGATGAAGCATCTGAAAGAAGGACTGTGGTAGCAACAATGTTAATACTATGGGGTGTGGGCATCAGCTCACCAAAGAACTAGACAGACCTAAGTTTGCATCTCACTTTATCTTTCTAACCATACGAATTTTTGCAAATGATTTAACTTCCTTGGGTCTCAAGTTTAGATGGAGAATGCCGGCAATGATCCTAACCACAAAGAGTTTCTGGGAAAATTAAAAGAGATTATTATCTAGTATGGAATGTGGCACAAAGACTGAATAAAAATGATATCTGTTATTGCTATTGGTTTCCGACCAGCAGAACGGGGAAGATATCACTTTATATATTTATGACCTATTTAGGCAAGAAGTATAGATTATGGATATCTACTAAAATTTACCCGCTGCCCAAGAAGTTTTTAAAAATTTCTAAGAAATATTTCCAGGATAGCCCATTCCATCTTAGTATGCTATATTATTCAGGGGCGATATATCACAATTTCAGCAAACTGTTGAGGTTAAACTTTGCTCAGATGGGAGCAAACACTAATTCCAGTACATTTCACTTTACCCTGTCATTGTATCCCCAGACCTAGCACAGTGTCCTGTACATACTGAATGCTCACCGAATGTGTGTTGAATGCGTGAATGCATGGATAGCCTGTAACTGATCAGTACTGGATTTCACGCACTGCTTAGAAGATGTTAACTGTTCTTTTCTTGGCATGGTTTCACCCTCATTTTAATGTCTTTACTCTGGTAATTTTCTCATCCATTTCTTCCATGTGATATGATTATTTTGTTCTTGTCTTATATGCCCTACTGAGTTATAAGCCTCTGAAATCAGATCCTGTGTCTTACTTTCTCTATTCTAAAAGTTCTAATGGACAATTGATTCTCAACAAATGTCTGCTGCATGTTGAAGTAACCTATGAAGTATTGTATTCGTTTTAAGATGACTTGACCTTCGATAGGTATACCCACTAAGACCATATCATCTCTTTATTTGAGACATGATACCTGCTCTCAGTTTCAATGGCTCTCTGTTAGTCACAAGTGCTTTACCTCTTGGACTGGCATGAAAAGTGAGAGAGACTCAATTCTCAGAGTCATACATCTCAAACTTCTGATGACAGTAGTCATCTGTTCTGAATCACACTAGCCTCGGCTGCCTCCCCATATTCTGCCAGTGCCAGCAATGGGAGAGTGTTCATGGCTTATCAGGCAGTACCTTGCCCAGTGTTTGCCTCCTGTGAATTGTACCATCTGAATCATAAAGAGCATCTTCCTTGCTTCCGTTTACATTGATGGAGACTTGCCATGGAGTGCTAGCTATTGTAAAATATATGATCAGGGCAAAGGGCATGCAGTGATGTAGGGCTGCCAGAAGGTAGGAAAGAAAGCACTTCACTTGGCTGAAATGACATCCAGAATCACATCTGAAACCCTACCGTGTCCTTGACGCTTCTCCCTCCTGGTATGTCCATTTGACAAAGCACATTCACTCCGACATGTGATGAGTGGAGAGAGTTCTACATCCCAATACAGCAGAATCTTGTGAATTGCTGACATTTAGTTCATAACGGACACCAGTTGCGCAGAAGTTAGTTAATACAAGGTCTCACGAAAGAAAAGGGGATGAGCCAAGGGAACTTGACCCCATGTCCCTGCTCGCTGATGCTCTTGTTTTCTACATCTCTGCTTTTCAACTTTTCTTTCTCAGATACGGCTTCTATCAATTTCTTTTCTTCTCAGAAGAAATTCTCTGCTTCTTGCTATGTCTTTGGATAGGAAAATGTCTCTTTTGGAAGTTTCACAAGCATATGAAGGCAGTTTCTAACACTTCATGTATTCTCTTGGCCAACCAGGAAGTTCCCACTATGCCAAAGAGAACTTGGATCATAACTCTAAACTCAAGTTGTGGAGAAGGGGAGTTTCATCCTGCCATTTACTCATTAAGAGAATCAGTGGTTAAATTATTGCCTATTCTAACCAGATTCAAAGAGACTTGGGTATTTTTTCATTTTCCATTTCATCTAGGAACAGTATGTTTACAGTTAATCTGAGTTATACGTGAGGCAAAACTAAAATAGCTTTAAATGAAGTAAACCAGGAAAACTTGTGATGCCTAATAGATTATCTGTATTTTTATATAGTGTTTTATTGAAATAAAATTGTATCATCTTTTTCCTATAACCGTATCTTGCTCTTCTCATCATCATATTTATTCCCACACATAAAATACTTAGTTATTGTAAAATACATTTTATGATGTAAGGATAAACAGGAAGATCAGCAGAGGACTAATAGGGGTTTTGTGCCTTCAAATAGTATTTTCAACATTTTTGTTAACAAGTAGTTTTGAACCATGTTAGCCAAGTAGAAAATGTCAGGCCATAATGCTTCCTAACCATCAAATTATCATAAACAGGAAGACTAGTTTGAGCAGACAAAGCTGTGCCTTTAAATAGTATAAATTCTCCAGCATGTTTCATTTTTATATGGAACAAGTCTTGTTCTTGATGCATAAGAAGAGTTCTGGGGTATAGAACAGAACCAGATAAGACAAAGCAGAGTAAACAGGGTTGAATAACATGTTTCTCAGACCAGACGGTGGAAGACCTCATTGTTAATAATAGAGGAAAGCATAGGGGTCAATGTGACTGTCGGGGTAATTGGACTATGTTTAGAGCAACAATTCAGATAATTTTGGTGCAAAATATTACTTGATGCTGTCTTGTAATGGATTCCACTGAAACAGATTCTGAGATGGAGAGTTTTGTGCAAAAGTTTATGGAGGAGTGGTCTTGGGAGACATACCTGTAAGGAAATGAATAATGTGGGAATAAGCAGGGGGGAAAACTGGACCCTAGTGCAATTGAAACTGAGACCTCAGCTGATCCCATGATGAGCTCTGTAACTGGGATTACCCTTTAGATGATCTCAAATTGAGGCAAGTTGGGAAAGCCTTTGTTTCCCTCCTTCAGCAAGTAGTTTTCTTCATGCCAAGTTACTGGCATACCAAGTTCTTGGAGGGGTCAAAAAATTGGAAGAGGCTGAGAGCAGTTTCCAACGAACATAGCAACTGTGCGTGGTCAGTAGCCAATAGTACCACTTGGGGGTGGGGGATGGGTGCATTGGCCTTGAAGAAGGGATTTGGAGCACTAGAATATTGATACTAGAGTAGTGGTTCTTAGAGTTAAGTACCCAGCAAGCAACATTAGCATCACCTTGAAACATGTTAGAAATGCAAATTCTCAAGACCTATCCCAGATCTACTGAATCAGATATTCTGGGGCTGGAACAGAGCAATCTATGACTTAACAAGCCCTCCTGGAAATTCTGATGCACATTAAAGTTTGAGAAGTGACACATCTATTATAACCACCCAACGAGAGTGCATCAAAAAAGAAATTTCATTATCAGAATAAATTCTTTTTGTGTTTAGACCTTTCTTTCTGATAGAAGTGGTTTGATTTCTGCATCTGTTTTTTGTTTTTTGTTTTGTTTTGTTTTGTTTTTTTGCGGTACACGGGCCTCTCACTGTTGTGGCCTCTCCCGTTGCGGAGCACAGGCTCCGGACGCGCAGCCTCAGCGGCCATGGCTTACAGGCCCAGCCACTCCATGGCGTGTGGGATCTTCCCAGACCGGGGCACGAACCCACGTCCCCTGCATTGGCAGGCGGACTCTCAACCACTGCACCACCAGGGAAGCCCCTGCATCTGGTTTTTTTTTGTTACTTTACAGACTGAAAAATCAGACCTGATTTAAGGCTTCAGTCAGTTTGGTTATTATGGCCCATTGTCACAATATTCCAATGTCAGGGAAATGTGGGATACTAGCCTCTGTCATGCTGTGGGAGCTCAACCAAAGGAAATAGCTAAGAGGAGTGAATGAAAAAGACAAACAGAGGTACAGACATCATCTGTGTTCTTTCTTCTTTCATACTGTGAAAGTTCAGCATTGTGAAAACCTCTTACTTGCCCTGGGATGAATGTCTGCCATTTTGCTTTTGAGAAGAAAACAAATACAGTTTTCCTGTTCTTATAGAAAATTTATACAAACATTGATTGGCCATGAAGTTAACACCAATAGCCAAGGAAAAAAAATACTGCCAAATGGTGAGTGATATGGTGGATTGTCTGTGGACCATGAAAATCAGAACATATTTTTAAAATGAACAAAAGAGGAAACTAAAGATGAAAGTGCTTATTCATTAAATCTCATTTCTGAGTTCAGTTACAAACTTCATTGCAAAGCTGGTATCCTTGCCTCCAAATATGATGCAGAATGCCCATGTTTTAGAAAGCTCTGAGATTTGCTGTGAGTAAACCTTATACACTGGGTTTCTGTATCTGCCTCTAAGAACTATTAGAAAAAAAATAGACCCAAGGGGCAAAAGCTCTCTTCAGCTTCTCCCATCCCATCTTGATCACCAGTTTGCCATTTGTATTGATACCACCTGTGTTGTTCACCTAACTTCCCTTCTTTGGAATAGCAAATGTCTCAAGCATACATACTCAACAACCAAAGGCTTAATCCTCTCTTCTTTTCAAATAGCATTTGGACTTCATTTACTTTTCCAGTTACAGTTCAGTTATTGACTGGGCTGTTGTAGCTTCCAAAAACCACTTTTATTTTGTGAGTGGGAGGCTTAGATAACCAGGAATCCTTAATTAAATGCAATATATTTTTCCAATAAATCCTCTATGGTGCTTTCATTTTTAATACATCTTAAGCTTTAACTCTAGGACAACTTGTCTTGAATGGACTAACAGGCAGACTCATCACAGAGACACATTAACTCTGCTAAGTCCAAAGATGCTCTCTAGTGGCTCTACATATCTAATTGTATTTTTCCCCTTGGGTTCCCAGTCACTTGGGGAAAATTAAAATGTTCTCACTGCACGGAGGCTGTGTTATAAACTTCAATCATAAGAGCTTCTCAGTTGATGTCACAGGAATCCCCTTGAAATACTAAATTCTGGAATCCTTTACTAGGGAGAAAATTAATAACAGTCCCATGGCTGGTATTTTTTTTTCCTTGAGACTTTTAAATAAAATAATTAAACTTCTAATACATTTGAAGGACTTCCTAAAAGATAGGATATTCACATTTATCTCAAGGAGAAGCTGTTTAAGTATCTTTCATATGGTGGCTCAAGTTCTACTGGCTGAAAGGAAACTACGCTTTCATTATTGCATGTATAAATAGGATAATGATAGTTAATTATTTCAGAGTTATTGTTAGTTAACATTTGCCCAGTGTCAGCAACGAGCTGGATACTCTGAGAAACACTAAAGGATAGCCCCATTAGTTTCTTTTTAAAAATTTTTATTATTTATTTATTTTTATACAGCAGGTTCTTATTAGTCATCAATTTTATACACATCAGTGTATACATGTCAATCCCAATCTCCCAATCCATCACAACCCCCCCCGCCCCCCTGCCAGTTTCCCCCTTGGTGTCCATATGTTTGCTCTCTACCTCTGGGTCTTTATTTCTGCCCTGCAAACCGGTTCATCTGTACCATTTTTCTAGCTTTCACATATATGCGTTAATATATGATATTTCTTTTTCTCTTTCTGACTTACTTCACTCTGTATGACAGTCTCTAGATCCATCCACGTCTCAACAAATAACCCAATTTCGTTAGTTTTTATGGCTGGGTAATATTCCATTGTATATATGTACCACATCTTCTTTATCCATTCGTCTGTCGATGGGCATTTAGGTTGCTTCCATGACCTGACTATTGTAAATAGTGCTGCAATGAACATTGGGGTGCATGTGTCTTTTTGAATTATGGTTTTCTCTGGGTATATGGCCAGGAGTGGGATTGCTGGATCATATGGTAATTCTATTTTTAGTTTTTTAAGGAACCTCCATACTGTTCTCCATAGTGTCTGTATCAATGTACATTCCCACCAACAGTGCAAGAGGATTCTCTTTTCTCCACACCCTCTCCAGCATTTGCTGTTTGTAGATTTTCTGATGATGTCCATTCTAACTGGTGTGAGGTGATACCTCATTGTAGTTTTGATTTGCATTTCTCTAATGATTAGTGATGTTGAGCAGCTTTTCATGTGCTTCTTGGCCATCTGTATGTCTTTGGAGAAATGTCTATTTAGGTCTTCTGCCCATTTTTGGATTGGGTTGTTTGTTTTTTTAGTATTGAGCTGCATGAGCTGTTTATATATTTTGGAGATTAATCCTTTGTCCATTGATTTGTTTGCAAATGTTTTCTCCCATTTTGAGGGTTGTCTTTTCATCTTGTTTATGGTTTCCTTTGATGTGCAAAAGCATTGAAGTTTCATTAGGTCCCATTTGTTTATTTTTGTTTTTATTTCCATTATTCTAGGAGGTGGATCAAAAAAGATCTTGCTGTGATTTATGTCAAAGAGTGTTCTTGCTATGTTTTCCTCTAAGAGTTTTATAGTGTCCGGTCTTACATTTAGGTCTCTAATCCATTTTGAGTTTATTTTTGTGTATGGTGTTAGGGAGTGTTCTAATTTCATTCTTTTACATGTAGCTGTCCAGTTTTCCCATCACCACTTATTAAAGAGACTGTCTTTTCTCCATTGTATATCCTTGCCTCCTTTGTCATAGAGTAGTTGACCATAGGTGTGTGGGTTTGTGTCTGGGCTTTCTACTTTGTTCCACTGATCTATGTTTCTGTTTTTGTTCCAGTACCATACTGTCTTGATTACTGTAGCTTTGTAGTATTGTCTGAAGTCAGGGAGTCTGATTCCTCCAGCTCCGTTTTATTCCCTCAAGATTGCTTTGGCTATTTGGGGTCTTTTGTGTCTCCATACAAATTTTAGGATTTTTTTGTTCTAGTTCTATAAAAAATGCCCCTGGTAATTTGATAGGGATTGCATTGAATCTGTAGATTGCTTTGGGTAGTATAGTCATTTTCACAATATTGATTCTTCCAATCCAAGAACATGGTATATCTCTCCATCTCTTGGTATCATCTTAAATTTCTTTTATCAGTGTCTTATAGTTTTCTGCATATAGGTCTTTTGTCTCCCTAGGTAGGTTTATTCCTAGGTATTTTATTCTTTTTGTTGCAATGGTAATTGGGAGTGTTTCCTTAATTTCTCTTTCAGATTTTTCATCATTAGTGTATAGGAATGCAAGAGATTTATGTGCATTAATTTTGTATCCTGCAACTTTACCAAATTCATTGATTAGCTCTAGTAGTTTTCTGGTGGCATCTTTAGGATTCTCTATGTATAGTATCATGTCATCTGCAAACAATGACAGTTTTACTTCTTCTTTTCCAATTTGTATTCCTTTTATTTCTTTTTCTTCTCTGATTGCCATGGCTAGGACTTCCAAAACTATATTGAATAATAGTGATGAGGTTGGACTATTATCATCCTTGTCTCGTTCCTGATCTTAGAGGAAATGCTTTCAGTTTTTCACCATTAAGAATGATGTTTGCTTTGGGTTTGTCATATATGGCCTTTATTATGTTGAGGTAGGTTCCCTCTATGCCCACTTTCTGGAGAGTTTTAATCATAAATCGGTGTTGAATTTTGTCAAAAGCTTTTTCTGCATCTATTGAGAGGATCATATGGTTTTTATTCTTCAATTTGTTAATATGGTGTATCACATTGATTGATTTGCATATATTGAAGAATCCTTGCATCCCTGGGATAAATCCCACTTGGTCATGGTGTATGACCCATTTAATGTGTTGTTGGATTCTGTTTGCTAGTATTTTGTTGAGGACTTTTGCATCTATATTCATCAGTGATATTGGTCTGTAATTTTCTATTTTTGTAGTATCTCTGTCTGGTTTTGGTATCAGGGTGATGGTGGCCTCAGAGAAAGAGTTTGGGAGTGTTCCTTCCTCTGCAATTTTTTGGAAGAGTTTGAGAAGAATGAGTGTTAGCTCTTCTCTAAATGTTTGATAGAATTCATCTGTGAAGCCATCTGGTCCTGGACTTTTGTTTGTTGGAAGATTTTTAATCACAGTTTCCATTTCATTACTTGTGATTGGTCTGTTCATATTTTCTGTTTGTTCCTGGTTAAGTCTTGGAAGGTTATACCTTTCTAAGAATTTGTCTATTTCTTCCAGGTTGTCCATTTTATTGGCATAGAGTTGCTTATAGTAGTCTCTTAGGATGCTTTGTATTTCTGGGGTGTCTGTTGTAACTTCTCCTTTTTCATTTCTAATTTTATTGATTTGAGTCCTCTCTCTCTTTTTCTTGATGAGTCTGACTAATGGTTTATCAATTTTGTTTATCTTCTCAAAGAACCAGCTTTTAGTTTTATTGACCTTTGCTATTGTTTTCTTTGTTTCTATTTCATTTATTTCTGCTCTGATCTTTATGATTTCTTTCCTTCTACTAACTTTGGGTTTAGTTTGTCCTTCTTTCTCTAGTTCCTTTAGGTGTAAGTTTAGATTGTTTATTTAAGATTTTTCTTGTTTCTTGAGGTAGGCTTGTATAGCTATAAACTTCCCTCTTAGAACTGCTTTGCTGCATCACATAGGTTTTGGATCGTTGTGTTTTCACTGTCATTTGTCACTAGATAGTTTTTGATTTCCTCTTTGATTTCTTCAGTGATCTCTTGGTTATTTAGTAACGTATTGTTTAGCCTCTATGTGTTTGTGGTTTTTACGTTTTTTCCCCTGTAATTGATTTCTAATCTCATAGCGTTGTCGTGAGAAAAGATGCTTGATATGATTTCAATTTTATTAAATTTACTGAGGCTTGATTTGTGACCCAAGATGTGATCTATACTGGAGAATGTTCCGTGTGCACTTGAGAAGAAAGTGTAATCTGCTGTTTTTGGATAGAATGTCCTATAAATATCAATTAAATCTATCTGGTCGATTGTGTCATTTAAAGCTTCTGTTTCCCTATTTATTTTCATCTTGGATGATCTGTCCATTGGTTTAAGTGAGGTGTTAAAGTCCCCCAGTCTTATTGTGTTACTATTTCCTCTTTTATAGCTGTTAGCAGTTGCCTTATGTATTGAGGTGCTCCTATGTTGGGTGCATATATATTTATAATTGTTATATCTTCTTCTTGGATTGATCCCTTGATCATTATGTAGTGTCCTTTCTTGTCTCTTGTAACATTCTTCATTTTAAAGTCTATTTTATCTGGTGTGATAATTGCTATGGCAGCTTTCTTTTGATTTCCATTTGCATGGAATATCTTTTTCCATCCCCTCACTTTCAGTCTGTATGTGTCCCTAGGTCTGAAGTGGGTCTCCTGTACACAGCATATATATGGGTCTTGTTTTGTATCCATTCAGCAAGCCTGTGTCTTTTGGTTGGAGCATTTAATCCATTCACGTTTAAGGTAATTATCAATATGTATGTTCCTATGACCATTTTCTTAATTGTTTTGGGTTTGTTTTTGTAGGTCCTTTTCTTCTCTTGTGTTTCCCACTTAGAGAAGCTCCTTTAGCATTTGTTGTAGAGCTGGTTTGGTGGTGCTGAATTCTCTTAGCCTTTGCTTGTCTGTAAAGCTTTTGATTTCTCCATCGAATGTGAATGAGAGATTGCCGGGTAGAGTAATCTTTGTTGTAGGTTCTTCCCTTTCATCACTTTAAGTATCTCGTGCCAGTCCCTTCTGGCTTGTAGACTTTCTGCTAAGAAATCAGCTGTTAACCTGATGGGAGTTCCCTTGTATGTTATTTGTCTTTTTTCCCTTGCTGCTTTCAATAATTTTTCTTTGTCTTTAATTTTTGCCATTTTGATTACTATGTGTCTTGGCGTGTTTTTCCTTGAGTTTATCCTGTATGGGACTCGCTGCTCTTCCTGGACTTGGGTAGCTATTTCCTTTCCCATGTTAGGGAAGTGTTCAAGTATAATCTCTTCAAATATTTTCTCTGGTCCTTTCTCTCTCTCTTTTCCTTCTGGGACCCCTATAATGCAAATCTTATTGCATTTAATGTTGTCCCAGAGGTCTCTTAGCCTGTCTTTATTTCTTTTCATTCTTTTTGCTTTATTCTGTTCCGCAGCAATGAATTCCACTCTTCTGTCTTCCAGGTCACTTATCCGTTCTTCTGCCTCAGTTATTCTGCTATTGATTCTTTTCTAGTGTAGTTTTCATTTCAGTTATTGTATTGTTTATCTCGGTTTGTTTGTTCTTTAATTCTTCTAGGTCTTTGTTAAACATTTCTTGCATCTTCTCGATCTTTGCCTCCATTCTTTTTCCGAGGTCCTGGATCATCTTCACTATCATTATCCTGAATTCTCTTTCTGTAAGGTTGCCTACCTCCACTTCACTTAGTTGTTTTTCTAGGGTTTTATCTTGTTCCTTCATCGGTACATAGCCCTCTGCCTTTTCATCTTGTCTATCTTTCTGTGAATGTGGTTTTTGTTCCACAGGCTGCAGGATTGTAGTTCTTTTTTCTTCTGCTGTCTGCCCTCTCCCCATTAGTTTCTTTATGAAATGAAAGTGGTCTAAGTTACAGAGTGAAGAGATGTATGCTAATTTAACTTGGTGCCCTCAAAAATTGTTTAGAGGCAAATTCAATGCAGCTCACATGAAAATTTGAGTAGAAAGATACATTAAATACCCTTATTGGTATAATCTATGAAGAGTTTTTTGTTTGTTGTTGTTCTGTGATTATTAGGAGCATAGCTTCAAGGTTATAAGCCCACACTCATCTGTGTCCCTTCTTGTTTGGAATTGTGAGGCTACACCACTTACTGGCTGTTTGACATTTAGAAAGTTACTTAATCTCTCTGTAGTATTGTTTAGTCTTCTGAAAAATGGGGGATAACAAAATACCTACCTCACTGAGTTATTTTGGGAATTCAGTGTATTGGAGTATGTAAAGGAGTTGGACTAGTGTCTGGCACATTGTGAGTGCTATATAAATGTTAGCTTTTATTATTATATTATTATCACATTGTGGCAGAAGCAATGCTGTGTGCTCTCTACACCACTGCGACACCAGGAATGTGATATTTTCTAGGTTCCTCTGCAGGAAAGTTGTTACCATATGACTGAATTCTGTAAAACACAATGTGAGTGGAAATGATATACCATTTCCAGTCTGAAGCATGTATACAGTCAGTTTGCCTTCTTGATTCTTCCCTTTTCCCAGCATGGAAGTAATGTATTATGGTGATTCTGTTGAAAAACCCATCACCAGCATAACTGTTGATAAGGTAAAGCTGAATTCATTGCTTACTCCCATAAAAGAGACCACCTCACAATAATAATTCAATAGTCCAGAATTCATGAAAACAGCAAGGTAAGGATGTTGAGGCAAAGGAGTCAAAAAATCTTAGGTCATGGTCTGTTGATACTTTCCATTGAAGAGTTGATGGGATTTAGGGAAGTTCCTGTAATGAACAATCAAACCATTTGCTTTCCCAGGACAGAAGTGGAAGAATAAAGAAATGCTAGTGATAAGAGTGAAATATCAGTGTCATGGTAATTTAACGGTGAGGTGTGATTCAGTTCTCAGTGTCTGGGCTAAGTGCATGGGTAGATGGTTTGGTTCTTAGTGGCATCACAGATTGAGCAGAACTGGATCCCAGAGTCACTGGATGGAAGAGAGCTTCTACTAATTGGGCATCAGACTTAAGGTGAACAAGAAATAAGTTTTTGTTTTATTAAAATGATAGATTTTGGAGTTATCACAGTCTAACCTAGGTTACATTACCTGGATGAGTATATGTCAAGCATATGAAATAGTATATGTGAGTGAAAAATGAAAACAAATGTAGGATATTGTTATGTGCTGGAGAGTGTATGTGCCTCCCTGGCAGGTAGCAGAGGACTGAAGCAGAGTAAGACTTCAGCATACCCATTAAACTGGCAGCATTCACACAATCAAAAGATCTCTATATGCAAAGACTTTTGAAGACACATTGAGAGAACAAATCAGATTTGTGTGATTTTTTTTCTTGCTTCTGAATTTACAGTTTTAGCTTTCCAAAGACAAAGCTTTTAAAATAAAGCAAAAAGAAACAAAGACTAAAAATTAAAAAACCTAGGAAAATGTCAGTGAACCTAAGTTCTGCCATTGTTTATGAAAATACAATCCCTCGACCTCTTGTATTAACACAAGAGCCTCCACCTCTTAGGTTAGTACAGGTTCATAGTGGGAGCTATGAAAATAGGTGCTATGGGAATAGCTGTCCCATATACCTTTCCCCAAAAGATTCAGTCAAGTCAAATGGTGACAAATCCAAATGACTACAGATGAATCCAGAGAAATTCAATTTATAATCCAAGGATTTAGCTATAATAGAGCGTTATAGGATCAGACACAGTGGTTGCTTCCTAGAGGATTGATACATTAAATATGTATAAGTGGGTAACAGGCACCCTATTAACACTTCTAGAGCATTCAAGGATATTTGACAAGACTGGTCACTCTGTGCAGTCAAATTCCATGTGTTAATGCTAACTTCATGACCAATTCACTCACTGTAACTTCCCAAATGTAGGTCATAGGCTTGCCTACAGAGTTACTTAGGAGTTCTTAAAGAACTATCAGCAGTCTGTATAATTTTAATATATAGTTGCTGCCTATGATTTATAGCTTGCAAGTTCATTTTTTAAAATTATTGAAACCAAAGGAGCTCTTACAGGCTTTCCCAATTGCCTGATAATAAAGCATTTCTCATGACCATGTCTGAAGGGAATGCGTGAAAAAATTATACTAATAAAATATTCAGATACTTTAAAGAAATTAGTCTGTAAACTCAGGGCTGAGAACATCATGTGTTTCCTTTGTACACCAGCACCCAGAAATTGTGCCCTGTACCCCAGGGCCTGTCATAAAGTGGCAGTGTCATAGCTCAGTGTTTAAGAAGATAAAGTAAAATGGGTCTAAAGACAATTCTCGAGGTTTTGTGAGTTACGGAGTAAGTTATTGAGGTAACAGGCAATACCCTAAACAGTGAGAGCCGCCATTTTCATCAGTGTTCAATAAATGCATATTGAGTAAAAGAATAACCCATACAGGCTATCCTGCAGTTTATGAGCCCCGCTGTACCTGCAGGGGCTCTGAGTTTAATGATGAGTAAGAAGACAAACTTCTGGATAAAAGCTGTGGACCTAAGCCTTTGCCTGAGGCTAAATGTTTTTTATTTGTTTTCTGCTTCAATATTTTTGATGAAGTCACCTTCCTGTACTCCTGAAGAAACAGGAGGATGGCAGTAAAGGGACTGACAAAATACAAGGTTTTCCATGAGATCTCAGATGATCTAAATCTGAATGAGATCAGGCGTCTTAAATAATGCCGGGTGCATTCTTCTGACATAGATAGCTTCTTAAGCAATTAAACTTGAGTGCAGCAGGAGTGAACTTTGCATCTGTCTGGCATGGTTGCCTGTGTGTGTCTGACTCCAGTATCAGAGTCTAGTCCCAAGTAGGATCTAAGTAAACCGTTTCACTGAATTGAACTGCAGAGCAGAATGTGGCAGGCAGGCTGTTGTTGACCTGGCACTGTCACACCTGCCTCCTCTGCTCTGTATCCCAAGGGAAAAACCTGGGGCTGCGTGTCCCAGATCTCTTTCATCGGATAGATTTTGCCAATTGAGAGGTGTGCTTATGGGATCTAGAAGGTGAATGAGAAGGAGAAGCCGTTGTTCCTGGCTGCCACTGCAAAGAGACGCGTGGGCAGAGAGCAGACCACAGTGGCACAGCAGCGCTCTGCTCCTGCAGGCGCTGATATTGAGGGGCAGGTTCTACTGAGGTTCCTGAAATTCACAGCAGACTCCTGGGAGTCACAGACATGGGTTCCATAGGCAACCAAGATCATCATCATTTTCCCTTAGATCTGATCATTCTTGATGTCAGGAACTCGGGCCGCAGCTTCCCCAATTCTTTCAATATTTGCATAAGCTTTTAATTTCCTGTATTATGTATTGCCACTTGGCATACAATTAAGGAGTTTTGTTTTACTTATAAAACTGATATACTGAGGGATAGAGAACCAACAGAAGAATTAATTTGGAGATTCTTCAATGCTATATGCTCCTACATATTATAAGATTAAAAAAAATTCTTGGCAGTTTCTTGCCTTTCAGCAGCAATGGTTAGCTGGTAGCTACAAGCTAATGTTTGTACCATTAGGCAATAAGCAGAAGAGACCAAAATAAGTGCAGAGGTAAGCACAGTAATACGTGCCTTTTCACCAGCAACTCTTATACAGCCAACTCTAAGCCTGCCATTTAAATTCTTCCTGGATTGCCAGTTAACTGAGGAAGGTCTCACAGAGAAAAAAAGGACATTATGTCACCTTGCTAGTCAGAGATATTGTCACTGGCATCACCTGGGTGTTTGTTAGAAGCACAGAACATTGGGTTTTTTATCAGGATCCTGAGGTGATTCGTATGTCCATTAATATTGAGAACCACTACTAGCGAGGATTTGTTAAAACCGAGATTGCCGGTCCCACACCCAGAGTTTCAGATTTAATGTGTTTAGGGTGTGGCCTGGGCGTCAGGATATTTAAAAGCTCCTTAGGGATTATTCCACTGTGCAGCCAAGTTGGTGAGCCTCTAGTAGAGCTCTTCTAGTAAGGTCTGAATACCTGCAGGAGATTTGGCTTGGCTGGTGAGTTAACTGTAATGGAATTTGTTTCCCTTTGTCTCCAGGTGCGTTTTACCCTAAATAGCTGCCCTGAATCTAAGTCCTGGGCTCCTCTACAATGACTGGGATTTTGGACTTTAGCCAGCATTCTCTAGGGCTGCCTGGCTAAGCTAGCACTCCATTGTCTATGTCCTCCTGAGCACTACGGTTGCAGTTTGGTTATAACTTCAAAGTAAACGGATGCTTTTTGGGGGTGGGGACATAGCTTTGTGTTCTAAAGAGCTAGTCTTTCTTAGAACACGGGGTATTCGTTCCCCGTTACTGTTGTAAGAAATCACCACCAGTTCAGCGGCTTAAGACAGCATGGACTCGTTAACCGTCTTTGGAAGTCAGGAGTCTGAAATGAGACTTACAAGGCTCAACTCAAGGTGTTGTCAGCGCTGTGCTCCTTCTGAAGGCTCCAGCAAAGAACCCATTTCCTTGTCTTTTTCAGCATTTAGAGGCTGCCAGCATTCCTTTGGTTCATGGTCCTTCCTCCATCTTCAAAAAGCATCCCCCCAACCTCTGCTTCCACTGTCACATCTCCTTTTTCTGACTGTGACCCTCTTGCCTTCTTTTTTTTTTTTGCTGTACGCGGGCCTCTCACGGCTGTGGCCTCTCCGGTTGTGGAGCACAGGCTCCGGACGCGCAGGATCAGCAACCATGGCTCACAGGCCCAGCCGCTCCATGGCATGTTGGATCTTCCCGGACCGGGCACGAACCCGTGTTCCCTGCATCGGCAGGTGGACTCTCAACCACTGCGCCACCAGGGAAGCCCTCTTGCCTTCTTCTTACAAAGACCCTTGTGATTACATTTGACCCACCCAGATAATCCTGGATAATCTTCCTGTTTTAAGATCTACAACTGAATCCCATGGGCAAAAGTTCCTTTTGCCATGTAGAATAACATATTCATAGGTTCCAGGGATTTAGGACATGGACATCTTGGGGGGAGGGGGCACGCTTTTCAATCTACTACACATGATTAAATGTGTCAAAGGAATGTTGCACTCAGTATTGCTTTTTCTTAAAAAAAATGCACTAATTTATTAAACAGTAATACATATGTAAACAATCATTGCAGCTTTTAAAAATACATACTTCAAGACTTACAGTAGTGTAACCACTCCATTTCCATGCAGCTCGGGTTACTTATTACCAATCTTCGTTTTTCTTGCATCATTTTGCAGGAACTTCTCACCCCATCCCCAGTCACTTTCTTTACTGGGCATTATTTGCTGCTTAAATCTTTGATACTTTAACAGAGTTCAACTTGTCTTTTACCACAGGTGTTCATTCACTTTACTCTTTATTCTAGATTAGTGAGTTTTGTTCTTGGCTACACACAAAAATCACCTAGGGACCTCTGAAAAATCCCAGCGTCCAGGCCACATCCATGACCAATCAAATCAGAATCTCTGGGGAGGAAACCCAGGCATCATTGTATTTTGAAAGCTTTTCAGATTCTGTCAATGTGCATCCAAGTTTGAGAACTACTGCTCAAGAGGTCCTGTTTGCTCTTTCTCAAGTGTCAGCCCTCCTCTTATTTCCTACCTCCCAATGCCTGAAAGAAAGAAGAAAACCGCATCACACCCTGCTTTGCAGGACCATCCTGTGGTGATCCTTTTCCAGCCAGGTAATATCCAAAAAGGCAGCATCACAAGTTCAGAGTCAGGAGTTAACCTAGCAACACCCTTATCCCCCCCAAGGCTGTAAGAAGTTAAGAGCTGCCAACAAGATTTCCCTATTCAGGGACTTCCCTGGTGGCGCAGTGGTTAAGACTCCATCTGCCAATGCAGGGGACACGGGTTCGATCCCCGGTCTGGGAAAATCCAACATGCCGTGGAGCAACTAAGCCTGTGAGCCACAACTACTGAGCCTGAGCTCTAGAGCCCGTGAGCTGTAACTACTGAAGCCCGCGTGCCTAGAGCCCATGCTCCGCAGCAAAAGAAGCCACCGCAATGAGAAGCCTGCTCACCGCAATGAAGAGTAGCCCCCACTTGCCACAACTAGAGAAAGCCCATGCACAGCAACGAAGACCCGACGCAGCTAAAAATAAATAAATAAATCTATTAAAAAAAAAAGATTTCCCTGTTCAGTTTCCCAACATTGACAGAGTCAATGGAGACTCCCTATAGGAGGGTTCAGGTTTGTTGCCTGGGAATGTTCAGTCCTTCTCCTCTTCTACTCTAGTGATACCCAAGGACAATTCTGCAGATGAAGAGCATGTAATTTGAGAACACACTGGGGCCAGCTTTATGAGGAACAGCCCTGTGTCCATTCCTGGAAAGGACTTTTCTCCGAATTCAGTCAAAAGGCAGAGGCCAATTAAATGCATCCTTTATAGTTGTCTCTCTGCACAGGGATCTTTTGTTTTTATGTGTTCATTGCTTATTTTTCCTGGAATCAGGGGCCTCATGAGGTTATAGGTAAAGCATTTTATGACAAATTTGGAATGAACATTTCTGTTCCTAATTATAATAATATTTGCTAATTTTAGTCTTACTCTGACAGGCACCCTATTCATCTTTTTATGTATGCTGCCATATTCAGCATGCCTTACCCTCTCCTTATTAAATTTTCTGTAATAGCACTATTGACATTGAATATACTACATACTATATTTATTTCATTTAATACCCTTAGACTGCAAAAAAAATGAGAATAGGAATCTTAAAGTTTTTTATTTTTTGGTTACTACTTTATCCCCAGTATCTAAAATACAGCCTGCACATAGTAGGTGCTCAGTAAATATTTGTTGAATAAATGATTAACCATTTCATCTGCATAACAACCCTGTGAGAGGAGTACATCATTAGGCCCATTTTATGCATGATGAAACTGAGACACTGGGAGTGTCTAACTGGGAAGCACCCAATCAGTGGCAAAGATGACTTCAAACCTAGGTAGTCTGACTCTCAATCCCATTCATTTGACCATTACTTTCTAATGATTCTCTCTCGTCAGCTATGCTATTAAAAAGCAATTCCCTAAAAACAGCACTCTGAGGGGAGAAGCTCTTCCTCACAGGTAGCTGTGGGTCAGAACACTGCCTCTGACAGTTCTTAAATGGGTGTTTTGGGGCAGATAACATTCCACTCTGAGCTTTTAGTTAATATATGAAACAGCGTAAGTTACCTCCAGTGATGCAGGTGGATGGGGATACATGTCAGTGCTTTCAGGGTCACCCCATCCTTTGCCCATGGCAGGTCCTTGGGCAAAAGGAAGGATACATGAAATTTGGGAATGGGACAGGTGTTTTGGGAGACACAAGTTTATTCATCTCCATATTTGGGAACATTTTCATGCAGAGGTGAAAGAAGTAGTCTTTTGGTCCCCAAATAAGCTATTTCTGTTTATCTACTTTTGCTGTGCATGACTGTATGTAGACATCTGTGTAATTGGAGAGGTGACTTATGGCTTTGCTGAAAGTATCTATAAAAAGAAAACTAATAATTTGTTTACTAATGAAAGATTTTTTAAAGTACATTTTTAGAAATATCTGTTGTTGCATGGATTTTGAATCCCCTGACTTGCTTTTTTGAATGAGGGTCTAAAAATTATTGATTCTTTGCCGTGAGAAGCAATATATAGTTCCCGAGGTGAAGTGTGACACTGAACATACTATTGTTTTTAATTGATATATAATTTACATACCATAAAATTCACTCTTTTGAAGCGTATAATTCATTAGTTTTTAGAATATTCATATAGTTATGCAACCATCACCACTGTCTAATTTCAGAATATTTTCATGACTCCGAAAGGAAACCCTGATCCCATTAGCAATCAGTCACTCTCCATTCTCTATGCCATGCCCCCACCACTGGAAACTGCTAATCTACTTTCTGTATCTATAGATTTGTGTGTCCCGGAGATTTGGTAAAAAGGGAATCATACGGTATGTGGTCTTTTGTGCCTGGCTTCTTTCACTCAGCATAGCATTTTTAAGGTTCATCCATGTTGTGGCATATATTAAGACTTCATTCTTTTTTATTACTGTATAGTATTTCATGGTATGGCTATATTAAATTTTATTTATCCATTCATCAGTTAGTGGACATTTGTTTTTTTCCACTTTTTGCCTGCTGTGAACAATCTATGAACATTTGCATACAAGTTTTTGTGTGGAAATATATTTTCTATTATCCTGAGTACATACCTAGGACTGGAATTCACGGGTCACATAGTGACTCTGTGTCTAACAGTATTTTTCATTTTGGTAAAATGGGCATTCTAAAAATTCAATCCAGTAAGTAATTTGAGTGGCAGGGTGAGGGGTGTTTCAAAGCCAGACACTTTCTATTCATTATCCAGTTCCATTTTCACAGTTGGTATGAGATAGATGTTCATATTTCTGTTTTACAGATGAGGAAACTGAATCTTAGAGAGATAAATGATTTGTCCATTGCCACACAGCTGTAAATGGGAGAGCAGCAATTTAATCTGAGTCCGTGGGACACCAGATATTTCTATTATTATGTTGCCTGCATAACCTTTTTTTAGTTTTACTTTTGCTTTTTTTGCTGCCTCATTTTTATTTGCCTCCATTAGATGAATTTTGAGTTTTTGGAATTTGGAACTTGTAAGGAATGTTTCTTTTACTAAAAAGAAATGTGAAGTCATGGTCTAGGCAGTCCATCATTTCCATGCTTTATGTAATTGGGCATCTATGCCAGATAGCAAACATTTCTCAAAAATCAAAAAAAACTGACAAATAATATATGTCAATTGCTAATTAATAATATATGCAAATATATAATAAATAATTTACGCCAATTGGTTTTTAAAACATAAACCTTGTTACTAAATGTACCAGAATGCAATTTGTACTTTAGATAGCTGCTTTCTCTGCAACTCGGTGTTTTACTTTGATATTCACACAAATTCTCCAAAATAAATATTGACGTTTATTAAAGTTCTTTTCCCACAAATGAAAATAGATGGTATACTGAAACAGTAAAAGCTATTTTTAATGGCTTAGAAATAGCCATAAAGTCTGCTTACATTGATAAAGATGACTGATTTCCACAGGACATAAAACATTATTTTCTCTGATAATGACCTCAATATTAAAATTTGTATTTATGCAGTGGAACCCCTCAAATAAAGTACTACTTTAATGATTTTTTTGAAAGGAAAGTGATAATGTTAAAACTGATGCCTAATGACTAGGAAAAACCTTGACTTGGATCAGCCAAAGTAACAATTAAGTAACAATACACATTAAATTTAATTTCGTCACTCAGTAGCATTCATTGGAATAGTCCTACAAATAACAAAAATGTGCACTTACATCAATCCATAAATAATCATATTAGCAAAAACTTTTTAAACAACATAAAAGAATAAAGATAATGATTATGGTACCTTACAGAGTTATATTTGAAAAATGGATTGGTACTTTCAGCAATTGTTTGCTTTATGTAGTCCAGGAAGAAGTTTACACGTCAACAAGATTGGTGGACAATACTAAAATCACGTTGAGAAACTGTGAGATTTTGTGTTTTCTCTCTTAGAAATGCCAATTAGAAGTAGATCGACTGAGAGTTGGGAACAATGAGAGAGATGAAGTAAAAAATAAGTCATTGCTGATTCGTAACCTAGATAACCTATCCAACAGTGACTACTTGGATATGTTAAAACTGTTCCATTACAGAAACAATTTATTAAAATTTATTTATTTTTTTCTTTATTTATTTTTGGCTGTGTTGGGTCTTCGTTTCTGTGCGAGGACTTTCTCTAGTTGTGGTGAACGGGGGCCACTCTTCATCGCGGTGCG
Source organism: Orcinus orca (assembly GCF_937001465.1). Lineage (NCBI taxonomy): Eukaryota > Metazoa > Chordata > Mammalia > Artiodactyla > Delphinidae > Orcinus > Orcinus orca. The sequence goes on from NC_064575.1 coordinate 69,928,522, forward strand.
CGGGCCTCTCACTGTCGTGGCCTCTCTTGTTGAGGATCACAGGCTCCAGACTCGCAGGCTCAGTAGTTGTGGCTCATGGGCCCAGTTGCTCCGTGGCACGTGGGATCCTCCCAGACCAGGGCTCGAACCCATGTCCCTTGCATTGGCAGGCAGACTCTCAACCACTGCGCCACCAGGGAAGCCCTGAAATTTATTTTATAGGAAATAGGTTATAGGAAACCATTCTGAGTTCCATGTCATTAATTAATTAATTCATTCATGTAACAGATTTTTATTGATAGGTGCCTACTTTGTAATAAGAACTATGCTAATGTTGATTAATGCAGGCATAATCCTTGCCCTCTGGGACCTTGGTGTCTGTTAGAGAAATTTACTCAAATTGCAAAATTAATGGAGGGCAGAAGACTTCGTCCTTCTCTATGACTCCTGAAAGAGTAGTCCTTTATATCTCCAGTTTTGAAAGCTCTTTGCAAAAATTTAGTTGTCCCTCTACACAAGATTTTTTTTTCAAAGAACTTTATTTCTTCTTCTGTGTGATAATTAATGAAAGCATGAATCACCTAGTAAAGTATTCTGTAATAATAGTGGAACGTTAAAATATGAAAGTATTAGAATACACCTTTCCAAAGGAAAGGCTTATGGAACCCTTGCTTACTAGGTATCTTCTTTTGTAATGACATAGAAAGAACTCCAACAATAACAACCAAGTCAAGAGGAACCAAAGCAGTAAACTGAAGGACAAGTTCAGGAGCAGGTGATGAGTAGAATGCAGAGCTTAGAAAGGCAAAGAGAGAAGTTGAAGGAACAGGGTCTTCTGTAATGTATAGTTTTAATCACAGGCATTTCTACCCACTATCACTTTCTAAGCCTTCATCCCATGGTTGCGTCCAACCATCTACATGATTCTTCTCTTAGAATCAAAAGACTTCTAGAGCATGCAGGAATCATAGAGGTCTCCCCAGTGTCTGTCTATCAAAGACAGTTTACTGACCAAAATAGGAAGTTAAGACAAAGAACATAGTTTTTTCTTATAAACCTTAATATTCCATATTTCTCCTTTGCATTTAAACTCTATGTATATAATGGATTAAGTGTCTATTTTTTATTTGATGAAAATTTTGTCATTTGTAAATTATTATCTGAAAGAGCACCAGGGGATGTCTGGTTTCTTTCCTTCAGTAATTTCGTCTGCTTCCGTTTGACAGAGGCATATTTATCTCAGGTTTCTGCTTCTTGCCCTCTGCAATGAATGACATTTCTTTCAGACATTTCCATTTCCAGATGTGATATTAGGTAGCTTCAATAACATAGAGAAAAATAAAGAAAGGAAAACCTTACGTAAGAGTGTTCTTTTAAACAAATACTTTTCTTAGTGATAATTTTGGAAAAACAGCTCCCACAGTCTTTTTCATATGTACACACGCACACACATACCCACAGACTTTTAATTTATAGGATGGTTTAAATTACAAGTGCAAATAGCCTCTAGTGAATCTTTTTGACATAACACATCATGGGCTAAGAGGTGGCTGGTGGATCTCTGCTTTCAGTGTTATGTAAAAGGAAGAGATATAAATGTTTTCATCACTCAGTAGGTATTATTTTTTTAAGAATATACTTGTCCCTGAGTCTTGGAAGTATTTTTTCATCAGCCTTAGTCATGCTCAACAAGTCAGGGGCAAATATATGAAATAATCCCCAATTTCTGTTTGTATTGCTCATAAGACATAAATTCCTATTTTGGGATAATATATTTTGCATGTCAAGTGTTTCCTTCCTTATTCTTCCAGCTCTTTCTTCAATGAAAATAATTTCACTCCACAGGGCAGTGACTAAGAAAACTACACGTGGCATGAAATGACTGTATATGGCATAGAATGCTGAATTTTCATTAAATTATTGAAATATGAGTTACCATAGCTTCTCTTGAAGCAAAGTGTGCAACACCCATGTAGGAAGAGTTTGAGGAAAAATAAGTCTCTGGTCAAATAAATTTGGAAAAATCTGTGTATTTTCTTAGAGAATAGGGTGCTAAGATTTAGCAAATAAAAATACAGAACAGCTGGTTAAGTTTAAATTTCAGGTAAACAACAAATACTTTTTAGTAAAAGTATAGCCCATGCAATATTTGGGACATGCTTATGCTAAAAAGTTATTTTTTTGTCTGAAATTCAAATTTAACTGGGCGTCTTGTAGTTTTGTCTGGGAATGCTATTAAAAAGTCACAAGTTAGCATTTTAATTGTTTTTTTGTTTTAAACCCAACTTACTATTGAGGAATTGATAAGATTTCTGAGAAAACATAACAAAGAAAGAAACACTGACAGAGAAATACGGAGAACAATGGACACTTGAACACTTCTGTTTGACGTGACCCCTACAATAAATATGAGGTAAAGTTGAGGGAAAGAAGAGTAGATAGTGGATATCTGTTGTTTTTAACTGACCAAGATTTGTATCTCTTTTATGTCATAATATCCACAGTATTTCTTTGGGGAACCATCCCTCTCTCCCTCTCAGCCCTTCTGAAGGGAGTGTGGCTGATCTAATCCTAGTCTCATAAATTGGGCAAGTGATTTAAGCCTGACCAGCCAGTGTATTTCTTCCTCTTGGCAGCAGTGATGGATTAAGGAAAAGACTACCAGCCTTGGACTTTGGTTGGCATTAGTTTAAAAGAGGCGCCACTTCCCCTGGGGTTACTATAGGATGGGATCTGAGGCCAGAGGTGCTGGCAGCCATTCTTTTTTTTCTCTTTTGGAGAGTCTTCCTGCCAAAAAGCCAGCAGAGGAGAAGCTGAGCCAAAGGAAGGAGTAGGAGAGAATCCAGTGACATCACTGAAACACTTGGAGCTCAAGTGGCTGAGGCCAACATTGAAGTTAATAAATTAACCCCTTCCTCCCTTTCTTCCTTCCTTTTTTTTTTGGTCCTAAGCCACTTAAACTAGGTTATCACTTGCAACCTAGACTCCTAACTTCCACATAAAAATAGTTTAGATTTGGGTTATTGAAGGTATTTCATTTCAGGTGAAGGTTTTAGGATTTTAGTCTGTCCTCAGTCATTGAATGTTTCTGAGCAAGGGAGAAATGGGATTAGAGACGAGCTAGGAAGGCTAACATGAGGAAGGTTAACGAGAAGAGGGTATAAGAAGGGAGAGTATCAACGAGGATACTATCAAAAATTCTTTGGTGAGCAGGGATGGGACATTAGTCTGGGATATTGGACACAGCATGGATACAAGAGAAACTACAAAAAGTGAATTAAGGTGAGATAGCTGATTAAATGATGGCAAGCAGGAGGGACATTTTATTATTTAATATACAATGTTTTCTAAACTTGTAGGGTGGTACAACTTATCATCAGGGTAGGTCTTGAATTGGTTCCCCTAGAGATAAAAAGAACAGTTTTTAAAACTACAGCCTAGAGGACTTAAAGGGGCAGAAGAGACCACTTGTTGAAATTTACTGGAGCTTTGTCGTTCTATTATTTGATTATTATAAGATTATGATAGCGATTGCCAGAAGCTGAGAGACTTCCTCTTTGGACTTAGGTCCTATTTATGTTGCTGAATAAACATCCATTCTTAAAAGCACAGCCATTAATAATTTGTCCATTTGTCCATTTATTTTCCCAAACCACCATGTTTTCCCAGGCTATGGGTTAACATGTATGACAGTCACTGTTAAGCTTTTAATGGCCATTTATTTATTTCTGCAATATGTTCATTTGAATGTTTTCATTAAGCATCCAGACATTTATTAGTCACTTGTTTACCATTACACAAATTTATGGAACTGTTAAATGCACCATCTTGGTGAGCTGTCAGAGAAGAATTATAGTGCAGAGAAGCATATTGTTTGGAATTTGTTAGAAGCTCATCCCAATACTATTAATTCTGTTTCTTAGAGAACTGAGACAATTTAAGTAATCTCACACAGACATAAATATCTGACTTGAAAAAACATACTTTCCTTTAAATTGAGAGGTTATCACTTGGAGAAAAATACAGGCGAGGAGGGAGAAGGTTGCTTATTATAGGAACCCATTTCGAAAATGAACGAATAGCTACATAACTGAGAGTTTAATAACATATAAGACCCTAGGTATAATATTCAGTCTTGGGTACATGTTTCAGAATGATCAGTGAAAGGTCTTTCTGATAATTCAGTAGTAATTCTTTCTTGGTTGGGTTCTTGGAGGCCCTTTATACAGAAAATTCTTTCTAAGCATTGCAGTAAGTTTTTGAACTAAGTTTCCCCGATATCCCTGCTTAATAAAATATGGTCTTTTGGAAGCAAGCAAAAGAAATAGAACTATAAACTTTTTAAGTGAGTCAGATTTGTATTTTGATCCTGTCTCTGACTCTTCCTCGCTGTGCAACCTTAGATAAGTGCTTTGAACTCTTTGAGGCTCAAAAGCCTCATCTACATGATAGGGACAGTAACAGTCACTACATAAGGTAATCAGAAAAACTGATATAATGCATGTAAGTTGCTTGGAAGAAAGCCTACCACAGTAAGGACTTGCAGAATATGAGGTGTTAGTATCATTATTATTGTCATTATTTCTCTTTAACATCTTATCAGAGTGATGCCTTTGGGTTAGTGATTTGTGAACTGTTTCGACTGATTTAATGCCTGATACCTACATAGCATCAAAAGAACTTTCTCTAGTCCAGGGTTAGGGCATGATGACAATTTAACTGAATTTCTGCTTTTGCTCAAGAGTTAAGTTAAACCTCCTGTTCTTAATTTAAATCCTAAAGTGGGCTTTCTCTGCTGAGATTCTGGTTACTGTGTTTTAAGGCAGCATATACGGAAAGCCATAGTATTTAAATGAGGGTATCCCTGCCTGCCCACTCAGGGCCTCTGGGTTGATTCTGGAATGTTAGTAAACTTTCCTTCTTGGTTGAACTCCAGGCACAGCTGAGCAAGGACTCAGAATCACTGCTTCCTGCATGTTCTTCCCTCCCACTGCCCTTCCATTCACTCAAGACAAACCCCCTGCTCTCTTTGCTAAAGAGAGCTATTGAGTCCTACTTCAAGAATGAGCTAACACCTTTCGATTAGGACAGAGCATCAGAGTATTCTAAGATAATGAGGAGGAATGGAAATAAAAGAGTGATAAAAACTAAGTGAATGGGATCATCCATTGAGGTTAACAGCTGCTAAAGTGGGACAAATGGCCTTTAATCAACATCTCGACACAATCAACTAAAACCTAGCATGGACTTCAAGATTCTTATACCAACAAGAAACCATGTGTTGCATGAAGAATGCATCAGCCCTCAACTTTAATTGTGCATCAGAACTACCTGTGATTCTTTTGAAAAATATAACTGCCACCTCTAAAATCAGTGGGTCTGGTAGGTTTGGGATGGGGCCTTAGAATTTGTTTGTGTTTTATTTTTAAATCTCCGCAGATCATTTTGGTGCAGAGCTAGGACTGAGAACTTAGTGAATGATGTGGAAGCTTGGTGGAGATGCTAACAGAGGGAGGCTACCCCACAAGTTAGCCTACACTATTATAAAACAAAACTTAGAGGTAAGTAAGCTGATATACATCAGTATTGATCGTCTTCCAAGAACTCATAAGAAAATCGGAGTCCCTTTTGAAGGGTTTCACTAAAACATTTACTCCTGTCCTGCAAATAGTGTGACCATTTTAAAACCATTTAAAATTACAGAGCCAAAATGACCTCCTGGCCCCTCATTACCTGGCTATTCTCTTCATCAAGTCTGATAGCAAAAGGTATGGCTGGGAAAAGAGAGAAAGTTCTATAGTAAAAGGATTTTTGGTGACTCCAAGTATCTATGTTCATCATAAGCAATCTCAGAATGGACTGTAGGCTGTTTTTAGTAGGAATGTAATAATTGGACGAGAGTTCAAATACCATTTCTGAGTTTTCTCACCTGTAAGGATTAATAATATTTCCTTTCTAGGTATGCTTCAGGGATAAGAGATAAAGTCTGTTGAACATCTATTAATACAGAACTCTAATACCATCTAGGAGTCCTGAATATAGTTTGTTTTGTTTCCAATAGGGGATAACTACTCCTATTATCATTAATACTAGGTAAAAATAACAAGCATAGAGAGCCAGGAACTAGGAAAAGGTACTGGGTGTTGGCATAGGTACTAGGTAAAAGTCTGGAAGGTAAGGTTCTAGGAAGCCACCTAAACCTGCCCCATGAAATCCTCTTCCATGGTAGAATGTTTTTTTTTTTTTTTTTGGCTGCATGGGGTCTTAGTTGCGGTACATGGGATCTTCATAGCGGCATGCGAGATCTTTCACTGTGGTGCGTGGGCTTCTCTCTAGTTGTGGAGTGCGGGTTTTTTTATCCTCTCTAGTTGTGGCGTGCGGGCTCCAGGGTGCATGGGCTCTGTAGTTTGTGGCACTTGGGCTTAGTTGCCCCGGGGCATGTGGGCTCTTGGTTCCCGGACCAGGGATTGAACCTGCGTCCCCTGCTTTGGAAGACAGATTCTTTACCACTGGACCACCAGGGAAGTCCTGGTAGAATCTTTCTTAAGGAGGGCAAAGCAACATTCATTTTGACAACTATTAGCCTCAGTGAGTTTTTTTTTAACTTGGTCAGAAACTCTACACATATTAGAGATGTCACTTTTTAATGCCCTGACATTTATATCTCAGTTTTTCATTGCACATAATAAAATATCAACAGGGAAACAAAACAGTCATGTTTATGAAGACTCAGAAGCATTTTCCAATAGAATTGTCAAAGAAAACTTACCTTCTAGTCACGAGCTCAAAGCAAAATGAATCTGATACTCATGTGGATATTTATTCTATATTTAACTTTGTGCTGCCCTATTTGGGGACAAATATTTACTCATAACCACGTTAAATTTACCTTTTTTATTTTGTGTTTTATACAAAAAAGGTGCTACATACCATGGATTTTGGTGACCAACTGTCCTAGTTGCTCAGGACTAAGGAGGTTCATGGGATGCTAGATTTATCAGACTTAAAATTAAGGACAATCTTGGACAAATCATGACACCCTACTTGGTTGGTCACCCTATTTGTCACCCAGCTTTTATTTTAAGTTCATGCACACAGCTTCTCCCATAGAATGTAATAGAACAGATAGACCCATAATTAAGAACTAATAACAATGTCTGGAGCTGCTGTCCACGCTCTATCCTCACCCCCATTGGGTGCCGAAACTAAGATAGAAAGACAAAGAATGCAACCAAATGAAAAAAAAAAAGTAGGAAGCCTATATGTTATCACAATCATTTGTGCTTGAATATTCATAAAAATTGTTATACAATGCCTACATATTCAAAAACACTACTGTGTGTGGAAGTACCTTGAAAACTATCAAGCCCATATAAACATTCTGTATTTTCATGAATATCACTGAATAATAAAGGAACTTGTATACTGTGAACATTATAGTTTTATGTTATTTAGGAAGTATCTATAGAGAACTATAGGTTCACTGATTGTCCTGGTTCTAAATAGCACTACAAGTGTTATTTAACATTCGAAGTATATGTTGATGCCAATATCATCTGTTTCCAATGTGACAGGGATCAATTGTTTAAGGAAAGTTATACAACTGACTTTGCTATCAGTATCTACAAAGAAAAGAGAAAATTTTGCAGAGAAAAAATAAGGGTTATTGAATTGAGTTTCCTTTTAATAGTTGAAGTGAAAGTGAAAAAGACATAACAAACCCCAGATGTTCCCAGAGCAGCAATGGGAGGGTTAATTTTATTATGGATTTCATAGCACTGGGAAGTGTCAATTGATTAAGAGAGCTTGCAGTTCTGAGTGTTTTAGCCAGCCACCCATCTGCTTCACAGAAGTTTGTTAACACAGCTGGAAAAGATGGAGTTGCCAAAGCTTTCTTGAGCCTTTCAAGTCTCATCTTTTTTTTTTTTTTTCCAGTAAAAGAGCTAAACAATTAGAATGCCTTCTCTAAGGAACTAAGTAAAGGAGAAAATAGAGTATTGATTTTCTGTATTCCTTTGCCATGGCTGAATATTATCCATATCTGTGGCACTATTAAAGTATCTAGCAGTCCTAAATATACCTATTAGTTGCTTATTTTTTTAATGAATTATCTTATGGTGTTCAAGAATACATCATCACGATTTAGCCAGAGGTCATAATCCCCACTCAAAAGCTTTCTCTGTGATTGAATCTTCCCAGGCCCAGTCTCAGTTTCCAAATCAAATCTCTTGCACATTGATCGTCCTAAGCCACTCATAGTCCTAAAATGGTGATGATCAAGAAAACACACCCTGCCACGCCAAGTTCAAGGCTATATTCATTATCCTTTAAAATTCCAATTAAGAACTGCCATGCTCCCTAAACATTACTAAGAATGATGAAAAAAAAAAGCAGGGGGTGCTGACTGCTTGCCGAAAAGTTCCCGGGTTGTTTTTATTTATTTATTTATTATTATTTTTTTAACATCTTTATTCGAGTATAATTGCGTTACAATGGTGTGTTAGTTTCTGCTTTATAACAAAGTGAATCAGTTATACATATACACATGTTCCCATATCTCTTCCCTCCTGTGTCTCCCTCCCTCCCACCCTCCCTATCCCACCCCTCTAGGCGGTCACAAACCACCTAGCTGATCTCCCTGTGCTACGTGGCTGCTTCCCACTAGCTATCCACTTTATGCTTGGTAGTGTATATATGTCCAAGCTACTGTCTCACCTCATCACAGCCTACCCTTTCCCCTCCCCATATCCTCAAGTCCATGCTCTAGTAGGTCTGTGTCTTTATTCCTGTCTTACCCCTAGGTTCTTCATGACCCTTTTTTTTTCTTAGATTCCATATATATACACTATTTGTTTTTCTCATTCTGACTTACTTTGCTCTATATGACCTAGAGTCTGTCATACAGACCGGGTTGTTTTTAAAACAGTTTGCTTGAACCAGGGAATCGGGCAGACAAGGGTTATCATTCATTGACTGTCCTTTAAAGCCAAGAATAGTGCAAGTTCTATGTTTGTATCTTCTTATTTAATTGTGTGTTCACGATTCCATTTTAGCACAGCTGTTGCTTTATAAATGAAGAAACTGGAATTCAGAAAGTTCAGTAAATTGGCAAAAGTCACAGAGCTAATGAGTGCCAGTCAGGTCTAGAGCGTTGCAAAATCTATTTCCCAATATATCAACTTCTTGGCTGAAATTCAGGAGTTCCCACTTAGAAGGTTCTAAGGCCTTTTACATGGGATAAAGGGTATCAAACACAACTTCTCTCTTTTCAACTTTCAATAATTGTGGTGTTGAAGTAAGCTTAAAGTTTGTCTTTCAGTTTCTTCATAAGAAGAATTAGACTTACTAATAACTGGGTCTTTGATACTCAAATTTTTATTTTCATTTATTTAAAAAGAATTTATTATAGGCCTGTTACGTGCCAGACACTAAGTCCAACGCTGGAATATCAGAGCTGAGTGCAACTGACGTGACCTGTGCCCTCAGCAAACATAAATTTTGGTAAAACACTTCTCAAACTTTAGTGTCAATAAAAAATATGAGAGACTAACCTCACATAATCATGATTCTGAAAGTCTGCATGATGTCCAGGAGTCTGCATTTTAATAAGTCTTCCAGGTGATCTTTATGCAGAGAGGGGTCCTCAGAGCAATCCTGGGAGAGATAATCTTTAAATAAAACCCAGATTACAATGTGTAATTACAAATTGTGTTAAGTACATTGGAGGAACAGAACAAGATAATATGAAAGAGAAGAAAATAGACATTGAACTTAGACCAGGGATCAGAACAGGGACCTGACTGTCATCAGAGAGGGTTGGAATTAGCCAGGTGGGGTCAAAATCTGGGAAAGAATGTAAACAGAACAGCCAAGGGTGATAAGGTTATTGCAGATACTCTACAAAGAGCTGGGTTGCTTCTCTGAAGATGTAACTGCTCTCTCCGATATATGCAAAGAAATTAAGCTTTGCACAGTGAGGAAGCTGCCATTTCCACCAGTATCAGAATAACAAAGGATTAAACTGTCCAACATAGACTATGTATGTGCTTACATCCTTGAATGAGGCCACAGCTCTAGAATCTGACTTCAGGTTTTCCAGAAAATTCTGAATGATAGCAAAAGGCAAGGTCACTTACTGTAACCCACCAAACTCAATCCATTCTGATTCTTTTGGTATGTTGGGGAACTTTTCCTGACGACCACTTCCTGAGAGCCGAGTCTGGCTGATCTCAAGTTTCTATTATAAAGCATCTAAGAGGCCATAAGCCAAATGCTTAAGCACCCGGGTGTGGGGTGAGCTCTTAGACTCTCAAACAAGTAAGACTGTGCGGACCTCACGAATATGATCATTTTGTGCAGCCTGGCGTGGCAGGGGGAGTTCTACGCTCTGTGGAAGATCCATCTTACAATATAATCAGTTCCTCTGAGGCTCCAGCCGGGCTGTGTGACCACACAGTGGAGATGTTGTCAGAGGCCTCCGTTGGCTCACTATGCCTGTGGGCTCTGCTCACCCGTAATATAGAGTTCATTGTATCATGATAGTGCCGTCTGGCTGAAAGCATCATTTGTACAGCAGAGAAATGATGGGCCTTCATAGATAAGCCTCCTCAGTAGGCTCAGGGCAGATTTTGAATTTAGACATGGGGGAGAAACAGGTAACCAGATTATAGGTCATTCAGTTCTTCCCCATGCCAAGAAAAAAAAAAAAAAAGCAAATACTTTATTTTCTTTTCTTCATTCTTTCCTTCCTTCTTTTTAGGCTTCACTTTAGGACACTTTCCTTAAGACTAGAACACCTACTATGTGCTAGGTGTTCTTCTGGCCATGGGAAAATGGAAATGTAGACTCCCAGCCCAAGTTACCCTCACAATCTAGTAGGTGAAACAGATGTTTAAACAATTAATTGCTTTAAAATCATTTAAATGTAATAATAGAATTGTTATAGCTCAAATTTAAGAACTATTTACTATGGGTCAAGCATTATTTACAATGTTTTACAAGAATTGACTTATTTAATGCTCATGTAGTCCTAAAAGTTTGTCACTATGGATACCTCTATTTTGCGGAATAGGAAACAGAAGTATAACAGGGAAAGAAAATTGAGTACATATTGAAACCCAGACAGTTTGATTCTAGAGCCAGAATTTGATCCATTTTGGTGTCCTACTGATCAAATATAAACAGAATATAGAGGGAACACTGAGGAGGAAGTTATTCATGCTGCGGGGGTCAGTGAAGGCTTCAAAGAGTAGGTTCAGATCATCTGAGCATTGAGGTTGTGCTGGGGAAATACAGGGTGGTGTCACAAAGATTAATAAGTTACCCTTCTTGAGTTTAAAAAAATTATAATAGAGTGAGGGAGACAAACTTCAAAAAAAGAAAACTTATTTTTTCTTTGTTTATACTGCAGATTCTTATTAGTCATCAGTTTTATAAACATCAGTGTATACATGTCAATCCCAATCCCCCAATTCAGCGTACCACCATCCCCACCCCACCACGGTTTTCCCCCCTTGGTGTCCATACATTTGTTCTCTACATCTGTGTCTCAACTTCAGCCCTGCCAACCGGTTCATCTGTACCATTTTTCTAGGTTCCACATACATGCGTTAATATACGATATCAGTTTTTCTCTTTCTGACTTACTTCACTCTGTATGACAGTCTTTAGATCCATCCATGTCTCAACAGATGACTCAATTTCGTTCCTTTTTACGGCTGAGTAATATTCCGTTGTATATAGGTACCACATCTTCTTTATCCATTCGTCTGCTGATGGGCATTTAGGTTGCTTCCATGACCTGGCTATTGTAAATAGTGCTGCAATGAACATTGGAGTGCATGTGTCTTTTTGAATTATGGTTTTCTCTGGGTACATGCCCAGTAGTGGGATTGCTGGATCATATGGTACTTCTATGTTTAGTTTCTTAAGGAACCTCCATACTGTTCTCCATAGTGTCTGTATCAATCTACATTCCCACCAACAGTGCAAGAGGGTTCCCTTTTCTCCACACCCTCTCCAGCATTTGTTGTTTGTAGATTTCCTGATGATGCACATTCTGACTGGTGTGAGGTGATACCTCATTGTTGTTTTGATTTGCATTTCTCTGATTAGTGATGTTGAGCAGCTTTTCATGTGCTTCTTGGCCATCTGTATGTCTTCTTTGGAGAAAGGTCTATTTAGGTCTTTTGCCCATTTTTGGATTGGGTTGTTTGTTTCTTTAATATTGAGCTGCATGAGCTGTTTATATATTTTGGAGATTAATCCTTTGTCCATTGATTCGTTTGCAAATATTTTCTCCCATTCTGAGGGTTGTCTTTTCGTCTTGTTTATGGTTTCCTTTGCTGTGCAAAAGCTTTGAAGTTTCATTAGGTCCCATTTGTTTATTTTTGTTTTTATTTCCATTACTCTAGGAGGTGGATCAAAAAAGATCTTGCTGTGATTTATGTTAGAGAGTGTTCTTCCAATGTTTTCCTTTAAGGGTTTTATAGTGTCCGGTCTTACATTTAGGTCTGGAATCCATTTTGAGTTTATTTTTGTGCATCTGCAGTTTTACTTCTTCTTTTCCAATTTGTATTCCTTTTATTTCTTTTTCTTCTCTGATTGCCATGGCTAGGACTTCCAAAACTATGTTGAATAACAGTGGTGAGAGTGGACATCCTTGCCTCACTCCTGATCTTAGAGGAAATGCTTTCAGTTTTTCACCATTGCGAATGATGTTTGCTGTGGGTTGGTCGTATATGGCCTTTATTATATTGAGGTAGGTTCCCTCTATGCCCACTTTCTGGAGAGTTTTAATCATAAATCGGTGTTGAATTTTGTCAAAAGCTTTTTCTGCATCTATTGAGAGGATCATATGGTTTTTATTCTTCAATTTGTTAATATGGTGTATCACAATGATTGATTTGCATATATTGAAGAATCCTTGCATCCCTGGGATAAATCCCACTTGGTCATGGTGTATGACCCATTGAATGTGCTGTTGGATTCTGTTTGCTAGTATTTTGTTGAGGATTTTTGCATCTATATTAATCAGTGATATTGGTCTGTAATTTTCTTTTTTTGTAGTATCTCTGTCTGGTTTTGGTATCAGGGTGATGGTGGCCTCATAGAATGAGTTTGGGAGTGTTCCTTCCTCTACAATTTTTTGGAAGAGTTTGAGAAGAATGGGTGTTAGCTCTTCTCTAAATGTTTGATAGAATTCACCTGTGAAGCCATCTGGTCCTGGACTTTTGTTTGTTGGAAGATTTTTAATCACAGTTTCAATTTCATTACTTGTGATTGGTCTGTTCATATTTTCTGTTTCTTCCTGGCTCAGTCTTGGAAGGTTATACCTTTCTAAGAATTTGTCCATTTCTTCCAGGTTGTCCATTTTATTGGCATAGAGTTGCTTATAGTAGTCTCTTAGGATGCTTTGTTATTTCTGGGGTGTCTGTTGTAACTTCTCCTTTTTCATTTCTAATTTTATTGATTTGAGTCCTCTCCCTCTTTTTCTTGATGAGTCTGGCTAACGCTTTATCAATTTTGTTTATCTTCTCATAGAACCAGCTTTTAGCTTTATTGATCTTTGCTATTGTTTTCTTTGTTTCTATTTCATTTATTTCTGCTCTGATCTTTATGATTTCTTTCCTTCTGCTAACTTTGGGTTTTGTTTGTCCTTCTTTCTCTAGTTCCTTTAGGTGTAAGCTTACATTGTTTACCTGAGATTTTTCTTGTTTCTTGAGGTAGGCTTGTATAGCTATAAACTTCCCTCTTAGAACTGCTTTTGCTGCATCACATAGGTTTTGGATCGTTGTGTTTTCACTGTCATTTGTCGCTAGGTATTTTTTGATTTTTTGGTGGATGAGGCTATCTAAGAGGCTTGATGGGAGCGACTGGTGGTGGGTTGAGCTGTGAAAGCTTCTATATTATGTGTGTTCTAGGCCTCAGAACAGAAGACACTGTAGAGAGACATTTCCTCCCAGGACCTCCTTTAATTATGGAGGAAAATCTTTAAGCTCCTGCTCCTCTCCATCTGCTTTCCACCCTCCATGTCCACACCCCTCGCCCCTGCTCCAAGCTTTCCCCTTAGTTTTTATCAACCAGGGTTGTCCACATGGCAGTCACCAAACTGATCACTGATTTAATCAATTAGATACTCCATGATTGAATTAGACTGATCATGATTCAATTCAACTCCTGAGAAAGTGATACAAGTCACCTCTCTGAGTGCCGGGGAGGATAGCTATGTGATCAGTATTGGCTATCTGCCAACAGGGAAGAAGACAGGGTGTAAATCTATTTGGTAACCAATGGTTCTGTCACACTGAAACTCTGATATGGGTAAAAGAGTCTTGTGAAGAGGTGTATGACCTATTGTAAAAATGGGTACTGATGCTGAAAATCACTGGGAAACTCCTGCATGGTTTTGAGAGTTTTATTTACTATATAGTTAACAGAATAAAAGGATGAATGAAAGGGAATTGCTAAGTTGAAAGGGGCAGTAATTATAAAAATGACAATAAAATATATACGCTAATATTTATATAGTGCTGATCTTGTGCCACACTTAAAGCTTTATATAGTTCACACAGGACTTCCCTGGTGGTCCAGTGGTTAAGTCTCCAATCTTCCAATGCAGGGGGTGTGGGTTCGATCCCTGGTCAGGGAACTAAGATGCCACATGCTGCATGGTGCAGCCAAAAATCTAAAAAACAAACAAAAACACATGTATACACACATATACATTCTGTGTGTGTGTGTAGTATTTATAATATATGTGTTACTTTAGTTAATCCATGCCATTCCTATGAGCTGGGTAATATTATTATCTGACTCTACAGATCAGCAGACCTAAGCACAATGAGATTAAACTGGTCCAAAGTCACACTGCATGCAAGAATCAGCACCAATATTAGAACAGTTGGCCATTATGCTACATGATACCACTGAGAATCATGCCAATGCCTATTTTTATTTTTTTTAATTAAAAAAATAATATCTAGTTTTTATTTTCTTTTTCTTTTTTGGCCATGCTGTGTGCCATGCGGGATCTTAGTTCCCCAACCAGGGTTGGAATCCGTGCCCCCTGTAGTGGAAACGTGGAGTCCCAACCACTGGACCACCTGGGAATTCCCCCACTGCCTATTTTTAGACAGTATATAAAGAGCCAAAGACTCCAGTCACTTAATAAATAAAGCTAAATTCATTCTATTTTTAGTCAAATTCCATTTACATACTCTTACAAAGGCTAAGCAGATTTGCTGAAAACAGAAAGATATGTAAAGATTTTGTCTAAAATAAGGCTCAACACCAAGTCTAGGGGACTACATTTCAAAGCTTATTCATTCCTTGATAGTTCTTTATAATTTTACCTAAGACCAAGATTCAACCCAAGAGAAAGGATTCTTTACTCCTATTTTGACTCTGAGAAGGGTGGAGGGCAAATGGGCAAGAATAGCTTTAGAATGTGGGGAGATAGTCTTAGAGACACATCTATAACCTAATGTTCTTACGGGGAAGTTAAATAAAAACAGATCTGTCCAGTTCTCTGCCCGATGTGTCACGCTCGGTGGTCCTTTAGGGTTTATTTTGGACCCTAAGATATGTCATTAACTGATCCAGTCACCTGTCCCCTCATAGTCAGTATTTGTAACTTAAATAGGTATTAAGAGAATGGGAACATTACATGTGGAAATTTTTTAGTTTATGAAAAACTGAATGCATATTTTTTAAATAAATAATATAAAAAGAGATATGAACAAATGGTAATCATTTAAAATTTCAGATGGTGTGATTATGAATGATATTTATTTTTCAACGTTTTATGTTTTATCTAATGTGCTAAGTTGATACTAACAAAAACAAATTCACATTTGTAGAAATAGCTATCAGTTGGAGAGAATTTACAGGTGGCTCTTTCCAGGTGCTGTGCTTTAAATGTCTTATCTCATCTGAAAGAATGGTGTTGACATGACACAGCTTCCCAGTGTTTTATCTTCTGTTCTCTTATCTTTATTTCTTTAAAGCCTCCTCTCCCCTGTTCTCCCATTCCTACCCAGACTTAAGCAACAGTGAAGGTACTTCTCTCTTTGCATATCAGAAATATATAATTGTGATTACACAAAGAAGCCTGACTGTGTTACTACATATGTATTCCTATAATAATGCCTCTGAGGAACCAGAGTCTGAAAGCCACAGAAGAGAAACATTATTAGTTGAATTTGAGGCAGCAGGCTTAAGCTGGTCCTAGATCTCATATTCAGTGTCCCCTGCCATCTCTGATTACTTGGCCCTAGGATTTGAAATCTGGAAGTTTCCATCCTAGGCGAATGGTTAGAAGAGGAAAGACCACAGATGCTCTTGGAACTGTTTCATAAACATAGGCAGGGGCCTCCAAGTGAGGGCTAAATAGTAACAAGCTGCTGAGGAAGGCAATAGAAATCCTCCCAGGATTGTAATTAGTGCTAATCAGATATTTAGTGTTACCTGTGTATGTGTGTGTGTGTGTTGGGGGGGGTGTGATAACCATTACCAAATTATATTTGTACATGTATCTAAACCTTCAAAATGATCCTAGGATTTATAATTTTTTTCCACCATAGTTAAAGTGAAGAAACTAAGGATAATGAACGAGTATACACACACACACACACACACACACACACACACACTCACAGACACACACACACACACACACACACACACAACTTCTCTTTGTTCTTCTGATTATAAAAGCTCTACTCAAAGCATGTAATAAAAATTTTGTAGTCCTTTTTTATTATTATTTATTATACCCCACAGCATTTTTTAAATCTATACAATTTATTCTATGCCATGCGTTAATTTAGTCACTGACTTGACTCTAATCACACAGTGTAGAAATGGCAGATCTAAGAACCAGAAATATACTTGTGATCATAAATCCTATATATTTTTTCATATGCTACAACAGCTTTCAGTCTGATTCTCCCCATCCCCACTCCTCAAAATGGTACAGACTTACTTAATTCCAGTATGTTGAACTGTGGGCCTGTTGACCAGGATGTTTCCATATGACTTATTGGGTTGGCCAAAAGGTTCGTTCGTTTTTTTCCATAAGATGGCTCTAGTAGCACTTAGTTGTCTTAAACTTCATTCGAAACAATTTTGTGAGATTGTATGTGACAGATGTCATATCAGTGTGCATTTAAAAAAAGACATCAAAATTGGTGAATTTTTGTGTAGCCATTTTAATATCAAAGATGGAAGAAAAAGGCAATATTTTTGGCATATTATGCTTTATTATTTCAAGAAAGGTAAAAATGCAACCAAAATGCAAAAAAAAGCTTTGTGCAGTGTATGGAGAAGGTGCTGTGGCTGATCGAACATGTCAGAAGAGGCTTGTGAAGTTTCGTGCTGGAAATTTCTCGCTGGATGATGCTCCACGGTCAGGTAGACCAGTTGAAGTTGATAGCGATCAAATCGAGAGATGAATTGAGAACAATCAACGTTATACCACGCGGGAGACAGCCAACATACTCAAAATGTCCAAATCAAGTGTTGAAAATCATTTGCACCAGCTTGGTTATGTTCATTGCTTTGATGTTTGAGTGCCATATAAGTTAAGCGAAAAAAACCTTCTTGACTGTATTTCTGCATGCAATTCTCTACTTAAACATAATGAAAACGTTCCGTTTTTAAAACAAATTGTGATGGGCAATGAAAAGTGGATACTGTACAATAATGTGGAATGGAAGAGATCGTGGGGCAAGCAAAATGAACCACCACCAACCACAGCAAAGGCCGGTCTTCATCAAAGAAGGTGATGTCGTGAAGGTGAGATTGGAAGGGAGTCCTCTATTATGAGCTCCTTTCGGAAAACCAAACGATTAATTCCAACAAGTACTGCTCCCAATTAGGCCAAATGAAAGCTGCACTTGATGAAAAGTGTTTGGAATTAGTCAACAGAAAATGCATAATCTTCCATCAGGATAACGCAAGACCACATGTTTCTTTGATGACCAGGTAACAACTGTTACAGCTTGGCTGGGAAGTTCTCATTCATCTGCCGTACTCACCAGACATTGCACCTTTGGATTTCCATTTATTTTAGGTCTTTACAAAGTTCTTTTAATGGAAAAAACTTCAATTCCCTGGAAGACTGTGAAAGGCACATGGAACAGTTCATTGCTCAAAAAGATAAAAAGTTTTGGGAAGATGAAATTATGAAGTTGCCTGAAAAATGGCAGAAGGTAGTGGAATAAAAGGGTGAATATGTTTTTCAATAAACTTCTTGGTGAAAATGAAAAATGTTTCTTTTATTTTTACTGAAAAACTGAAGGCATTTTTTTTTTTTTTTTTTTTTCGGTACGCGAGCCTCTCACTGTTGTGGCCTCTCCCATTGCGGAGCACAGGCTCCAGACACGCAGGCTCAGCAGCCGTGGCTCACGGGCCCAGCCGCTCCGCAGCATGTGGGATCCTCCCGGACCGGGGCACGAACCCGTGTCCCCTGCATCGGCAGGCGGACTCTCAACCACTGCGCCACCAGGGAAGCCCATGGTTTTAGTTTTTATATTAAAATTATTTTGGGCCTCCTTCTTCTCTCCTCCTTAGAGTGCATCCTGTATATCATACCAGCCTTAAACATTCTAAAGCATGACTCCTATTATGTTGTGTCTACGCTGTGGTGGCTTCTGATGCTATTAGAATAAAAACAGTAACAATAATTAGAATAATAAAGCATATCCAGTACATTTTCAAGGTCTCAGCAAGAAACAGAATAAGGGACTTTAATGAAATGACTTCTTTTAAAATATGGACAAGATTAGGAGAAAAATGAGGAATGTTGAGGCAACTGGAGACTAGCATCAAGGGAAGCTGCTTGAGCAAGGAGAGAAATTATGTTATCAGAGCTTGGTGATATCTGGAGCCATGGAGAAGCTCCTGACCAACAGAGGCTATTGTCATGGAAGGACAGGATCACTTCCTAAATAAGGAAGGAGCAGAAAAATATTCCATGGCTTGTACCTTTTCCCACTTTCAGATCTCCTGCCAGGGCCTTCCATTGACCAAGCCCAACCCAAAGCCAGAGAGTGTGGAAACCAAGGTGATGCAGACCACAGAAGCCAGCCTCCATGGGAACAGAGCAACGCAGAGAAGGGAGGATAAAGGACCTGGAGAGGAGGCTAGTGGAAAGTCGATATCAAACAACCAGAATATGTAGCATGTAATGTGCTAAAAATATTACATTTTTATCTTTTCTAATTCCATCAGCATTCTTGAAAGTTATTATCATCTTTAGACTACAGTTTGAGAAACTGAGACTCATATTGGCCAAATAATTTGTATAGATTCTGGTCTCTAGAAATTGGCAAAGTCAGGATCCAAATTGAGGTATATCTGAATTCAAAAATCAAAGTTGTTCATAAGTAAAACCCTAATATTTTTGGCCTTATATTCAGGGATTCAAGTGCCTTTCCCAGTCTCTTACTTGAATTCACTTCTTAAGCCAGCCTGAGTCAGTGTTGCCTGAGTTCCACTATCTCTCCTGATTGGAAAGCCCTGCCTTCTTTCCAGTGATCAAATACATTTATATCCATCTCTCCAAGCCCAACTCGGATTATTCCCTCTTTTGAAAACTTCCCAGAGTGCACCAGCTTTCCCCCCAAATCCTGAACTCCTTCGATGTCTCATTTAGCACTCACTCTAATGCTGCCTGTAATGCTGTTGAACTGATGGCTCACCAACAGATAAGGCAAATAGAACCCAGATAGGGCAAAGAAACGGATAATGATAACATATCTAGTAGGCAGTAGAGATGGATTTCAAACCAAGGTCTTCTTAATTGCACGATCAGAAGTTTTTTCATGACATAATTGTAATTGCAGAGTTGTTCTGTTAACATTTTACCTAGTCATCTGATACGTAAAAGATCCGAGTCATTTTTTGAATGAAAGTTATAGAAGAGTTAGGAAATTAGCACTCAGTGGGAGACTTTGAAAGTTTGTGACCAGTGGAATAACATGAAAGGAAATATGACATAATTTAGAATGTATCTCAAACCCAGATACTTCACACTTTCCGATCAAGAGATACCTGAAGCTCTGTCTCTGTTTGGCTGACACTTTCTAGGTCTTTTTTTCTAAAAGTTGAGAATCACACAGTCCTTATTAGGGGGTATTTGAACTGGTCTCTCTCCAGTTTTCCAGGCCTGCAAAGCATTTCTTATACCTTCTGTGATGAAGCAGCCATGAATGTAAGTGTAAGCTTCAGAATTTTTGAAAAGAGCAAATTCATTGAAAAGAGCAAATTCATTCAAACCTTGAAAACTGAAGACACCAGTTTCTTTCTTCCATATCCTATTTGATCTGCTTCAGCTATATACAAGTAGACATCATCTTAACAGTCATTCAGTTCAACAGTGGAAAACCAACAATGTGGCATTTTAGAGGCTAAGTTGTTATTATTGTTCCACATAAGACCTGGACATTAAAAAGTCTCTTAAGTCCTGTCTCAAAGGCTCTTGTCAACATAGCAAAAAGATTTTGAACCAATAAAGAACTTTGGGGAGCTTTTGGATATACTCATTTAAAAGTTTCCATTTTTCAGGACAGACTTACTGCACCCTATTGATGGGAAAAAACGGCTTTGTCCTTCTAAACATTTCCAGCTTGCCAAAATGATTTTTTTTTTTTTTTGTGGTACTCGGGCCTCTCACTGTTGTGGCCTCTCCCGTCGCGGAGCACAGGCTCCGGACGCGCAGACTCAGCAGCCATGGCTCACGGGCCCAGCCACTCTGCAGCATGTGGGATCCTCCCGGACCGGGGCACGAACCCGTGTCCACTGCATCGGCAGGTGAACTCTCAACCACTGTGCCACCAGGGAAGTCCTTAATAAATATTTGATGAAAGAATCAATGCACTGCCATCACATAGTCAAGGCTATGTTTTAGGAAGGCAGCAATGTATAAAATGAGTTATAAAAGGGAAAGACTAGAGAAAGGGAAACTGTTGTGTTTCAATCAGGAAAGAAAATGTGGGAATTTCACCTAGGCTTCTGGCAGTGGAAATAGAATTCAAAGGAAAGACATGAGCATCAGCATTAATGAACATGGTCAACACATGTTGACTCACAGAATATATGGAGAAAACTGAAAAAGGGGTTAGACATGGAACTCAAACTTTGAACCTAATGAGAAAATAAGACACTTAACAGAAATAGTTGATTCAGGAGTTGGAGTTGATTTGTTCATATATTCAAAGAATATTTTTGAGGGACTGTTGTGTGCCAGGAACTTTTCTAAGGCATTTGATATACATTGGATACAAAACAGATGAAATCCCTGCTCTCCTTGTGTTTACATTCTATAACAGGTTGGAAGACAGTAGAATATAAAAAATAAACAGTAATTGAATTATTTAGTATATTAAGTGTTATGAAAAAATAGAGCATGATAATGGGATTTGGGGTGCAGTGGCAGAGAATAGTCATTTTAGTCAAAGTAGTAAGGGTAGGCATTAAGTTAAGGGGATATTTGAGGAAAGAATTGGGGAGGGTAAATGAGCTAGATGTCTGAGATCTGGGAAAGAGAGACATTAGAAGTCATTTGCTTTAAGATGACAATAGATGAAGTGTGAGAGGATAAGAAAAAAGAACATCTGTCTCTTCTATCTGAAGACTGAGGGTAGCACTTTGGGGAACATCTACATTTTATGGCTGAAAAATGCCAGCATAATTATGAAGGAACAAAGGGAAAAAAAACCTTTATACTCATTTACAGATGAACGTACTATATACTATTTTATCTGATTTAAAACATCTCCCTGCCTAGAAATTAAGCCCAAGTATTTACAGCTGTGTTCAAAATAATCCAGTTTCTCCTTAAGCCTAAGAGGAAGACCTTACATGATGAGCCTTCTATGAACCTTTCAATTTTCATATAACAGAAAAAGCCAGAGGATGAAACACCAGTTGTAAATATAATTTGGGAATGAATCTTTCAGTTTTGCTCTATTATTTCTTACACCTACCAATACACCCATCATGGAACTTGGCACATAGAAGATTCTCAGTGCTTGTCAGTTGAAGTAAAATTAAGCTAGTCAGTGTCTGATTTAGGGGGGAAGTGTTGATGATAAGCCTATGTTACTACTATTTAGCAGAACAGACTTGAGTGATGTGATACCGGCTTTGACTTAGGGACTCAATCCAGTGTGGACACCATCTGCTGATACAAGGACTGGAATGACCTTCCCACACAGAGCAGAGTCACCGGAAGGTCATGGGGTTCAGTTCTTCCTCTAGGCATTTGAAATCTAAAACATCAAAGCTAGCAATTTTCTATTCTCTTTCATTAGAGTGGATGCTAAAACTCCTTATACACTTAAGACAATATTTTATATTGAACCAACCAAGCCTCTCTTGATGAAATTGAAGTTTACTTTCAACTACTCTCATTGTGTGTTCGAGTGTGTAAGAGATTCTAACATTTACCTACTTTTTGACTACAAACCTATCAATTTGTTCTCCGAAGAAACCAGCCTCTGCTTTTACACTGCAGTTAATGAAATGCTGCGCTTTCAGGACATATTCATTTACAATAGACTTAAACTTTAATTTTTAAAATTTGATTTTCAAGAATTCTATAGCTAGATGTATATACTTCAGATTTGGCTTCTTAGAAATTTTCCCTCTTGACTCTTCTGCGGGCGAGCCAAAGATGGCAATAGAATCTGGGTTCTATATAAAATGAAGAGGAAAAAAACTGCTCTTGATTTTTTTTTTTACTGAGATTTGAAAGATTTCACCAATGTTTTCTCTATTCAGATAAGGGAGCCAAAGGCTATGATAGCAGCTTGTCTGGATTAGAAGGTTGATTGTTTGTACTCTTGTTTAGTTTCCTTCCTTAATGTGGACCAGGATGTCTTCTGTGAGAGCAGCTGAGGAGAGCAGAGGCACGGGGTGGGACCTGGGGAAGACTGACTGTGATGTATGTGTGGCGGCAGTGGGGGATAGGGAGGGAGACAGAGATCAAAGAATCATCCAGAGCTCCTCAGCCTTCCACAGCAGAAAAGCCTTTGGCAACCCTTTGATGTCCAGTGTACCCTCTGCCCTCAGTCAGAAGCATGTCTAGGGACCCGAGTGAGAAGTGGATTCGGGCAGGGCCATTTTATAGGTCAGTGAGGCAGATAGCATCCTGCCAGTACCTTCTAAAAAGGACGTACATGCAGAAAAAGTTGCTATGATTCCTGACCTACAGGAGCTTACACTCTGGTTCAGTAGATAAAACCTTGAGCGTCTTGACCAATTAACTTTGCCAGTTTCCTCCACAAACAACAGAAACATTTGATGTGTCATTGTTGTGTTTTTTATCCTTAACACGACAGTTTACTAAATCTGTCATTCTCAGGAATAAAAAAGCACCAATGTCATCATGTTTTCTGGTAGGGTATCCATCCTCAGTCATGTTCCTTTATTGACCCTCTTTTCCTTCCCTGTGATCCATTTCTGGTGTTTCATATTTTGTATTCAAAGTGGGTGTGAGTTTTATACAATGTTATGTGTGTGTATATATATATATATATATATTTTTTTTTTTTTTTCTTTCAGCTAACAAAATAATTGTCTTACCTGCCCTCTGGACGGCATAGGCTTTGGCAACCTTAAGTTCAGAGCTCTTAAAAAGATGATTATGAATAAATATCACTGACAATATGGAACTGATAAAAATGACAGCTGGGGTAGCTGCTGATTAAAAGGCAAACAATCAATGCTCTGTTTTCTAAAGTGAAACAGTAATACTGAAGATGTGTGGATATGCAAATTAAATAACTAATATATGGTTTCCTTTAAATCAATGTCCTTCCATGAAGTTAACTTCACATTGTGCTTACATCTAACACACAGATGGCCCTACAGAGAAGTTAAAAATAAATAAACTCCCTTCCTCATCCCACCCAGGTCTGCCAGCCCGTTTCTCTTTGTTCTGGCTTACTAGATTTGTACCTAGTCATTCTTTTACCTACTTGGACTGGAAACAGTCTCTCTTTTCATCTTAACTAGTCGTCAGGGAAAGCAGAGAAGATCTGCAGGGAAAAATCATCCAAAACTACTAGGAGCTTTAGAAGGTTACAGAAATTACCTTATGTGACCTGCCCGGAACGGCATGGCTGTTCAGCCAGGGCTTCAAGAAAATGCTATCGTTTGTTTCCAAATAAAGGACATAATTGAGCTGTATTCTTCTCAATTAAGTTATATTAAATATCAGGACAATAAGCAACATTTTGCAAGCCACCCTCCTCCAAAAAGTGTACCTGCCATTTCCTTAGTTCTTTCCTGATCTTTAAGGGCAAGAAGCTTAATATAAGGGAAAGGTCATATAAAAACACTAGTTAACTTTATCTTAGTGTATTGCATCTCTACACTAGAAAATTCCATCTATATAATTAAAGCAACTTCAATTTTGAAAGACAATTCGAGCCAATCAATGGAATATACTTTGAAAACCATAAAAGACATTTGATTCTAGTATTCTACCGCTTTTCCATCTTCAAAGGAAAACGTTGTCTGTTTGTGTCAGGAGAGGAGTGTTCACAGGGGCAGTACCTCTAATCTGCCTCCTTAGTGCAGTAGGCAGCGTGTCAGTCTCATAATCTGAAGGTCCTGAGTTCAAACCTCAGAGGAAGCAGTTCTATTTTGCCTCCCTCTTCTTCCTAAGAGAATTTTCAGAATAATTTTCTTTCAGTGATTTTACATTCCTCTTAGTAACTTTACTTTCTTTGAGTAATATTAGTTAATAACATTTAAAATGAAAATGAAGAGGTGGCCAATATCAAAGAGTAGGCCAATGGAAAGTTACAATTATAATATTACTAGATTTCAAAATTCATGTCATATTTCATCAAAGACATTGTTTCAGATAGGAAGTGCTCCAAGGATTGAGATTATAAAATATGAACTGGACATAAAACTAAATATATTGTATAGGAAAAACTGGTTGTAAACTAAGATAAACATACTTTTTTTTTTTTTTAAATTGTCTTTGTAAGAAACGCCTATGGATTGAGTGCACTCCTTTTGACACCAGGAAGGGTGCTAGTGGTTAAGAAATGTGTGTGGGTATTTTAACAGGATGTGCTTTGAACCTTAGGGAACATATACTGACAAAAAAAAAAAATCTATGTGTATGTGTGTTCATGGGTGTTTGAGGGAGTGGGAGAGAAGGCAGGGACCTGGTAGAGTTCAATGTGAATTCAGTTTCAAACACAGAAACTGGGCCAAGAGGCCCGTATGCTTAGATATACATTAGGATTAGTATAAGCAATCACTCTCAGGCTTTTAAGAAATGGAGCCGTCTTTAAAACGGAACATTGGGCAATCTGTAAAAATAATCAAAGAAATGTGGAAAGGCTTCCTTTTTATCCCAACACTATCAGCCAATCACCAAGCATCCTTTTTGCCCCAATTATCCTGGTTTGAAGAGAAACAGAATGGGTTGAAGAGAAATGGAGTGTTCTGGAAAAAATGTGAATGGAGTCTGAGTATGAGGAGGTGAAACTAATATTTTTTTCCTTAAAAAAGTGATTAAGATAGAGGTCCATCTCAGTAGTGGTCATAGTTTGAGGTATATTTAAAGAGCCCTCATATGATGATAGTGAATTTACAAAATAAAAGGAAATTGAGTGTTTAAACATTTTATGTCAAGGAAGATCAAGGCACCAAGACAATAACATGAAAAAACAATGCAACAGAAAAAACAGTCATAGTAGAGGACCCTGAAATTGTCCCTTGTATTTCCTGGGAAAAATAGCATGTGGGACCTGACTTCGAAAGCCAACAGAGAACAGATGCATCAAAGTCTGGGTTACATTACACTAATCTCTTAAGGGTCTTTTATCTAATCTCTTTCTGGCTATTGCTAAGTTCCAGGGATATGATTGCCACTATATAAATATCAGAGATTATCTAAACTTCTCAGGAGAAATCCATCTAATAGACATCAAAACCAGTCTAGGCAGTGTGTGTCCTTAGTCTTCCTTTGGCAGAAACAGAGGCAAAGGCAAATCAAATCTGTCCTTCACAAAGGACCCATAATTCAACAACTTCTAAATATTTTCATGTTACTTTTACTTCCTGCATCTATAATAGCATTTTTGAATGTTAGATCCTCTAAAAGCAAAGAGCAGTAGAGAGTTAATATTTATTAACTCCTGAGTTAAATAGTCATGCAAATTAGCCCTAATCTCTATGCCTAGTCACAAGACCAAAAAAAAAAAAAAAAAAACCAAAGAAAAACAGTCAAGATATGAAGCCGAGAAGTGAGACTGTAGTAAACATCACAGTGACCTGCATTTCAAAATGTCCTGTCTTGAGGCAGTAGGTTAACAATTTGCTTAAGCACATGATAGGCTCTGGAGTTCAACACACATGGGTCTGAAGACCATCTCTGCCATGTGATGGTGGTAAGATCCATTTCAAGGTACTAATAACTTTGAGTCTCTAAGTTTCCTTAATCTATAGAGAAAATACAAATCTCGCAGGGCTGTTGTGAAAACTAGAGAAGGCCGCTTATATAAAATGCTTGGCACTCAATAAACACTCAGTAAAGAGCAGATGTTTTGTTCTCATTACTTGTGACCAGTAAAAGAAACAAAAGACTTAGGAAGGGTGAAGAAAATGGGCTTTTGTCAAAGAAAGGAACACTGTCTGCACCTCTAAGGAAAATCTAGGGGGCAAAAGTGCTGAATCAGACATATTACAGGAATAAAGGGGCAGATTTATTTTCAGACCTTTTCTTTACCACTCTGAGTCCCAGCTTCCTGTTGCTCCTTTGTAAGACATCAGCAAACGGAGACCTAGGAATCTGTTTTGATGTGATTCTCATGATAAAAGATATCGACTGTATAGCACAGGGAACGAACTCTGTTTAATGTTACGTAACAACCTAAATGGGAAAAGAACTTGAAAAAGAATAGATACATGTATATGCATAACTGAATCACTGCTGTACACCTGAAATTAACACAATGTTGTTAATTAACTATACTCCAATATAAAATAAAAGTTTTTTAAAAAGTTAAAAAAAAAGAAGATATCGATTCTCTCCTGATAAAAGGTGCCCTCCTCTCTTCATCTTTCTATCTTAATGTCTAACAAAATGCATGAAAAATAGAAGTTACTCATATTTGATCAGCTTCATTCAGACAGACACTACAATACATCTAGTGCTGCTTCTTGTTCAATAACCATTAGGAATTTTGGCTTTTTGAAGTGTGTATGTGTGTGTATATAATTATCTTTTTTCTCTTTAACTCAGTATAGATTGAATTAATACACGGGATCCCTAATAGGCTGTGTGATCGACCATTGTGATTTTATTTTTCTGGATAAACATAGTAGGGCCAAAAGTTAGATTGACTTTTGTTGTATATCTCAAAGAGTTAACTGAGAAATTAAATTGCTTATGATTTGACCCTGAAATTTGCTTATATTTGCACTGTGACTGCTCTTCCACTAACCCATTATAATGTTTCGTTAGCATCTTGCCTAATGTGTGCACTTGTCTTTCTTTCCCCACACAGTTGCAAAATGGCAGAAGGTAGGGTTATTTTACACATTTGTTCAGTACCGACTCAAAGATCCTTATTGAGCTGCAAAACCTTAGCTTCCTGCCTGAGTCCTTCACACTTCCGTTTCTCTTTGCTTAGTTCCCCATTCCCCATTCTTACCAGCATTTCTATTGAGTAAGGAGAACAAAGGCTTAACTTTATTGACATTTCTCCTCCTATGGTTTTCTGGTACAGAGAAAAAGAAGCATCCAAAGTAAAGCATATTTATGTGCAGGGACCCAAATGGGCCCAAATTGACCCCCTAGTTTTCTGGATGCTTGACTGTTGTATTCAGGAAACAATAAACCCCAAGTTCCTTGAAAAGAGTATCATTATACACTTTCAGTATTTTCTGAAACAGAATTTACTAGAAGTGGGTGCTAGATCAAATGATACGCACACTTGTAGTTTAAAAGAATATAGCCAGATTTATTTTCCAAAATTTACAGAAATTTTTACTCATCACTACTCTTGAGACTGTGTGAATGTTGCTTTCCTCGTTGCCCTAATCTCATGGGCATTGGGTGTTAACAAAATCTTACATTTTTATCAATCTGAAGGGATAAAAGTTCTATTTTATTGTTGCTTTTATTTTCATTTTCCTGAATATCAATTTTCCTTGTGCTTTACATTGTTCATACTAACTTGAAGAACTACTTGTATCTTAAGAGTATTGGTCACTTTTTTGTGTACGTGTAGCAAATGTTTTTCCCAGTTGGTGATTGCTCTTTTAATTTGATTAAGTTGCCTTTTTCCATTCAAAGGTGTTTTTGTTTCATTGTTTTCTAATTTCATCTGGTATTTTATTTTTCCATTATAGCTTTTTGTTTCCATCTTCCTTACTAAGCTTCCCTTTACCCCTAAGGATATATACACCCCTAACTTATTTTTTTTTCTTTTAATTCTTTTATTTTTATGGTGGGAACTTTTGTCTTAAATTTATATTCGTCTATGAGCACACAGTTGGAGTTACATTTATTTTCTTCCAATAAATAATGATTACCTCAATACCAATTGCTAGTAAATTCATAATTTCCCCACTGACTTGTAGACTAGTTGTTTCATTTATTGAGTTCTCCTACACATGGGAAGTTTTTTCTGGCTTTTGAATTCAGTTCCTTGATTTAAGTGTCTATGCCTAAGCAAGCGCTTTATTATTTTGAATATAGTAGCTTTATATTGTTTCAATAAACAGTAAATCATTTCACCATATTACATTATTGTTTTAAGACTTTTAAGCAATTTTGTATATTTTTCTTCCACATGGACTTCATAATCAGTTTATCAAATCCTAAAAATAATTGCAGCACTTCTTTTTTGTTATTTTAAGAAGCTGGGAACAATGTAAGTGTCTATAAGTAGGAAAATAGTTGAATAATTCAGTGCTTCCAAATTATGGAATAAATGTAGATCATCCAAATTATGGAATACTATCTATCAAAGAGAATGAGGTAGACCAAGTGTTTACAGAAGTCGACACATATATGTGCAGCAAAGATGTCAAGTATAATAAATATAGGAAATTATAAGATAAAATATTTAATGCAATTCCACATTTGTAAGAAAAACAACAATCCCTTCTCCTACATGTGCATGTATATTTGAATAAGCAAATTAAAAAATATGGAGTGATACAATATTTTTGGTAATGACTTTCAGGGATGTGGGCTTATTTCTCTGTGAACTAATAATCTTACTTTAGATGCTTTAGATTCCCTCATTCATGTATTACTTATATAATTAAAACATTCAAATGTCTGAAATTAAAATTAGTATTCTTGCTATATGCAAGGAAGCAAACAACAACAAGAAAAAAAGAGTTAAACCTCCATTGACCCTTTTATATTGTTATACACTGCAGAATCTGTATTAGGTAGTAAGCCTCTCATCATGAGGTAATTTATCCAGCTGTCTCCTGTAGCATGCAATGCACAATGTTTTGCTTTCAATTTATGTACAAATCTCAAATAGCATATAAATCCAGATCAAAGTATCTTCAGATATCTTACAGACCAAGTTCCCCAATGCATAGATGAAGTATGTAAAATGTTAAATACTTTGGCCAAGTGTAACGTGTAATGTGCCCAGACAGAAATAAATCAGCTTTATGAATAAAACTTCAGGTGGCATACCTTGACTGGCTCTGCTCACATCTTGATATTACAGGTTTCTAGGATTCACAATTTCAACATTTAAAATACCTATGGAGTTCTTTTACTTAAGATCTTATAATGACCACAAAGAATTCTTTATGGATGACTGAACTCCACGTAGAAATAAAGAAATCAAATTTGCTATCAAGTAACCAATAAGCTGGATGAAGCCCACAGGTGGTTTTGTTCCCCTGAAGGAAATTTTTATAAAATTTAAAATAATTGAAAATATATTTGGAAATCATGATATTTTTCTTATTACTCTTGAAAAATCAGAATATCTGAGGAAACTGGATTTACTTTTTGGTACAGTAACTAATGGTCTTGTGGGAGGATTATTTGGAAATCTCAAGCGTTATCTGCTAATGAAATCTAGCAATTAAACTTACCACTTCCTCCTTGGTTGTTAACAGCTGGAAAATCAATTATATCCCGTGATTGGATTCACCATAAATAAGCGGCCTTTGGTCATTATAAACAACAGGCTCCAATTCTATACAAAATATAAACCTGACCCCAAGCTAAGAAATTGAAAGTTAAGTTGTCAGTGACTTAAGTGCTGAAGTCCCCCACATTGCCTAACATGATCCTCTCAGAAGTTTCTGTTCTTGGATGCAAACCAGGGGTCATGTGCTGATTTATCAGGAAGCAAGCCATATCAGCAAGACCTGACCTTGGAGACCACACAAGGGTGGGACTCAGACTTTACTGAAACGAGGAGTATCCGTATTATAGCAAGTGTCCCCTTAGCTAAAATAATATAGTGCCTTTTGGTTAAGAGCTAGGGGAATCTATTCTTTTACTTTGGCCAAACATACATAGAACACATATGTGGAGAGCTAGGGAAGCATGTAGGAAAGTGGAGCTCCTGTTTATATTCAATACAAACTCCCACAGTGGAGAGCTCACTCCCTCTCAGGGCAGCCCTTTCCCTCCCTAACTGGTTTGGACTGTGACACAGGAACTTGGAATCCTGGTTCCCCAGCCCCTCTCAATTTCTTAGTTCCCCCGCTGGGGTCTCTTAGGAGGCATCTGCTCAAGGTTCCTGGGGGTGGGGTGGGGGCACTGTGTTCAAGCTCCACCCTCACTCCAGCCCAACTCAAGAAACATATATACACTAATAAGTATAAAATGGATAACTAATAAGAACCTGCTGTATAAAAAATAAAATTCAAAAATTCAAAAAAAAAGAACTAAGAAGCATTAAAACAGAAATAATTTTTATATGTGATGCTTTCCTCCATAATTTCGAAATAAACTGCAAATAAAAAAAAGAAAAGAAACATTTGCTCATTTATTCATAGTTATTCAGAGTAGCCTAGAAGTTAAAAGCCTGGCTCCTGGAAACTGACAACCCTACAATTCAATCCTGGTTCTGTAATTTTATGCAAGTTACTAAACAACTATGAGCTTCCCCTTGCTATTCTGCAAGGATATCATGAAGCTACTGATCGCCAGGATTAAGTGGGATAATTACTGTAAACAGTTTAGCACAGGATCTGGCACATAGTAAGTGCTTATCCAGAGGGGTAAGAATAGTCAAATGCTGAGACCAAGACTTAATTCCTATACAATTGGAAAAGGAGGTCTATGTAGTTCAACTGGAGACCCATGTAGATATGCACTAATGAGGTTTTATCACCAAATAACTTCGGGGATACTAAATTATGCCAAATTAAATACACTCCTTTCCTCAAAACTGCTCTGAGTATTAATAAGCTAATATGCACTGTTACTTTCTAAGAAGGTACGTAGTAGGTAGCATCTCCTCAATTTTCTTTTCATCCAAGGAATAATTTTACAAAGGAGCGTTTTGAAGAATTATCGTTCCTAGGAACAGCAGTTTGGGAAAGGATCATCTATTAGGTATGACATTTCAGTCTTCTATATTTTGATTAAAAAAATGTCCAGGCCAGGGCTGTAGTTTTAGTTTCCTAAAACTCATTTATAATTTGCTTTGGGTAATTTAGCATTTTAAATAATAATTACAGTAATAGTAATAACAATAATATGAGAACAAAATATTATATAGTGCTTATATTCCAGACTTTGTGCCAAGTGCTTTACATATATGAACACATTTAGATATTTAGAAATATTTTATCTGCCTGAAAAAAAAAAAAAAACCTGTACTGCTGGATGTCAAAGATGGAAGTCTATCTAGTTCAACATGCCTATTTTTCTGAAGCTCATAATGCTCTCAAATGGTAGAGTTAGGACTAAGGTGCATGCCTGTTAACCCCTTGCACTATTTTCCTTTTAAATCCCCAGTCTCTGATGCTATGGCACCACCTGGTCTTTTTTCCAGAGATCTAAATATTTAAAATAGCTGGGAGAGGTCACTTTGCTCAACTACGCTTTTCTACCATTATGAGGTCTTTTAAAATTCCACACTATAATTTATTATCTTTCCAACTTTAACGATTTCAAAATAAGTCCTACAAATTCAGACAGAATTCAGCTGTTCAGAATTTTCCTCTACTGAAAATGTCCCCTGAAGAATTTGATTTAAGATGGTGACCTTACAAATATTGCATTTTCCTATCTAAAATCGAAAGGGAAATGATAAGCAAAGAGGCTTTACAAATATTTTTTGTTTCCTTCTAGTGCTGCTTTGAACTCTTGACTCCAGGCTCTTTGAGAAAGAAGCATAATGGTGGAAATTAAAGTTCTCTAATGGGACCAAGTGGTAGAACAAGATTTCTTACCTTTCCAGTCTGTCCTGGAAGGACCACCAAGGTGAGATGTGATTTTAATCTCTGGGCCCACTGTGTTCTTGGCGTTTCTGTGTGAACTGTCAACAAGGGTGCTAACGACTGCCAACTGTTATGGCAAAAAACAGGAGTCCATGCAGAATTGAGCTGATATAACTGCTTCGTTTCACTGAAAGCATTAAATCACCTTCTGCTGCCAGCAGCTTTCATTTACTCTCAGCGTAAGCCAGGTTGAACCAATGACCCACAAGGCAGAATTACCAAGCATCACATTACCAAGCCAGGCAGTCTGGGATCACATGGGCTGGTTTACATCTCTCAGGCTGTGCCCCACTAATGACACCTCTCACACTGGACTGGATTTTTCCTCTGGCCTGTGGGCTTAGTATCACCTTTCACTGTTTTGTCCTTCTTAAGTGGGATCTGCCACTAGAAACTGTAATGGTTCATTAGGTGGTCCACACTGTATTATATTATATGAATTTGGAATCTATTATCTTTTTTCCACCCTTTGTCTTATACTAAGTTGCTTACATAAGAAAAAGAGGGAGAGACAGATTTCGTGGAGATGTTTAAAAGCCTCTTAGGTTGAATATCAGCTAAAATTCTCTAGGAACTTACTTCGAAGTGTTTATACTCACAAAATGTCACTAGTATCACCAGGACAGTTAATTTTTTGTATTCAGTGAATCCATATTATATCATTTGAATGAGTATAACATAAACTAGAGGTTTCCTCATATAACCTAAATTATTTAGGAACAATTTTCCAGTGACTTCTATTTGAATACTCATGACCCTTGGCAGTGCTATGGGTAAATGTTTAGCAACCATGTGGGGGAATAAATGCACTGATTTGTAGCATTCACCTATTTCTGTGGTTTAAATAGTCCTAAGGTGGCCAATTTCAGGCTATCAATATGACATCACTAAAATCAGATTTGGGAAAAGATGTGCAATAGAGAAACATTATGTAGTATTCCCACCATACAGATACAATGGACACATAGTCTCAAGACCCTTGATAACAGTAAAATGTAGTAAAATAATTAGGATTTGGAAATGTAGTAAAATAATGTATGTGTAGTAAAGTATATAGTATTAACAGTGGTAATGGTATTTGTATTATTAGTGTAATTTATTATTAATGTTCCTATCATTAATATTATTAGTATTAAAAATAAAATGGGTCACAAAGGAACAAAAGGATTTACATTTATTTTTAATATATTTATTTGATTATAGGTTTATAAAATTTAATTCTTTTTTTTAACACCTTTATTGGAGTGTAACTGCTTTACAATGTTGTGTTAGTTTCTGCTGTATAGCAAAGTGAATCAGCTGTATGTATACATATATCCCCATATCCCCTCCCTCTGCGTCTCCCTCCCACCCTCCCTACCCCACCCCTCTAGGTGGTCACAAAGCACCGAGCTGATCTCCCTGTGCTATGCAGCTGCTTCCCACTAGCTATCTATTTTACATTTGGTAGTGTATATATGTCAATGCTACTTTCTCACTTTGTCCCAGCTTACCCTTCCCCCTCCCCGTGTCCTCAAGTCCATTCTCTACCTCTGCGTCTTTATTCCTGTCCTGCCCCTAGGTTCTTCAGAACCTTTTTTTTTTTTTTTTTAGATTCTGTATGTGTTAGCATACGGTATTTGTTTTTCTTTTTCTGACTTACTTCACTCTGTATGACAGACTTTAGGTCCATCCGCCTCTTAAAATTTAATTCTTAATAATGACTATGTTTGACCATCAACTGAAAAATTTCCTGAAAATTTAACAGTTGGTTTTTGCAAATTGGTGTGAGATGAAGAAATGGACGTGGAAAGGGCATTGGGTTGGAAGATGGTTGACCTAGGAAGTGAATAGCAGTTAAGGGCACAGGTTCAGGAGCCAGACTGCCTGAGTCCACAGCCCAGATTCTCTGGTGACCTTGGACATGTTGCTTAACCACTCTGAATTTTAGTTTCCTTTAAAGTAAAATACAAGAACGTAACCTACAAGAATATTGGGACTTTAAATAAGATAATCTTTGCACAGTGACTCTGTATAGTAAGCAAACAAGATTATTATTACCAAATTTCATCTAGGCCATAAATCCCATGTAATTATAGACAATTTATTTCCCTCAGCATTTCTTCATATGTAGATAAGGGGTTAAATACAAAATGATGTATAATCTTCCTCCTAGTTTTCAAACACACACAGTGATTAAGACCTAGAGCTTTTTAAGTCAGATGGCCTAGATTCAGATCCTGGATCTCTTCATACAAGTTGTGAAGCTTTGGACAAATTAATTAATTTCTCCTATCCTTGCCTTATTCATCTGGAAGTCAGAAAGTAACGCAAGAATTTGTTGCACAGAATTTTTTAAGGTTAAAACAAGGTGTTTAAAACCCAGTGTTCGGCACACAGTAGGTAATTTATAAAGCTAAGCTTTTTAATTAATGGTATTAGTATTGTTATAGCATATAAAATATTAATAGTAGTAGTATTTTTAGTATACCATGTAGCATTATTATAATGTATAATATTAATGTACATTACTATATATTACTATATATATAAATATATATTACTATAATTACATATAAATATATATTACTATATATTTTATATATTGCATATATATTGTAGTAGTATTGGTATTATTATTACTTAGTAATATTTTTAAATATTATTAACATTAATATTATTAAGAAAATGGAGTACAAATGTACAAACGCTAATTTTTTTGTATATGGTATGCCCTTCCAAACCAAATCTTCATCCATGGGACATGTCCCATGACTTCTCAAAATTAATATTAATAATAAAATATATACTGTAAATAATAAGATAGGTAACATTTGGGCATTTTCTAGGTGTCAACCATTGTAGTAAGTGGTTCACATATAATTTAATGAACCTCTTCGAATGTCAGTTTTATTATTTATAAAATGACCTTAATACCTATCACATAAAGTTGTTGAGAGATTATAAACATTATAACACATTCAACATGGTGTCTGTAACAAAGTAGGCATGCGATAAATGATAGTTAGTAATAATAATTGTAATAATAATAGAATATAGTCTGTAGGTTGTGAGAATATATTTATACTTTTTGAAATGTCTTGCCATATTGCTTAGTGCATTACATATGCTAATTAAGCTATATATGCTATATATTATTGTTATATAATAAAAATAGGTTATAGGCATTTACTATTATTTACTATTTACTATCAATTTACCATTGAGAATGGTTTGGTAGGTCAGGGTGGAGATCAGAGTACAATTGAGAATACAGAGCTCAAAAGTGTTTTTTGGAAAGAGCTGCTATTGTGTTTTCATCTCTAGCTCCTTGTGGGCGAGGAGGTGGAAAGCGAAAATCTTTTCTTGAGGTGGAGATCTGGCAGGGTTCCTGCAGCTGGAATGGGTTAGACATCGCAAACACTAGGTTATGAGTTGTTACTATTGTAAGAAAGAGGTGTTAGAACAGCACTGGCATGAGATGGCAATGCTAATAATTATTCTCTCTAGTCTAATGGAATTGAATTGGGACAACTGGGTCTTCAGGGGAATCTGTTGAAAGCTGTGGGGTTTTGTTGTTGTC
Source organism: Orcinus orca (assembly GCF_937001465.1). Taxonomy (NCBI): domain Eukaryota; kingdom Metazoa; phylum Chordata; class Mammalia; order Artiodactyla; family Delphinidae; genus Orcinus; species Orcinus orca. Next base: position 69,964,538 of record NC_064575.1, read on the forward strand.
ATTTGTTTATTTGCCGATACCATGTCTCTTGCTATCTTAAAACACATTTTGTTTCTTCTGCGAGACATCAATGTATACTGTTAACTGTAGCTGTGTCCAAAACATTATCAAATTATTAATGATCCCATTTTTCATGTCTTCGTGTTTATCCATTGCACTTACAATGAATCATTTTAATAATTTCTTAAAATATCATCCTCAAGTCAGTCCATATCGCCTTCTGATCTCATACGCAGTAATAAACATGGAGACATGTGGTTAAAACATAAAGTATTTCAGGATGCTCCAGTCCCTTATTCTGCTGCCCCTCAAAGGAACAGAGTGAGCTGATCCAAAAGGCCAGATAGGAAATAAAAGTGATCTCATCCTCTCTCTTGGCATAGGCTGCCCCCTCCTTGGGGAATAATTACCTGATAAACTCAGGCTTCCCCCTTCAATGGCTCCAGAAAACACAGGGCTAGCTTTTCAGAACAAATTCAACATTCATGCTGCTCATACCTGAGAACAGAGAAGATTAATTGATGTGGTTCTATTGAATGGTGTCCAGAAAACTGATTTTTGGTGAAACATTTTTCTGGACTATCTGGGCCTGAGTTCAAACACAGGGTGGAGTTCTCAACCAAGTCAGACACTGTGATTACATTCATAGAAATATAAATGCTAGAGGAAGACCCTGAAAGATAAATAAAGTTGCCATATAAGGGACACACCTGCGTGCATATGCAAGTAGGTGGACATTGAGGAATATGAATATGTGTGTGTCTGTGTGTGGGTGTGCAGAATACACAGATCATATTTCAGCAATCCTGGTAATCAAAAATGCCAATTAGAATAATAAGGACATTCCATTTTGCTCATCACATTTGAATGGTAAAGTAAATAATGCTGATATTCTTAAAATTGTAGTGAAAAGATTGTTCTTAAATAGTGCATATGAGAAAGTCAACTTGTACCATCTTTTTAAATGCTATTTAGAAATGGGGATCAAACAATAAAATAGGCCTCAAAATATAGATAATATATATTCTCTGATATAGTCATTTATCTTTGACACCATGCTTGGAAAATATAAAGATAATTGTGACTGCAAAATTTATAGTATTAAAAAAATGAAAACTACCAAAAAATCCAACATTAGTTAGCAATAAAAATAATGTTTGTGATGACATTTTTGATATGTGAATTACTCTGGGTAAAAAAATAAAAGTGAAAATTGTATAGAGAACTTCATGGCCTTAGCTGCATTAAAACATGAAAAAAATATCCAAGAATTAAGTTACTTCTTGCCAATGGTATTATGAGTCATTTTTGAGTATTTCTTTAATGTTCTCCATAAACTATATAGTTAGAAAAATAAAAGTAATATTTTAAAAAATTATTTATTTATTTATGGCTGCATTGGATCTACGTTGCTGTGGGTGAGCTTCCTTTAGTTGCAGTGAGCGGGGGCTACTCTTTGTTGCCGTGTGTGGGCTTCTCATTGCAGTGGCTCCTCTTATCACAGACCATGGGCTCTAGGTGTGTGGGCTCAGTAGTTGTGGCTCGTGGGCTCTAGAGCACAAGCTCAGTAGCTGTGGTACACGGGTTTAGTTGCTCCTCAGCATGTGGGATCTCCCTGGACCAGGGCTTGAACCTGTGTCCCCTGCATTGGCAGGCGGACTCCCAACCACTGCGCCACCAGGGAAGTCCTGAAAGTAATTTTTTGAAAAGTATACTGAGTGCTCATTTGGAACACCTTCATGAAATGCGTGAGGAGAGACAAAATAGGGAAAACTAAGGACATCAAGGGATATAAAATATTGGAGTAAATTGAGTTGACTTTTTCCAGAATTGAAGTAACTCTTTTCTCTCATTAATTGCAAAATTCCTTTTTAAAAAAAACATAATTTCACTTTCAAATATCCAGAGAGCTCAGTTTGAGGTTCATGGAGTCAAAGCAGAAAAATAAATAATAAGAAAAGGTGTCATTTTTAAGGAGGGTGGTTTCAAATGGGCGTGACACAATTGAAAATGTGACTTTGAAATGTGTTTAGAATTTCAAGACAAGGTAGAACTGTCACCTCATGTTGCTTGTGAATCACTGCACATCTGTCCCTCTGCCCTGGGATAAGACTGTAGCAGGGAAAGGAAGACATTAAAAAATAATGAGAGGACTTTCAAGCTGGCAGGGGAGTAAGACGTGGAGATCACCTTCCTCTCCACAAATACATCAAAAATACATCTACATGTGGAACAACTCATACAGAACACCTACTGAACGCGGGCAAAAGACCTCAGACTTCCCAAGAGGCAAGACTATCCCCACGTACCTGGGTAGGGCAAAAGAAAAAAGAAAAAATGGAGACAAAAGAATAGGGATGGGACCTACACCTCTGGGAGGGAACTGTGAAGGAGGAAAAGTTTCCACACACTAGGAAGCCCCTTCACTAGTGGAGACAAGGGATGGGCAGGGGAAAAACTTTGGAGCCATGGAGGAGAGCGCAGCAACAGGGGTGCAGAGGGCAAAGCGGAGAGATTCCCACACTGAGGATCGGTGCTGACCAGCACTCACCAGCCTGAGAGACTTGTCTGCTTACCCGCCAGGCGGGTGGGCCTGGGAGCTGAGGCTTGGGCTTCGGAGGTCAGATCCCAGGGAGAGGACTGGGGTTGGTGGCATGAACACAGCCTGAAGGGGGCTAGTGCACCACAGCTAGCCGGGGGGGCGTCTGGGAAAAAGTCTGGACCTGCCTAAGAGTCAAGAGACCATTGTTTAGGGGTGTGCGAGCAGAGGGGATTCAGAGCACTGCATAAACGAACTCCAGAGATGGGCACAAGCCACGGCTATCAGTGCAGACACCAGAGACGGGCATGAAATGCTAAGGCTGCTGCTGCTGCCACCAAGAAGCCTGTGTGCAAGCACAGGTCACTATCCACACCTCCCCTCCTGGGAGCCCGTGCAGGCCGCCACTGCCAGGGTCCCGTGATCCAGGGACAACTTCCCCAAGAGAACACATGGCACGCCTCAGGCTATTGCTACGTCACGCTGGGCTCTGCCACAGCAGGCTCATCCCGCATCCATACCCCTCCATCCCCCTGGCCTGAGTGAGTCAGAGCCACCGAAACAGCCGCTCCTTTAACCCCATCCTGTCTGGGTGAAGAACAGTCACCAGAGGGTGACCTACATGCAGAGGCGGGGCCAAACCCAATGCTGAACCCCAGGAGCTGTACGAACAAAGAAGAGAAAGGGAAATCTCTCTGTGAGCCTCAGGAGCAGTGGATTAAATCTCCACAAGCAGCTTGATGTACCCTGCATCTCTGGAATACCAGAATGCACAACGAATCATCCCAAAACTGAGGCGGTGGACTTTGGGAGCAACTATAGACTTGGGATTTGCTTTCTGCGTCTAATTTGTTTCTAGTTTTATGTTTATCTTAGTTTAGGATTTAGAGTTTATTATCATTGGTAGATTTGTTTATTGATTTGGTTGCTCTCTTCTTATATATATATATATATATATATTATTTTCTTTCCTTTTTCTCTTTTGTGAGTGTGTATGTGTATGCTTCTTTGTGTGATTTTGTCTGTATAGGTTTGACTTTACCATTTGTCCTAGGGTTCTGTCTGTCCATTTGTTTTTTCTCTTAGTATAGATTTTAGTGATTGTTATCATTGATGGATTTGTTTTTTGGCTTGGTTGCTCTCTTCTTTCTTTTTTTTATTACTTTATTATTTTTTTACTTTTAATATTTTTTATTTTAAAAACTTTATTTTATTTTTATTTATTTATTTTCTTTCTTTCATTTTCTTTTTTTTCTCCCTCTCCTTCTGAGCCATGTGGCTGACAGGGTCTTGGTGCTCCGGCCGGGTGCTAGGTCTGAGACTCTGAGGTGGGAGAGCCGAGTTCAGGACATTGGTCCACCACAGAACTCCCAGCCTACGTAATATCAAACGGCCAAAGCTCTCCCAGAGATCTCCATCCAAACGCTAAGACCCAGCTCCACTCAACGACCAGCAAGCTACAGTGCTGGACACCCTATGCCAAACAACTAGCAAGACAGGAACACAACCTCACCCATTAGCAGAGAGGCTGCCTAAAATCATAATAAATTCACAGACACCCCAAAACAAACTGCAGGACGTGGTTCTGCCAACCAGAAAGACAAGATCCAGCCTCATCCACCAGAACACAGGCACCAAACCCTCCACCAGGAAGCCGACACAACCCACTGAAGCAACCGTAGCCACTGGGGGCAAACACCAAAAACAACAGGAACTACGAACCTGCAGCCTGCAAAAAGGAGACCCCAAACAATGTAAGTTAAGCAAAATGAGAAGACAGAGAAACACACAGCAAATGAAGGAGCAAGGTAAAAACCCTCCAGACCAAAAATATGAAGAGGCAATAGGCAGTCTACCTGAAAAAGAATTCAGAGTAATGATAGTAAAGATGATACAAAATTTTGGAAATAGAATGGAGAAAATATAAGAAACATTTAATAAGGACCTAGAAGAACTAAAGAGCAAATGAACAATGATGAACAACACAATAAATGAAATTTAAAATACTCTAGAAGGAATCAATAGCAGAATAACTGAGGCAGAAGAACAGATAAGTGACCTGGAAGATAAAATAGTGGAAATAACTACTGCAGAGCAGAAAAAAGAACGAAAAGAATTAAGGACAGTCTCAGAGACCTCTGGAACAACATTAAACGTACCAACATTCAACTTATAGGGGTCCCAATAGAAGAAGAGAAAAAGAAAGGGCCTGAGAAAATATTTGAAGTGATTATAGTTGAAAACTTCCCTAATATGGGAAAGGAAATAGTCAATCAAGTTCAGGAAGGACTTGATACATCAGGATAAATTACAGGATAAATCCAAGGAGAAACACACCAAGACACATATTAATCAAATTTTCAGAAGTTAAATACAAAGAAAAAATATTAAAAGCAGCAAGGGAAAAACAACAAATAACATACAAGGGAATCCCCATAAGGTTAACAGCTGATCTTTCAGCAGAAACTCTGCAAGCCAGAAGGGACTGGCAGGACATATTTAAACTGATGAAAGGGAAAAACCTACAACCAAGATTACTCTACTGAGCCAGGGTCTTATTCAGATTCAATGGAGAAATTAAAACCTTTGCAGACAAGCAAAAGCTAAGAGAATTCAGCACCACCAAACCAGCCTTACAACAACGCTAAAGGAACTTCTCTAGACAGGAAACACAAGAGAAGGAAAAGACTTACAATAACAAACCCAAAACAATTAAGAAAATGGTAATAAGATCATACATATTGATATTTACCCTAAGTGTAAATGGATTAAATGCTCCCACCAAATGACATAGACTGGCTGAATGGATACAAAAACAAAACCCATATATATGCTGTCTACAAGAGACCCACTTCAGACCAAGGGACACATACAAACTGAAAGTGAGGGGATGGAAAAAGATATTCCATATAAATGGAAATGAAAAGAAGGCTGGAGTAGCAATTCTCATATCAGACAAAATAGACTTTAAAATAAAGACTATTACAAGAGACAAAGAAGGACCCTACATAATGATCAAGGGATCAGTCCAAGAAGAAGATATAACAATTGTAAATATTTATGCACCCATCATAGGAGCACCTCAGTACATAAGGCAAATGTTAACAGCCATAAAAGGGGAAATTGACAGTAACACAATCATAGGAGGGGACTTTAACATCCCAGTTTCAGCAATGGACAGATCATCCAAAATCAAAATAAATAAGGAAACACATGCTTTAAATTATACATTAAACATGATGGATTTAATTGATATTTATAGGACATTCCATCCAAAAACAACAGAATACACTTTCTTCTCAAGTCCTTATAGAACATTCTCCAGGTTAGATCATATCTTGGGTCACAAATCAAGCCTTGATAAATTTAAGAAAATTGAAATCATATCAAGTATCTTTTCCGACCACAACGTTATGAGACTAGATATCAATTACGGGAAAAAAATTAGTAAACAATACAAACACATGGAGGATAAACAATATACTACTAAATAACCAACAGATCACTGAAGAAATCAAAGAGGAAATAAGAAAATACCTAGACACAAATGACAATGAAAACACGGCAACCCAAAACCTATGGGATGCAGCAAAAGCAGTTCGAAGAGGGAAGTTTATAACAATACAGTCTTATCTCAAAAAACAAGAAACTTCTCAAATAAACAACCTAACCTTACACATAAAGCAATTACAGAAAGAAGAACAAAAATATCCAATGTTAGCAGAAGGAAAGAAATCATACAGATCAGATCAGAAATAAATGAAAAAGAAATGAAGGAAATGATAGCAAAGATCACTAAAACTAAAAGTTGGTTATTTGAGAAGATAAACAAAATTGATAAACCATTAGCCAGACTCATCAAGAAAAAAAGGGAAAAGACTCAAATCAATAGAATTAGAAATGAAAAGGAAAAGTAACAACTGACACTGCAGAAATACAAAGGATCATGAGAGATTACCACAAGCAACTATATGCCAGTAAAATGGAAAACCTGGAAGAAATGGACAAATTCTTAGAAAAGCACAACCATCTGAGACTGAATCAGGAAGAAATAGAAAATATAAACAGACCAATCACAAGCACTGAAATTGAAACTGTGATTAAAAATATTCCAAAAAAGCCCAGGACCAGATGGCTTCACAGGGGAATTCTATCAGACATTTAGAGAAGAGCTAACACCTATCCTTCTCAAACTTCCAAAATATGGCAGAGGAAGGAACACTCCCAAACTCATTCTACGAGGCCACCATCACCCTGATACCAAAACCAGACAAAGATGTCACAAGAAAGAAAACTACAGGCCAGTTTCACTGATGAACATATATGCAAAAATCCTCAACAAAATACTAGCAAACAGAATCCAACAGCACATTAAAAGGATCATACAGCATGATCAAGTGAGGTTTGTCCCAGGAATGCAAGGATTCTTCACTATAGGCAAATCAATCAATGTGATAACTATATTAACAAATGGAAGGAGAAAAATCATATGATGATCTCAATAGAGGCAGAAAAAGCTTTGGGCAAATTCAACAACTATTTATGATAAAAAGCCTCCAGATAGTAGGCATAGAGGGAACTTACCTCAACATAATAAAGGCCATATATGACAAACCCACAGCCAAAATTGTTCTCAGTGGTGAAATACTGCAACCATTTTCTCTAAGATCAGGAAAAATACAAGGTTGCCCACTCTCACCACTATTATTCAACATAGTTTTGGAAGTTTTAGCCATAGCAATAAGAGAAGAAAAAGAAATAAAAGCAATCCAGATCGGAAAAGAAGTAAAACTGTCACTGTTTGCAGATGACATGATACTATAAATAGAGAATCCTAAAGATGTTGCCAGAAAACTATTAGAGCTAATCAATGAATTTGGTAAAGTAGCAGGATACAAAATTAATGCACAGAAATCTCTTGCATTCCTATACACTAATGATGAAAAATCTGAAAGAGAAATTAAGGAAACAGTCCCACTTACCACTGCAACAAAAAGAGTAAAATACCTAGGGATAAACCTACATAGGGAGACAAAAGACCTGTATGCAGAAAACTATAAGACACTGATGAAAGAAATTAAAAGATTATACAAACAGATGGAGAGATATACCATGTTCTTGGATTGGAAGAATCAACGTGAAAATGACTATACTATCCAAAGCAATCTACAGATTCAGTGCAATCCCTATCAAACTACCAATGGCATTTTTCATAGAAGTAGAACAAAAAATTTCACAATTTGTATGGAAACACAAAAGACCCCGAATAACCAAAGCAATCTTGAGAAAGAAAAACAGAGCTAGAGGAATTATGCTCCTGGACTTCAGATTATACTACAAAGCTACAGTAATAAGGACAGTATGGTACTGGCACAAAAACGTAAATATAGATCAATGGAACAGGATAGAAAGCCCAGAGATAAACCCATGCACATATGGTCACCTTATCTTTGACAAAGGAGGTAAGAATATACAGTGGAGAAAAGACAGCCTCTTCAATGAGTGGTGCTGGGAAAAGTGGACAGCTCCATGCAAAAGAATGAAATTAGAACACTCCCTAACACCGTATACAAAAATAAACTCAAAATGGATTAAAGACCTAAATGTAAGGCCAGACACTGTAAAACTCTTAGAGGAAAATATAGGCAGAACAGTCTATGACATAAATCACAGCGAGATCCTTTTTGACCCACCTCCTAGAGAAATGGAAATAAAAGCAAAAATAAACAAATGGGACCTAATGAAACTTAAACGCTTTGACACAGCAAAGGAAACTCTAAACAAGAGGAAAAGAGAACCCTCAGAATGGGAGAAAATATTTGCAAACGAAGCAGCTGACAAAGGATTAATCTCCAAAATTTACAAGCAGCTCACACAGGTCAATATCAAAAAACAAACAACCCTAACTAAAAATGGGCAGAAGACCTAAATAGACATTTCTCCAAAGAAGATATACAGATTTCCAACAAACAGATTACAGATTTCCAACATGAAATGATGCTCAACATCACTAATCATTAGAGTAATGCAAATCAAAACTACAATGAGGTATCACCTCACACCGGTCAGAATGGCTATCATCAAAAAATCTACAAACAATAAATGGTGGAGAGGGTGTGGATAAAAGGGAACCCTCTTGTATTGTTGGTGGAAATGTCAATTTTTACAGCCACTCTGGAGAACAGTATTGAGGTTCCTTAAAAAACTAAAAATAGAACTACCATATGACCCAGAAATCCCTCTACTGGGCATATACCCTGAGAAGACCATGATTCAAAAAGAGTCATATACCACAATGTTCACTGCATCTCTATTTACAATAGCCATGACATGGAAGCAACCTAAGTGTCCATCAACAGACGAATGGATAAAGAAGATGTGGCATGTATATACAATCGAACATTACTCAGCCATAAAAAGAAATGAAATTGAGTTATTTGTAGTGAGGTAGATGAACCTAGAGTCTGTCATATAGAGTGAAGTCAGAAAGAGAAACACAAATACCATATGCTAACACATATATATGGAATCTAAAAAAAAGAAAATGTTTCTGAAGAACCTAGGGGCAGGACAGGAATAAAGACGCAGATGTAGAGAATGGACTTGAGTACACGGGGAGGAGGAAGGGTAAGCTGGGATGAACTGAGAGTGACTTTGACATATGTAAAATAGATAGCTAGTGGGAAGCAGCTGCATAGCACAGGGAGATCAGTTCCGTGCTTTGTGACCACCTAGAGGTGTGGGATAGGGAGGGTGGGAGGGAGACATAAGAGGGAGAGAATATGGGGATATATGTATACATATAGCTGACTCACTTTGTTGTACAGCAGAAACCAACACAGCATTGTAATTATACCCCAATAAAGATGTTAAAAATAATAATGAACATAGCTTTGCAATCAAATCTCAGATTTCTTTTTTTTTCTATGCTTACTGTATTTGAAAAAAAATACATAAATCATTTTTCTCCTTTCATGGGAACTTAACATGCAGCCTGGCATCATATTACTCTGCAATTCTTGTTCAGCCAGTCCGCCAAGGAGGTAACATTAAGTTTGGGGTGGTATTATGAACATGGTAAAGTGAACTCACTCAATTAACCAGCTTCATCTTAGTTTCTTTGAAGCTTCCCCCCTGCTTATTTGAGTGCTAAAGTCAATAATAGGGTACCTTCTTTACAGTTCAAATGCCACGATTTAGTCCAGCTAAGCTTTACAAATAAAGAAATAAAGTGAAGGCTCAGAACAGCAGTTTTATATCAAAAGTTAGTTTTGGATTAGTTAAGGCTTAGATTTATTTTTAATTCTCATGATTTGTTTTGGAGTGATAGGCTCTTTTTTTTCTTATGGCTTAGGCAACATTTAAAATGATTTTCTGTCTGGGCTGGAAATGTCCAGTACCACTCAGTATCTGTTGGCACAGGGAAAGGGCAAGTTCGGTGGGATGGAAGCCATGAAGGATGGATTTTTCTTTTTCTTAACAATCCTGTCTTCTTTTTCCCCTCCCTACTATGGGGTGTCTTTCATACATACAGTGCATCTTTGCTCAACTTTGTAACTACTCATTTCAGAAATAATTATTTCCTTGGGATTTTCAAGATGAAAGAACATAGCTTGTCTTTCTGAAAAAATAAACAATGTGACTTTTTTAATTGTCATTTTCCTTCTTTTTCTTCTTCCTTTTCTTTTTTTTTTCAATCACTATTAACAAGCTCCTTTTATATGCCTTACCAAAGAGCTACATGCTGGAAATATGAGTGAGCAAGACAAGGTCCTAAGCCTTAAAGAGTTTACAGTGAATTAGAGGTCACAGAAAAGTAAAGAAACATTTACCAAAGACTGTGATCATTGCCACGTTTAGTAGAGGTAAGTACAGTGGCTCTAGAAGCATCTAGTGTGGACACTTAACTCAGACCTGGGAGTGGAGAGAAGTGGTCGTATTTGTTATCATTCAAATTGTTGAATCGATGGGACTTGGGTTTGGAGGAGAAAGAGAAATGAGGCATTAAGGATCCCTCCTACCATTCAGAGAATAAAGAGAGAGAGAGAAGGAAATGACATGCCCATATTATAATTTTAGTTCAGTGTAAAGAATGAGTTGGAGAAAGATAAGACTGAATACAGAAAATCCAGTTGGGATTCCTTTATACTAATCCAAGCAAAAGATAATTGTGGTCTAAACAATAGAGGTAGTATGAATCATGAATAGATTTAAAAAGTATTTAAAAGACAGAATCATGAGGACTTGGCAATGTTGTAGGTGCTGAGGAAAGGAGAAAAAGGCAGTAATGAAGACTATGAGGGTTATGGCTTAAGCAACTGAAAGATTGATGGATTGCATTCATTGAAATTCAGAGCACAGATGAAAATGCGGTTTGTGGAGGATAAGAATATGAGTTCAGTTTTGGAAATATTGAGCACAAGATTTTGATCAGATATCTAAGTGGAGATATGTAATATGAAATTGATATAAAGGTTTGATGCTCAGGAGTAGATCTGGACTATAAAAAGATGTTTAGAAACCTAGATGTGGTTGAAGTCAAAGGAACATCTGAAATCACTCAAGGAGAATATAGAAATTGAGAAGATGGCCTAGGAGAGAATCCTAAGAAACACGAAGGAAAAAGTTCATTTCAAGAAGACCTTAGTGTGCAAGGGGCTGTTAATGACTTTGTCAAAATCAGTTTCAGTAGTACAGTAGAAGTAGAACCCCGATGGCAGGATGTCAAGAACCAAGGAGCCTGATAAACTGTAGATGTCTTCATCAGTTTATTCATATATATTTTTTGGACAGATTTAATTCTAATAAACTGAATTCTCTAAGTTGTTTTGGAAGAGGTTAGCAAATGCCATTTGTACTTGACAGCAAAATGATTCTCTTTTTGATTTTTCAATTACAGTTTGTTAAAATTACATCATTTTAGTTCTTTAAATATTTCTGATAATACAACCTGGTGAGGGTAACAGACTAGTTAATTAAGAATTTTGCTGTGCTTCTCAGTGTGGGCATTTGCTAAACTTCATGTTGTATAAAATCATTTGTTTTAATTGGCCTCTGAATAGGAAAGAAAGAAAAATAAATAGTTATTACTTTCTACTGGGGATAAGTGGTGTTCTCTAACACAAAATGAAATATTTAATAGTCACGTGCAATGAACAATGTGGAGTTTAACAGAATAAATATATTCAGTCACTGGAGATTGATAAAGATTAATAAACAAGACAATACAAACAGATTCCTATAAATCTTGAGGAATGCAGTGCTTCTCAAGAAAAAAATATTCAGTGGTTATTTGTTCTTCTTCAAATAAATATTAATACAATATGGCTGAAGTAAATCACAGTATTTAGTTTTCCAAAGATGGCGTGGGAATACATAGTTAAGTGGAGAGTGTGGCCAGCTGTTTCATCAGGATAGAAATATCCCCAAAGTAATTTTAAAATGCTCCTACTTTTACACAGGAAGATTCTGGAGGCAAGCTCACTTTATGATTACTTTTGGAATTTCATGGATCTTGACGTTCCCAATTTAACTGGAAGATTCCAAAAAGGAACATTTACATTCCTTATTGAATTTAGAGTTTGTTGTTCTTCAGGTTATTGTTTGATGATCCAGAAAAGAAAGATAGTTCCCTTCTCTTTGCTTATATGGTGGATTTTATCCAAAAATCTCAAAATACTTTGTACAAATTAACTCACAGTTCAGTCCCTTTAATATTTTGAATGAGGATTAATGAGACTCCTATTCCACATATGGTAACATGGAGTTTCTGGAAATCTTGGATGAAGTGAATGAGACATGACATAGCTGCCGGCAAGTTTGCAGATGAGCCAAAAATAGCAAACACCATTTCTACTTGACTGTTTTAACCACCGGACCCACACAAAAATTCATAGATATTAAATAATTAAAACTACAGACTAAAACATGGTCTAGAAGGAAGATTTTGACTCCAAGTCTGCCTGTTTGTGAACTTGAAAAAAATCTTCTTGATGGTCTCAGTGGTCTCATTTCCCCATCTGAGGTGAATCGATTGTTAAGATTCCTTCTCAATCTGCTATTATAATTCTATGTCGACCTTACTCTGGAAAGGGGGCCTTGCCTGAAAATAAGAATGGTTCAAAATATTTATGGAAGTAGCGAGGCTGGACGGTCCTGTGGGTCTCTTCATTCTTCTCCTTAGCAATATTTACTGAATTCTGCTTCTTTTCCCGTAGCCCTCAAAACTAGTTCTTATTCTTTTTACATTGCTATTTCCCTAACTCCTTTCCAACGAAGTCAGTTACAAATAAAGTCAGTTATGTTATTCTCTATATCACTATATAATTAACTTCACTCTTTATCTTTTCTCCAGGAATAAAGAACATAGGCAAATAAAAGCAGAGTGCTTAAGAAGGCAGGTTCTAGAATCATACTAACTAGGAATGAAACACAGCTCTGGGGTTTATTTAGTGTGTGACTTTGGACATAATAAGTATCCTTGCAACCTCCTGCTCTTTTGTTTTCTTCTCTTTCTGTCTGATGGATACCTACCCAGACTGCATCCTGTGCCATCCTTTGTATCACAGATTGGAAACCTAAGAACTATACTTGCCAGAATCCAATGCCATCAGTCTTCTCATTTAGATTCCTTTAACGAGATATATTTGCATGGGATTTTGGAGGCAGAAAAGAAAGAGAAATTAATATAACTCCTCCCCCAGGGACGGACAGATGCATGAGCATTGGTAGTAGACAAATATGAGGTTTTGCTAGTGGCTTTAATGAGTTCCCTTGAGAATTACCATCTTGGTGTCATAGGTAACTGAGGTCATTGGCAGTGGTTTCCAGCAATGTTTGTAATACCCTAATTTTTTCAAAAGAAAACAGTAGTTTCACTTAAATTTTACTTCTTTATATTTTCAACAGTTTTATAGGCACCTAACTCCCTGAATTAAAGGCCTTCCAACTTGAGTGGTTTCTGTTTTCTTGACTAGTCCCTGGCTTATATATTTTCTTTCTTCTCCTCCTGCTTATTGAATTCTATCACAGATTACTGAGTAAGAAAGGAAGGAAATAAAATAATAGTAATAATAATAACTGTTAACATTTACGTCTTTACCCAAATGACATCTTTCTAACTACTTTAGGTAAAATTTCAACCCTGCTCCCATTTCCCTGCTCTTTGAAAATTTCCCTAGCATTTTTCACTGATTTTCATAATAGTTACTTTACTTGTTTGTTTGTTTATCGTATTTCTTTCTGGGAATTTATTAAGCTCATGAAGATGAATATTTTTGACAATTTATTCTATTGGTGAATCATCAGCTCTTCAAACAGTGTTTGGTTTTTAGTAGGTACTCAATAAGTATTTGTTTAATTAATGAATGAATGGAGTACTTATTATGTACCAGATTTTATTCTACATGTCATATGTATGTTATCTAATCCTTTTAAAAAATCTTACCCAGTGACTATTAGTATTTGCCCAATTTACAAGAGCAAAGTCTTAGACACAAAAGTGGTGGAGCAAAGCTTTGAACTCAGGCAGACTGACTCTCAAATCTATGCTGTTAGCTATGATACCACACTGAGTATCTACTCTTTTTCTGGTATTGAACTAGATACTTGAAATTGTCTTGAAATCTCATAAGGACACCATGCCGTATGTATATTTATTCCATTTATAAAATGAGAACGTTGAGCTTTACAGAAATTAAGGAATTTTTACAAGGTGATAACGGCAACTTAGTGGCATAGCTCAAATCCTCACCCAGGTCTGTCTGCCACTAAAGTCCCAGGACCCTGCATCTTACCAAACTAGGGAATGTTTTCAAAGATCATCAGATGCTTTGCTCTCAAATTCAGATAAAACGTGTAAAGAAAAGTTATATATACTGCTCATGAGTAAAACCAGAGCAATAGGTTTAAATCTGCATATGCTTTTATTAAAACAGACACATTTTAGTACAAGGGAGGTCTTCTTGTCATATGTTCATATTATCTTGGTTATAACATATTATTTTCATTAAGCAATAACTGTTTCCAGGGTGTGAGCCTATTTAGCTTATAATAGGACACAGTGTAAATACCATGCCCCTAATTCTAAAACTCAGCAAAAGCAAAACAGCTGTCTAACATGAGACATTTTTATAGGTTGAATGAGCAGCTCATATTGTTATAGAAAGGCCAGTTTTATGAAACCACACTGGAAAGAGCAAGTTGGGCCCTGCTTATTCTTCTTTCTTTTGTTGGGCAAAAAAAAAAAAAAAGCAGAAGCATAAGATGTAGACAGCAGGATCTCTTAGAATGTCTCTTTGGAAGAGACCCTGCCTTCCATTCAGTAATCATGTAAACATAGGAGGGAGAGTTTAGCCAAAAGGAGAGAGGAGAGCTATAATTTCCATTAGGGTGTAGGAGAAGCTTATTAAATAGAAGTTCTGCATTGACTGCAGTCACCATTTGCATGTAAGAGGAGGATATGATTCACAAATGAGCTGCCCTTTCTCTCCACTGTTCCATTCCCTCCCAGATAACCCCAAGTTTTCGCATTCTAGTCTCTAGAATATGCTAACTTGGAACTTGTGTGTAAGAAAATTATTTTTCTTCTTTAGTAAATGTACATATACCTCATTCCTCACTTTTGCAGCCCTAATCAAATGCAGCGGGCTTTTAGACCATCTTGTGTGATGTTTACTTCTGCCATAATCATGTTTTTAGCTTGACAATTATTTCATTGGTAGGGATAAAAGGATTTCAGTATATAAGAAAACAATTTTTCTGTATATGATAATACTGTTGTTGAATGTAGTCAGTCTTTGAGGGTTTTTATGTAATGGAAAACTGAAGTCATTAGGAATATGAAGTGTAGTTTAGTATCAGAACATGTAGAAAGAATCCTAGACTGGTAATCAGGAGACCTAAATCCTGGCCTTGACTGTTCCACTAATTAAGATTGTCACCTCAGATAATTCATTTAACCTTTTTGGTCTTCAGAGTCTTCTTCTACAAAAGATAAAGTCTTTCAAGTCCTAAAAATGTATTATTTTATTTCATCACAAAATGAAAATAAAGGACGTAGTAAAAAAAAATTCAAAATTAGACAAATTAAAAACTTTAACAAATCAGAGTTTTATATAAATCCCCAGAACAATTTCTTTTTTCCATTCATGTCAGGCCAAGGATGACAAAATAAAGCCAAGGGTAGGATAGTTTATATAACTTAGTAAATAATAATAATAACAACAATGACAATAATAATAATAATACCTGAACTTAATTATGAGGACAGTTTGGTACAATCAGATGAGTTTGGGGCTTTGTAGATTGTTGTCTTTTATTATTTATAATGATAGACAGTCTTCATTGATATGTGGCTCCTATATTTACCTATGGGAATTGAGCCATAGGTAAATATGCCATTATAATGATGAGATAACATTTAACAGAACAGGGCAAAGTCATACATAGGATGTTCTCTCACTGAAATAGAGTATAAGTTAGGGCAGATTTTTGTGGTCCTGGAGTTATATTAAATTTTTTTAAATTGGTAAAGCCATTCAAGTGAATTGTATTTATAAGAGACAATGGTTTGGTAAAACCGACTATATAATGGCTTTGAGAAGCAAAAGACTCATCTGTCCTTGACAAAGGTGACTAGTAACTTGTCTGCTCCTTAACTGTTTTTTGCTACTTGCAACAGGCATAGTGAGTTTGAGTCCAAATATCTAAAGGCATAAACGGCAGTTAAGACAGGCACTATATGTACTACGCTTTTTGTAAATTGGCCTTTTTGAATTTGTCAGATAGCTTGGAACAAGTAGGTGGCGTGTAAAGCTAAGATGCCTTCTCGTGCTTTGGCATTAAGGATCTTCCACGGTTCCCAATTGCTGATAATCACAGGATGTGTTTGCACAATTTAGGCTTTGGTAAAATACTTTCTTCAGAGGGAAACTTTGGGTGGTTTCCCAGGTTTTATTATTTTTTTAATCACTAAAATATGTCTTTTGGCTTGATGCAAATTAACTTGTGTTATTGTGCTACAATTAAATGTGTACAGCTTGGCAATTATTTCCCTTCTCTTTGAAAGACATTTCTGTTTGTTTATTCTTTCTCTGTGGCTCAGAGGAAACCCAATCCATGCTGGAACAAGGCTTTTTAAGACATAGATGTAATTTGGTGGTGAGATGATTCAGCATTATTCCCATGCCCGTTGCTACTTCTACCTCCTTTCTTGTACATTCATTTCATCACAGAGGTGGAAATGTAAAACAATACAATCAGTTATGTGTTAAAGACCTCAAAGAAACCTATCTAAGACTCTTGTAAATTTAAATTGGCAACGTGAAAACGTGCTGACTGAAGGGATGCTCAAACTTACCAGCATCACACAATTATACAAAAGTACTATAATCCTGGTCAAGCAGAAAATTACAATCATTTTTTAGGAACGTATTTTTAAATAATTTGAGGTAAACTCAAAATGAAATCTAGAAACAAATGTTATTGGATTCAAAGAGCTCTATAACTTTGTTTGCATTTGTTTTATTTTATATGATCAGAATAGCTTTGCTTACACCAAAATATGCCCAAGGGCTAAGTTCAAGAAATAGTACCTAAGATGGAGTATGGTGTGTTCTTAGTCTCTGCAGTTTTATGGAGGAACACTGTGGAAAGTGGGAGAGAGGATCTTCTAATAGAGACTCTCTCATAGGTTTACCATCATATTTATTTAATTTTTTGTTCATGTATTACCTTTTAATTTTAATCCATAAAATGAACTCATTGAACACCTACAACATGTGAATTCCTCAGGGACATATAACCTCAGGCTGCCTTCTTTCTAGGTTGAGGTCACCTGAGGAAGGGGGAACTATCTGTA
The DNA here is from genome assembly GCF_937001465.1 of Orcinus orca. Taxonomy (NCBI): domain Eukaryota; kingdom Metazoa; phylum Chordata; class Mammalia; order Artiodactyla; family Delphinidae; genus Orcinus; species Orcinus orca. The sequence goes on from NC_064575.1 coordinate 69,981,937, forward strand.
GGTGACCTTTGGAGAGGTTGTAATCGCCCTGAATAGTTTGTAAAATTTGAAACACGTGAGCGTGTTCCAGGGCGACTGCCCAGGGTTTTTCCAGTCCTCAAAATCATAATTTAGAAAAAGTTAAGAACTACTTAGGTAGATGTTTAACCACCTAGTTCAGGGTTCCCATATTTTATTTGTTGAGTTACTTCTTTGCTCCTCAAACCACAAGTCCTTTAGAGTATAGCTGGTAGAAGTATCTGCTGATTGAGAAATGGGAGTGAGAAGGCAAAGACCAGCATAGAGTGAGGACACCTACACTGCTCTCTGCCCATGTCTATGGGTTTTTCCATCTCTTTCTTGTAGGCAACTCCCCAGGACACAGAAGTAGAGAAAGAGTCAGCAGTTTCTATAAGAGAACTCGCGCTCTTTCACACATGTCCACCAGAGCAGAATTTTAAGAGCCCCTGACCAAGGGAGAAAGGCAGTGTCAGAGCAGGTCATGCTTCCCTAGGCTATCAAAATGTCTAGGGGTCCCGACCTCATCAGGCCAGCTGGACCTACAATGACATCCTTGAGATAATCTCACTCTTTCCAAGTAACTTTCACCTTGTTTTTCTGCAGGATAGTTTTCTGTATGCACCAAAGATTCTGACAGAGAATCAAGCCTTGTAAATATATCATTTGACTTAGATGATCATCCGGGTCAGCTCCAGTTATTGGACTGATGCTGTATCTGTACATAACTTGAGATGTGTCAAAACAACAAGGACATCTCACAGTTGGCTCTTTAGAGGCACTTTGCTAACAGACTTGGATCCAGCAAACCATCTATTGTGCTGGTCTTTCACACAAACATCTTGCTTTTGTCACAGTGTCTTTATGTACAGTTTTTCCAACTATAAATGCTCTTCTGGGTCTATCTCTGCCACTAAAGAATACACCTCAAATTTCATCTATGCACCACTTGGGTGACAGAGAAAAAGCAGATCAAGAGTAGTGGAGTAATTCATTCCAACCTTTTTTTCAGCAACCCCTTCTATCCTTCAGATGAAATCTTACCTGGAGGTCCAATAAGAAGAATTAAATAAATATTTTAAGTAGCTTTTTTTAAGGGTACAGTAGCTCCCTAGTTGGTAGGAGTGGGGAGTGAAAGTAGGGCTCAGGGGAACCCAGCTGGAAAAAACACTAGCCGAGGCATTCTTTAAGGTTTTGATTATGGTATCTGTAAATTATTTTTAAATATTTCAGCTGATACTATGTGGGACAATATGCATATTATTTAGTTTACCCTGTAAACCCAGATGCTTCTAATACTTAATAAAGGATGCACAATGAATGAGTGAGCTATGAATGTGCTAATCAGAAATGCACAATTCAGAACTGGATTTGGGGCCTCAGGAAGCCTATCTTCCAGAAGCTGCAACTTCAACTGCTTTGTTACTTGCATCTGGATCAATCCGTGTTACTTTGACAATTAATATACTGGATGTCAGAAATGGGGCATTTATTGGTGAAAGCAGTGAATGACTGGCAAGTATGAGTAATGTTAAAAGTAGGCCCTTGTTTGGGAAATTTAAAATGTTCAATGTATGTGTATTGGCTAAAATATTTAGAAGATACTTCCCACACATGTGTGAACAATAAGAATTCAGGGAGGGTTTTTAGTTTATCGCCTACACCCTTGCAAACAATGTCCTAATCTAAATCCCCAAAGATTCTTGTGTCCAGCCTTAGGTTCTGGAGAATTCTGCTTATTTGATTCAGCTGTAATAGTGACAGAATCCTGGCTGTGGAATGTTGTGTCTGCTTCTAGAACATTGCTGTCTGCCTTAAGTGAACTCTTCTTGAAATTCGTGAAAATGGTATCTAAAAGGACAGTGAGCTAAGACTTCCTTGAGCCAACACAACAGGATGTATGAACAATTTTTGTTTTTGCTTTCTAAGCGTTGCTTGGTATGTGTTTTGGTTGCATGTACGGCAGAATTTAGACTGAGACCTCATTTCATTTGAACTGGTAGCAAGGCTATAGATGGAGTAGCTCATTCTGACTCACCTGAAATTTCATTGTTGGTCACTGGTAAAGACCAAATAGTTATTCATAACCAAGTTGGCTGACATCCATTTTCCATTGTCTCTTACTACTAGAAATTTCTTTCATTTGAAGAATGACAGACAGTCGGCACAGTATCTATATCTATATCTATATATCTCCAGAATGACAGTATTTAACTTGGACCCTAACTTAGTCATTCACATCTATGATTTTCCTGAAATAACTTGTTTTGGTGTCAGGAGAATTTGGTGTCAGGAGATTCTGGTGTCCAGAATCAGCTGACAGCTACTTTTTAAAGAGTTTTTCCCAGTTTTATTATGAAATAATTGACATATATCACTGTATAATTTTAAGAGGTACAGCGTAATGGTTTGTTTTACATGTATCCTGAAATGATTACCGCAGTAGGTTCAACTAACATCTATCATCTCATATAGATACTGTAAAAAGAAAGGAAGAAGAAAAGAAAAAAAAAGTCCTGTTTCTGGATTTCCCTGGTGGTGCAGTGGTTAAGAATCCACCTGCCATGGGCTTCCCTGGTGGTGCAGTGGTTGGGAGTCCGCCTGCCGATGCAGGGGACACGGGTTCGTGCCCTGGTCTGGGAAGATCCCACATGCCGCAGAGCAACTAAGCCCATGTGCCACAACTACTGAGCCTGCTCTCTAGAGCCCGTGAGCCACAACTACTGAGCCCACATGCTGCAACTACTGAGCCCATGTGCCACAACTACTGAAGCCTGTGCACCACAACTATTGAGCCCGTGCACCTAGAGCCCCTTCTCTGCAACAAGAGAAGCTACCGCAATGAGACGCCCGTGCACCACAATGAAGAGTAGCCCCCAACTCACTACAACCAGAGAGAGCCCGTGAGCAGCAACAAAGACCCAGTGCAGCCAAAAATTAATTAATTAATTAAAAAAGCAAACCAACAAACAAAAAGAACCTGTTTCTCCTTGTGATGAGAATCTTTAGGATTTACCCTCTTAACTTCCCTATGCGTCATACAGCAGTGCTCAGTGGAAGTTTGTACCTCTTGACCACCTTCCTCCAATTTTCCCCTTTCCCCTACCCTCCACCTCTGGTAACTACAAGTCTGATCTCTTTTTCCTATGAGTTTGTTTTATTATGTTTTTTAGATTCCACATGTAAAGGAGAACTTTCTACGAAATCTACTTTTTGAAGAATTTACTCTAGAAAAAAAGAGTGTTCTCTTTCCTTAATACCTTTATTAGTTTATTGGTGAGATAAGATATTTATGCAGAAAAATTATAAAATATGAGGAGGTATAAAATGAATGAAACAACGATGGTAACTAAAGAAGATATGTATGTTGAAGCAGACGCATGATAGGCTTGAGATTTAGATGGGGCTTCATACGGGCAGGAAATCACTCTAACCAGCCTTTGGGAACAAAGATGGTTTAGGTTTAGGTTGTGTTAATGAAATACATTGAAATGCAGGCTAAAGATCTCAGATTTTAAAGTATTTGGAGGGGATTTTTCTCTCCACTAGATTCCTTTCATTCTAAATGCGATGCAACCTAAAACTTGTTGAAAGGGTAACAGCCTAGCTCCAGTAAGGTGTTACCAGAAGACATTATGCTTCTATAAGATTTACTAGATGGGAACATGAGCCTTCACATCTACAAGCGCTGGCAGGAAGTTAGCCCTCCTCTCCCACTTTTTAGGTACCTACTAGGAGATAACTTTTGGTCATTTTCCCAGAAAAAAAGTACAGGGTGAGATTTTGAAATTAACCTGGCCAGTGTTTTCCCAAGATAGGAAACTAACATTGAAGTTAATGAAGGGTCAGAGGGTAGCATTCAAAAACATCCTCCCCAAAAGATTTTGAAGTTTCAAATGTTTGGGAAGCTCATCTGTCTCTCCTCCCTGTAATCTATCTCCTTCTTCCACCTCTCTCTAATCTCTGTTTTCCTATCTCATTAATCAGAAAAGTCTGATTCTACCCTAAGTAGATAGTGCAGAGTTGTAAATTTCTCAATATTGCAATCAAACCTGTGAAGGAAACATGACTTCTTTTTTTTCTCTGAAATTACTTTGATCTCCTTCATGAGCTCCCAAGTAGGTGACTTGAAGAAATAAATTTATTCTAGGTAGATTTATCCCAGCCAGCTATTCTTACTCTGATTTAAAAGCATAAACTATTTTTCTGCTAGGGTGACTTAGGTTCTACTCACTATATCAGAGTTCTGTAGCATCTTCTCTTCCTCTCCAAGAAGGCAGTTGAGATTATGGGAGGAGGTAAATTTACTTACTTATTTTTTTTTTTTTTTGCGGTACGCAGGCCTCTTACTGTTGTGGCCTCTCCCGCTGCGGAGCACAGACTCTGGACGCTCAGGCTCAGCAGCCATGACTCACGGGCCCAGCCGCTCCGCGGCATGTGGGATCTTCCCGTACCGGGGCACGAACCCGTGTCCCCTGTATCGGCAGGCGGACTCTCAACCACTGCACCACCAGGGAAGCCCCCGGGAGGAGATAAATTTAGATGGCATCACAGCAGCGAACACAGTTGTGGTAGTTGGAACCTTTGGGAAGCAGATGCTGAAACAGAGTAGGAGTTCAAGGGATTTATTGCAGTGCAAGACCTGTGCAAACTAAAAGGGGGAGGAAGCAGGATTGAACGGGGAAAGCCTTCAGCCCATAGGTGTGGTATCTGGGAAAGGAAAAATGGAAGAAAGCAGAACTGTGCAGGTAGACTACAATGCAGATATGACAGGAGCTTTGCCAATCCAACAGCAAGCTCCCGAGGAGAGACTGACTATTAGAGGAGTCTTATGTTCAGCAGAAATAACCAGACCCTAGTACCCTGCTCTATTCAGTCATTGCAAAGGGCTACGCAGAAAGAGGGTACTCTTGTCTCAAAGTGGGTTTTACTGAAGGCAGTAAGGAAGCTGTTAGCTAACTGCACTATTTATACCTAAATAGAGAATTCTATCTTGAACAGAGATCTGAGCAGTATACTTCCAATGCTACCACAGGTTCTTTGGATTTTTAAGTTTTTATTGGTCTCTGCCTCAACTGTATTTTGTCTTGACAGATGACACTGCCAAGGGGCAACTGGTGCCATTCTTAGGGAGTCTGTCACTTTCCCTTAATGAGGCTGGCATAGCTTGAGATCTTTTCTCCTCTGTTTTGGTTAGGGTTTTTACTGACCTTCCCTGGAAACTTGGCCACACCTTGGCTTTCAGTATGCTGCGACACCCTCTGGCAAGATCCCCAGAGAGCTCTTAAATAACTTTCACATGCTTTGTAGGGTCCACAAGAATCTCTGAATACATTACACATAAAAAATGACAGCAGCAGAATTGCCATTTAAAATACCGAATGCTGTGTCACATTTGAATTTGAACATTTTTTTTAGTGCATGAGACATTTATACAAAACACACACACCCATACAAAAACACCCATGGGGGAAAAAAAAAAAACACCTCAAACTAACAAACAAAAAGCAAATTCACTTATTGATTCAAAACTCAAATTCAACTGGGTGCCCTATATTTTTATTTGCTAAATCGGGCAACCCTGGAAAGGAGCTCTGTATGAGTAGGTTCAGATTCTCTCTTTATCTAATTACAGTAAAGCAACCTATTTGGTGAAACTGCCTCTGGGTTGCTGAGAGAATAGCTTGCCAGGAGATAGTCTTCCAATGTCCAGAAATAAATAGAGCAAAAGCTCTTCCACTACTGGCATGACCACCAATCTATCCAGCCTATGTCTTCTCTCCCAGATTTTGGCCTGCACAAGGGAGCTTAAGACACACTTCTTCTTTTTTTGTTTTTAATTTTTATTGGCATATAGTTGATTTACAATGTTGTGTTACTTTCTGCTGTACAGCAAAGTTAATCAGTTATACATATACGTATATCCTTTTTTTTTTAGAGTCTTTTCCCATATAGGTCATTACAGAGTATTAAGTAGAGTTCCCTGTGCTATACAGTAGGTCCTTATTAGTTATCTATTTTATACATAGTAGTGTGTATATGTCAATCCCCATATCCTAATTTATCCCTCCCCTCTTCCTGCCCTGGTAACCACAAGATTGTTTGCTACATCTGTAACTCTGTTTCTGTTTTATAAATAAGTTCATGTATACCATTTTTTTAGGTTCCACATATAAGTGGTTTTGTTTGTCACGATCTATTTACTGGCACTGTGGTGAATGAGCCTGCCTTTTGCTAAGTTCAAAAGAAATTTGAAGAAATGTTAGGAAATCCTTTCTTACTCAACCAAGTCCAGTAATTATTACTTTTGTTGTATTAAAGAGATCAAGAGTATCAGCTCTCATTTATTCATTCGTTCATTCTATAAATATTTATTAAGTGCATACTACATGTTAGGTACTTATCTACTTGCTGAGAAAAGAGCAGGAAACAGAAATGAAGTCATTCTTCTCATGTAGCTGAAAGTCTAGAGAATTTAAAACTCAAAGTTGATGAAGGAACCAGGCAGTATCTGCCCTCCTCTCCTCTAATGCTATCATCCTCATGGTTCCACTTTGGTGGTAGAAGATTACAAGAAAACAAAGCAATGAAGCAGGGCAGGGGCCGGGGGCATAAAAAAATAGAGATTTGATATTTGAAAAAATATATGATTGTTTTAAAGAAATAACCTCTCTTATATGGGTGCCATCAAATCGTTTGTATGCAAATGGCAAAGCCAAGGTAAGGCTGAAAAGGGGGCTTATTAAAAAAAAGTAGGGATCGAGAATGTCAGAGAAAACGTAGAGAATGTATAATCCTAGATGGGAATAAAGCCTTCAGTAATTGTATGAGATACCACTTAATTTCACCAAAACCATAAATGACCTGGTAGAATTTTTAGTGTGTTGTACTTGGCTTTGATTCAATTATCCACTGATTTATGCAACAACTTTTTTTTTAATATCTTTATTGTTGTATAATTGCTTTACAATGGTGTGTTAGTTTCTGCTTTATAACAAAGTGAATCAGTTATACATATACATATATCCCTATATCTCTTCCCTCTTGCGTCTCTCTCCCTCCCACCCTCCCTATCCCACCCCTCTAGGTAGTCACAGAGCACCGAGCTGATCTCCCTGTTACGCAACAACTCTTTGTGGATTACTTCATACATGCTAAGGACATGAAAGGCTCTGGTGACATAACCATGTATAAAGCCATGCTCTCTGCCCTCAAAAGAGCTCAGGTAGTGAAGAGGAAGACTGTAAACATTACAAAAATAATGAAAAACATAACGGAGGTATGGAACAAGGTCACTTAGTAGCCCTGTTTGCTTGGTGAATTCAGAGCAGTCTTCATAGAGGTGGGGATGCTTATGTTCCAGTGTGAGCTCAAAGCAATTTTCTAGCTGACAAATCCAGGAGTGAAAGGCATTCCAAACAGGATTAGCCTTTCCACAGACATAGGGACCTGTAAGTAGTCCTGAAATTGCAAAGGGCTTATGGTGACAGTTTTGTGTTGAAAAAGAAAATGAGCCATATAAAGGATTCAGCATTTTTTGTAAGTAACGAAGAGCCAAACACAAATGTTGAGCAGGGAGCTAAGATAGAATAGTCTATAAAAATATGTCACTTATTTTTAGAAAATTTTTACTCAGACCTCTCAGTAACCTTTTTAAAAAAGCTAATCTTTGCTGTTTCCCATCAGTGAACGTTTTTCAGGTTGTAGTCCGTTTTTGCAAAGAAATGCATTATCTGCATTCTTAGGAATTGGGAAAAATAAGGAAAAACATATTGCTGGATCAAAACGCTTTTTTTTTTTTTTTAAGTGAGACATCTTCTGCTCTCTGTTTCATAGTCATGCAGAAATGTCAGGCCTGAACTCTTTCATGAGAGACCGAAGTGTGGTGCAATAGTTTTAGAGCCAGATGAAAACATCTGTTCCACATGAAACCCTATGCAGGTCACTTATCATCCTTAAGCATCAGTTTCCTCATCTGTAAAATGTGACTAGTAACCCTTTTCTCTCAAACTTAGTGGAATAATAAGTGAGATTATATACATAAAATGCAGATATGAATTAGGCAGGCAGATTATATTGCTTCTTTTTTTTAAAATAAATTTATTTACTTATTTATTTATTTTTGGCTGCATTGGGTCTTCGTTGCTGCGTGCAGTGAGCTGGGGCTACTCTTCATTGCAGTTCATGGGCTTCTCATTGTGGTGGCTTCTCTTGTTGCGGAGCACAGGCTCTAGGCTCGCGGGCTTCAGTAGTTGCGGCACGTGGGCTCAGTAGTTGTGGCTCACGGGCTTAGTTGCTTCGCGGCATGTGGGATCTTCCCAGACCAGGGCTCGAACCCGTGTCCCTTGCATTGGCAGGCAGATTCTTAACCACTGCGCCACTAGGGAAGTCCCTACATTGGTTCTTTTCCTTTTCTTGACCTAAATAAAAGTGTGAGTGTGTGTGTGTACACATATACTGGAGTAGAAGATAGATTGCAGTCAGCAGACCTAGAGGCAGGGCCGTGATTTGATGTAATTTCTCTTTTTTATGGATAATTTTTACTCCATCTTCTCAGTAGCCTTAAAAACAAGTTAATCTTTACCATCAGTGAAAGTTCTTTAGATTATAGTTCTTTTCCCAAAGAAATGCATTACCTGCATTCTTAGAGGTCAGGAAAAAGGAAACATAAGGAAAAACATATATATAAACCTATATGTGTATATATATATATAATCTATGTAAGTATATGTATATATGTATGTGTGTGTGTGAGTTTTTCTCTTTTTTTTGGTACTATTAGGAGGGAGTACCAGCTAGGGGAAAGCAAGGACCAGGGTTAAAATGTTGATTTTTTTTCCTACACAGTCCATGAATTCCCTACATGTTTTGACTTACCTCTTGGCTTTCTTGGGGTTCATTGTGCTTAAACCACGAAGTCAGAGAATGATGTCAACCCCAGCCCCCAGCCAGGAACCCCTCACACACACTTCCACCATCCTTCTGCTCTCATCTGTCCCGGGAACCCAGAGGAGTCTTTGTTCTGCTGAGTGGGTGGGCTTCTTGGAGGTCATTGAGCCTAATGACCTTTGCTTGCAGCAGAGAGTATACATTGTTTGGCCATCAGGCCGGGACACTTGCCCCCTCACTTCTCATCTGCAAAGATAGTCCTGGTCCTGTGAGCCTGGAGTGCAAGGTTGCTCCTTGCATTACTCGAAAGGGAAAGAATGATGAAAACCACTTGCACACGATGCAGTTCAGGCCTGAGAGTCTGGTTCTTGCCAAGGAAACACTTCACACAAATGTTTACTGGACATTTTAATATCCCCGTTCAGAACTTGACATGTGAGCCACATTCAGTATTTCCTTGATTGCTTCTGGATGTCATTAGTTGAGTCATTTTTATACAGATAGTATCATGCATATTCCTATATGTAACTCTGCCAATTAGGAGCTGGTTAGAAACTATAAATGAAAAGTCAGTCAGTTATCTAGGGCAGCTGTGATGTGGTAGAAAGAATACTGGAATTGCATTTTTTGAAAGCCGGTTGTGAGTCCTAAATCTTCTCAATAACATACTTGAGTGAACTTAAGCAAGTTATTGAATCACTTCGTTTCCTCCTCTGTTAGAAGGACCTAGTAATGCTTCCATCCCAGGACAGTGAGAGTATACATGGGAATGTATATTTTGTAATATGTCATGTGTGATGCATCATGTATTATAGACTGTGTGTTGTACATTATAGAGATATATCATCCATCCTCTACTCTTAAACTCACCTGATGACCACCTAATCCCAGCCACTATTTCCTCTCTTTTGTTAGAAGCACGGTAATACTTATATCACAGTGAAGACTCAATGAGAGAATATGTGTGAAACAACTTTGTAAACTATAAAATATGGCATATATTATGAATATTATGTATCATTTTAATATGTTAAAGCATAAAATGTATAGTTATATATTCATGTTTTATAATACATACAATATATTATTATGTACTGTGTTATAATTATATATAATATATATTAACACATATAATGGGTTCTTTTTTTTGACTGGAAGTAAATTTATTTCTGGATACTCCCACCCATCCCTATAATATATTTATAATTACCCTTTTAAAAATTCTTAAAAGCTACTTTAAAATTTAATTCCATTGTGATTGAAATCATGTTTTATACTATTTTAACCCTTTTAAATGTATTGAGACTTGTTACGTGCCCCAGAATATTATTTATTCTGAACACATATAATGTATTTTTTTTTTTTTTTTGGCCATACTGCACAGCTTGTGGGATCTTAGCTCCCCAACCAGAGTCCTAACCACTGGACAGCAAGGGAATTCCCATAATGTATTTAATTGTATATTATAATACATTAATATATAATACGCATATACTATGTTATATATTATATACTAGGTTGTATTATTTATGCATGGTTACTTATTAGTATTATTATTGTAACTGTTTCAGATAGTCTGATCATTGGATAATACAAAAATAATTTTTTAACATCTTTATTGGAGTATAATTGCTTTACAATGGTGTGTTAGTTTCTGCTTTATAACAAAGTGAATCAGCTATAAATATATATATATCTCCATATCCCTTACCTCTTGCGTTTCCCTCCCACCCTCCCTATCCCACCCCTCTAGGGAGTCACACAGCACCAAACTGATCTCCCTGTGCTATGTGGCTGCTTCCAACTAGCTAACTATTTTACATTCTTTAGTGTATATATGTCCATGCCACTCTCTCACTTCATCCCAGCTTACCCTTCCCCATCCCCATGTCCTCAAGTCCATTCTCTATGTCTGTGTCTTTATTGCTCTCCTGACCCGAGGTTCTTCAGAACCATTTTTTTTTTTATTCCATATATATGTGTTAGCATATGGTATTTGTTTTTCTCTTCCTGACTTACTTCACTCTGTATGACAGACTCTAGGTCCATCCACCTCACTACAAATAGCTCAATTTTGTTTCTTTATATGGCTGAGTAATATTCCATTGTATATATGTGCCACATCTTCTTTATCCATTCATCTGGCTATGGACACCTAGGTTGTTTCCATGTCTTGGCTATTGTAAATAGAGCTGCAATGAATGTTGTGGTACATGACTTTTTTTGAATTATGGTTTTCTCAGAGTATATGCCCAATAGTGGGATTGCTGGGTCGTATGGTAGTTCTATTTTTAGTTTTTTAAGGAAGTTCCATACTGTTCTCCATAGTGGTTGTATCAATTTACATTCCCACCAACAGTGCAAGAGGGTTCCCTTTTCTCCACACCCTCTCCAGCATTTATTATTTGTAGATTTTTTGATGATGGCCATTCTGACTGGTGTGAGGTGATACCTCACTGTAGTTTTGATTTGCATTCTCTAATGATTAGTAATGTTGAGCATCCTTTCATATGCTTATTGGCAATCTGTATGTCTTCTTTGGAGAGATGACTATTTAGGTCTTCTGCCCAGTTTTGGATTGGGTTGTTTGTTTTTTTGATATTGAGCTGCATGAGATGCTTGTAAATTTTGGAGATTAATCCTTTGTCAGTTGCTTCATTTGCAAATATTTTCTCTCATTCTGAGGGTTGTCTTTTTGTCTTGTTTATGTTTTCTTTTGCTGTGCAAATGCTTTTAAGTTTCATTAGGTCCCATTTGTTTATTTTTGTTTTTATTTCAGTTTCTCTAGGAGGTGGGTCAAAAAGGATCTTGCTATGATTTATGTCATATAGTGTTCTGCCTATGTTTTCCTCTAAGAGTTTGATAGTGTCTGGCCTTACTTTTAGGTCTTTAATCCATTTTGAGTTTATTTTTGTGTATGGTGTTAGAGAGTGTTCTAATTTCATTATTTTACATGTAGCTGTCCCATTTTCCCAGCACCACTTATTGAAGAGGCTGTCTTTTCTCCACTGTCATTTGTTTCTAGGTATTTTTTGATTTCCTCTTTGATTTCTTCAGTGATCTCTTGGTTATTTAGTAGTGTACTGTTTAGCCTCCATGTGTTTGTATTTTGTACAGATTTTTTCCTGTAATTGATATCTAGTCTCATAACGTTGTGGTCAGAAAAGATACTTGATACAATTTCAATTTTCTTAAATTTACCAAGGCTTGATTTGTGACCCAATATATGATCTATCCTGGAGAGTGTTCAATGAGCACTTGAGAGCAAAGTGTATTCTGTTGTTTTTGGATGGAATGTCCTATAAATATCAATTAAGTCCATCTTGTTTAATGTATCATTTAAAGCTTGTGTTTCCTTATTTATTTCATTTTGGTTGATCTGTTCACTGGTGAAAGTGGGGAGTTAAAGTCCCCTACTATGATTGTGTTACTGTCCATTTCCCCTTTTATGGCTGTTAGCATTTGCCTTATGTATTGAGGTGCTCCTATGTTGGGTACATAAATATTTACAATTGTTATATCTTCTTCTTGGACTGATCCCTTGATCATTATGTAGTGTCCTTCTTTGTCTCTTGTAATAATCTTTAAAGTCTATTTTGTCTGATATGAGAATTGCTATTCCAGCCTTCTTTTGATTTCCATTTGCAGAGAATATCTTTTTCCATCCCCTCACTTTCAGTCTGTATGTGTCCCTAGGTCTCAAGCGGGTCTCTTGTAGACCACATATATATGGGTCTTGTTTTTGTATCCATTCAGCCAGTCTAGGTCATTTGGTGGGAGCATTTAATCCATTTACATTTAAGGTAGTTATCAATATGTATGTTCCAATACCATTTTCTTAATTGTTTTGGGTTTGTTGGGTTTTTCCTTCTCTTGTGTTTCCTGTGTAGAGAATTTCCTTTACCATTTGTTGTAAAGCTGGTTTGGTGGTGCTGAGCTCTCTTAGCTTTTGCTTGTCTGTAAAGGTTTTAATTTCTCCATGAAAGCTGAATGAGATCTTTGCTTGATAGAGTAATCTTGGTTGTGGGTTTTTCCCTTTCATCACTTTAACTATGTCCTACCACTCCCTTCTGCTGAAAGATCAGCTCTTAACCTTCTTTACCTTATGGGTATTCCCTTGTACATTATTTGTTGTTTTTCCCTTGCTGCTTTTAATATTTTTTCTTTGTATTTAACTTCTGATAGTTTGATTAATATATGCCTTGGCATGTTTCCTTTTGGATTTATCCTGTATGGAACTCTCTGAGCTTCCTGGACTTGATTAACTATTTTCTTTCCCATATTAGGGAAGTTTTTAACTATAATCTCTTCAAATATTTTCTCAGTCCCTTTCTTTTTCTGTTCTTCTTCTGGGAACCCTATAATTTGAATGTTGGTGCGTTTAATGTTGTTCCAGAGGTCTCTGAGACTGTCCTCAATTCTTTTCATTCTTTTGGCTTTATTCTGCTCTGTGGTAGTTATTTCCACTATTTTGTCTTCCAGGTCACTTATCCGTTCTTCTCCCTCAGTTATTCTGCTATTGATTCCTTCTAGAGAATTTTTAATTTCATTTATTGTGTTGTTTATCATTGTTTGTTTGCACTTTAATTCTTCTAGGTCCTTGTTAAACGTTTCTTGTATTTTCTCCATTCTATTTCCAATATTTTGTATCATCTTTCTTTTTCAGGTAGACTCCCTATTTCCTCTTCATTTGTTTGGTCTGATGGGTTTTTACTTTGCTCCTTCATCTGCTGTGTGTTTCTCTGTCTTCTCATTTTGCTTAACTTACTGTGTTTGGGGTCTCCTTTTTGCAGCCTGCAGGTTCATAGTTCCCATTGTTTTTGGTGTCTGACTGCAGTGGCTAAGCCTGGTTCAGTGGGTTGTGTAGTCTTCCTGGTGGAGGGAGCTGGTGCCTATGTTCTGGTGGATGAGGCTGGATCTTGTCTTTCTGGTGGGCAGGACTGTGTCCGGTGGTGTGTTTTGGGGTGCCTGTGACCTTATTGTGATTTTACGCAGCCTCTCTGCTAATGAGTGGGGTTGTGTTCCTGTCTTGCTAGTTGTTTGGCATGGGGTGTCCAGCACTGTAGCTTGCTGGTCGTTGAGTGGAGCTGAGTCTTAGCATTGAGATGGAGATCTCTGAGAGAGCTATCGCCATTTGATAGTGCGTGGAGCTGGGAGGTCTCTGGTGGACCAATGTCCTGAACTCGGCTCTCCCACCTCAGAGGCACAGGCCTGACACCCGGCTGGAGCACCAAGATCTTGTCAGCCACACAGCTCAGAAGAAAAGGGAGAAAAAGTGAAAGCAAGAAAGAAAGCAAAAATAAAATAATTTAAAATAACTTTTAAAATAATTTAAAAGTTATTAAAATAAACTTATTAAAAATAAAATAAATTAAAAAGTAATTAAAAAAAAGAAAGGAAGAAGAGAGCAACCAAACCAAAAAACTAATCCACCAATTATAACAAGCACTAATAACTATACTAAAAAACCCCAAACGAAAAACGGTGGACAGACAGAACCCTAGGACAAATGGTAAAAGCAACGCTATACAGACAAAATCACACAAAGAAGCATAGACATACACACTCACAAAAAGAGAAGAAGGAAAAAAATATATATCTATATATAAAAAAAGGAGAGCAACCACATCAGTAAACAATCTACCAATGATAATAAACTCTAAATACTAAACTAATGTAAACATAAACCAGAAACTTATTAGATGCAGAAAGCAAACCCCAAGTTTACAGTTGCTCCCAAAGTCCACCACCTCAATTTTGGGATGATTCATTGTCTATTCAGGTATTCAGAGATGCAGGGGACATCAAGTTGATTGTGGAGATTTAATCCACTACTCCTGAGTCTGCTGGGAGAAGTTTCTCTTTCTCTTCTTTCTTCACACAGCTCCTGGGGTTCAGCTTTGGATTTGGCCCTGCCTTTGTGTGTAGCTCTCCTGAGGGCGTCTGTCTGGACGGGGTTAAAGGAGTGGCTGATTCGGGGACTCTGGCTCACTCAGCCGTGGGGAGGGAGGGGTACGGATGCGGGGCGAGCCTGCGGCGGCAGAGCCCGGTATGACGTTGGAACTGCCTGAGGCGCACCGTGTGTTCTCCCGGGGAAGTTGTCCCTGGATCCGGGAACCCTGGCAGTGGCAGGCTGCACAGGCCCCCGGGATGGGAGGTATAGAGAGTGACCTGTGCTTGCACACAGGCTTCTTGGTGGCGGCAGCAGCAGCCTTAGCATTTCATGCCTGTCTCTGGGGTTCGAGCTGTTAGCCGCGGCTCGCGCCCGTCTCTGGAGCTCATTTAGGCGGTGCTCTGAATCTCCTCTCCTTGCGCACCCTGAAACAATGGTCTCTTGCCTCTTCGGCAGCTCCAGACTTTTACCCGGACCCCCTCCCGGCTAGCCGTGGGCACTAGCCCCCTTCAGGCTGTGTTCATGCCGCCAACCCCAGTCCTCTCCCTGTGCTCCGACCGAAGCCCGAGCCTCAGCTCCCAGCCCCGCCCGCCCCGATGGGTGAGCAGACACGCCTCTCGGGCTGGTGAGTGCCGGTCGGCACCGATCCTCTCTGCGGGAATCTCTCGGCTTTGCCCTCCGCACCCCTGTTGCTGCGCTCTCCTCCGCGGCCCCGAAGCTTCCCCCCCCCGCCCACTCCCTGTCTTCGCCAGTGAAGGGGCTTCCTAGTGTGTGGAAACTTTTCCTCCTTCACAGCTCCCTCCCACTTGTGCAGGTCCCGTCCCTATTCTTTTGTCTCTGTTTTTTCTTTTCTCTTTTACCCTACCCAGGTACGTGGTGGGGGGGGGCGGTTCTTGCCCTTTGGGAGGTCTGAGGTCTTCTGCCAGCATTCAGTAGGTGTTCTGTAGGAGTTGTTCCACGTGTAGATGTATTTCTGATGTATCTATGGGGAGGAAGGTGATCTCCGCATCTTACTCCTCCACCGTCTTGAAAGTCTCCATGCAAAAATAATTTTAAAGTAGCTGTTACTTTTCTGATAATCACACTGTTGATGAGAGAAAAACCTAGAGGGTTAGTATAATCAAGTACTTTTGGAAGCTGAATGAGGATAATAATTTTACTCACAGTGGCAGAATCTAGTGAGCAGAGAGATTTGCAGAATCATTTTGTTTGTTCTTCTGAAAACTGTTCCAAAGAATAATGTTATAAAAACCCTGCCCTTAAGTAATTCTTATACCTCATTAAGTCCTGAAGATGGGTTAAATGAATTAGTTCTAAAATTTTTCATTCATATGGATCTGCCTCTTGACTCAACTTGAGGGAAGCTTGAATTAATTATCCTCTTATACTTTATCATCATTCGTGTGTGATGTGTGCTGTAATTTATAGATTTGATGTTTGAGCGTTTAAGTTCTCTCCACCTCCCAGGTTGTCTCTCCACCAGCAAGGCACAATATCGACAAATGGTAGCAGGGTACTACAGACCCATGCATTTCCCAATGTTATTACAAAAACAAGAACATCTTTATTAATATAGCTAACAGAAATTGTTAGTGAGTAAAACTAAACCTTATATAAGTTTCTTCCATCCATCCATTTACAAGAGCCTGAAAAATAGACCTCATCTTTGACACTTTTCTCTACTTTCACTTCAGTGTTGAACATATTGCCAAGAGCAGTCAATTTTTCTATCTGGAAAGGGACACACTCCATCCTCTTTCAGTCTCTGCTATGACATCCTACTCCTGGCCGTCTTCGCCTCTCGTCTGGTCTGCAGCAGTCATCTGCTCTGTGTGTCCTCTCATCTGTTCTGTTCTCCTTAGTGCAAGTGATCTTTTCATAGCAGAATCGGAATTATGTGAAATGCAACCTCTCGAGCCCTTTAGAAGCTTGTCTCTCTTCTTAGGATAAAAATCAAAACCTTTAACTCAATTTACAAACCTTTGAATTGTCTGCTCATCTACTTGAGTGTCACCTGCACTTTGCTTTCCTCACTCTGTCCTCATGCAGCCCTTATTTTCTCCAATTGCTCCTACGTACCAAGGTCCCTCCCCTTCTGCTCTCCGGTCTTTGCACATTCTTCTCCCTCTGCCTGGAATATCCCCACCCAACCCCCTTTATATCTGGCTAATATCTATTTATCCTTACATTCCCACTCATGTGTCACTTCCACAGAGAGTTGTCCCTAAACACACAATTCAAATCTCCTTATTAATGCACTCACATAACTAACTTAATAACTCTAATCACTGCTGAATTTCATTCCATTAATTTCCCTTGCCTCTAGCAATTATGGGCTAGCAATTAGTAGGAACCAGACTATTCCTACTTACCATGTATCTCCAGGATGAAACAAAGGGTCTGATCGGGACAGAGGCAGGCAAGTCAGGGTGAGTTGGTCACTCTCAAGTGCACTGAAAACTGCAGTTTAAGGATTAAAGCCCTTTTGTTCAATTTGCTGTGTTTGTTACCAACCTTTAACTTAATTAAGATCTTAAATGTTTTTTTTTCTTCAGATTTAACAGATGAAATATTTTACTTCTAAAGTTAATTGCTTTTGTGTCAATTTCATAAATTTCCCTAACTGGGGTTGCAGTTTCCTAGCTGGTAGAATTCATTAAAAAGTAGGTTTTAAAATCAAGTATTTTGTCGAAGGAAAGAATACATACCCCAGTTCTGCCACTTACTATATGACCTTGAGGAAAAAAACTCAATCTGTTCTCCCATCTGTAGATCTAATAGTTGCAAGTTCACAGGATCATGATAGCAATCAGATACAACTTTGTGTGTACAAAATAACTAAAATAGTATTTGCCATTGAGTTAAATAGTATTTGCCCAATGCATTCATGTTTCCCTCTTGAATTGGGAAGTTCCCTGTGTTCATTTGTACGAGCCCTGGCTTCATTTAAATAGAGCAGAGTATCTCTCTTAACTGTCCACTAGCAACCTGAAAGCTTTGTGATTTGCAAAGTCATTACATATCACTTCCCAGAGAATTTTTTTAAATCAATTTTTGTGTTATTTTGGACCTATATAAAGAAGTTTTGTGTCTTTTTGATGATTTTATTAGTAGATGTTCGGTGCTCATTTAAGACATGATGAGTGGTGTGGGGCAGAAGGCCATGTGCCAGCTGCACGGAGAGCAAGCCACTCTCTGTTTCAGGTGAAAGCCCCACTCTTTTGTTTCCATGAGACTTCAAGGGAAGGCTCTGCGGCGGTATTTATTTGGTTTATGGTAACCTCTCAGATGTACTGCATCTGCTTTGCAGTAAAGGATGTGGGGCTCCCTTCTGGTGACTTGCCGCCTGCCGCAGACAACAGGCATGTTTGTCCTCCTCAGCTTTGATCTTTGTCGCCTGGTATCTAAATGAAGCCTTTCTTGTGCCTTCAAAGCTAAGTGACTTGTTTGGCTTCCAGTTACAAGACAGTTCTGCTCCTGCCACCACCGGGGTGCCCTTCTCCTCACTTGCATTCTAGCACTGCAGTTGGAGGGCTACGGGATCCACGAGGAGATGTAACTGACATGTAAAAATCAAGAGGAAGGAACTTGTGCTTCCTGGGGTGGTGCATGCCTGGAGAGTCCATTTTACCTGGTGGTGAGACCTGGGAGATGAGGTTTGGAGGTAGACAAGGGAAGAAGAGAACCATAGAAAAATTTGCCATTCTTAAAAAAATGCATGCCATTATGGCTAAGGACATGGATGCCAGATTTAGACAGCCTGGGATGTGAATAATTATCAGCTGTGATAAATTCCCCAAGTTGCCAGTCTCAGTTTTCATGTCCATTAATGAAGGGTGATGATGGTACTTATCTATTTCACTGTGAGTATTAGATGAGAGAATACAAATAGAGTGCTCAGTGCACCTCTAATCATAGAGCAAGGACTCAGTGAATACTACCTTTTGGTTATTAACAGTAGTGATGCTCATTTTTTATCAATGTCAGGTAGTGTCCAGATGAAATGTTCTCTCCAATTCCCTCTCGGGGGAATTGGCACTGATACCTAAAAGCCAAATTCCAATGTCTACTTCTATGAATATTCCCTGATATCCTTGTCATCTAGTCAGCATTGTTGCTGGGTAATAGAGCAACACAGATAAAAACATAGTGTGCTTTACAGATTTACTCTCTGTCTTCTTAAAGCTCATTATTTATAACTTGATTCTAAGACTAATCAGAGTCTGAACTGAAATAGTTATTTGGTTAATTGGCTAGTACATGAGACTGTAAGATTTCTGAGGTCAGGGCCCTGGTACTGTATCCCTGGTTCTGCTAAAGATGCTTGATCATTCAGAGCAGTATTGTATAGTTACTGAGAGCTCAAGACCACCACTCACTAGCTATGTAACCTTGAGCATGCTGCAAAAGCTCTCTGTTCTTCAGTTTCTTCATCTGTGAAATGGGAATAATTGAACCTGATGCTTAGGTCAGCCGTAAGAATGAAACATGACAAGATATGTAAAGTACCTGAAACACACTGATTGCTCAATGTCAATTGCTGTCAATATTATAATAATATAGATGAATAACCTAAATCATAGGATCCAGATAGCGTCTGTGTCCTTTGACACAGAAGGGTTCCTGCTTTATTTTAGTTTTTTGTTTTGCACTATGTTATCGATTTCATTATATCTATTTAGAGGTGAGAGAGTGCATATAAATCCTATACAAGTAAGTAAGTAAATGAAGATGGAGGAATATTTGGACGTGTTTGTGTGCATGTGAAGCCAGAATATACTCATAATTTCTGAATGTCAGAAATGTCCTCTCTACGTATCACTGAGTTTATATGACAAACAGGATTTTTCAGCAAATTTTATTTGTTGGTTTTACAGTTCTTTATGTTTCCTCTATTGCAATTCCAGTACATTTAAATCTCCCTCTTCCGAGGTCCTCTTTTCTGAACTCTACTTCTGAAAATGTATGGTACTATTTCCAACTTGCTTAGAACTTAAAGCAGACAAACAAGTAAAATGTATCTTAATTTTATCCCTTCTGTTTTATTTCTCCCAGTGAATTGTCCATATGAGGGTTTCCCTTTAAAAATGTTGGTGAGTCATTCTTCCTACTCTTCCAGATGTGTTGCACTTTCATCTCATTAATGTCTCAGTGATATTATATATACACCATACATCAGACTGATAAATATATAGTATTCTGAATTGTCCCAAATTTCTTTTTAAACACAACTGAGTAAATTATTCTTGTCATTAAATTTGGATGCTTTGTACTAGATTTATTTTTTTTACATATAAAGATATAAATAAGGCAAAATCCTATATGTTTGTCTGCATTAATACATTTTCTTAATTAAATTAATACTAGTGACAATGAAGAAGACATTAGAAAGAATAGAAAGATATTAGATAATGGTAGGTAATAAAATGACAGAAAGATGAAAGAAAACGCAAGAAAGAAATTGACTTTCCTTTTGCTAAGGCAAAGCATAAGCTCAGGTTTTTCATATTTGTTTAATAAGCATGTGAGTATGATATAAATTATGTGTCACCATTCCATATATCACTGGTTCTCAAGGTTTTTGCTCAGGGCTCTTTTACATTCTTAAGAAGAAGTTAAAGACACCAAAGGTCTTTCATTTACGTGTATTATAGTTATGGATATTTACTATATTCAAAAATTTTTTAAAGATTTTTTAAACTACTCTTTCTTAATTTATTTTTTAAATAATAAATCCCTTATATGTGGACAAAAATAACCTATTTTTATCGATAATCAATATATTTTTCAAAACAAATTTTAAAAGTTTTAGTAAAAAGAGTGGCATTATTTTTACATTTTGCAAATATCTTTGATTCCTAGCCTAATAGACGACAGCTGGATTCTATCTGCTTTCAGTCTGTTGCAATGTGTTGTTTTGGCTAAAGTATATGAAAAAAATCTGGTCCTACACAGATGCATAGTTGGAAAAGGAAAACGTATTTTAGTAGCCTATTCAGATAATAGTGGATGTTCTTCTTTGATACTACATCAAAACTCTACATGTGTTATTTTCTTAAAGATCAGTTGCAATGTGCAAAGTGAAACTGGACTAATGAATTTTTTGTACTTGATATACTCATGGGATAATGAGAATAGAAAAGGCAAATCATGACTTTGTAATGTTATAAAAATAGTTTTGTCCTTGTAAATCCCATGAAAATGTGCCAAGGATATATAATGTGTATACAGGTGTTCCCAGACCATACTTTGAATATCACTGTCATATACTACCATAAATTCTTATAATCTTATCTTGGGACACAAAGAAACCAACATTACTGAGAAGAAGCTGTTAGGTAACTTGCCTAACCTTTGCTCAGTTAACTCAGGATAGAACCAAATTTGAATTCAGTGTTCCTCTTTTATCTCTCTGATGGGACATAGTCTTTCCAAAAAAATGTGGAAATGGGAAAATACAGAGGCATAAAATATGATTTTTTCCCTAGGGACCATAATTCTTAAGAGATAAGTTGGGTTTTATAGCTACTGAGTGTCAAGTTCTGCAAAGAACATGGTAGGTCTTTTAGCATGGCTATAAAATCACATTGGATGAGTAGATCTTCCATTTTAATGGGAAACAGATTCCAGGATGAAATTCAGGAAGCAGCAGAAGGAACAAAGTTGGAATATGGAAGAAGAGGTCGGGAAATGTCAAGGAGTAGATGATACGGTCTGTAATTAAAGCTCTGAAGATCCCAAGGGGAGATTGATTCTTTCACTCATGTCGAAATAAGTCTGCCATTTTCTCCTCCAGGACCCAGAAGAGATGTATGGGAAGGTGACTGAAGATCTATCACTTTTGTAATTTTTTTTTTTTTTTTTTGGCCACACCACATGGCATATGGGATCTTATTTCCCAGACCAGGGATTGAACCTGCACCCCCTGCATTGGAAGCTCGGAGTCTTAACTACTGGACTGCCAGGGAAGCCCCACTTTCATAACTTTTATTTGATCTCTTCTTCCTTGACAATGCCCTCATTCTAATTTTCTATTCCAGGCCAATCAAAAAACAGGGTTCTTTGTGATATTCACCAGTGCCTTTGTCACTTTGGTGCTATCAAAAGCAGAAAAGGTAGAAGCAGAATAAAGGAAATCAAAGAAATAAAAAATCAAAAAGTAGCAATATTAGTGCAGAAGATGAAGAAGAGAGTTAGCATGTCCTGTGCACCAACCACATGCATGGCACCCTGTTCCATGCTGGAGATAAAGTAATGAAAAAGTCAAGTAAAACCAAGGGTGTCCCATACTGCTCCCTAACAGAAAAGCTGGATTCACTGAGAATGTCTAAGAAATCTTTGACTATTCCCATTAAACCTATATGACACCTACAAATTCTTCCAAAATTGGAAACTACATCTAATGTTAAGGAATTAAACATTTCATATCTCATGGCCTACATTTTGACTATTTTGTTTCTTTTCAAGAAATTACGCAAGGTAGGCAATTAGTTTACAGGGCAAATCTAGGTAGGTTTCTATTTTTTATGTTAGCTTAGCAAACAACAGGGCTATGTTGTTATATTGGGAGTACAGTTATAAGCCTAAAATAACCACCTAGTGTTCCATTTGGTTTACAGAATTAGATTTGGTTAAAATTAAACTTTACTAAAACAACTGCAAATAGAAAAAAATTATTAGGCATTTTGAAAACATTTTAATGTAAGATATTGTTGCATTGGGTGAAGGAGAAAACCATGTGTTGGTTTGAGATTCCAAAGACTTGCGAGAGCTTCATGATATTTTTCTACAATGACTAGAAGTAGTCAAAACTGCCATAAGTTTTGTCTGTTAAATTTGCTGTCACTTATACAGCAGCAATCCTTGGTAAAACCATTTAAAATATTCTATTGCTAGTAACCAGATAATGCTAGTGATCAAATACATTAGTCTCTAAGCTTCCCATTAGTTGGATCTACATTTAACTGCTCTGTATTTTATTCCTAGGGTCCTGAACAGTACTTGGGACATAGGAGTTGCATAATATTTGTTAAATATTTTCAATGAATAAGTATGTAAAAGAATATTGTCTTTATTATTTTTTTAAGAAATGTAGAGATTTATAAATACTGAAAATTATAAATTTAGAAAATTATAGATTTCAATATTTATAAATACTCATCCAGGTTTTTTACTGCCTGAATGCCACCTGTAAAGAGGGGTATGGATGGAGTTATTACAGAGTCAAGAAGGAGAGATCCTGTATCAGACTGAGGCAGGAGAGGTTCTGCCTAGGGAGTCATGGGTAAAAACACAGAGCTGAGAAAGAAAGTAGAAAGCCCTAAGAAGATTGCTGAATTTAGAAGGAAGAGAGCCAAGCGAAAATGGAGAAGTGAAATGACATCAGGAAAGAAATAACCTATGAGGCCCGTGAAGTAATGGGTTAGGGAAAATTAATTGAGCAGTGGGCAAGACGTAAATCTATGCATATTGACCATGCAGTGTGCTATTCCTTTTACATGGAAGCGTCTGCGTTTTCCAAGGAATGAAATGACTCCCAGTCACACAGAATCACACCAGACACCACCAGTAACTCTGTTTGGTGATTTCTTTGATGGAAGAGAATTTCTGAGGGCCAGATACCATACTCTCCCTGCCTGCGGAACTAAGGAAAATAAGGATATCATTTCTTCAACGAAACTACATTTCCCTATCTTCAGTCGGTCTATGGAAACTACTGCTGGAAGATTTATCAGTATTAGAGACAGCAGCATATTTATTTAAGCCCAGAATGTCTTATACCATCTTAGACCTACCAACCTAGTTCTCGCCTCTATTCAGAGGATGGAATACATTTAATACTGCTTTTATTTAAACTTACTCCTATTCTTTTCCCCACTTCCAAGTCGATAACACCTCAACTTGAAAAACGTATGTCATACTTCCTTCACAAAAAGACATCTGGTATATGAATGAATGAATCAATCAATCCATGCACACATGCATGAATGAATGAATTCTTTTCAAAGTTAGGGCAAGAGGCGAAAAGGTGACGTTATTTCAACATCTATACCCTTTACCTGTACATATAAAGATGCATTGTAATTTCAAGAGTGATTATAATGACATAAGTAAGAGAAAATAAAGTAGAAAAAAATGGCAGGCTTTGTGATGATTTTTGGTTAGAGCAAGCTGTGAAGACAGAGTGCTTAGATTGGACTACTTGCTCTGCCACTGACAAGTTATGTGAACTTATTAAATAGGGATAACGAGTACTTCACCTTATAAGGTCTGGGAGAGGATTAAATATTTTAAAGCAGTATCTGGCATATTGTGAGAGATAGACTATAAGACTTTGCCTCTGTTTTCTAGCAGAAAAGAAGATATCTGGACAGAGAAGGCATCTAAAACTCAGTCACAGAGAAGTTAGATCTCTGTTCAAAGGTACTCAGATGAAGATGAAGCCCAGTGCTGTTCACTGCTTGGGTTTCAACTGGGCTTCACCTGTCTCTTTATTAGCCCTTTAGTTTATTTTGAAGCTTTCAGGTTTCACAATGACCATATCCTCTTTCACATGTCACATGTTCCAGCTACCTAAGGGTCTGCCATGCTATTCAATCATGACTTGATCTCATTCGAAATCATCAACTCTTCTTATTTTCAGCGGGTTTTAGGCGCAGTATGCACAGGAAGACTGGTTGGGTCTGACTTCAGCAAAATGGCTTGGCTGGAGTTCATACCAGATAGCCAGGAAGAAGCAACTGTCCTTCTATAGTGCCACAATTTTAACAAACGTAAACCACTGAGTTGGGCTTAAAAATGATTTGCTTTGGAAAAGCTGTGTTTACAGTACCTTACCTCTAAGAACTAGACCTCTGCATTCCAGAGCTGTGCCAGAAACTCATCTTTCCTCTCTAGGATCTGACTTGAGGCTGGATCTGACTTGAGGCTGGAGATGCAGGGAGATTTCTGGCAGAGGGCAGAATACCCATGTCAGTCTTGTCTTTCTCTTTAAACCAAGTTTCTCAGTCTACCAAAACATCAGGAAATGTGCTCATTTCAAGGTCTGTATCATTTCAGCTCTGAATTAAAGGATTGGCATTCCTCTTGTGGATTTCAAAATACACACACACACACACACACACACACACACACACATCACTATTACAAATTTTTGGTTAAGACTTTCAAATGACACATCCCTCTCTTTCTGTCTCCTGTATCTCTCTCCTGTCCCCCCCTCCAACACACACACTCACTTCTTGGCCTTTTATTTGTTTACAAGCCTTGCATTTCAAGCCACTCAATAACTCAGGTCTTTTTCACTTGAAAAGGGACTTTCCATTCAGGAAGGAGATTCGTAGGAGCAAAAAGGCTTAGCTGAACCCGTACTAAATAGCTTCATGTCCCGACGATTCAAGGAACTGGCACTTGGGCAATCCCTTTCATTATTCTCTGAATGCCATGACCTATATGTCAAAGTGAGAGGATGCTTGGGGATGTTTCTTGTCTTTGCAAAGCAATGCTCCAGGGACAAAGAAGCTCTTTGACTGGGCAGTCATGACGGCCACGAGGTGGGAGCCATAAACCAGGCAAGCCTGGGCAGTGTGCATGCTGACATTTTTCATTCCTAATATCCCACAAGTATTTCAGCATCAACAGAGCCTCTGTGCAGATGAAAAGGAACTTTTTTGTTCCTTGATTTTGTTATATTACGTTTGAAAATTCCTACCAGCCTCCCAATTACCCATTTGTAGATAGACTGGCAAAACCATTTTTTCATCACCTTCGTATCCTCCATTTTACAAGCAAGAAGAAATACTAGTATTGCTGTTGTCTCCTCTAGGTAAATGAAATCCACACTTCTTCCTTCCCCAGACTGCCTTACCTTTTTGCCTCTGGAGCTCAGAAATCCCAGCAGCTGTTGTTCAGTCTAGTCTGCCCACAGCCCAATCCTCGGGGACATGCAAGTAAGCAGATTAGCTCCCAGACATTTAAATTAAAAAGTAAAATAAAATAAAAAACCATGGCCAACTTTTGTAAACATAAATGACCTATTCTAAGAAAAGAACAGACATCTTGCACAAAGATAGACTGAGATGTGGGGGGGGCAAAACAGCTCAAGTCAGCAGGGGAGGTATGCATGTACTGTCGATGGAGCAGCTGTGATGCATTTCTTTTCTTCCTTTGTTTTTTTTGAATGGGGAAGGAGCACAGGATTATTTTATACTGTTGATAAGCTAAGTACTTGTCTTTGTTACTCATTTGGCTTGTTTTTTTCCATTTAGAGATATAATAGTTTGTAAGACTTTTGTCCCCTTTGCTTCCCCCAACCCCCAGAGCACTCAAACTATCCTTTTGGTGGAAAACTCCATTCAGAGCCTCCCTCCCTCTTTCCCTTCCTCCCTCCTTCCCTTCTACTCTTCCTTCTTCTACTCTTCAAACATTTTTTAAATGTGTGCTATGTGACAGGCACTGGGCTCAGTTCAAAGGAACAAAACCATCAAAAGTAATGACACAGTCTTGTCCCTAGTTTAGAGGCTGATTGGGAAGGGATATAAAATAGATAATTAAGTGAATAAATACACCAGTGTAACTGCTATGAAAGCAAAGTCTAGGGAGCTATAGGAGCTGAAGACTTAATCTCATGGTAAGTGTCTGAGAAGTTTCCCTGAGGAATAGCATTTAAGCTGATACATGAAAGGCAAGAAAATACGGTGAAGTATCACAGAATTCATGATAGAAGTCTGTTTAGGATGCTGTAAGAATGCAAAGGAAGGTGAATAAATTCTACAGGGGAGAAGAAGAGAGGTATGGAGCTTTCTAGAGGAGGTTATATTTGAGATTGAAATATTGAAACATTAAAACTACCTGAAATAAAAGCAAATTTAATCTCATCCAAAAAAACATTGATTTCCATTCAACAGATGCACTCTTCTTTACTATACTTAATTTTGTCTTACCTTTGGTGTCTATCCTATACAGTTTTCTTGGTTTATACCAGATAGTACCTCTTTCTTCACTCTGTGAACTTATAGTAAAAGGAAGAAATTACAACCAAAGTCAGCTCCTTTTTTTGTCCACTTACAATAAGCCACAGTAATCCTGACTATGTTTTAAAAAATATCAGAAGGAAATAGTGGTATCAACAATTGTAGGTGAGAATAGATTTATAGGTGAAGTTTCCCTAAAACTAACTGAAAAGTTTGTTCCCATATTTTTCAAATATATATTCTTTGTTTTTAACTAAAAATTTATATATTTTCATCTTAAAAATTTTCAGTGTTTATGAACAGTGTCATTATCAAGGCTTTTATCGAATTATTCTTGGGTAGATTCATGTCATTTGAAATTCACACTTCTTTAAAGCAAAGGTATTAGATATAGATTTCCAATAGTTGAAGCTTCCTTTACCTACCTCTTCTCTGAATTTTGTCCTGTTCTGCTTAATCAAATCTCCAATCCATCCTAAAATTCCCACTCCCAAGGCATCTTGAGCTCCTCCTCTGGAGTAATAGTATCGATTGAATGATAGTGTGATCTAAGTGATAATGTTTTACAGATGGCTTTTCCTCCAGACTATGGTCTATATATTATTGCACAGGATTTCATTTTTGCCTTTACTCATGTGATTTATATCTATCATTAAAATTTTTTTTAACTTAGAGTTTTTATTTAAAATTGTAAAATTGAGAGTATTTTGACTTTAAATTTATACTGAAAAGATAATATATTACATTTTTAATTGTAAAAGGGATCAACAAAAGCAGTTTTCTAATCTAACAACCTTAATATACTTTATTCCAACGGCTAAATTAAATCAGTTATTTATCTCATTTGTGATATGGAATAGCAGTACTCAGCATTTTCTCAGTACTTGTTGAGCACTGACTACTTCTAAGGGTTTGTGCTAAGCGCCGTTCCATTGGCTATGCACACCAGTACAATGTTGCATGCAAATAGTGATAACAATTCTCTTGCTCACAGGCTCAGTGAGAAATCATTAAATTTTGCTATAAAATGTAATGTTTTCTGGTTTTTTCCTGACTAGCATTTAACAGACTAAGAATGTTGTCTTCTATCCTGAGTTTTCTAAGAGTTTTTTTCATAAGTGGGTTACAATTTTTTGTCATTTTTTTGCATTCATTGAGATGGTGGTATGTTTCTCTTTATTCTGTAATATAATAAACTACCTTGATTTATTTTCAAATGTTAAACCACTATTGCCTTTATGCAATGAGACAAATTATGTTGTGATGCACTATCCATTTTGCGTATCATTGGATTTGATTTTCTAATATTTTGTTTAGTGTTTTTGCACCTATGTTCATGAGAGTGAGAGTGAGATTGGCCTGCAATTTTCATCTCCTGTAATGATCTTTTAAGATTCACTGGGAAATGTTTCTCCTTTTTATTTTCATTATATTATTATTATTTTCTTAAGATCTTTATTGGAGTATAATTGCTTTACAATGTTGTGTTAGTTGCTGCTGTATAACAAAGTGAGCCAGTTATACGTATACATATATCTCCATATCCCCTCCCTCTTGCGTCTCCCTCCCACCCTCCCTATCCCACTCTTCTAGGTGGTCACAAAGCACCGAGCTGATCTCCCTGTGCTATGCAGCTGTTTCCCACTAGCTACTTTTACATTTGGTAGTGTATATATGTCCATGCTATTCTCTCACTTCGTCCCAGCTTACCCTACCCTCTTCCCGTTTCCTCAAGTCCATTCTCTACGTCTGCGTCTTTATTCCTGTCCTGCCCCTAGGTTCTTCAGAAACATTTTTTTTTTTAGATTCCATATATATGTGTTAGCATATGGTATTTATTTTTCTCTTTCTGACTTAATTCAGTCCATATGACAGACTCTAGGTCCGTCCACCTCACTACAAATAACTCAATTTTGGGTTTTTTTATGGCTGAGTAATATTCCATTGTATATATCTGCCACAGCTTCTTTATCCATTCACCTGTTGATGGACCCTTAGGTTGCTTCCATATCCTGGCTATTGTAAATAGTGCTGCAGTGAACATTCTGGTACATGACACTTTTTGAATTATGGTTTTCTCAGGGTGTATGATCAGTAGTGGGATTGGTAGGTAATATGGTAGTTCTATTTTTGTTTTTTTAAGGAACCTCCATACTGTCCTCCATAGTGGCTGTATCAATTGACATTCCCACCAACAATGCAAGAGGGTTCCCTGTTCTCCACACCCTCTCCAGCATTTACTGTTTGCAGATTTTTTGATGATGGCCATTCTGACCAGTGTGAGGTGATACCTCATTGTAGTTTTGATTTGCATTTCTCTAATGATTAGTGATGTTGAGCATCCTTTCATATGTTTGTTGGCAATCTGTGTATCTCCTTTGGAGAAATGTCTATTTAGGTCTTCTGCCCATTTTTGGATTGGGTTGTTTGTTTTTTTGATATTGAGCTGCGTGAGCTGCTTGTATATTTTGGAGATTAATCCTTTGTCAGTTGCTTTGTTTGCAAATATTTTCTCCCATTCTGAGGGTTCTCTTTTCATCTTGTTTATGGTTTCCTTTGCTGTACAGAAGCTTTTAAGTTTCATTAGGTCCCATTTGTTTATTTTTGTTTTTATTTCCATTTCTCTAGGAGGTGGGTCAAAAGGATCTTGCTGTGATTTATGTCATAGAGTGTCCTGTCTATGTTTTCCTCTAAGAGTTTTACAGTGTCTGGCCTTACATTTAGGTCTTTAATCCACTTTGAGTTTATTTTTCTATACAGTGTTAAGGAGTGTTCTAATTTCATTCTTTTACATGTAGCTGTCTGCTTTTCCCAGAACCACTTATTGAAGAGGCTGTCTTTTCTCCATTGTATATTCTTGCCTCCTTTATCAAAGATAAGGTGACCATATGTGCGTGGGTTTATCTCTGGGCTTTTTATCCTGTTCCATTGATCTATATTTCTGTTTTTGTGCCAGTACCATACTGTCCTGATTACTATAGCTTTGTAGTATAGTCTGAAGTCAGGGAGCCTGATTCCTCCAGCTCCGTTTCTCTTTCTCAAGATTGCTTTGGTTATTCGGGGTCTTTTGTGTTTCCATACAAATTGTGAAATTTTTTGTTCTAGTTCTGTGAAAAATGCCATTGGTAGTTTGTTAGGGATTGCGTTGAATCTGTAGATTGCTTTCGGTAGTATAGTCATTTTCACAATATTGATTCTTCCAATCCAAGAAAGTAAGTTTCCTCTATGCCTACTTTCTGGAGACTTTTTATCATAAGTGGGTGTTGAATTTTGTCGAAAGCTTTTTCTGCACCTATTGAGATGACCATATGGTTTTTATCCTTCAGTTTGTTAATATGATGTATCACATTGATTGATTTGCATATATTGAAGAATCCTTGCATCCCTGGGGTAAACCCCACTTGATCATGGTGTATGATCCTTTTAATGTGTTGTTGGATTCCATTTGCTAGTATTTTGTTGAGGATTTTTGCATCTATGTTCATCAGTGATATTGGCCTGTAGTTTTTTCTTTCTTTGTAACATCTTTGTCTGGTTTTGGTATCAGGGTGATGGTGGCCTCGTAGAATGAGTTTGGGAGTGTTTCTCCCTCTGCTATATTTTGGAAGAGTTTGAGAAGGATAGGTGTTAGCTCTTCTCTAAATATTTGATAGAATTCACCTGTGAAGCCATCTAGTCCTGGGCTTTTTTTTTGTTGGAAGATTTTTAATCACAGTTTCAATTTCAGTGCTTGAGATTGGTCTGTTTATATTTTCTATTTCTTCCTGGTTCAGTCTCAGAAGGTTGTGCTTTTCTAAGAATTTGTCCATTTCTTCCAGGTTTTCCATTTTATTGGCATAGAGTTGCTTGTAGTAATATCTCATGATCCTTTGTATTTCTGCAGAGTCAGTTTTACTTCTCCTTTTTCATTTGTAATTCTATTGATTTGAGTTTTTTCCCTCTTTTTCTTGATGAGTCTGGCTAATGGTTCATCAATTTTGCTTATCTTCTCAAACAACCAGCTTTTAGTTTTACTGATCTTTGCTATCGTTTTCTTCCTTTCTTTTTCATTGATTCCTGATCTGATCTTTATGACTTCTTTCCTTCTGCTAACGTTGGGGTTTTTTGTTCTATCTCTAATTGCTCTAGGTGTAAGGTTAGGTTGTTTATTTGAGATGTTTCTTGTTTCTTGAGGTAGGATTGTATTGCTAAAAACTTCCCTCTTAGGATTGCTTTTGCTGCATCCCATAGGTTTTGGGTCATCACGTTTTCATTGTCATTTGTTTCTAGGTATTTTTTATTTCCTCTTTGATTTCTTCAGTGATCTCTTGGTTATTTAGTAGTGTATTGTTTAGCCTCCATGTGTTTGTATTTTTTACAGATTGTTCTCCTGTAATTGATATCTAGTCTCATAACATTGTGGTCAGAAAAGATACTTGATACGATTTCAATTTTCTTAAAATTACCATGGCTTGATTTGTGGCCCAAGATACGGTCTATGCTGGAGGATGTTCCATGAGCACTTGAGAAGAAAGTGTATTCTGTTGTTTTTGGATGGAATGTCCTATAAATATCAATTAAGTCCACCTTGTTTAATGTATCATTTAAAGCTTGTGTTTTCTTATTTATTTTCATTTTGGATGATCTGTCCATTGGTGAAACTGGGATGTTAAAGTCCCCTCCTATGATTGTGTAACTGTCAATTTCCCCTTTTATGGCTGTTAACATTTGCCTTGTGTATTGAGGTGCTCCTATGTTGGGTACATATATATTTACAATTGTTTTATCTTCTTCCTGGATTGATCCCTTGATCATTATATAGTGTCCTTCTTTGTCTCTTGTAATAGTCTTTATTTTAAAGTCTATTTTGTCTCATTTGAGAATTGCTACTCCATCTTTTGTTTGATTTCCATTGGCATAGAATATCTTTTTCCATCCCCTCACTTTCAGTCTGTATGTGTCCCTAGGTCTGAAGGGGGTCTCCTGTAGACAGCATATATATGGGTCTTGTTCTTGTATCCATTCCACCAGTCTATGTCTTTTGGTCGGAGCATTTAATCCATTTACATTTAAGGTAGTTATCGATATGTACCTCTCTATTACCATTTTCTTAATTGTTCTGGGTTTGTTATTGTAGGTCTTTTCCTTCTCTTGTGTTCCCTGTGTAGAGAAGTTCCTTTACCATTTGTTGTAAAGCTGGTTTGGTGGTGCTGAATTCTCTTAGCTTTTGCTTGTCTGCAAAGTTTTTAATTTCTCCATTGGGTCTGAATGAGAAATTTGCTTGGTAGTGTAATCTTGGTTGTAGGTTTTTCCCTTTCATCAGTTTAACTATGTCCTGCCACTCCCTTTTGGCTTGCAGAGTTTCTGCTGAAAGATCAGCTGTTAACCTTATGGGGAATTCCCTCGTATGTTATTTGTTGTTTTTCCCTTGCTGCTTTTAATACTTTTTCTTTGTATTTAACTTCTGAAAGTTTGATTACTATGTGTCTTGGTGTGTTTCTCTTTGGATTTATTCTTTATGGGACTCTCTGCACCTCCTGGACTTGATTGACTATTTCCTTTCCCATATTAGGGAAGTTTTAAACTATAATCTCTTCAAATATTTTCTTAGTCCCTTTCTTTTTCTCTCTTCTTCTGGGAACCCTCAATATCCTGTAGCACTGGAGCAGCAGAAGGAATCATGGAGCCATGAAACAAACCCCACATTCACTGTCTGCCATGGCCCAGTTGGCTACGGAGAGCTGCTGCCATGAAATAATGGCTTACTTCTCTCTTGCCATCCAGAGCTTACATGCATGCCTCCCATTTGGCTAGCCAAACAGGACACTGCTGGCCAAGGAATTGGTAAATAGTGTTTCCTACAGTCATACCCGGGAGGAATAAGAAAAATCTTAAGAGAGTGGTGATATTTCTGTTACAGTCAGTAGCTGGCATAATGGCAGAGTTTGAAATTAATATTTCACCCATTTTTTCTTAATGTACTTTAGTAATGCACTTGAATATGGACAATAAGAGTAAATAGCCTTATTATATTGTTAACTATTTAATAAAAAACATTTTTTCCTTCTTCTATTTAGCCTTTTGTTTATTTGCTTGTTTAATAGTTTTAAATTGTTTTGGCTGTGCCTTGTGACTTGCAGGATCCCAGACCAGGGATCAGACCCGTGCTCCCTGCAGTGGAAGCATGGACTTCTGACCACTGGAGCACCTGGGAATTCCCTTTATGTAGCCTTTTAAGATTGTGGTTTCAGTGTTCTTTCACCAAAAGATCAAGTAGATGGTGACATTATCATTTTTGTACGCAAGCACGTGTGAGTGTGTGTACAGACTATTTGATAATTATCTTGAGAATTAAGAAGTTGCAAAATGCTGCCTGACTTTTTCTGTAATGTCAATAATTACTGAAAGGCAGTACCTGGAAGTTTATATGGCTAGACAAAGAAACCTGGGAATTTTGACACTATTAAAAATAACCGTGAAATAATCTCATCTATATAGTACAAACACATCTTGCCATATAACCTATGTCATAACAAATAATGTGGACAGATAAATAAGAGATTACTAAATTTCAGGGGTAAAAAGTATGGAAAAAGTTGTGAATCTTCTCTCAGTGAGAAAACGCCTATAGCTATGTACAGGTAAAAATTTGCTTATGATCTAGGGATCGTGAATTTTCTAAAATCTATCCAGTCATGAACTTCTTTAACCCAGGTTACTAAACCCTGGTAATGAATAATGAAAACCAATGACCAAAATAAACTGCAAATAAAATACTTTAACCCTTTTTTTCTAAATATTTCAGATAAAAATGTGTTGCTTGACCTTTTGGAATAAATATCTCAATTCTCCATATTTTATTTATGTATAAAAACTGTCTTTAGGGACTTCCCTGGTGGTCCAGTGGTTAAGACTCCATGCTTCCACTGCAGGGGACACGGCTTCGATCCCTGGTCGGGAAACTAATATCCCACATGTGGTGTGGCCAAAAATTAATTAATTAATTAAAGTTTAAAAAACAAAAACTGTCTCTATAAGACAATTTCTCCAACTACAGCCAGTATGCATGATGGTAGTAACTATTTGGGGACACTCACTCTGTCTTTTTACATTCATTCTCTTGTTTAATTCTCATGGTGATCCTAATATTCTTCTCTTTATATAGATGAAGGTAGTGAATTTTAGGTAGGTTATGTAAGTCAAGTTCACACACCTCATCATTGCTGGAATGAAGCTCTATTTCTGAGCAATCTCAATCCAGAATCCATGGTCTTAACAATTATGTGGAATTACCTCCCAGTGAAAGACAGTTACATGAATAAAACTAAGCTTTAGTACAAAGAACACAGTATTTGGTGTCAGATAAACCTTATTTTGATTCCAAATTGTGTGTACCTTGAGCTCCAAATATTTTATTTTATTGTATTTTGGCAAGAACAGTTCACATGACGTCTATAATCTTGACAGAATTCTAAGTGTACAATAGAGTATTGTTGGCTGTAGGAACAATGTTGTACAGTAGATCTCTAGAATTTATTCTTCTTGCTTACCTGAAACTTTATGCTCATTGGTTACTAATCAATGAGCTCAGAGTCTTTTAACCTCTCTGAGCTTCAGACATGGGAAATTATTTAGAAAATTATAGAACTCAGCGTATCCAGAGGCAATTTTAAAACTCAGGATTTAAACAAGCCCCTCTCCCTCAATGCCTTGTCCAAACATGCTAAAGGGAGGTGACACTTGAGGTGAAAGAAAATACTGACAATTTGTTTATGTGGTTTAAAACCACATACATTATAATATCACAGTTTCCCAAACTTGTTCCACAAACCATGAGAGTTTCTTGAAATATATTAATATTTCAAGAGGCCAAATAAATATAGGAACTTTTGTGTGCTTAACTCTTTTTGAATGGAGCACAATGCATATTAAAATATTAAACTGATCTCTGAGAAGTCCCACGATAAACTGACTTAATGTATTTACTCAGGCTTTTTTTTTTTAACTTATTTTATCAGGGATCCAAGCTTAATTTTATTTTTTTATAAAGAGCACTAGTTAACATCTTACCTGTTACTCATGTTCCGCAGAAGATATTTTGGTCAATGATGCTTTACATACCTCGTTTGGGCTGTGTGTCTGTTTCAGAATAACTAAAATGGCAGTTACCTCATTTTTAAAGTAGAAAAATACAGCAATCTGCTTCGCAGATATTTTAAGGGCTAACGAGGAACATTCATTATGAACAGTGGGTCCTCAAAAAAGACATACCCTATTATTGCTGCTTCTGTGTGAGTTATAAGCAGTGCTTGGCTGGCTCAAGGAAAAGAATAAGGCTGAGCTTGTGTTTGTATCCACAGGTATATTTTGGTCACAGATTCTAAAAACCCATCCAATACTGAATCACAAAAAGTTGATTTTGTTTGGTTTCTGTGTAAGTCTCCTGAGTCACCATGATATTTTCTAGGAAATAATAAGAATTTTACTCTTGGAGAGAGCTTTAACACCTTGTAAATATTTTTTTAATGAGATTATATTTTAATGCTAAATGTTGTTAGCACAAATATTTTATATTTTACAATTCTTGTTCTATTATTATGACTTAGCTGTGATTTCCTGTGAAAAAATAAATATAGTTTTAAGGTATTTGATAATATTCTTTTTCTAGGTAATTCTTAAATTTCTTTCAGAAGTAGGCATTTTTCAAGGCTAATATTCCTTTAGCTATTTTACCTTTCTTGCCAATAAATATACCGCTAAGCTAATTGATTAATTTGTGTAATCATTCATGAAATATCCATTGAATGCCTCATGTGTTCTAGACACTGGGACAAGCTTTGAAAATAAGGAGCAAAATCAGACTGTTTCTGCCCTTACAAAGTCTACAACCTAATTGAGAGATAGATATTACTAAAAATATCAGACATAAATATAACATGACAACATTAATCAGAATAGGTACAGGGTGCTATGTAAACTTATAATTGGGTAATTTGATTTATTCAGTGTGATCTACAAGATTTCCAAGAGAAGGTAACAACTAAGTTATTATCCAAATATCATATCCAAATTATCCAGAGCTATGTTGGCCATCTAAAGAATTGTGTTCTTTATCCCCCAAATAATGGGAAACCATTGAAATATTTTAAGCATCATCAGATTTACATTTTGAAAAGATAACTCCAGTTGCATTGTGGACAGTAGACTAGAAAGGCACATGAATGGATGTCAGTGAAGTGCTGATGAGAGCAAAGTCGAGAGAAATTTAAAAAGACTAAATAAATACAGAAATAGACCACAATTGTGGATTAAGTTACTAAATACTTTTAAGATGTCAGTTTTTTTCTCAAATTGATCTTCTCAGATTCAATTCAGTACCAATCAATCCCACAAAATTTTTGTAGAAATTGACAAGTTAATCACAAAACTTATATGGAAAAGGTAGGTTCTAGAATGACAAAAAAAAAAAAAAAGGAAAGAACAAAATTGGAGCTCTTACATTACTTAATTTTTAAAACCTCACATAAAGCTACACTTATCAAGACTATGTGGAACTTTAGCTTAACGGAACCAGAGTTTAGAAATAGACCTGAACATGTATTGTCAATTTATCTTTATGAAAGATTGAAAGTATATCTATATGGAACAATAAGCTATCTCAACTATGCAAAATATATAAAAATTAACTTGAAATAGATCCTAGACCTAAATGTGAAAAACAAAACTATAAAATTTCTAACAAAAAAGGAGAAAATATTTGCAAAATTGGGGTAGGGAAATATTCCTTAGGGCACAGAAGTCACACAAGCCAAGAAAATGATAAATTCAACTTCCTCCAAATTAAAAACTTCTGCTTATCAAAAAAACTCTTAACAAAGTGAGAAGACATACTATTAACTTGCAAAAAATGCAAATGTAAGATAAATATCTAAAAAAGGATTGTATTCAGAATATATAAAGAACTCCTACAATCTTTAGTAAAAGGAATCATACCTCAATAAAAAACAAACTGGGCAAAGACTGAAAGAATGACTTCTCAAAAGAGGATATATGGATGACCCATAAGTACACAAAAATGTACCAAACATTATTAATCATCCAATTTGTCGACTGGCATATTTTAAGTATTTTAAAGTGACAGTTGCTTCCACCCTGAACAGTATTTACTTGCTTCTGCATTGATGTTCTAGAGTATCTGTGCAAGAATCTACGCATTTGTTTTGATTGAGAAGAATTTGTCCTTTTTCTTACCTAAGCAAGTCAGCTACTCAGATTCTCCACAGACTCAAAACAGTGTCCATATTTGAAATATACAGTGGACAATGCCAAACTTCCACTATCTTTTTTTGAGGATATAAGGCAGAGAGGTGAAAAAGCCTTTTCCTGGGACCTCAGTGCCATTAGTCATGAAGGTAGGTGTTTAAGTTTAAAGTGAAGTGACAAATGCACCCACGT
Organism: Orcinus orca; assembly: GCF_937001465.1. Lineage (NCBI taxonomy): Eukaryota > Metazoa > Chordata > Mammalia > Artiodactyla > Delphinidae > Orcinus > Orcinus orca. Next base: position 70,019,122 of record NC_064575.1, read on the forward strand.
ATTTGTGTATGTGTTTTTGTAAACTATGTGTGTGTGTGTGTGTGTGTGTGTGTTGTGATATGCAGGACCTTTAAAGCACAGAGCATGGACCTAAATGACGACACTCAGACCATAGCACCTTCCTTGACTTACAATATAACTGTAACGTCCTCTCTCTCTACTAGTAACTTTCTATTATATCACCCTCTTTATCTTCTGTATAGGACCTCTCATAATCTGAAATTACCTTACAGTTTCCCCTGTTTATAATCTGACTCCTTTCTAAAAAATGTCCTGTGACAGAAGGAATTTTTTCTGCGTTGCTGACCGTGGTAACTTTGATGATAAAAAGGAGCGTAGCACACAGTAAGCTCTCAATAATTTTTTATTGAATGAAGAAATAAGCTATATGTTTAACTCTGATTTACTGAGCATTAGACAGAGCTACTCCTCTAAAATAAATCATTCTTTCCTCATGAATATGCTCTTCCCTTTTCCCAGTTTTGAAACGCCATTTCCCATAAATATGGCCTTTCATTCTGAAATGGATATCAGAGTGAACTATAAAACAAACCATTGTTCCTAAAAGTAGGGGGATATGAAATTGTCAGAATATGCTATGGAAGGCATTCATGCAACATTTTTCTTTCTATTATATATTATGTCACAAAATTTCACTCATTAAAAATAATTGAAACTGTTCTTTATAAGTTCAAATGAGTAAAATGTAAAAGTTGTTAACTTCTTCTTTTATTTTTCAAAAATAAAACTCTTGGTCTTCAAAAGTGAAATATCGATTTTGTTTCCCTAAGGCATCACACAATTCTTAGAACAATACAATAACTTTCAGTAAGTGAGACCACAGATTCCAAACAGTGATCATTTGAACAAGAACAGGTCAAAATTTACCTTTGAATTTGTCTATGGAGAAGGAGTTTACTTAGCATCTAATACTGTCAAGATAATTTCAAACAGGAGGTTTTGAAAAACAGCTGATTTCACACACTTAATAGCGATTTGTACCACAAGATAATACAGTAACTTCCATGATCCTTATCTATTTGTAGTACAAATCTGTTCAGCCAACATCTGGAAAATTTAGTCATTGGTCTCTGTTATTGCTTGTGTCTGAGAGTAATAACGAAATTGCTTAAGTAAGAAAGTCCTGTCATACAATCTAAGCCATAAATTCAACTTTGCTATTTACACACACATATACACACGAAGTGTTTTTTTTCTTTTGAAAAATGCCTGTTAATCTCCTTTAATAAATTTATATTACAAAAGATAAAGGTGTTATTTCCAGAAATAATGAGAGCTCAGCTTTTGAGGGATTTTCTCTTAGCTTTTTGAAGTTAATTAGAAAGGACATGATTGAAAGAAGAGTTTTAATGTTTTAAAAGTACACAGACACAATACATTCACACAAATATGTACAAAAACACTCACATACATGAAGGATTTCTTTTTCACGAAACTCGCTAATAATTTTCATTAAATTTATGACCATATTTCTCAAAAACAGATCCCATATCTACAACCAAAACAATTTAAAAACTGATGCATAACCTGGTATGTAGTACCTGATTAAAATTATAATATAAATGGACATATGCTTATGCTAAGAATTTGATCTTTCCGAAAGCTAAGCATTGTTTACTAAAATATGGATTTGAAATATCAGGGAGCATTCATATTTTTGTTCTTGTTGAGGTTGTTGAAGTGATATCATAGCACGCATTTTGATCTCCCTTAGTTTTTTTTTCTTTTCTTTTTTTTTTAACATCTTTATTGGAGTATAATTGCTTTACAATGGTGTGTTAGTTTCTGCTGTATAACAAAGTGAATCAGCTATACATATACATATATCCCCATATCCCCTCTCTCTTGCGTCTCCCTCCCACCCTCCCTATCCCACCCCTCTAGGTGGTCACAAAGCACCGAGCTGATCTCCCTGTGCTACGCGGCTGCTTCCCACTAGCTATCGATTTTACATTTGGTAGTGTACATACCTAGAGAAAATTCAAATATATAAGTTATTTACAACTTTTATTTTCTTGGCGCATCGTAGGCAAAGTGTAACAAAGAGGCTGAGTTTGATCTTATTTTTCCATACTTCCCTTTAGAGCTGTTCAATCAGTCATTCACTAGACATTTATTTAGAAAATTATGGGACAAGTATAATACTAAGTGCTAAAGAAACAAATTGACATATTCCCTCATTTTAAGAAGCTCACATTATAATGGGCTTAAAAGTATATAAACAAATAATAAGTACTTGGTACAGAAATGTTTTATTAATGCGTATGTGATAGGAAATGGCTTTGCCACTTTAGTTAAATAAATCCACAAACTTCAGTCACTCTCTCCTGATATTTGCTCTTTTTGGATATATGAACTATGACGTATTTAATATCTTCCCGGAGATTGATCCATCGTTTTCCCCTAATTATTGAAAAAAGGAACATTTTATGACACCTGTATATAAAAACCTATATCATTTGCCACAAAGGAAAGTAATCTTAAAAATAAAGTCAATTAAAACAGTGAGTTCTGGCTAAATAGTTTCACCAAACCAAGATTCTGAGTCTGCAACTGCTCTCCCTAGGTTAAAAAGGAGAGGTTAGCAATGTTACAGGAAGGCTAAAGATTTCTGTCACCAGACTGGGATTTCTGCCCGACTTGATAGGAAGTTAGAAAGGAATTGAAAAGGGAATAATGTTCTCACTTTGTAATTCAATATTATTTTTATTTTCAGTTTGTTCTTATTTTTGTCTCTATTTTCTTTTTCCTGTCTTCCTGTAGGTTATTTGAACATTTTCTAAAATTTCATTTTTATTTATCTGTAGTGCTTTTTAAAGTATTTATCTGTAGTGCTTTTGGGTGTATATTTCACACTCCAAATAGTGTAACTTTTTAATGATTGTTATGGATTTCTAACCACAGTCTACTTGTGTCATCATTTTATCAGTTCTTGTGCAGTATAGATAGCTTACCTCCCTTTACTTCCCTTTATTCTCCCCTGTTTGTAAAATAATTTTCTTAAATATTTCCTCTACATAACATTTAGAAGCATATTAGATGGTGTTATGTTTGCTTCAACTGGCATAATTTAGAAAACACAAATTAGAGAATTCAAGAGGAAAAGCAAAGTCTGTTGTATTTACACATATTTTTGCTTACTGTGTCTTTTCTTCCTTCCAAGGTTTATTCTTTATTTTCTTTCTGTTTAGAACATTCAGTCAATAGTACCAGCTTCTTTGGCTCCAAGTGTGGGATACATGAGGTAAGAAGAAAAGCCAGGGAGCTCATCATCATGTCATTACTTGAGTGTCAAATGCCTAGTCAGGTTGTCATCTTCTCTCCACACTTCAGAATATCCTTATGTTTCTTGTCATATAATGTCCAGGGTTTGTAGCTGTACTTTGTGAGATGAATAGGAAAAGGTGCATCGACTCCATCTTCCCAGAAGCAGAAGTACAATTCAAGATTCCACCCAAACTTATTTCAAGTACCACTAGTAAATACCTTCCAGCTCTGAACATATTTGCCTAAACTCTTTAGTATTATTTATTCTCACCCATCACATCTTTAAAAGTAGTATTATCAGTTGGATCTGTTTTCATTTAATTTAATTGATTTTCTAAGCCCGTAGAGTTGCATTGTGAAAATGTATACTGGATTTAGAGCCAAACAACCTGTATTTGTATTTCATTTCTACCATTTGCTAGCTGGGTCGTCTTGAAGAATTAATGTAACTACCTATGAATTATAGTCTTCTGTAAAATCAATATTAATATTGGTGATACTGGTAGTATCAATATCTTCCTCTGTGTGGACATTTTTGTAGTTAAAGTGTTACAACATATATGGAGACATCCTTGGACCATAATAGGTGTTTATGGAATCTGATGTCTTCAGAGCACACTATTTAGCTGGCACTATCCCCTTAAATAAGATTACTTTTACTATAGTTATTAAAAGGAAAGGTAATAATGTCTAACTTGAAGTGGGGATGGACTAGAGGGTAAAACTAAGTTACATAATTTTTGTGGCTAGCCACATCAGAAAAATTGCGGATAACCCCATTTGACCAACCCTAGCAGTCATATTAAACTGATATGTTGTAAAAACACAAATGGGGCTTCCCTGGTGGCGCAGTGGTTGGGGGTCCGCCTGCCGATGCAGGGGACGCGGGTTCGTGCCCCGGTCCGGGAGGATCCCACGTGCCGCGGAGCATCTGAGCCCGTGAGCCATGGCCGCTGGGCCTGCGCGTCCGGAGCCTGTGCTCCGCAACCGGAGAGGCCGCGACAGTGAGAGGCCCGCGTACCGCAAAAAAAACCCCAAAAAACACAAATGAACTTCAAGAAGGTTCCCTGTGCCTGCTGCCTTGGGTAAGCCTATGCTGGACCAGTCAGTGTAACGTGCGTGTAGCCATGGACATCTAAGGTAATCACAGACCTGTTATTGCTCAATCTCGGGTGGCTGAAGGCCGCTTGTCCCTCTAAGAAGTTGGAGGACGCCAAATGCTCCGCGGTTATGTAACAGTTAGCATGCTAGAGTCTTATTTGTTATTGGAATTAACTAGACAGATTGCTCCACTAAGATCAGCTGTGCAACACCACACTCTTCTTCCCTGCTTCCTTTCTGACTTGGTTGTATGATGAGATGAAACTGGGAGTTGCAGCATTTACTCTGTGATCTGGGGTGGGTAAGCCTGAGAACCAAATCTACCATGCTCAGAATGGCAGAGCAAAGAGATGTTAGGAACCTGGGTCTTTCATGATTTTGTTGAATCACTGAAATAACTGATCCTGTATATTGACCATGTTACTATGCGAGATCACAATTGCTTCAGTGTTTGAGTCACTTTCATCTTGGTCTTCTCTTATTTGGACACAGTTTGGGAACATCTCGTAAGTTACTGTGCATACATAAAAAGAATTATAGAAATGATTGAATTATTGCATATACATATTATATATCAAATGGAGTATCAAATGGTTTTTGAAATAACATATGGAGGTATGTTGTTTTCTCTATCTTGCCTCAAATAAAAAAAATAAAAAGAAATTTCAGCATAACCCCATCTCCCCATTTTTCAGGCTGCAATAATTTTGTCCCCAAAGCTAAAGATTTTCATGGATATTGATGGTGCTTAGTAAAGGAAAAGTCCATTGATGGTTCTGCCTTTATGGACTGTGTAAATACAGAGAAGAAATTCTACCACAGAGGCCAGTTGTTGATGATTAGCAAGTAGTAACGTCACTGCGTGAAGAAAAGGGTGGGTTGTTTTCTGCAGGTCCCCAAGGCCTAAGTCTTCTGACATCACCCACTTTTGATGCTCCTCCCTTAAACATTAGCTTTAACCTTCGGAAGGTTGATATTCCCAGTGGGTGAGCATTGACGTAGAGCCTGAATGGTGTCTGAGGTCAGTAATGCACTCTTAATCATTTTGGAACTTAACATCAAAGATAGGAACTCAAATAGGGGATTAAAGGTAACTAAAGCATGACTTAAGTCATCTTTCCTTACACTCCCCTAATATAAGCAGAATCATTCTTATGTCAGGCTCTTTAAAAATCCATTCAGAGAAATGTTAATCATTCTTATTTATTTATCAGACATTTACTGGGCAGAATGTGGGGTCCTATGAACAAGACAGAGCTGATGAGACCTGGCCCCAGTCATCAGGGAGGTTGCAAACAGCCCACCAGGGAATGCAGAGAATAAGAGAAAATAATACAAGAATAGAAATGACAAAGGTTCTCAGCAGTAGAGCAAATAAGAGAAGAGCACATTTCAAATCTAGGGGTGATCTATATGGGGGAATTAAGAAAGGTGTGTGCAGGAAGTGACCTTGAGATGGTCCATGAAGGAATGACTGAGTTTAAACTTAAGGAGTCACAAGCACAGAGCATTTTAGCATCACAACACAATGAAGAACAAAGGATTCATGTTGGAACCAACATAGGTTTGCAACCTGGCTTTGCTCTTAGTAACCAGACTTACTTTAGGAAATGAGTCACTTTGAGTCTGTTTCTTCATCTTTAAAATGGATATAATAATATTCACCTTATAGACTTAGAAGAATTAAGTTCTATGAACCATTATAAGCATTAATGTCTGACCTAGTTTTTACCTAAGATACATTAACTGTTATTCTTATTTGCATCAAGTTTTCCAGAAAGGGTGACCTTTGAGACGGATTCTTAAAGGAATTATAACAAATGGAAATGTGTGCATTATAAATGACTGAGCAACATATTTGAAGACGCAGAGAACTCAAAGCACGGGAACCGGGGAGTGGTCTTTTTTTTTTTTTTTTTTTTTCTGTACGCGGACCTCTCACCGCTGCGGCCTCTCCCGCTGCGGAGCACAGGCTCCGGACACGCAGGCTCAGCGGCCATGGCTCACGGGCCCAGCCACTCTGCGGCACGTGGGATCCTCCCGGACCGGGGCACGAACCCGCGTCCCCTGCGTTGGCAGGCAGACTCTCAACCACTGCGCCACCAGGGAAGCCCAAAGGAGTGGTCTTTTGGAGAAGAGTCATGGCAGAAATGGAGATAAGAACATAAAATGGAGGTGTGACTCTGAGAATACCAAAGTTCCAATCAAGATGTCAAAATATAGTATTGGTCATCTGGTTGTATTAGCATCCTAGAACCATAGCATAAACAATGATAAAGGAAGAATGTGTCAAACTAAATAGTCTAACAATAAGATACAAGAGAATCTTGTCACATACAAGAGAATCTGGTCAGTGTCACTGGAGTAACCTTCTTATGGTGACTTAATTTTCTAAAAATTTCCAATATAGAAGAGAATTCAGAGGACAAACATTTGAGTCAAACATTGAGAGAAATTTATGGATATTATAGGTTGCATATTAGATGCTGTACTGCACATGCATGACACACATGCTGAGACCTCCCCCTGCGTCCACCACCTCTAGATCAAACCAAGTCCACATAGACGGCACCACTAAATATCCCATTCAGGTTAGGTCTTGCTGAACTTCATGATAGACTCGCTGTCCTTCTCTACACAGCCTGTAAGACAGCTACTAGCCTTTGGTTGGAGTTGAAACCTAGTTCTGTCCCTTTTTTAGTCTCCTGCTAGTTTGTTGAACCTTGAATATACTGAGAACTGGCAAAATTAAAAATTTTGAGCTGTGAAACAGAAGACCAAGCAGAGGGATGTGGCAGAAGAGGAGGTCAGAGAGATTGGCAGCTTGACTTGCTTCACTACTGCTGGCTTTGAACATAGTGATAAGGGGCCATGAGTCAAAGAATGTAGTTAACTTCTAAAAATGGAAATGACCCTGAGCCAACAATCGGCAAGGAAATAGGGACCTCAGTCCTATAATCACATGAAGCTGAATGCTTCCAACAACCTGAATGTGTTTGAAAGTGGATTTATCTACAGATCTTCCCAAAAGGCAGATACCTGCTGATACCTTGCTATCAGTCTTGTGAGACTCCAAGGAAAGAACCAGCTGGCCCCTGCTATGCCCAGAATTTGACCTTCAGAAATTGAGATAACAAATTTGCATTGTTTTAAACCTCTAAGTGCATGGGAATTTGCTACAGCATCAATAGAAAACTAATATACTATTAATATACTATAAAAACTATTATACTATTAAGTGAAAATCTCTAAAAAATTTATCCCAACGACTAAGTACCATGAGAAAATACTCTACCCAAGTACCTTCATACTACACCAAGCAAGAGAGCATTCATGAAACGCTCAGACAGGCAGAATCGTTTAAATTACCTCCAGTCCAAAGTAAGGATCAATATATATGGAAGTCAGATTACTGAGCTCATGGGGCTATGGAAACCCCTCCTGTAACTTCATGGCATATGAACACATCTGCAACTTCCTGGTATAGAATTCCCAGTGTCAGCTCTGAAGAAATGGGAAACAGGAAACAGGGAAGTAGAAAACCTATTTAGTAAGACTAATCATGATAAAACCCAAAGCTAGTTTTCTGCTCTAACTGTGGATGATAAGGATACAATGCATGAAACTACAGATAAATCCTCACATTCATGAGAATTACTGTATAACAGGTGTTGTCCAGCCTGAGGATACGAGACCCTGGAGGGTGGGGTGGGGTATGAAGGGCTAAGAATAATAATTCTATGGCTCGTTTCCACTGGCTAGATGGCTAGGTTGCAAGAGCTGTAGCTGGCTTCCTCTTCTTGCCCCCCACCCCCTTTCAGAATGTTCTGCTCCTGCCAGATCACTGAGGGAAAAAGATCAGTAAACTTTACCTTGAAGTTGATGTCAAATGCAGTAATGTCATGCACGCATTGCCTGATCTGTGTGATGCTGTTATATCATCAGCATCATCATCATCAATCATCACATTTATTAAGCATTTTCGACATCCCAGGCACTTTGTGCATTATCTCATTCCATGCTCACCATAACACCCTATGAGGTGAGTAGTACTATTATCCCATGTTATAGATGAAGAAATTGAGGTTTAGAGAGGTTAAATAGCTTGCTCAAGGACTCGAACTAGAAAATGATAGTTGACCCCTAAAAGTCTGACTTCAGAGTTCTTATTCTTTCCTCCTTGTACAGGTGCTCCAGATCCTCTAAAGAAGCATCCAAGGGCTATTCTGAACCAAACTGACAAAGTGGAACAACCTTGAGTTGCAGGAAGTAAAAGGTACCTTAAGCTCCTGTGCTGGTGCTAAATCACAACTTTCTAAAATGTGTTCTTGTCGATATCAGCAGAGGCCAAGGAGCAAATGTCCAAGTTCCCAGAGCCCCAGGGATCCTCTCCAGACCTGTCTTCTATCCTCCATTCTGAACTTGGGGCTCCATCCTGATTTCTCTCGTTTTCTCTGCTTAACTTCCTTCTCCTTGTCTCTTCAGAGGGAGTGGCTTGGCTTCCTCCGCAGCCTTGTCTTTGGATGCTGTTGTGGCAAGACTCTTGCCTCTTAATTCCAAAGACCTTCCCCTGCTGCTGCCTCAGAAGGCTTAGCCCAGCGCCTTGAAACCAAGGCTTCTGTTATGTCTTATGTTCCAGGCTCTTCTGTTCAGCCTGTTGAGAAGACAGTGTGAACACCCCTTGAAGCTGCCAAACATTCTCACCAGCATACTCCACCTCTCACTGCAGGAGCCCTGCTTCCCAACCTGAAACCTGGGATGATTTTAATTTATTCCAAGTTGGACCCTACAGCACATTTTCATATTTTTAAAATAGCTCAGCTGCTTCTCCCCACTTTAAGTGTGTCTCTGGAAATGTATTCACTGAAGTTTCATCGACATCAACCGCCTGGGTTTCTTTCCCTTGTTCACACTTTTCTCACCCAGAGGAAGCATTTTATTTTCTGCAACCACGGTGCATACTCCAGTTGGAATTCCATTGCACTCAGTCTACACTATAGCACTTCCATCTTAACCCAACCTGGGACTTTAAAACAGACGTTAGTTTAAAAAGTAATAAATTCATATAGTAAAAAGCTAAAACAGGACAAAGGGTTTTTAATGAACAATGTACTTTCCACTTCATTTGGCCAAAGACACCACTGTGAACTGCTGTTGCTCTCGCTGTCTAGAAATTTTTCATACAATCATAAGTATACAAGCATTTATTTTAAATAAATGAAGTGTATTATACAAAATATACAATGTACAATATTTTGTGGATTTTTTTCTGTGTTGGAGATATTGCCTTATCAGCATATGCAGAAAACTCTACCACATTTTTTAACAGCTATATGATAAACATTATTTACCTAGCTAGACCCTACTTTTTTCAACCAATCCCTTATCAATAGACATTTATTTGTTTCCTATATTTTTTGCTACTATAGCATTATTTTAATGATTATATATATATATATGTTTGTATATATACATATAATGTCCCTATTTAAATAGTCTACCAATTCCCCTTTTATCTCCTTTATATTATTATAAAATTATCTAATTACATTTATTTTGTAACTTATTCATACTCTGCTTTCCCCCACTAAACTGTAATCTCCTTAAGAAAAGGGACTGTTTTGTTGTTGTTCACTTCTGTATCCCTGGCACTTAAAACAGTGTCTGGAACATAGGTGATACTCAATAATTTTTTGAAATCAGTGGGGAAAGACATTTTTCTTACACGTTATTTGGGGTATACCTGTGGAATAAAATCCTCAAGTGTAGGTGTGAATTTAAGACTTTTACTAGGGATTTACTAGGTCTTTTAAGAGCAGTGGTACCAATGTTTAGTTCACCAAGAATTTTGAAAAGGCTTTTCTTTCATATTCTCCAATCCTATAGACAGTTCTATACCTATATCGTAAGGTCAGGGCCCTTTTTCTCTCCCCACACCTGAATCTTTTACCTTGTAGGCATGTGGACACCCCAGACTGCACTTTAAATCACTGTTCATGACTTCCCCCACAGATGCCCCTTAGCCTCTGTGTCACTTGCTCACTCACACTAGTGACAGTCACCATCAAAACTACAAATACAGGGAAGATGGCCACATGGGCTTGGAAGCAGGTATCGGCCTTTGGGAGAGGGAACCCCAGAGTCCCCCGCTCAGAGCATGATCTAAAAAGATGAGTGTGTGTTTGTGTGTGTGTGTTCTGGGTAGGCACATCACCCTGGGTATGCCGGAGCAAGGGTTTTGTTTTCTCAAGTCTAATTTCAATACTGCCAACATTGGAAAATACAGGTATTTTAGGCATTCTTATAAGAGTGGGGTTGAGCATTTTTCATATATTTGTCTTTCTTTTTAAGAATTTAGCAAGTCTCCTTCCCTCAAAGTTTCTAACAAGAAGCAAAATAGGAATGTCCACAGGAATTAAGAGCATTGGAAAAGATGAAGGAAATTTGTTCTTTAATGTAAACATTACTATATTTTTGAAGCAAGTATATTCAGGAAAAATAAAAGGATTAATGTGCTGCATTATAGGTAATTAATGTATGGAACCTCTAACCTTGAGAAGATGTACAGATTGAAAATATAAAATACTGTATATTGCTCTTACCTGAGAGGCCATATTCCCAAAAAAGTATTTTGAAAAAAAAAATGTTTAAAAAAATAACATGATATGAAGGTAAAGCTAATACTAGAAGATAGAAATATAAATGCAGCTGTCAATGCCCTTATAAATATGTATTACATATATATCAAAATAAAAAGGATAAATTCAATGATTATGATCATTGATAATGATCTGATCCTTATGATAATGATGATAATGATATCATTATGATACCTAATAAGATTGTCAAGGACATTTTGCATATCTTAAAATAGGAATACTGGAAAATGTAAAATTAATCTCCATTTACCTTCTCTTGCTTGGTAGAAATTTTATATTTTCTTTCCCCACTGTTTTAATGTAATGGTTGTAAATTTGCTATACTTTGTAGGAAAAACCATTCATTTGAAGACAGTACTTCTCAAACTGTCTATGGAAAAGGGTCAATTTTTTTCTTCCCCAATCCATCCTTGACTGATATTTTTATAAAATACAATAAAGAATAAATTACTAGAAACAAAATAAAAAACAAAGGAATATATAAAACATACAAACAAAAGACATACATTATGGCCATATTTTTATCATCAAATGGAACAGACATAAAATTACGTCCAAACTGCTATACATGTTTCTTCAGCTTATTCTCAATGTCTAATCTTCCCTAGCAGACAGATAATAAACCTTCAGGGATCAGCTCTGGTCCACAGACCACAGTAGAGGACTTTCCCAAGGGACATATTTATTTTCTAGGGTTTGATTTCTTGTCCATATATTCAATTCATTTCAAACATTTTATGAAGTTTTGACTCTCATCATGGCATACTATTTAAATTCTTCCTGTATTCCTCTTAGAAATTCAAAGTACCTTTTGATGGAAAAAGCTTTGGATGACCTCAATTTAATTCAGTAGGCAGAACTGAGTTGGTAAATTCCTTTTACCAGTTATAACTCCTTTGCTAAGCAGCACATTTCAGAAGGCAACAGAGCCCAGTACCCCAGCCCTGCAAGCCTCTGTCTACTCATATTCCTACTCATCACCTCAGAGAGGTCCTCAAAGCATTTCTAAGTCTCAGGATTATTTTTATTCAATTTCCTTTTACTTCTCCCAAAGCTGAATTGCAAAATCCTTACTCTCCGTTCTCTTGACTTTCATTTTTATTTCCCCAATATTTTATTTCTGCTTTTGCTAATGCTCCACAAGAGGAGAAATGTAAAAATTAGTACACAATGAACACAAAACGCTCCTAGTTGAGGAAGATAGAAGCAGATGAAAAATCTACTTATACTAGAATCTCTAGTAAAGGGGGAACTCATGGTTAAAAAAAATTCATTTAGACACAAAAAATATTTTAGCTAAATTTATGGGATATCAATCTTTAAAGGATAAAACAAAAATCACGTATTTGAAGAATTTTCCTAAAGCTTTTGATGTTGGGATCAGGTAAGACTTTGAAGTGACACAATTTGCCAAAATATGTGTTCTTATTAATAGTTAAAAGTTGACTTTAACTTTTAACTATCTACAGCCAGCAATGAGTTCTTCCTTGAAGAGATTCAGTAGGAAGCACTGTATGAGATCAAAGCATCCCTGCTCTGAGCCCAGTTCTGGTGTTGACAATTTGTGTGAATTTTAACACATCACTTAGGGCTTCCAACTTGCTATTTGTCCAATAAAGACAGTGAAATCTTTCAGAGAAAGAGTGAAGACCAAAAGAAGAGGTATGTAAATGTAAGACTGGACACTATAAAACTCTTAGAGGAGAACATAGGAAGAACACTCTTTGACATAAATCACAGTAAGATCTTTTTTGATCCACCTCCTAGAGTAATGGAAATAAAAACAAAAGTAAACAAATGGGACCTAATGAAACTTAAAAGCTTTTGCACAGCAAAGGAAACCATAAACAAGACGAAAAGACAACCCTCAGAATGGGAGAAAATATTTGCAAACGAATCAATGGACAAAGGATTAATCTCCAAAATATATAAACAGCTCATGCAGCTCAATATTAAAGAAACAAACAACCCAATCCAAAAATGGGCAAAAGACTTAAATAAACATTTCTCCAAAGGAGACATACAGATGGCCAAGAAGCACATGAAAAGCTGCTCAACATCACTAATTATTAGATGCAAATCAAAACTACAATGAGGTATCACTTCACACCAGTTAGAATGGGCATCATCAGAAAATCTACCAACAACAAATGCTGGAGAGGGTGTGGAGGAAAGGGAACCCTCTTGCATTGTTGGTGGGAATGTAAATTGATACAGCCACTATGGAGAACAGTATGGAGGTTCCTTAAAAAACTAAAAATAGAATTAACTACCATATGATCCAGCAATCCCACCACTGGGCATATACCCAGAGAAAACCATAATTCAAAAAGACACATGCACCCCAATGTTCATTGCAGCACTATCTACAATAGCCAGGTCATGGGAGCAACCTAAGTGCCCATCGACAGACGAATGAATAAAGAAGATGTGGTACATATATACAATGGAATATTACTCAGCCATAAAAAGGAACAAAATTGAGTCATTTGTTGAGATGTGGATGGATCTAGAGATTGTCATACAGAGTGGAGTAAGTTAGAGAGAGAAAAGCAAATATCGTATATTAACTCATGTATGTGGAACCTAGAAAAATGGTACAGATGAACCGGTTTGCAGGGCCAAAGTTGAGACACAGATGTAGAGAACAAACATATGGACACCAAGGGGGGAAAGCCGCGGGGGGGGTGGGGATGGTGGTGTGCTGAATTAGGCGACTGGGATTAACATGTATACACTGATGTGTATAAAATTGATGACTAATAAGAACCTGCTTTATAAAAAAATAAATAAAATTAAATTCAAAAATTAAAAAAAAAATAAAAAAGAAGAGGTATGGCTAATACTTAAAAGCCAAGTCACCTCCCTTCAATAAAACAGTCACTACTGAATAATGACTTGATGAGAATTTACTCTGAGCTTTTCATTGATTGCTTCTTGCCAGGCTTTGTTCTAAGCGCCTTATAAGAATTAACTCCTATAAGTCTCAGAACCACATGATGAGGCATGTGCTATATTCATTCGCATTTTGCATTTGAGCAAACCAAAGCACAGATGGATTAAACCACTTGCCCAGGGGCACAAAGCTAGGAAGTCAGGGTGCTGGGGTTTGAGTTAAGAACAATCCAGAGCTTACATTCTTAACACTGTGCTATGTCGTCCTGGCGCTGCACATGATCTGATTAATACAGGCACCCCAGTGCCATTTTTAACTTTAGTTGATAAGTCCTGGTAATTTTACCTGTTAAATATTTTAAAAATCTATCCCTTGCTCTAAGCTTATTCCCACTGTTTTCAACCAGGTAATTCACTCATCGATCAAAGAAAAACTGTTCACTAATAAGGCTTTATCAGGCATTTGTTAAAGGCTGGGGCTATCATGGTGAATAAGGCACATTCCCTGCCATAATGGTGCTTATTATCTCACAAGAAGATAACATTGAACGCATGTGTATAGAAAAAAAGACTATTAATGACAGTGACCTCCTTTCCTCTTCAGTTACTTCGTATACTCTTTGCCTCTAGATTCTAGGCTGCAGTAATTAAAAGAGCCTCTAGTCTCTAGTCTCCTATGCATATATTTTTTCATAATTCTGTGCCTTTGTTTGGACTGCCTTCTCCACTCGAAGCCTTTTTCTTCCTTTATCCCCAGGCTCATACTTACTTTCAAGAGTCACTTCCCCTAGGACCCGTACCCAGATACTAGTTAAGATGGTCTAAAAGCAAACCACACTAGTGTGTGTTGATTCCTTGATCAAGTACTGTTCCTTCTTTGTTACTGAATAAAGATGCTGTCTTAGTCTGTTCAGGCTGCTATAAGAAAATAACTTAGACTAGTTGGATTATAAACAACAGAAATTTATTTCTCACAGTTCTGGAGGCTGGAAAGTACAAGATCAAGACACCAGCAGATCCAGTGTCTGATGAGGACCCATCTCCTCGCTCACAGATGGCACCTTTTCGCTGCATTCTCACAAGGCAGAAGAGAAGAGGAATCTCACTGGGGCTTCTTCTGTAAGTACCCTAATCCCCTTCATGACGGCCCACCCTTAGACCTTATCAGCTCCTAAAGGCCCCACCTCTTAATACCATCACCTTTGGGGTTAAGATTTCAATGTATGAATTTTAGGGGGAACACAGACATTCTGCCCATAGTAAGTGCCAAGGGCAGTCTCAAATACAGCACTGACATTTAGCATTTATTTATAGAAGTGAACCAGAGAAGTTAACGTGTTCAATCCTCTCTCTCAAGTCTGTACTTCCTCCCACTTGCCTGCCAGAGGAGGATATTTATAGCTACATCCTAGTGAGTATAATCAATATTCTTTCCAACCACCATTCTCAGGCACATACTGAGTTCTAGCTTCACCGCAGATTAGGCACCTCAATTCTACAGATCTGAGAAAATTCACAGTCCTGGTAATACCCATCATCTGTACATTTGAAGATCAGAAAACAATTTATTCACTTTTAGCAAGCATAGAGGAAAAACAAAGCATTGAGATGATTCTGTAACAATGTGACATTCTATTTTTTATCTTGAAAATTGGTTGGGAAGGGTTGAACACATAATATAGTACACAGCAATCATATTTTATCATATTCTAGAACCAGATTTCACATACACTGTGGATGTTTGACAAGCTGATTCTATTAATTCCTCTAAGTTATCAAGACATATTCTCTTTGTTCAATATAATGGGAAGGCCCAGAAACATTACCCAGCAAAGGTCATGGCTGAAATACAGTTTCTACCAAAAATGGGATAGAGATTATAGGTCAGAAAATAAATTGAAATTACATTTGTAAACTAAGTAACTACCCACCCCAACCCATTTGTCAATTGTGTCCTTTATGGTCACACTCACATTAATGAGAAAATCCACAGTTTTTTAAAGTCTAATTTAGATTTCCAAGGATATTATATTTCCTAAAAGTGTTCATTGTTGTATGCACAATGAAAATTAATGTACTGGGTTTTTAACTTCCATGAGAACAAGTTTAATACTTAAAGTTTAAGGAGAAGGACCATCATTATGCTTTTCTACCTCAATCCGTGGAAAGAGAAATTGAGAATATTTTCTGCAAGTTTTAGAAAAGTCTTAATGGTAAAAGCCAATGAACCAAAAGAATTCTATATTATTCTTGAAGTTATAATTGTGAGCAATGTATTCCTGGTTTAAGACAGAAGTAGTATCCAACCTTCAAAGTACAATGAGAAGAGAATCATTCCCCAAGAAATCGTTCACCTCAATCCATCTGTATTCTGCTATAAAATGTGGCAGAAGCAAATAAGAGTTTATTTACTGCTGCATAAAACTTTGGCTAAATAGGCAAGGAGAGGAAGTCTGCTTTCGATTTCAACCATCTGGAAATATTACAGCTCAAAGCTCAGATCTTCCAATTTTCTTGTAGGATAAGTAGTGTGTCTTCTCCTTAACTCAACACTCTGTAGGCCAGAGCAGAGGTCACAGAATGATGCTTGTTATAGGTCAATTTCCCCCACATAACTGTATCATTCCTCAAGAACTTTAAAAAACTTGAGAAGAAAAGTGTATTAATAATGGCCTTTTAAAATATGAAATCCCCACACATTTTAAATTAGAAATTATTTGCAAGGTCATCATTGCTCTGTTTTGTAATCCCTTGTAAATGTAGAATGTAGCTCTTTTACATCTATTTACCCTCAAAAATATTTTTTTCCCCTTCAAAATAAATAAGAATCATTTTTTCTCGAAAATATCTGGACTTCTAAAGCATCAACTCTCCCCACTGGACAGTGTCTATCCTCAATCACTACCCAACCGAGTTTCAAACTCTCTTATTTGTCTTGTTTATTTTGGTTTAATTATTTTTTCTCCTATACTCTTAATATCTGCTTCTATCCATATTCTTTTCTCAACACGTTTGAATTTATTTATTTATTTATTTTTGCTTAGAAAATATGAAAATTGTTATAAGATCCCAGAGCTATTCGGGGAAAAGTCTCTTGGAAATAATAAACATAAATATTTGGAAAGTTCCCAGGACAGATGAGGTCCTTTTGCTATTTCCAAGCAATAGGCTGAAATGAACTCAGGTTTCTTAATTTCTCCCTTTTACTGATCCTCAATCTATTGTGACCTTGGAGGAAAAAGGCATATATTTAAATCTTCGTGCCATTTTAATCTTAAATTAACACAAAATTTTGCATTGAGAGTTGAGAAATGAACTTTACTCGAGATAACGGACAGAGCTCAGGCAATAACAATTTAAAAATAAATAGTAGCAAAAATGTTCAAGGTAAGATAATCATGTAAGTTACAACTCACCACAGTTAATTCAAAGAGGCAAATCTAATTCATATTGTCTTTACTTGTGATTAGGGGCAATATTACTTAAAATAAGAGGACTTTCATACAGTGCTTAACAATTCTATTATTTGATGATTTGAGGTTTTCGTGATATTTGCTGTTCAGGGACATGATCTTTTAAAAAAAGTTTGCAGCTCTCACTCTTCCTCAGTAAAATAATTAGAAATGTGGCTTTCATGATGACAGATATAATACACTCTCAGTTTGTTTCTGTTGGGCACTTCTCTTTTATTTTTCAGTATGTTGATTACATTGAATCCTGGACACCGTTTGTAGACCCTTAAAAGTTGAATGGAGTAGAGAATAGGCACCTGTGACAATAGCCCCAGGTGGGTGTCAAAGTGCTTAAATGACAGCAGCAGAGAGCGTGGTTCATTGGCAGGACCTTTAAAGAAGCTGTGTTCACTTGGATCTGGTTGTGCTTTTCTTGGAGTGGACCATTGGCTCTTATTTCCCTATTGAGAGAGGAAAAATCTAGAAAGAAGGCAGAGAAACTGTAGGATGTTTTTAGTTGACATCAAGAAGTACATATTCCAAAATAAAATAGAGAAATGCATCTGGTTTTTAAAATAAAAAATAAAAGAAAATCCTTTAAAGGACATAGAAGTAAGGTAGTCCTCTGCAGAGAATCATAGTACAAAAATCAGGACTGTGCAAATTAAACACTTAGTCATGTAAAATTTGCCATGTTTTTCTATTTTGAAGTTTCACTCCAAAGCATGAATAGACACAGAACAGAAATACAAGCTGGTCCCAAAGGTGATAGAAGCTGTCAAAATAAGTGGGGGAAAAAAATAGGAGCTAAGAAAACAACATGTATCTAGCATAGTATGAGAAGAGCAAAAAGGCATGAGATACCCACATCCTTCACATGAGAACTGGATTAGAAAAATTAAAAAATATTTCAAGCACCCTGAGGAATAAGGAGCTGCAAAATAATGGAGAAGGAAAAGAAATTGGGAGAACAAACAGAAGGGCAACAACTGATCTGTGCAGTCCTTCGGATGAAGTCCAGATGAGGAGAACTGAGGTACCCCAGCTGACAGGCATCACCAACTACCAGAGATGTGAATGAAGTCATCTTGGGCCTCCCGGCCCAATCAATCCAGCTGCTATTTGGTTACAACTGCCTGAAAGAGTCCAGGCAAAACCGATAGAACCACGTTGCAAACCACAGAATTGTGGGGAAAAACAATTGTTGTTCAAAAAATAAGATCCACCCTTTTGAAGCCTGCACACCCTCAACAAAGGAGAGGCAACATTTTTGATTTGAACCATGTTATCCCATGCATAATAAGAACACTGCTTTTTAAAAAAATTATTATTGTTTTGAATCTGTAGTCAGTACTTTTGACGAAAACATCTATAAATTCCAAATAAGATAATTTGTCACCAAAAAACATTAATTTTGCCTTCATCCAGAAAGCAAAGTGGATTGAATATCAGGAGTATACTAAGTTTCTTTTACAACAATTGCTTAAGCTCTGGAAATTCCAAAGACTCTGATTTGGTAAGTAATTTCCAAACCAGGGCATAAAGGAATGTGTTTCTCCATGAATCCTGGTCAAATTTCTGAGTTTCTTAATGGAACTATCTCCAGGTTATTAAAAGAACTAGTGTTATGAAATAATGAACAAATGCTTCCATGACCAATGCTGGGGAGATGGGAATATGTTATAGCGTAAGATACCAGTTAGCCATACTTCCTTAGACGTATACAAATCAAGTGTATTCGAGGGATACATAAGTATGGGTTTCTTGCTATTCATTTAAATTGTTGAGTCCTTTAAGTCAGCTTGAAGAATCATTATTTTCTTTGTGAAATGGAAATTATGGTTCTCATATTACACAAGACTTTTGCCATGACAACATAATGGTCACAGAAAGAAACAAATCAAATCTCAAGCTACTATAAAAATATTTAACCTAGTATTGCAGAACCCTGACAACTACAATGGACAACAACAGCTGAAATGGTAGTGGGGGAGGGGAGGATTTTCAAGATCAAAACTGGCCCCCAAAAACACAAACCAAGGTTTTTCACTGAATGACCATTAATAATCAGTTAGTTTTACGAGTTCAAATATAAAGTATACCATTTTACCCTTTCCTCCACTGTTCTATTTTTTTCATCTTTAACGTCCCTGCATGTTTTCCAGCAGCTCCTTCAGTACATTTAGTAGAATCCCTCTTTCTGTGTGTTGGTCACTGTAATGCCAGGTATGTAAAAGTAGGCCTTAAACAAACAAACAAAAACAAACAAGCCCTCTATTCATTATATTTTTCAAAATTACTCTGGACAAGCCCTACCTGAAGCATTGCAGTAAACAACTTTGATTCGAAAAAGAGTAAAATCACTCACAGTGATCAATAGAAACCCTTGGATGCTGAACTTTTTATCTAATATTGGACCAACTATGCAATTTGGCACCAGTAAACAGGACTTGTATTACCGACTTCCTTTAACAGAGTTGGCTATAAACTCTTCTCTAGCTGTTGCTGCCATCGAGGATTTGTCTGCATATTTGAGGAAGAGAGCCAGGAAAAACAGTTGTCTTTGCCCAAGAACATAAGTCTATCCAGTAGTGGAATAAGCCAAGGATATCTAAGTGAGCTTTGGGTTTTACACTCAGCTTAAAAGTGATCCTTCCCTTGATCTTCTCAATGCATTTTCTTAAAGGTATTGAAAGCTGAACGTCTCTGAAGAAAGGTTTCTGCAAACAAAGCCAAGAGCACTCAAACCTCAAACCCATGTAAATAGGATCAAGCGTTTGCACTAAACCTCTTGTTCACTAGTAGCCAGTCAGCTAACTCAACTCTCCCACACACCCCAGCATGTTCTTTGAATAATAATTATATCTCCGGAGGGTTAAATAAGTGACCAGAAATCACATAGCTAGTGACTGGACTAGCAGAGTGAGAATTAGAATCGATCCCCAAACCCAAGCCTGTTCCTCCTGGCCATGCTGTTCCCTGTGTGCAATACATTATTTCTAGTCTTTACAACAAATTTAAAGAAGTATGAGACAAATAACTACCCTGAAGGAGCTTCATTCTCATTCAGGAAACAAGATGAAAACACATATTGATTAAATAATAATAAAACATTAAAGTAGTCCCAAAGGTCACACTGCACACAGAAGTGTCTTTAACATCAAAATTTCCCTGAAAGTTCCAACTGTAGAAAATACTAAATGTGTGTTCTGGAGATGATCAGTTGGAAAGGTTAACCCCTAAATGCTATTTCACTTAGGAAGAGCAAAAAAAGATAAAAGAAATTTGGGATTGGACCAAAGAGAGCCTTGATACATCATCTGGGCTCAATATTTTCTGATCAGGTCATTCTGCTGCCTGGGGAAACACAGACTCTCCTTTGAACACACTCCGTGTATTTTTCATTGTCTGTGTATGGTCAAGGTTTTCCCTGCATTTTAAAGGGATGGTTACTAATTGAATAAATAGATGTTGAATTTTTCAAAGGCTAGGAAAGCATATACTTACTGATAAAAACATATATTTTAATCATGCTTCTGGGAGCTAGTGGCCCCAACTCTTACTTTTTCCCCCAACTGGTGATTCATAGATAGAAAAAGTGACCACTTGTGCAAATGAGGTGGCTTAATATTTAGGTTAAAGAGAGATCCTTGGGTCCCTGGGTTATATCCAGAAGCCAACCTTGTGCATAATGTCACCATCTAGAGTAAGTAACTATTTGGTACTGAAGTTCCAAATACACACAACAATTAATATAACATTTTAATTTGAGAGTTATTAAACTAACACAGAAATGGTCATTTCCTTTTTAGAAGCCAATCCTTAAGTTCAGGAACTTCTAGTTTATAAATAGGGCTGCTGGGTCATGTAGTCATCCCTGCTCATGCTGAAGTCCTTTTGTAATAAACTATTTTATCCATGTGTTTATTTCTTCACTTTTTTATACAACCTCAAGAATTTCACATACAATTTAAGTAAGCCACAAATTGCTCTGACGTCCTCAAACTGCCCTCTCAAATTTGTAAAATAAAAATAACATTGAGCATTTGGATGGAGAACAGACATAAGAAGAAGAAGCCTCTTTGTATCCATATTATTTAGAACTTTTTATCTTTCTTTTTTTGTTAAAAATATGTACAATAGTATACTTTTCTGATTAGCAAAGGTCAGAATATGGAAATTAATTTTATACTACTCATTATTACTTATTTTAGATATATAAATAAAAATTGTTGGACCCAGCTTACCAAAAGTATCACCAAAAGCTATGCATCTGGCCCACGTTGTGTGGACCTTTCATAGAAACACTTTTACTGAATGTTTGATTTGTCTTTATTCTGGCAGTTACCAGTGAAAGATACAATAAGACACAATGTTATTTAACTGGCTTTTGCTTGAACTCTTAAGGTGTTATCAAAATGGTATCTTTCAGGCCTTGACTCTAAGAAAAGCTTTGTTTCTCCTGAAAGCAAATAAGAGTTTATTGAGATTGTGGGCTCCATAACTGATGTTGTTCACATCTTTTCCTTGGTCATTGGAAAATTCAGAATAAGTTGAACGAATATATTTAGTCAGGACCTAACAAAGTATATTTATTTGCAATAATTTAACCCCTGGCTTCATTTGCTATTCTACCCTTTTATCCTGAAAAAGTTTTAGTTTTTTTTTTAAACATGACATCTCCTACTGTATGGACTTAATTATGTCTCCTCAAAATTCATATGTTGAAGTCCAACCACCAATGTGATTCTATTTGGAGATGGGGCCTTTAAAGAAGTAATTAAGTTTAAATGAGGTCATAAGGGTGGGGCCCTAATCCCATAGGACTGGTGTCCTTATAAGAAGAGGAAGAGACACCAGAGACCTCTCTCTTTGTGCACAGAGGAAAGACCAGGTGAGGACACAATGAGAAGGTGGGCCTCTGCAAACCAGGAAAAAATGTCTCACCAGAAACCAACCCTGCCAACACCTTGATCTTGGACTTCAAGCCTCCAGAATTGTGAGAAAATACATTTCTGTCATTCAGTCCACCCAGTCTGTGGTATTCTGTCATGGCAGTTCAAACAAACTAATACACCTACCATAATCTTTTTTTTTGTTGTTTTATTAGCAGTCAAACATTCAAGGTAGGAAAGAAAAATTGTACTATGTAAGCCATGTGTCCATCCCTTCTTTTCTTGTCACCTTAGTGATATTGGTCTATTCTCTATCCTCACAGAGATTAATGTGGGTATGACATACTTCTGGGACATTTACCTGTACCATTCTATCTAATATTTGGAAGTTCTCTCTCCCTTTAACCATATCATCCTCTTTTATCTTTTGTGTGTGTCCAGAACAGGGCAGATCCTAAGGAACTGTGCTTTTTTATTCAAATAATAAAATCTCAGTTCATGTTAACCCATTTTTGTGTCTTGTAAATGCTCTAGTCTTAGGTTTCAATGGCTTTCTCAGCTATCCCTCCCTGGCCTAATGATAGCTGTTCCGTAAGTGCCAGGGATGGACTCTGATTTTAGTGCTTTCAGGCTGCTGCTCTCTTATAGAAACAAGATGATATGAGAAGAACATGCACTTGGGGTGACATCTGGCATTTTATAGAGTACCTAAAATCAAACACATCTCGCCACTTCCTTCTGAAACAGTATAAGTCCTCCCAAACAATCCGAAGAACAAAAAATTCGTACATACTTTACTGTGAAAACTTTATTACTTATGAATGAATAACTATGACCTTATTATGCCAAGAGAACATTTGTCCCTTCCCTGCCTTTAGTTACATTATGAATTATAAAAATTTCTACATTGACTAATAATACATGACATCCCACCAAAATGCCATCTCTCTAATGAAGAGGCAACTCCACTGACCAAGAGAGATAAGAGGAGATTTATAGTTCCTCTCACCACAATTATTGATATGAACTGAGTCATTTCTACCAAGTAAAGATGGCAGAAAATTGCAAAATTGATTTCCTAACACTGTGCAATCAACTTAGGACATTTATAACATATATTTTGCATCCAAAAGTAGCTTGCTATGTTAAGGGTGCTTGGTTGTTTGATCACCATTTGTCTTCGTTAGTTAGCTGCTATAACAAAATGCTATAGACTGGATGGCTTAAACAATAAGCTTTAATTTTTGGAGGCTAGGAAGTCCAAGATCAAGGTGCCAACAGATTCTGGTGAAAGTCCTCTTCCTGGTTTGCAGATGGCCACCTTCTTGCTGTATCATTGCATGGCAGAAAGAGAGATCATTTCTCTCACGTCTCTTCTTATAAGGGCACTAATCCCATTCTTGAAACCTCTACCCTATTGACCTAATTACCTCCCAAAGGCTCTCCTTTCATATACCATCATATTGGCGATCAGGGCTTTAACATAAGAATTTTGAAGAACACATTTACTCAGTCCCTAGCACCACTGCTTTGAGAACTAATGAGGCAAAAGCACTACTGTAGGAGATATTTCCTTGAAGTTGAGACAGAGCCATCATATACCCTGAACACTTTCAAATAGCTTTAGTTGTGTTGAAATGTTGGTCTTGCCTTTTTAAAAGAACATCTGAAACTCTCACAAAGTGACCTAAAAGGTCAAACTTTTGATCAGATGATAGGGTGAGAGCTTCTAGTGAGATATGTCCAAGAGTGTACTCAGTAGATGTTATTGTGACCAGGAGGTCTCAGAGAGCTCAGAGCTGTCAATGGTTTCAAAGATTTCAAAGGCCACTCTTCCTACTGCTTTTAATCCTAGACTTTAAAGAGCCACAAAGTTCTCAAAATGAATACATTTTGGAGCTAACCCTTGAGCAGACACTCTCTTTGAGCTTACCAGTTATTCTTGAAAGATGTATGGCAGTTTTAAGAGCTAGAATATTGACTGTCTTTGGCTTTTGAACTTGAATAGGACAAAAATTTTCTATCAGACTATTGAAACAAATATTGCTCTTGACTTAACTCAAGAAAATGAGACCCAAGACCCTCAATTTTTCCTTGCGGCTAAGGTCCATTTCAATCTTACCTCTAGTTATTTTCAGTTTGAGTAGGAAAATCTCTAGGATAAAAAATTATTTTTTTCTGATTCTATAAAATGAATACCCAATATATGTGTAAGTATACAATCATACATTTGTGTCTGTGTGCATGTGTTTAGGTAGGTATGTGTATGTAGATATACCTATATATCTAAGATGGAAATTTGCATCTACTTGTTTTTAAATTTTTTCCTTTGGAAACTTAATTATTGCTTCTGTCCTTATTTCTCAGATATAATGCTTATACCTTACAGAACTTCAAGGATATGAGTGTTTAGAGGACATTGTCTTCAGCCATGGTTTAATTCCTTGGCACTGACAGTCTCTACTTTACTAAACCTTTGGTTTGGGTATGGTGACCTATATCAACTAAGAGTGGGTGGAGATTAGGAGAGGTGTGTGGAAGTAGGACACAGCTGACATTCATTTTCTTGTCTTTTAAGACAGAGATATATGGATCAGATTTGTGAAAATAATACGTCTAAGAGTGTCCTATTGATAGTGAAATAGCTGGTGATGAAAATGTGTTAATAAAGCATATATTTTAAATTAATTACTTCTAAATGTTTTTGATTGCTTCTTCATCAAGAAAAAGTATCTTTATCATGCAACCCAAACATACATAAATTTGTACTACTGAGGAAATATATATATTATCAGACATATGCAAAAAAAAAATTTAAAAATCATTACATAAAGATAAAATTACATTAATAATTTTATGACATTTAATAATTTCCAAAAACAGTTTGTCTCATTAAAATATTATTAACAATTGCGTTAGCCTGAGTAGTCCTTTCTCCCTTGTAGTAACAATGAGTCTTCACTGGCTTATCATAATAAGTTTATTTCTTACGCACACTAGAATACAGTGTGGGTACGCTTTTGTTGGTGATTTTTTCTCATGTAACTCCAGGCTGAGTCCATCTTGTAAGGCTGCAACATGCGGCTTCCACAATCACTTAATAAAAGGAAAGTAAAATATGATTGCACAAAATATTTTAAGGTCCAGGCACAGAAGTTAGTGCACAACTCTTCAACTTCCATTTCATTAGCCAGAATTCAGTCAAATCACCCTGATCTTACAGCTAATGAAGCTGGGAAATGAAGTCTTTATACATGTCCAGGAAAAGAAAATGATGGAGTAAAAGCCTACCATTGTTTCTGTCATAATCTCTATTTTTGCTATTATTAATGCATTTGATTAATTTAAAGAGGGCAAGACAAATTATAAGGTTAATATTTTATAAAATATTGATTTAACACACTATATTACAGAAATTCAGAGACCTGCTTCTAAAGTTAATTTATTTCAAAACTGGCTATAAGGGCAGTGATTGCTGAAAAAGTTACTTTGTAAAGTTATGTAAATTTGAATGGGAGAAGAGAACTTGAAAAAGGTATTTTTGTGTTTTATGGACCTTACAACTCTTTTGCCTGACAAGGGATTGTATTTAGCTTTCGACTGCCATTCACCGGCAAATTTATGTAGGAAACAGATGAGGTCCTGTGTTTTAATATTCATCCAATTTGATGTTAAAAAATAAAAATTAACTGTTATTCTTGTATACAGTGAATTTCCTAAATTTGCATCTGGATTTTACAATATTTTGGGTTCAGTGTTATTATATCTACTAAATATACTAAGCATATTAGAGTGATTAAGATGGAGGGCTATGAAGTTAGATTTTCTGGGTTTGAATACTGGCCCTGCTGCTTAATACATGCACAGCTTTGAAAATTTATTTCATGTCCTTAAGATTCAATTTTATATGACCCAAATTTATTTGATGATTAAATAAAATAACACACAAACCTGAGTACAATGCCTGACAGATAATGTGTGTCCAATATGTTAGTTTTGTTATAATTATTACTCATATATCTATGACTACTTCTACTGAATAGTTAAGGATATATCATATATATATACATATATACGTGTATAAAAACTATTTTTTGCAAAATTTATTCTATTTAAAAATGTTTAAATTTCTTGCTTCTTTCTTAGGCCATTCATGCTGAAATCTTCTGGCTAACCTCCATCATGTCCATGTTCCTCTTATGCGACATATATCTAAGGGTAAGAGTATGGATGTCAGAATGTGAGTTTTACTGAAACTCTTAGAAGGGTTTGCTAAGCCCCTGGGACATTTTATTTTTAAGCACTATTGTTAATTTATATATGTATATATTTAATTTTTTACCATAATATTCTACTGTGATTTTTTCAGTGATCCATTGAAAAGGCACTTCTGGGTCTTATTGCAGAATACAAAGAGAAAACACAAGAACAACAACAAAAAATTGTTCTATTTGTATCACGGTCTGCTCCATGACTCAAGGTCAGTTCTGAAGCCAAGAAAGAAAAGTAAGCCAAGGACTGAATTCATATTTGGACTATTGCATTCTGGGTGTGTCATGGAGCTTCACAACTTTTTAGGTTAGATTACTTTCTCTGTCCTCGTTTCCCCATGATCCATGTGTTTTTCAGGAAGAACTTCCAATGGAAAAGGCTCTGGTCCATACCAGCTGCAAGAAATTTGTTTATAATGATCAATTCAAATGAGAAACAGTGACTGAACACCTATCATACAACAGAATCTGTGCTAAGTGGCAGGACACAAAACAAGGAACCAAATGCTGGGTCTGCCTTTCAAAGGCTCAAGCTGCAGTGGAAGAGAGAGGAAAGAAGATGGAAAGGGAGAGAGAGGGAGAGAGAGGGGGAGAGGGAAGGGAAGAGAGGGAGGGTGAGGGAGACGGAGGGAGGGAGTGGGAAGAGGGAAGGGTGAGGGAGAGGGAAGGGTGAGGGAGAGGGAGGCTGGGAAGAAAGGAAGGAGAGACAGGGAAGGAGGGGGACAAAGAGGGATGTCCCATAGGACTTCCACGGAGATAAGCACTATAATAGGAGAACAAAAAATTGCATAGGAGAGGAGGAGATATGAGCCAAATCGCTTAAATAGTTCAAAGAAGGAGTCTTTTCTTGAGTCCACCTATGAACTAAATTCTCTATTTGATTTTGAAACAGTAGAGGAACATCCAGTTTACCATATCATATTCCTTTTATTTTAAAATTAAGTTTTTTTAACTCGTAAAGATGTGAGTTTACAAATTGAGATATTTGCTAAGTTTATAGTATATCTCACTGCTTTCAACAAGCCTCCCTAGTCTCATACACAGTATTAAAAAAACCCAGAACTCTTCTAGTCTCCCCCAGCCCTTGCAACTGAAAGCAAAGGGAGACAGCCTGTAAGGGAGTCTTCCTGGCAGCAAGTGGGGGTTATTTTGGGAAAAGTTCTGGGTTAGGGAAAAGTTCTGCCAATGGCTGCCCAGGCATAGCAGGCAACAGGTCATCAAGATATGCATTTACATTCTCATTTTACAGTTGAGGAAACAGTTACAGAGAGGAACTGCATTGCTCAGGTTCATATGGCTAGAAAGTTCACAACTGAGATTTGAACCATGTCTGCCTGATTTCTAAGCTAGTCCTTATTTCTACTATATTGTTATCATCTCTGGTAGCAGTTTCTTAGACTTCCCTTGTTTTTGATGGCTTTGACGGCTTGGAGGATTATTCGTTAGGTATTTTCTAGAATGTCCGTCAACTGGGATTTGTCTGGTGTTTTTCTCTTCATTAGACTTGAGTTATATGTAATTTCTTTTTGAGTAGTGGATTCTTTATAAGTGTGCTGTATATTACCCAAATGTTTGGGATTATTTTCTGCATATGTTATTATTATTAATTTCTAATTTAATTTCATGTGTAAAGAAAGAATGCTATTAACTGTTTTTTTTTTAAGTTTGCGATTCAAACTATGGCCTTTCATGATAGCGTTTTTAAAAATGTTTTTACTGAAGTACAGTCAACTTACAATGTTGTGCTAGTTTCAGGTGTATAGCAAAGTGATTCAATTGTACATATGCCTATATATAATCTAGTCTTTTTCAGATTCTTTTACACATTATTATAAGATATTGAATATAGTTCCCTGTGCTATACAGTAGGTCCTTGTTGTTTATCTATTTTATATATAGTAGTGTGTATCTTTAATCCCCAACTCCTAATTTATCCCTCTCCCCACTTTCTCCTTTGTTAACCATAGTTTGTTTTCTATGTCTGTGAGTCTACTTCTGTTTTGTAAATAAGTTTATTTGTGTCATTTTTTAAGATTCCACATGTAAATAATGTCATATGATATTTGTCTTTGATTTACTTCACTTAGTGTGATAATCTCTAGGTCCATCTATGTTGCTGCAAATGGCATTATTTCATTCCTTTTTATGGCTGAGTAATATTCTATTATATATATATACATGGTACTGTTTTTGAAGCACCATTTTTTGGAGCTTGGTGAATATACCAGGAGCAAGTCAAAAGAATGTGTATTATGCAGTTATTGAGTTCTTTTGTGGCATAAGTATCAGTTAGGGCCACATTAATGTTGTCCATGTTATCTCCGTCTTTTCTGATTTTTTTTTTGTCCAGTTCTATCAGTTGCTGCAAAAAGTAATAAAATCTCCAGCTATGATTGTAAGATTGCCTATTCTCCCTTTCTTTCTGTCAGTGTTTGCAGCTTTGCTATTAAATACACACATTTATGGTCTCTGATGAACTGGGATCATTATCGTTATGTGATATCTCTATTTTAATCTGGTAAAACTCTTTGCCTTAAAATTTATTTTATCTAATATTAATATAGCCACTCCTGCCTTCTTATGCTTCCTGCCTGCATGATATATTTATTTCCATTTACTTTCTTTATTCATATCTGTGCCTTTTTATGTTAAATGTGTCTCTGATAGAGTAGACAGTATATAGTTGGGCCTGACAGTTTTGTACATGGCGACAATCCTGGACTTTTAGTTTGAGGAATATTTTGAATTTTTACATGGCAGGATTGTGGACCACAACAAAGGACAGAATTATTAGCTTTTAATGTCAAAATCCATTTTCTAGGTTTTTTCAGTCTTCAGGTTAGAGATTTCATAAACTGGATAAGGTGAATAGGAGGGCAACACACAGAGGGATGAAGTTTACATTTTGAGATGCTGTCCAGCTCACTCAGAGTTCAGCAACATTTGCTCCCAGAGCCAATAATGTTTGGAGCAGTTGTATTATCACGTAGAAACTTCCTGGGTTATTTATATCTGCCTTGTACAACCTTGAACAAGTTGCTTTACTTCTCTAACTATAATCTTTATTTTCTGTAAAGAATCTCAACTTTTTTGGATTCTTGAATTCTTAGCTTAAAAATTTCTTCACCAGTGAGACCTATCACTATCACATGATCAGAAGTTTGCCTATGTTCCTTTTTCATAATATTTTCTATCATGGCACTAATCACAATTTGTAATTTTTATTTATTGATGTGTTGAACTTTTTCAATGTCTTACTCTTCCAATAGTCTGTAATATACATGAGGACATCTTTTTTTTTTTATTTTTGCGGTACGCGGGCCTCTCACTGTTGTGGCCTCTCCCGTTGCGGAGCACAGGCTCCGGACGCACAGGCTTAGCAGCCATGGCTCACGGGCCCAGCCGCTCCGCGGCATGTGGGATCTTCCCGGACCAGGGCACGAACCCGTGTCCCCTGCATCGGCAGGCGGACTCTCAACCACTGCGCCACCAGGGAAGCCCATCATCTTTAATGAATATTTTCATCTACAAATATCTAGTCTCTACTCCAATACTCTGACATTATAATAATTGTTATCATTTGTTGTGTATTTCTGTGTGCCAGACATTTCTCTAATTATTTCTATGTAATTTTCACAGCAACCCTATGAGGCAGATGTAATAATTTTTATGCTTATTTTACAGGTGAGGGAAACAACGTAAGATCCAAAATGTTCAGTAACTTGCCTCAGGATAAAAGCTAGAATAAGGTACAGAATTTGGCTCAATACTATTTTCTTAACTAATCCTTAGAAATAGTCTATACTCGGAAACATAGAGAATGGACTCGAGGACACGGGTGGGGGAAGGGTAAACTGGGACGAAGGGAGAGAGTAACATTGACATATATACACTACCAAATGTAAAATAGATAGCTAGTGGGAAGCAACTGCATAGCACAGGGAGATCAGCTCGGTGCTTTGCGACCACCTAGAGGGGTGGGATAGGGAGGATGGGAGGGAGACTCAAGAGGGAGGGGATATGGGGATATATGTATACGTATAGCTGATTCAGTTTGTTATACAGCAGAAACTAACACAACATTGTAAAGCAATTATACTCCAATAAAGATGTTAAAATAAAATAGTCTATCTTGATTCATAGGAACGAGGTAAGTGCTCAGAGAGTATTTTTAAATGGAAGCTTAAAAGCTAACTGTTTGAGTTTTGTGCTAAATAATTTACACAGAATCATCCAGTTTAATTCTCTCAACAATGTTATGGCACAGAAGCTGTTGTAATACTATCTGATGACTAGGGATCAAGTGACTGGACATAAGTCACACAACTAATTGTTTAAAAGTTAAAATTTTTTTTATATAAATTTATTTTATTTACTTATTTATTTGGCTGCGTTGGGTCTTCGTTTCTGTGCGAGGGCTTTCTCTAGTTGCAGCGAGCGGGAGCCACTCTTCATCTCAGTGTGCAGGCCTCTCACCGTCGTGGCCTCTCCTGTTGCGGAGCACAGGCTCCAGATGCGCAGGCTCAGCAGTTGTGGCTCACGGGCCCAGCTGCTCGGCGGCATGTGGGATCCTCCCAGATCAGGGCTCGAACCCATGTCCCCTGCATCGGCAGGCAGATTCTCAACCACTGCACCACCAGGGAAGCCCTAAAAGTTAAAACTTAAGTGCGTATCTTCTCCATTAATCTTCCTTCTACAATTTTTGAGAGGATAAAATATAGGAGGATTGTGAAGTTTCTTTGTAAATTGCAGAACGACTTCTGGGAGAGAATTCGAATAGAATAGAGTCATGGACAGTCTGTGGTAGGGAGGAAACATCACCTAAGCTCTTCCCATCTCTTAATATCACATTCTTTGAAATGAGAGCTTGCAACTCCTCCCGCTAAGAGTGGGAGTCTATGTAACCACCCCTCTATTCTGCTCTCGCCTTTATGACTTGCTTGGCCAATGTGACAATAAACAATGTGACACCACCAAAGGCTGGAAAATCACTTATTTATTGGGGCTTTTCTGCCTGGTGCTTTTAGGAATACTACAACCATCGCCATGTGAATTAAGTCTGGCCGAGGCTGTGTGATAATGGAAGACATGTGGCCTGTCACCGTGCTGTCACTGATCCAAGCACCAGACCTGTGAGTAATGCCATCCCGACCACCTGGTCCCAGCTGAGGTGCTCCATGAGCCCAGACTAGAACTGCCCAGCCAACTCACAGAATTATCAGAAACAATAAATGTTGTTGTTTAAGACAGAGTGTTTTGGGATGACTGTTACATAGCAAGGATCAACGGACACAATTCCCACCTATAATATCCTCTTTTGTCTGCACCACCAGATAAATGTTCCACGTGGTAGTTGTGGTGAAGGAAGAGAAGTTGTAGTGAAGATAAAGTAAGCAGTGGGGATCAAGGTGCCCCATACTACGTAATAATCATACTATATAATTTACTTGTATTTAGAGAGAGGGAACTATGAAATCTACAGTGGCTAAACGTGCTAGGCTTAATTGCAAATAATCATGCTGTAGATGAAATGCTTGGGGTGATTATATTTTATTGAAAAGAATATTACAGAGGATCTTTTTTTCTGTTTTTATTTATCATCTTCATTGGAGTATAATTGCTTTACAATGGTGTGTTAGTTTCTGCTGTATAAGTGAATCAGCTATTGTATACATATATCCCCATATCCCCTCCCTCTTGAGTCTCCCTCCCACCCTCCCTATCCCACTCCTCTAGGTGGTCACAAAGCACGGAGCTGATCTTTTTTTTTTTCTATTATCCAAACACACTAGCTGGCTCATTTTTTAAGACATCTTGGAAAGGACATGAATTAATTTTCATGCTAAATTTGTTCTGCAATGTTGGTCTCATCTGAGGAATAGATGTTAAGAAATACTTCTGCAGTGTTTCCTCCATATCATTTTGTCTAATCCTCTTTTAAACAGAAGGCCTCTCATATAAATGCAAATCTTTGTTGTTACTTAAAACTGTAGATAGAATTTATTTAATAAATGGTAAACATTGCCAAGATGATGGTAGTGAGCTCACAAATCCAAACATACAGTTGACTATCGTCGATCAGAGATAAATTGGATATTTTTATCATAAAACCAACAGAAGTCCACTTAAAATATACAATACTTAACGAGTTATAGAGTTTATATTTGTCATTGTATGGGAGAACTCATTCAAATACCAAATGCCAGTTCTTTCTCCTTGGGCAACTAGGTCTAGTCTTTTATCTTTGGCCAGATAGCATATGCCATGCACGTGGAACAAACACACCAGAATGTAAAGAATTCTGCTTGATTCTCAGTACTATAATTTACAAGCCATGTTGTGGAGGATAGACTACTTAATAGCTTTGCAAATAAATTTTCTTATCTTTAAAATAGCTAATATTTATTGAATATTTTCTATGTGCCAGACACTGGACAATATGCTTCATATGGGATATCTCATTAATTCTCACAGAAACACTATAAAGTAGACTTTTCATTATTTTCATTTTACCTAAAAGGAAATTGAGGTTTG
Organism: Orcinus orca; assembly: GCF_937001465.1. Taxonomy (NCBI): domain Eukaryota; kingdom Metazoa; phylum Chordata; class Mammalia; order Artiodactyla; family Delphinidae; genus Orcinus; species Orcinus orca. The sequence continues at coordinate 70,052,217 of NC_064575.1, forward strand.
GAGAGTTTACGTATCTTGTCTAAAATGATAAAGCCTGTGATTTGTAGAGCCAGGATTCTAGGCGGTTCTGACTGCAGAGCCCAAGAGTGTGATTACTCTCCCATAATCCTTCTCTCTCCACCTACCTCCATTTCCCTTCTCTGGGGAATTTTCTACCGTTTCAATATCAAAAGATTATAATAAGGATAAAAAAATGAGAATGCATATGCAAGAGTTTATGTACTTGAAAGCACTATACATATTAGTATTCATTCAACAAATAATGATAAGCAGCTACCATGCAAGTTACAATTGCCAGACTTTATTTCAACCAACACAGTGTATAGATACAGACAGTTACTCCTGTGCTAAAAGTCAGAATTGTCCTCCATGACACCAGTGTCAAAAAGTTAGCAATGTATCCAAAATATTTTCATTGCGTTTAATAACTCTGTCGATCATCTGTGAACATATAAAAATATTTTTGAATTAATATGTATATCTTCATTCCCTACCTCTAGGGTAACAAGTTCCATATGTTTATTCTTAACTCGGTTGTCCTTTTGTTTGTGGCTTAAAGTCTTTCTCAGATTTCAAAGAATGTTTCTAGCATTCTGATCTACGAATGAGTTTATATTCAGTTTATTTAAATCCTTCATGATTGCATAGACTTCAGTTATATCTTTCTAAGTCTTTGTTTTCCCGTCTTCACAATTTAAAGAGTCATAATATTTTTGAAACTCTTTTTAGAAAGATTAGGTGTTGTCTGTGTAATGCCAAACAGCTGGCTGAAAATGGAATAAAGAAAGGAAACATCAGGATGTGTTCACATATCCAGCTGTTTGGCATTAGGTAACTGTGTTTCTAGTTCTCATCCATATATTCAGAGGCAGAGAATATGTGACCATCTCCTTCTGTCTCTAAAGGTTACTGAGTGGTGCAAGAGGACAATAGGGTTTAGAAATGATAAATCGGGATGTCAGGGTATCAACACATCCAAAGAGGTGATTGGATTCAATTTCTGTTCTCTGCCTTTGAAACAATAAGATGATTTTCCTCTAGTGACTTGCAGTGGCAGAAAACTGAAAGTGAGTTTCCAAAAAGGAAGCCTCCAAGGGTGTTTAGTAACCAGACGGGGGCTTTGTTGCTGTTGTGGTAGGTTTCAAGGTTAGGACATCCTGTGGTTTGCTAGGGATTAGAGAAAGTGGCCAGGAAGAAATAGTAAGGAAGTGTTCTTGAAAACCCTTTTCTCAAATGAGGCCTAGTTGTCTAACTTATATATAGTCACACTACTTTTGTCGTGTACTGCACAAGACAGCTTACAAGATAAATTAGCTACAATATTTGGATAATGGAAGAAAAAGGCCATTATAATATTACATGCAATGAGCAAAGTACTGCGGTTTCTAATTAAGTGCTCAAGTCTGTTGTACAATGAACTATTTGTTGAACTTTTAAAATATAATTTGGAATCTTTGAATAAATGACTTACAGCCATGCAATAAAAACAGAGACATTTATGCTGGAACACATGGATTGCATTATCTGTTCTGGGGCTTGCTTGCTCTTCCACTGACTGGGCCTGACTGCCTGGTATAGCAAGGAAGCAAGGAGCCAGGTGGCTTGGCAGGAAGGAAGGACCCTGCTCTACCTTAGCTGGCAGTAAGCCAAAGGCCATTCTGAAAGGAATACTTAATTCAGATTAGCTATTGTCTGGGAGAGGGTGCCTTCTGATATGGAAATGTTAGTGACATCAAGGACAAAGTAATTTCAGTAGGGCCCAGGGAACTAGGTAATATTTTAAGGATTCCTTGGGTCATGTTGTTCAACTACCCACTTCCTGAAATTCACCTTCAGGGAGAAATTGAAAACCTTCCTTGTACATGGATATATAACTGAAGTACAAGAGAGCACATGCTAGCACGTTCATGCATATATTTTGATCCCCTTAACAGTCTTAAGTAATTTGAAGTTCCCCTTTACTTGGATGTCATGGCCAGAAACCACCTCTCAGTTCTCAGAAAAAAAAATACCTTAAAGATCCACAGAGGAGGCTCTAGAGGCTTCTTGGACATCAAACCTCTCTTACAAAACACTTTCGATGAGTCAAGTGTAAACAAATCAGATTCATAGAGGCCAAATTTTTCTTGACAAAATGAGCTTAGTAACAAGGGGATGGGGGTTGGGAGGAAGAAAGAAGAGGTGGGAGGGCGGGGTCTTGGGAAACATGTGCTGAGTTTCACTGATCACAAAGTATTATATAAAGATTTCTTTTTTTTTTTTTTTTTTGCGCCATACAAAGATTTCTTGGTACATAAACACAACCAGAGCTGGATTCGCTCAACACTGCTATTGTTCCAGAACGAAATCTGGTGATAATATTTGGTTCAGTTACTATTTAGTGTTTGTGGTATTTGTCCAAAGTGACTAATACACAACCCCCCCATGTCACAGTTCTGCACAGTAATTGATACTACAAGTATCATTGGGAGCCTTTTTTTTTCTTTTTAAGAATTAAAACACTTTTTAGCTTAGGAAATGTGAATATAATCACATCTAGATTTCAGGAAGTACAAGTAAGGATTTCAGAAAAGACTTCCCGTATAAAGGTTATTTAAAATGAGTTTTAAAAGATATGAAGGATTTAGCCATTCATAAAAATATGGTCATTTCAATAAGGTAAAAAAAATGCTTCAAAGTACAATAAAACTGAATTGTATATTCAGGAAACTACAAATAGTCTAGATTCCTAGAATGTCAAATTTGAGAGGAGATAGAAGGTGATGAGATTGGAAAGGAAAGCAGGGCTATGATCATGGCCATATACTGAGGGTGATGATTGACCTTAGAAAGATTGTAATGAGGGATAGGAGTGGTTCTATTAAACAACATGTTGGCTGCAGTGAGGAAAATGGATTCGATGGAGCTAAAACTGTAATCAGGGTAAAAGACTGTAAAAGATTTGAGTGATATAGTATTCTAGGAAAGAGCTGAGATGGGATGACAAGATGGGGAGATTAAATAAAGACAATCCCTTTCTCAAGTTACAATACTTGGAGCATGGAGAAGTAGCACAGAACTTTCCCATAAGCACAGACTCTGGAACACAGGGTTTGGATTAGAAGTGTGGGTTTAAATTCCACCATCATCGCTTACCAGCTGTGTGACCTTAGATAACTCATTTAGTTTCCCCATCTGTCAAATGGGGATGAAATATATCTTACTCATAGAGTTGTTATATGAAGATTAATTAAGTCAATATATAAAGCTCTTAAAAGAGTGTCTGGCAAAGAGTAAGCATTGTATTATTAGTGCTACATACAAGTATCATGCCAAGTTCTTCATGTATATTTTCTAAGTTAACCTTTAAAATAACCTCATGAGAAGGGCACTGACATCCTTATTTTTCAGATGACAATACTGCAGCTTCGAGAGTTTGCATAACTTTTCCATAGTCACAGAGTTAGTAAGTAATAAAGATAGAGTATAAGCCTAGAGCCCCATGTTCTTAACATTTTGTTTTGACTTTGGTGAAAATTCAGGCTTCCTTGTCTCTAATAGGAAGAAACTTGGGAACAGTGTAGTGTGTATTATCCTACTCGTGTCAAGGACAGGCTGCATGTAGCACTACTCTTCATGGAGATGCCTTGCAATAGCAGAACATAGAGAAGTTAAAATTTAGGGCACCTGATTTAAATATCAGCTCCTCAATTTATGATTATTACTTGGAGAAATGTCTTCATCTGGGTGTGGTTGAAGATGGAAGATAATCAAGTTGGACAAAGCTCTTTGTAAATGATAACATGTCAGATAAACCTTAATCATTATTGTCCCCTTAAAATGAGTGAAATAATAGTTAATCATGATCATGACTCCCTTTTTCTCAACCACCAAAGTAAGCCATAAACGAAAACCATCCCTCTCCAATGTCATTGATTCTACATGTTCAGAAAGAATGTCTTCCATCACTTTGCACTGTACAAAAATTTGAAAAGGTAGGGCTTCCCTGGTGGCGCAGTGGTTGAGAGTCTGCCTGCAGATGCAGGGGACACGGGTTCGTGCCCCGGTCTGGGAAGATCCCACATGCCGCGGAGCGGCTGGGCCTGTGAGCCGTGGCCGCTGAGCCTGCGCGTCCGGAGCCTGTGCTCCGCAATGGGAGAGGCCACAACAGTGAAAGGCCTGCGTACCGCAAAAAAAAAAAAATTTGAAAAGGTAATTGTGTTGCATCTTACCTCCTTCCAGCCAGCACAACTTTAGTATGACTCAAACGTTATTCTATATCATTTATGGTACAAATTAAAGCTCCTTCAAGACAGGAGGAGACAGCAATTAGACCATCAGAGAGCAGCTCCAAGTTTCCTAAAATAAGACCTTTGGTTCCTTAGAAGATCCTTGAGCATATTTCCAAGGGTCCGTGAGGATTTTTCATTTGGCAGTTTCATATCAGTGGCAATCTAAAACATGTACATAAGCATATTTTTTGACCATCTGATGGCAACCTCACAACTAATAATTGTCACCATATTCAAAGACTTTTTTTTTTTCTCAGTTTTTGGCTGCGTGGAATGTAGTATCCTAGTTCCCCAACCAGGGATCGAACCTGCGCCCCCTGCATTGGAAGCATGGAGTCTTAACCACTGGACCACCAGGGAAGTCCCTCAAAGACATTAATAGTGTTTTTGTTTTGAGTTTGTTATACCCCGCTAGTTCTACTTTACCGTGGGCTAAAGTGGAAAAAAAAAAAAATGGAGGCAGAATTACTATGTAAATGGTGAATTTCTGCCAAGTGAGGGCCAAATGACATCATGTTATGCTTTTGCAGTAGTTGGAACAGAGAAAAGAGGTGGAAAAAATGACCAGTCTCACAACACACAGATGTATGGGCATGATGGCCGCAAAAGATCTTGAACCTTAGCAGTGAGCACCATGTTCCTTTGTGAGTGGTTTTTAGTTTCAAGTAAAAAACAACATCCATCACATTAAGTAAATGTTACTAAATTAAATTTTACTGGGTTGCATCTTTTGTCTGCATATAATTAGTAAATGTGTTTGAATTTTATAACATGATTTATAGGCATAAGAAGTTATATCTAGGTTTAGATTTGCACACATTTTAGCAACATTATAAGAAAAATCATTTAAATCAACATCAATATTAAACTGAACTTTTGTTTCTTCTAAGTCTGTCCGTTACTCAACTTTGAGAAAAGTAAAATAATGGAAATGAACACAGGCTTTGGAATCAGATAGAACTGAGTTCAAGACCCAGTTCTTCTATTCCCTGGCTGTGTCGTCTTGGGTGAATTGCTTGACTTTTCCAAGCCTTAACTTCTTTTCTAGAAGGTATTCATTACAATAATCACAAACACATATTCAATTTGTCCTATGTGCAAGAAATGTTTAAAGTACTGAACCTAATTAACTCTTACTGTTAAAACAGTCCTATGTATATTTTCTAAGTTAATTTTTTTTTTTTAAGATAATTTTTATTTTATGAGATCAGTCAGGAATAGGTTTTTTTTTTTCTTTTTTGCGGTACGCGGGCCTCTCACTGTTGTGGCCTGTCCCGTTGAGCACAGGCTCCGGACGTGCAGGCCCAGCAGCCATGACTCATGGGCCCAGCCGCTCCGCGGCATGTGGGATCCTCCCAGACCGGGGCACACACCCGTGTCCCCTGCATTGGCAGGCGGACTCTCAACCACTGCACCATCAGGGAAGCCCTTCTAAGTTAATTTTTAAAATAACCTCATAAGAAGGTTATTTACATTTATTTGTATTTACAGGTGAAGAAACTGAGGCATAGAAATACTAAGCAATTTGTACAAAATCAACAGCTATTAGAACATCTAGATAATCTGACACTAGAGTGTACTTGTTACACTGCCTTTCAAACATCCACTATGGTTTCTTAAATACACTTACATTATATATGTTCCTATGCAGCTTTCCAGGATTAGTTTCTGAGCTCTGCCCTGACACAAGTTCCATGATTGCTTCTGTCCAAACTGATAGAAGCACATTTGGGGAAAACCTGGGAACAGTTCCAGAGAAAATCGCTACTGGTGTCAGCATGAAGTCTAATTCTTACTGAATGTTTACTAACCATTGCACACTGTGCTTAGCAATGTACATGATTATCTTACGCGAATATTAAACAACGCTGCTAAAAAACGTTTCATTTACAAAGGAAACTTTTCTAAGTCTAAATAATATTCCAGGGTATGTATGTGCCACATTTTCTTTATCCATTGACGTAGATGGACACTGAGCTTGTGTCCATTTCTTGGCTATTGTGAATTGCACTGCAGTAAACAGGGGGTACAGATATCTCTTCAAGATCCTGATTTCAGTTCCTTTGAATATGTATCCCGACGTGGGATTGCTGGATATGGAGATCCTGCCATCTGTCACAACATAGATGCACTTGGAGGACATAACGCTAAGTGAAATAAGCCAAATACAGAAGGACATATACTACATGATACCATTTATAAGAACAGCCTAAAATAGTCAATCTCATAAAAATAGAGAGCAGAATGATGGTTGACAGAGGCTGGGAGGAAGAAGAAATGTGGAGATGTTGGCCAAAGGGTGCAAAATTTCAGTTATGCAAGATAAATAAATTCTGGGGATGCAAAGCACAGCATGGTGACAATAGTTAACAATACTGTTCTGTATACTTGAAATTTGCTAAGCAGACCAAAATAGTACCAGAAAGTCTCTGAAAATTAGATTGTCATTGGAATCACAGCTCACAGAAGGAGGCAGGACCTATGTGCTAAACCTAAACAGGGCGACTGATGCTTAAAATTAAAGTTTTAAGCAAGACTCAGAATCTCCTAACGTAATAGCCTAGATGTCTAGGAAATCATCCTTCATACCAGAAAAATCACGTCTTGAATAAGAAAACACAATCAAGTAGTACCAACACTGAGATAAATCAGATGTTAAAATGATCTGACAAGGATTTTAAAGCAACCACCATAAAATGATTCAACAAGCCATTACAAATTCTCTTAAACAAATGAGAAAGTGGTTAGGTCTCAGCTAGAACTAATTGAGTTCAGTAAGGTCATAGGGTAAAGATCAATACCTAAAATTAATAATATTTTTATATAATAAAATGAACACATGAAGCTGAAATTAAAAACAAAATACTATTTACAAATTGCTTTAAAGAAAATGAAATACTTAGATACAAATCTAACAAAGTATGTATCAATATCCTGAAAATAGCAAGAGATTTTTTTATTGAACAAAGCAGTCAAACAAATACCGATGAACGAGTCCCCTCCACTAAGTTAGCCAATGTGGGTGATACAAAGAAAGTCCAGCCTTGGACTATTTTCTGAGAGCTTAGGATATAAATCAGGAAGTAAAACAAGCATGAATAAGAGAGCTTCCACAAGAGAATGGGAGTGACATGGAATAATACAAAAGCTTGAGATTAGTAAAGTGGAAAATACGTGTTTCAATCCCAGATCTTCTACAACTAAAGCAGTGCTGGGAGGGAATTTAAGATTTGTGTGTAGATTTAGCAAATTCTTAAAATCTGCAAGCCCCATTTCCCTCATCCATAGAATGGAGCTAATAATAGCTATTCACAGTACTGCAAAGATTATATGAAATAACCTATTTGGGCTAACACTCAAGTACTCCTTCTGGTTCAGTCACCCTCCAGGTATTACCACATGTATGTTTGCATCATCCCTAAGAATTAGGTATGATCATCATTCCCACCTTACAGATAAAGTAAACTTCAGGGTATTATTTTCCCCAAGATGTCACAGTTATTAAACAACAAAAGTGGGTTCCAACTCGTATCTCTGTGAACCCAGAGCCCAAATTCTTAGCTGCTACATGCTATTACCTGGCAATTCTGGTTTGTTTTTGCTCATTATCTCACTTTTTTTTTTTTTCAAAAATCACTATGCTGAGGACTGGAATGGGATGATGGGCACATAAAACAAATTATTAGTCTAAGCTCTCCTCTTTAAAAAAAAAACTTCATTTTCTAAAAAAGACATATTAAGTTGTATACCCAACTCTTTGCCTCTACTCCCCCCGCCACCTTCATTAGATTTTAGTTCCTAAATCACTCCCATATACAATTTGTTTAATTCCTATAGGGCTTAATGCCCTGTATGTCAGGTGGCATTTTTATTCTCCTGTTTGGCAGGAAGAACTCAACTTTTCTCTACTACTGACACCTCTCATTCCCATTGTATCAAACATGCTTGTGGAGAAAGTAAAGCAAAATCTTAGCCTTACACCTCCAATTTCCGCTTTCCCAGAAAGTATCTAGAGACATATTCAGTAGGACATAATTGAAGAGATGCACCTGTGGGACATCCCCTCGAGGAGACTCCCACCAGAGAGAACCAAAGCTCACGGAAGATAATTCCTGTTTTTAATCCCTGGATTTCAAGACTTCACCTATAAAAATATAGCTTGAGCTTGGCTTCCATTTATAAAGTATAAAACCTGTATATTTTAGACATACCTATAAAACACTAAAGGTTTCAGTTATTAAGGCTCATAGAATGCTTTCTGAGGACAAGTTTTACATTATATTATAGGTAATAATTGTTTATCAGAGTGACCGATAGACCTTGTGATCCTCACATAGGTCACATTACCTGGGAGGACACAATGGTATTTATTTATCTTTGAATGTTCAGCTTGGTATGGTGGCTAGCACATGAGAGACAGTCAAATATTTGTCGATTCACTGACTGAATGAATATATGAATGAATGTCAGCAATGTATAACTCAGCCATCTAAGGGATTACTGTGATGGTTAATCTTAGGTGTCAACTTAGTCCATGGAGTACCCAGATAGTTTGTTAAATATTATTCCTGGGTGTGTCTTTGAGGGTGTTTCTGGATGGGATTACCGTTGGAATCAGTAGATGGAGTAAAGTAGATTGCCCTCCCAAAGGTGGGTGGGTCTTATCCAATTCATTGAAGGCCTGAGTAGAATAAAAGTTTGAGTAAGAAAGAATTCTCTCTCTCTGCCTGAACATCTTCAAGCTTGGGACATAGGTTTTCTCCTACCTTTGGACTCAGACTCAGACTGGAACTTACGCCATTGGCTCTCCTGGTTTGCAGGCCTTCAAACAGACTTGAACTATGTATTGGCTGTCTCGGCCTTCATAATCACATGAGCCAATTCCTTATAATTAATCTCTCTCTCTCTCAAGTTTACCTTGTCTCTACTCCATATCACTCAACTTCAACCTCATGATGCAGAAAGCCAGATTTTCCACTGTGTCTTTTGCTCTTAGACCAAGAGTTGACATCCTTTTCTATGTGCTTGAGGGAAGGTTTGAGGTTTGCCTGGCTCCAAGTAGCTAATCCAAGGAAACATCTTCCATTCCTCACTGGAATATTTATCCAAAAGAAAATTGGAGGCTGCTGTGGCTGAGCAACTGGAAACACTTTCCAGTTAACATGTCAGAGTTCTGCATTAGCCCCTCTCCTTTCTAGAATTGTAAGGGTGCACTGAATTTATATATATATATTTTTTCATATATATATATATATATATATATATATATATATATTTATAAATGTATTGGGTGCTTTCTATGTGGTAGGCATTGTGTCAGATGGTCCCTAAACATTATCTCATTTATTCTTAGCAACACTTCTGTGAAGTTGGCACTAATATCCCGAATTTACATCTGAGAAACTCGAAGCTCAGAGAGGTAAAGAAGGGAGAATTTAAACTCGGGTCTGCCTGAATGAAGAGCACCCCTTACCACCATGTCACCCCGGACAGCTTTATTATCGAATGTGATACTTGAGTGAGGTTAAAATGACTCAATTTGGTGAGGAAAGCCAGGCTCATAGGCTCATGACCTTTGGCTATGGTGTTGATCCGAGTCTATTTTAACCCTAGGGGGTGTTGCAGAAGTGACCACAGTGGTGCTACTTTCGGAGTAGGGACTGTTTCTCTCCACAAAATAGACAGCTTGTTGACTATGACTTGGGCCACAGAAAACCTGCCGGCCATGTGCTCCAAAGAAAAGTCAGACTCCTCAGGAGAAGTTATCTTTTCCAGATTGTACAAACTTTGGAGAGCTGAGCTTAGTCAGGTTAATGCAGTTTAACGCAAAGGCAAAGTAGGAGGGAAAGAAAGCCAAACTAATGAAGGTCTGCCTTTGATCTCTACTAATCAAGGCATTTCATGAGGTACTTTACAATCATGTAGTACTCAGTTGCTAATGAAAATGGTTTAAGTATGATTTTACTGGAGAGATCTAAGAAGCAGCCATCCAGGGAAGCAAGCCAGATATTAGGTAACTCAAGACCACTCAGGAAATCAAAACAAGTTACAGCTCCATTAGCCAAGTGTAATGTTTTTGGAGGGAAGGCAAAGGGGCCCAGGTAGCCAGAAATTTTCCCTGCCTTCATTCTCTCCGGGGAAAATATCAAGTACCTTGCACGTTCTGGGGCATCTTAATCCCTATTCTTGACCCTTATTCAGGCAGGGCTACAAGGCTTTTCCCACCTTCGCACACTAACACTCAGCCGTTTACCTTATAATAATTTGTCTTTCCACTCCTGGTGGAGTCTGACTTGCCAGATGGACACTTCGTTGAGTGTACACGTTCCGGAAGGAAGGAAATGTCTCTCGGGATGTGTCTGATGGAAAACAAAGATGTCCAGTGTATCGCTGTACATTTCAATAGCACTTCATATTTGCATAGGGCTTTATCATAATGTTCTATTAGTGATTGCCTACAGCAACCCAGTGAGGGAGATGGAGGTGTTTTCACCATGCAAACAAAACTGAGGCATCTTCAGGCTAATTTGCTCCAGCCCACACAGCAAGGATTAGAAATGCCATACCCAAGGTTACTGTTTTCAGAGCCTTGCTTGTTTCAAGTTCTCTGAGGTTGCGGCTCTGATGACACAAGTCCAAACCAAAGTTGAATAACAACTTAAGGTGGTACTCTGAGTATCCGTGCTAAATATAAATCTTGTATGATGTGCAATAAATACATCGTAATGGAAACACCAGAAGAGTGGTTTGCCACTTTCTTTTTTATTTACCCGATCTCACGTTTTTCTGGTTCTCCCAGTTGATCTTCAGTGATTCTTCTCTTACGCCTCCTTTCTCCATTGTACTTCCAACTGTGAGCATCTCCAAGGGTCTAGTTCCTTTTTTATGCTACTACTCTCTCTCCAGCTTCAAATAACACCACAGTAATAATAAATCCCAAATTACCAAATTATTCTCTCTCTTCCAAACTCTGTCTTTCATTCATTTGCTGAGTCAACACATATTTCTTGTATCTACCACATACTAAGGGCACAGGAAAAAGAGATGATTAAAACTTAGTGCTGCCTTTCATGTAGTTCACAAGCTAACAACACATGGCCACATAGAGAGATTCCAGTATTCTCTGCCCTAATGTCATAATGATTTTGGCATTAGTAGAGCAGAGAAGCATCTTGCCCTGTCTGGGGCTGGGGAGTTATAGAAGGAATCCTACAGGAAATAAATTTGTTTCTAATCTTCAGTCCCAATTTATCACGCAATCATTCATATATCTGGTGATTAATAATTTAGCAGTTACTGTGTGTAAGTCTAGAATGTGAATACAAACCGTTACGTAAGACACCTACCTGTGACCTCAAAGATTTTACTGTATAGGCAAGAAGGATGGAACTTTCTACAAAACCAGGAGGTTTCCCCATCATATTGATATTTGTCTTTATCTATCTAGTTAAACAATTTTTATTGCTCACCTTCAATGTTTGTTTTTATTTTGTATGGTTCTAGTGGAAACCCAGTTTTTAGAAAGATAATTTTCTTAATGGAAAACTATGTATCTATCAATTATTTACCATGTAGCTGAAAGGAAATTTGAATTTACTGCTTTTTTCCTCATATGGGAATTATTAATAGTATTGATACAGTAGGAGTGTTGTGATAATTAAATTACAGGGATGCTATTATAAAAAGTATTTTTGAAGTGTAGCCTGTGCACCATGTGAATAACGGCTAGATAATTTTTACATTTAAGTATGATAAATTTCTCTTAAATCTGAATTTTATTTTCAAATCCATGAATAAAGGGGTTATTAGGTCTGTTTCAAATAAGATAGATTATAAAATGTTTAATAATCTTGAATCTATTTTCATCGTATGCTCCAAATAATATGTACAATGTTAGTAACTGTCAAAAGGCCTTGAGAATCAGAATTTTAATTTTATAAGAAAGATTCTAGAAATCATCAAGTAATATCTCCCATTGTTGCAATAAGATAGTTGGGACTTAACGTGGTTTGGTGTATTTCCTAGGGTCACAGAACTAATTAAACATCGATGTGGAATTAGAGCCCACGTCTGCTGATTTCTCATGCACCACACATTATTTGTCAAATTGGGTTAATTTCTTACTGGAGGCAAATTACTTAGGTTATATTAGGCCAAGGCAAACAAGATCCCATCTGTGTGATACGTGATCCAAAGGGTTTTATTCCTCTGCTGTTCTGCTTTACTTAGCACCATGTTATACACGAGGTGGAGTGGGAAACATGTTGGCACCAAGAATAAGGGGCTCTTATAGGGCAGGCATGGAGACTTAGATCCCATTATGAGGTCCCAGAAGCTTGGATCACTTATTCCTAGGGCTTAATTCACTGCCATCTCCAAGTCCCACCCCTCCCATACACACCCCCCCCCCCAAAGGCCTATTTGAAATGATCCTCTGAATGGTCTCCTGAGAGATGGAAGAGGTAGGCACTTATTTACTGGTTCCCATTCCACATTGTTCAAGGGTTACTGCTCAGGGAGATAATTCACTCACAGCTCCAGATATGACGCCTGGTGGTTGCAGAGAGAGCAGCCACACCACAGTGGCAGGGCAGAAGTTGAGACACCTGAGGTGCAGCTGTAGTAAATGTCCTCAGGCTACACCTAAGCTAAGCTGCTGCTGATGCAGAGAACGAACTTATGGTTACAGGGGGAAGGGTTGTGGGGAGGGATAGTTGGGGAGTTTGGGATCGACATGTACACTCTGCTCTATTTAAAGTGGAAAACCAACAACGACCTACTGGATAGCACAGGAAATGCTGCTCAATATTCTCTAATAACCTAAATGGGAAAAGAATTTGAAAAAGAATAGATACATGTATATGTATAACTGAATCACTTTTCTGTCCACCTGAAATTATCACAACATTGTTAATCAACTATGCTCTAATATAAAATAAAAAGCTGAAAAAAATATAAAACAAGAAATAAATCTTATGATAAATTAAAGGTAATATACCTTTTATACATTATTAAAAAAATAAACTAAGCTTTGTTGCTGAAGCCATGGCTGGAGTAGGGAGTACCATAAAGAGGTGAGGACAAACATAAGAGATAGGACCTTTCTCTGTATCTATCATATATTCTTCTATGCAAACATTAATAAAGTACTTACTAGGATCATATATTCTTTTTATAAATCCTAATATAATACTAACTGTGCATCATACAAACACTAACATAGTACTTACTATGCATCATACATTCTTCTGAGTGTTTTCCACATGTTAAGTCATTTAAAACTCCCAATAACTTATGATGTAGACACTAGAACTATGTACATTTTGTAGATGATAAAATTGAGACAGAGAGGTTAAGTTACCTAAGTTCACACCTTTACTAAGTGATATAGCGGGGAGTTAAACTCAGGTAATCTGGCTCCAAAGACCATGCTGGGACTACACTGCACTAGGCAGTGCTTGGGAGGTGAGTAATGAGGAGAAATGTTTTAATTTCTAAGTTGGCATAAAAGGAGTAACTATGCATGACATACAGGACTCTTAACAAATGTGAGAAAGTTTAGTGTAATCATGCAGAGCATGAATTTTGGGGCCAGACAGGTATTAGTTCACTTTCTCAGCCTCTTTCTACCTATCTTGCACAAGCCACTTAACCTTTCTAAACCTCAATTCTTTCTTCTGTATAATGGATCGTATTTATTTCAGAGGGTTGTTATGAGAAATATTTTTAAAGGGCCTAGAGTACTCAGTAAGTCCTTAAGAAATAAATGGTAGTTTAAAATTGTATATTTTTGTAGAACTTTTATTATTTCACATACCTCTTCTGCTTTTGAAAGGCCTCTTTAAAGAAATGGGAAACTTCTGGCAGTATATGGCTCAGAAGGAGGCAGGAAAGTTATTTATTTACACATTTGCTTTTCAGCTGAAATTTTTAAAAATGTTTTCCCTGCCCTTGGGCAACATAAAAAGCAAACAGTCCTAACACTGAACATGACTGAGTTCTCTCAGAAGAAAAATCCAGAGGCTGCAGCATGTGTGACGCCCTGGAGACAACAGATCTGGGTTAGAAGCCCAGCTCCATAACTACTAATCTGCTACGTAGTTTTCTTTTTTTCTTCTTAATATCACTGAGCATTAGTTTTTGCATCTTTGAAATGGGTATAATAATAACGCTTATTTAGCAGTGGTGTCCTGACAATCAAAAGATGTCATGTAGGTAAGCTGACTGACCCATACTTTATACTAAACTAAGACTGGTGGGAAAGAAAAATATGAGACCAAAATTCTGTACAAAGGAAAAAACTCTTTGCTATGATTTTTCTTTTTTTTTCCACTCTTATTTGCCTCCTTATCCTCTAGGGGGTACCTTCTGTGTATATACAAGCACGTACTTGTCCTTAGCCCAATGAAGTGGCAAGCGGCTAAAGACAACGGGGTTAGTCTATGACAGAATGTCTAGCGTTGAAGTAGAGGCATTGGTAAACAATGACAAGGCAATGCAAATTTGGTTGGCAGGATATAATTTTTGAAGAATCATTTTCAATGCATGAAATAGTTGAATTTTTAGGGATAGAGGGTGTTCCAAAACTGTGTTTTATTGGTGGGTGATAAGAAGATGGCAGTAAGAGATGGGTAATAAGAGTCTCTCTCGGTGAGAGCTGTACCTGATGTGTTCCCAGGAGATTCAGATGGGACACATTTGACCACGCAATTGCTTTTTGGTACTACACCTAAAAAAAAAAAAAAAAAGGAAAAGAAAGATTAAGCAGAAGTTCTTGTAGTTTTGATGTCAGGGAATGAGGACTGGGTCATATATAAGACTACAACTACATGCCCTTTGTTTGGGTCTTAGTTTGATACTTGGCCAAGGTCAACATTGGTCAGATGCCTGATTGCCTCTTAGGAGGTGATTGGCTCCAAAGCACAGCATGTGGTTCCCAGTACATCATTAATGTGATGTTGTGGATGAGATATCCTGGCACTCATCATTGTCTAAATCCATTTGGTACCTGGTGTAGATTGGTTCTGGATTTGGAAATAAAGTAGGCATTAACCAAATTCTTGTGTAAAGTTAGTGATATTAATAGAAATAACATATATTTCATAGATCAGGACAAAGGCTCAGCCCCCAATACTTTCTGGGAAAGCCCTGGTGGGGAGTCTCATCTCTGTTTATAATCTTCTCATGAGGCATGCTCTTCCCCGGTAGCACCCGCCTTCCCCTCACCCCTACCAGTCTTCCATGCAGAGGGGTCCTGCCAACGAAGTACAGTAGTACCTCATACTGTTTGTTGCTTGTGACTCCTGAGAAATGCTATTAGCTCTATCAAGAATACTATTCCCCGGGCTTCCCTGGTGGCGCAGTGGTTGAGAGTCCGCCTGCCGATGCAGGGGACACGACTTCGTGCCCTGGTCTGGGAAGATCCCACATGCCGCGGAGCGGCCGGGCCCGTGAGCCATGGCCGCTGAGCCTGCGCGTCCGGAGCCTGGGCTCCGCAGTGGGAGAGGCCACGACAGGGAGAGTTGAATTGGAAGACTCTTTAGTTTGGATTTAGTAGAAAACATGTATGTAGTTTGTAGTTACTTCTATATTATAATTAATACATTTTAAGCACCCTGTATAGGAATGGCTTCTAGAAATATTTCTACCCCATGTGGTGCCTGATATAGCATTCGATATAAAGTTCAAAGCCAGATGACTTAATGTGATATTAATGGGTCCTCTGGCATCCAGAACTAGAATTATATGGCTAGAGGGGAGGAAGAAGCAAACTTGAAATGCATGAGCCAGGAGCTAATTTTGGAAAATTCTACCATTTTTTAAATGTATAAAAGTACAAGTAGGAGATTTAGTTTTCATCAAAGTCTAGAGAAAATGGAAGTTTTCTTCTGTTAAAAACATACTTGATGATATAGCGTAGATAATTTTAAATTTACCCTATGCTTTTGTCTTGATGTAAATCACAAAAATGAATTTTATCAAAATTCTGTGTTTGTAAGGGCACAGTCCTGAAAAATACGATACAAAGCTAATATGTTTGTAAGAGAAGTTGCATGTTTTATTGATCAGATACAACAGAGCGAAGACTGAACTACCTTTGTATTCTTTCTATTCGAAATATCACAAGAAATGTTGCTCTATGAATAGGTGGTGATCAAAGAGTATGTAGCCAATAAACGTTAAAAAAAAAAAAACTATAGAAACTATTGGGTATAAAGTAGGCTACAAGGATGTATTGTACGACACAAGGAATATAGCCAATATTTTGTAATAACTGTAAACAGAGTGTAACCTTTAAAAATGTATATATATGGAGGAAAAACAAGTAAATAAAAAAAAAGAATCGCAAAGGTGTGACAGTTAATTAAAATACCACTTTTTGTGGCTTTTTAGATAACGTTTATAGTGTTTGTCAGCTTTTTACATGCTATAACTTACTGTGGATCCTTTTTCTCATAAATAAATATTCCCTTTCTTATTTTGTCCTGATAATTTATATTCATTTTCTCCAAATGGTATATCCCAATTGTGTAAACTTCCAGCATCACAAAACCTTTACCTGCTTCTGCCTCTCCCCTCTACACATTTTGTTACCCAGTCCTGGAATGGTTGTGTGTCAGTGATGCCTCTGTGTTGCACAATGAGCTCCTGTTAATCATTCAGCTCCTGCCCCACCCTCTCTGCCACTGCACAGCTTCCAACATGGTGCATGGGATTGGGCCAGGAAACGGGAATCATTGTGACCTCTCCCAGACCTAGTGCGACCTCACTGTCTGTCTCTCATCTGAATCACTAACAACCCCCCACTCTCACCACCACATCCTTTCAGGCTTTCTCTGCCCAGGTAGTCAACCCCATAGATACCTGGGGAACCCTGACTCCTTACAGAGACAGGTCTGAATCTCAGGACCGGCTCATGCAGGACCCCAGCTCCAGAAGATACTCTAACTGAGGTAACCAAGAGGGGAAAGAGCCATGTGGGTGTGGGAACCAAAGTTTTTAGAAAATTTCTAGGAATAAGTTTAAGGGAACTGAGTCACTAACTAGACCATGGGCAAGAGAAATGCTCTTCTTTGAAAAATAAATTGTATCATACCACTCTCTGGCTTAAAGCCTGTCTGCAACTTTCCTTTGCATCTGAAATAAAATGGAAATACCTGGCCATGGTCTTCAAAGTCCCTCATGATCTGCATCTCTCCAAACTTTCCAACCACATCTGTTGCCACTTCAAGGCACTGTGGCCCACTTTCAGCCCATCAAACTTGTCTAGATCTTCGTCACCTCTGTGCCTCTAATATACACATCTGACTTTCTTTATACAGTTTTTACCTACTCATGCTTCAGGTCTCCACTTCAAGGTCTCTTCTTAAACTTCTTTTCAGAAAAGTCTTTCACAACCACACTACCTAAACTAGAACCCATCCCTGATTTTCTATCTCAGCATCAATCACTTATCACTTCTCACAATTGTTTGATTAATCTATACACTTGTATTTTTGTCTGAATCCTTCGCCACACTATAGACACTTCATGGCACCTAGAAGATTCTCCAAAGACGTTTGCTCATTACCTTCAAATGATATTAAAAAGATAGCCACAGGAACCTAGACAGAAGATACACATGATGCAACTTTAAATTTGTGTATAATTCCAGATCTATTTATCTAGATAGATAGATAGATAAATATTTACTGAATAAATACATGCATAATAATAAATACATAATACATGAATAAATGAATGAATCCATAAACTGAAGATAAGGATCAGAAGCAGAGCCAGGTGAACTAGAGTGGTTATAAAGATAGGCACATATTACCTAGGGCACGACATTTAAGAAGACACTCACTCTAGGTTTCTGCAGTGTTCTTGTAATATCTGCTGATTCCGCACTCGCATGAACTTAAGAGAGAGCTCCGTAAATTTTCAGCTCTAGCCACGTTTCTTATCTCATCCTACCCTGGGCACTGAAGTAGAGTTCTGGCAGTGCTTCCAAGCAGAGACACATGTACTACACTTGCCTTTACCGACTACCATTTGGGGTGGGAAGAAATTATGGTGACTTAAACATTCATGATTGGCATGAACAGCTTCATTCCTTAGCCATGTTCTTGCTGGCATGGATCTTGCAAACTTCTAGGACAGTAGTTTTCCATCTTCAGTATGCACAGAAAATCACACAGGATGCTAATTTCAAAGTGCAGGTTATCATCCTTCACTCCAGGGATTCTGATTCAGTGATCCTCAGAGCACATTTTGAAACTCACTACTGTAGTCCTTCTCGATATTATTGAGCTGGATAATTCATTGTTGTAGAGGGCTGTCCTGTGCACTGTACAATGTTTAGCAGCATCCCGGGCCTCCATCCACTACATGCCAGAAGCACACTCACTCACAGTTGTATAACCAAAAATACCTCTGGGCATTGTCAAATGTCCCCAGGGGGATAAAATCATCCCTGTTGAGAACCACTGCTATAGAGAGTCAGCACCTAGATGTAGATAGAGTTTTGGCCTTCATGTATAGGCGTGCACAGCACTCTCTCACACCAAACAGTTCATACAGTCTCCAACTTCTGTGCTTGGAACTTGTGAAGTTGTAATTTTGCAATCTGAATTGCTAGTATAATGCAGGAGGGCCTGAACTTTGACTCCCACTTAAGAAGTAGTGTTTTGCAGGTGGCTGTCTCCAGGGTGTGTTCAGGGTCTTCTGTCATTGTCATCTAAAGCTGGAAACTTCTGGCTGGGTGCCTGCGTAATATTTTCAAGCTGTTGTATACACGAGGCCAATACATTCAAGTTAGGGAAAGAGCCCTCCAAGGAGCTGGAAGTAGGTCTCTATATCTCAGTGGGAGCTCTCCACCAAAGGAGCCAAAATTGAAGCTTATCTTGGCTCTTTTGCAGCAGAACTTGCAAATGTTATTGAGACACATTTTCTGGGGTCTAGAGGAAGGTGAAAAATGAGATATTTGTCCTAAAAATTGCCAATGGATCAATTTGGCCCTTTTTAAATGAAACCTGCTACATATCCTCATCCTGTAGGACACTTTTTAAAAGAATCTGATAGTAGCTCCTCACACTTCATCATAAATTTGGTTCTTTGTGAAAGAACTTTGGGACTGAAAAGGAAGGGAGTGCATTTCGTGGACTGCAGAGGTCTGCTTCTTGGGGATGGGGGTCACTGTAAATGGGAAGCTAAGGATAAGTTTCTTGCTCATTATTTGCTGAGAAAAGGTTTTCGTGTTAAAAAGGACTTAGATGGTGAAATGATAGGACTTGCTGTGTGAGCTTGGGAATGGCTTATCCCTCTCTGAATCTCACTTTCCTCACTTGTAATTTGAAGGAGTCTAACTAGGTAATATCTGGTGTCCCTCTCAACAAACGTGTTTGAAAACAGCATGGCTGGAAGCTGGGTTTCCTGACCACTGGCCATTTGGTGGCTTCTCTTGGCAGATAATGGAGTCCTCAGTAAATCATCCTCAGAAAAGAAATTTAGTCCACAGTTCTAAGTGTCTCACAGATTTGTTCTTGTATATCAATAATTTAAAGGAGGGTTTCCAAGAAAAAGTGAGATGACTCCCTACTTGTAACTAAGATATTTCCATGACTCACTCCAGAGAACTTCAGACCAGATATTGGATTGGCCAAAAAGTCCGTTTGGGTTTTTCCATAACACCTTATGGAAAAATCTGGCCGAACTTTTTGGCCAACCCAATACTTCGATGATACTTTTGGTGCTGAGGAGCATTCCTTTTGCTCAAGATAGTGATGATTCCCTGCCCTCATAGAACCTGTGGCCTGGGGATTAAGAAAATAGTGGACAAAAACTTACAATTTCCATGAATCCTCTGAGCTAGAAAATGCATTTAGAGAGAGATAATCTAATTTTCTTAAATTATGATTATTTTTCTTTATTTTTTTCTCTTCTTCCCTGAAAAGTCAGAAGCAATTTGTGGTATTAAAGAGAAGAAACTGACATAAGTCTTGGAATCAAATATACTTAAACGCAATACTAGCCATGACTCTTGCTATCTGTATGATCTTGAACCTCAGTTTTCTATTTGCAAAATAGGAACAATATTTTGCTGGGGATATTTTGAAAATTAGATTTAATACAAATACCCAGCACATAAAATTTGTAATATGTCTGTATTCTCAGAATCACTGGACAAATGAAAAGTCAATAGCAAACAGGTCACTCACCATTTTAGACAGAAGAAACTTTCAAGAATGTTGGAGAATATTGGGTTCATGTAATTTGCAAAATCCAGGCACTGTGTCTCTATAATGCCAAGTACTTGTTAAACTTAGCATTATATGGAGAGGTAATTTTAATGTTTTTATGCAGATGTTTGGCATTGTATAGATATAATCAAAGAACAGTTGGAATATTTGCTTTTTATCATAACATATCCTTTGAGATCAGTCACATTCTCTGGGACAAGTGGGATAATTATGACAAAGAGCCCTGCGTCTACTCTATTTTCTGTGGCAGAGTTTTGAACCTAGCACAGTTGAAGAGACAAGAGAAATATAAAATTTAACCTTGCACATTTCCAGAACTCCATTTTTGCTTTTATTCATTCAAAATAATTTATTGAATTCCTGCTATATGCCAAAGATAGTGCCAGTATAGTCCTTGACCTTATAAGGACCACAGTTTAGTAGCTAGACAGATATTAATTAATTAATCACATAAACAAATATAAAAGTGCAACTATGATAAGGTCTTCAGTGGAGAGAACCATGGTCCTATGAGTGCACATGATTTGACTTTTCAGTGGTTTTTCTGAGGAAATGGAATTGATATCTGGGGGAAAATAAAAGAAAACAATCAAGTGGGAAGGAAAAGGGTTCAAGGCAGATGGAACAGGAGGTGTCAAGACCCAGTGCCATGAGTATAGAAAGTATACAGAACTAAAGAAAGTCTTCATGTCTAGGGATGCTCAGTGAGAGAAAGAGAGACGACAGTGAGTTTCAAGAAGTAGAGATGGCTGGCCAAATCACATATGACTGTTTCAGGTTTAGCAATAGCCAAATCTGTCCCATTATCCTAAGAGAAACGGGAAGACACTGATGAGAGCTTTAAGGCAAAGGAGATGATGGGTCAGATTTATGCTTGGAAAGGTCACTCTGGCTAGTAGATGAAGAATAGATTTTGGGGGGAAGCAAGTAGAGGATGCAATGAAACTAGTTAGGATTCTGCTACTGAAGTTTCTGTGAAGGATAATCACAGCTCAGAAGAGTGTTTTGTTTAAGAGTTAGAGAAGAAAAATACAACTATGGAAGAGACATACGGGATGTAAAATCCACTGGACTTGGTGTGGACTGACTGTGGGCATTGGATAAGTGAGAGGGGGGTGTCAATGGTGATTTTTAGGCTTCCTATTTATGCAGCTATCTCTAACGTGGGTCCTTTGTTGGTATCAGGACATGAGATAAGCAAGGGTCAAGAGTATTAGAAAACCATAAATTAAGTTTGGGATATAACTTTAGCGAGCCTTTCGGACATTGAAGAAGAGATATTCATAAGGATCCTGGAGGAGAGTCCAAGCCAAATTGAAGGTTTTTCCAGGATCACTACACCAGAGAAAGTGTAGTACATTGGAGAAGGTGAAGCATGGTAGGTGTCAGAGGGTAGATGAGAGATGGGTCCCGGTGCCCAGCCAGCCAGCCTCACCTCCAGGGCTCAGTGAGGAGCCACGTGCTGAGCCTCATGAAGAGACTTGGATGATCTGGGTATTTTCTGGGACAACCACTTCCATCTCTTTGTGTCATCTCGCCTGCTTTTCTCCTAGATTCAAATTTCTGTTTTTTTATTTAATGTATAATTTAATATTTTAACACATATATGCTCACATACATGAAATAAAAGTTAGTGTTTACATTATCATGTCTGATGACTACTACACAAAGCTGTGAGTGATATCTACATATATGTATATCTATCTCTCTCTGTATATATATAATCTCATGCATCAGTTTGCTTTTTCTTCTCCTGTAGTTTTCCTTCCAGAGCCGCTCGAATGCCTGCTTCAATTTGCACTGCTTGCTCTTTGGCCCTGCTGCACTGTAGTGGTCCTAGGAACTCCCTTTACGGATATCCTTGGATGTCCCTTCATGGCTGTCCTGTGTTGGGTCCCCTTTTCATTAATCCTATGTCTTTCTTAAGTTATTCCTTATTCTGCTTAAGTATTAGATTCACAATTTTAGCTACCTTTTCCCTGGAACTGTAGATCTTTGGGGGCATCTGGAGAGGGAGGTTTGCAATGAGAGCCAGGAAGAAGGTTCCACTTGGCTCCAGAAAGGATGCCTCTGATTTAAAATGTTTTTTCTTTTTCTTTTTGCCATTCAGAACTCAGAATCAAACACATGGCTCCTTGAGGGTGAGAATAAAGTCAAGTAAAAATAGCATGTTGAAAGGAACATGTGCAGAAGAGGGAATCTAGAAAAGGTTCTTGTTTTCTTACCTATATAGGAGATGATTTTATCCTGAGGTTAAGAGAAAAGGCAAGCTTAAAAGCATTGTTCGAGGGCTTTCCGGGCTTCCCTGGTGGCGCAGTGGTTGAGAGTCCGCCTGCCGATGCAGGGTACACGGGTTCGTGTCCTGGTCCGGGAGGATCCCGCGTGCCGCGGAGCGGCTGGGCCCGTGAACCATGGCCGCTAAGCCTGCGCGTCTGGAGCCTGTGCTCCGCAATGGGAAAGACCACAACAGTGAGAGCCTCGCGTACCAAAAAAAAAAAAAAAAAAAAAAAGCATTGTTTGAAAGTGCTCTTTTTGATTAAAGTTACAAAACCTAAATAATGTTTAATTACTAGATAAGCTTACTTCCCACTTTTCCACATTCTATTTTTATTTGCCATATTTACTCTTACATCCTTTTTTTTTTTTTTTTTTTTTGGCGGTACACGGGCCTCTCACTGTTGTGGCCTCTCCCGTTGCAGAGCACAGGCTCCGGACGCGCAGGCTCAGCGGCCACGGCTCACGGGCCCAGCCACTCCGCGACATGTGGGATCTTCCCGGACCGGGGCACGAACCCGTTTCCCCTGCATCGGCAGACGGACTCCCAACCACTGCGCCACCAGGGAAGCCCTCTTACATCCATTTTAAGAGAAAAAATAAGTATATTTGTGTGATATTCTTCTCCCCACTACCCCACCAGATATTTCCTTCCCTGAAAATATGAACTATTACTTTTAGTAGAGTAGCTAATGAACTGGTGCCCAGGCAGAGAAAGTATTATATTAAAGATTTGCGGTGATTTAAACGCATATTCTTGGGCCCTAAGTTTTAGAGATTCTAATTCATTAAATCTTCAGTAAGGCCAAGTGATCTACATTTTTAAAAGCTTTCTAGGATGGAGTAATGCACACCACATTTTGAGAGCTATAGATTTAGAGCAGAAGCACATTGCTTTTCATTTGACAAGAGTACATTTGAAGGGCTTGGGTAATGTTTGCTTTTTAAATCATCCAACTTTCTCTCACCTTCCTCTTTGTTTAGCTTATTTGCAGAATTCCTACATCTAGAAATTGTTGATATGTCTAAACAGCTTCAAAAAGGCAGAAAACCAAGTTGTTATTTTGCGACTATCACAGCTTCTATGTCCTTCTGCAAGACTGAAGAACCTTTATCTGTTACCTGCCACTGAAATGTGAAAGGAAAGGAAACAGGAAACAAAACATTTTATTTTAATCTCTAATAATTTTTTCCTCTTTCTATTTTATAAGCGTCCACATTATTTTACTTGAAATAATACTTCATATGAACAGTGAGAAAATGCTGAAGCAAAGGAGAAATTCTATTCAAGTGTTTGCATGATACTTTAAATTGGCTTTCTTGACATCTTTTCCACCCTTCTTCGGGTGTTTTTTCCAGGCTCACAGGCTGCAAAACTGTGAGATGCTCCAGATGTGATTTCAGTTCTGCCAATTGGGTGCAGTTGTTGGCAGTGAAACCGAATTCCAAATGGAAGTATGGAGAAAGGCAGCAGGATCTGAGACACCCGTTTTGCTTGTGCAACATAGTAGACAGAGCAAAGCTCTGGAGGCAATAATTTGAGAGGTGGTCACTTGTCTCTTGACATGGAACATTATTATTCTGAAGGCAGGCATTATTTCCAATGCTCCAGCTCGTGTCCGTGCTAGAGCTAACCATCTCCTTCATAGGTCAGTTCCGCAGTGTTATCCTAGAAGTCAATCCTGGAGTCACAGCTTTTCCAGTCCTGTCAGGAATTTGGAAAGTACCCTTAAGTACCTTGTTCTCTGTACTTAAAGGCAGGAGAGTGTAGTAATTAGGTACATACGCACTGAGACCAAGTTATTTGGGTTGAAATCCTGGCTCAGCTAATCAGTAGCGTATTACTTTCGGCAATTCTCTGAAGCTCAGGCTTTTCATCTGTAAAGTAAGGAAATCACTTACTGCTAGGACTGTTGTGTGGACTAAATCCCACATATACATAACATAGAGCAGAGTCTAGTACACAGGGAGTACTCAATAAAAATTTTAGTTGCTATCATTATTAAAGTTTTTTTCTGCTTAAAATAGTATTTCCTGTCTCTTGCAACTAAATCGTGACTGATACAAAGTGCATTCAAGTTTATCAATTGTGCAACTCTGGGTGAGTTATTTCTTTTAGTTCAAGGTTCATAGTCTCAAAGATGAACCTGATTTTGATGGCCAACTAGCTAGATTCGAACACTTGCAAAATATATTTCTCCAACGCCTATAATATACAGAAAATATTAAGGAAATAAGAGGTGAAAATAAAACAGTAAATGCAGTATTCTATAGGATAATAAGGGGAAAATATTTTTTCGAATATAATATATTCACTGTTTTAAATATCAACTCTCAATTTTCATGAAATCCACACAGAAGTTATGGTTTATACTCTGCACCTGCAATTAGAAGCACAGTTCTGAAGTGCCGTGCCCCATCCTTTACAAAATATTTATTAAATTCTTCTTCACACGCGCTGCCAATTGGAGAAAGTGTTTAGAAGCAAAAGAAGGGAGCTTGTATGAATTTTCACCTACAGATTATTTTCAGAATTAAGAACTAGCATATAAACAATAGACAAGCAACTGTAGTGACTTTCTCATTGCTTTTGAGAGTTGCCTTGTGCTCAGTCAATTAACATCAAATAAAAAGGAAAATAAAAACTTAACCAACATTAATTATGACAGTTACTACTGGCTATAGGCTTACTATTTGCCAAGCCCTATCCTCTTAACACAAACAAGATCCCCGTGAGGTAGTACTATTATTATCCCCATTGTATAGATGACAAAACTGAAGCACAGAGAAGTTAAGTGATTCTCATTGCCACACAGTTATAAGTGACAGAATCAGGGCTGAACACAAAACACATGCAATACCAAGGTCCATGCACAGAATCACTGCATCATTTTGCCTTGTAGGTATCAAAGGAGCCTTGCCAGTTTTTAATCTTTAAGATTCTATGGCTAATATTCCATTGTATATTTGGGGATAGATGTATATGTATAGCTGATTTACTTTGTTATAAAGCAGAAACTAACACACCATTGTAAAGCAATTATACTCCAATAAAGATGTTAAAAAAACAAAACTAAACTAAACTAAGATTCTAATATAGAGGAATCTATGCTCATCCCATGTAGGAAAAACAGTATAGACAGCTTGGAGATTCTTCTGATGAATCGGGGCTAGGCAGCCACAGATCTCTTTTTAAACACAGCAGAAACCAATTTCCTTGTTTAATTGTGTGTGAGATGTAGCAGTTTATAAAGTATGACATATTCAGCCATCCATACACAGGTAAAAGACTCAAGGTGAAGAGTAAAATTACATGTCTTCTCACAAGACTTGTGTCTTCTTAAATGCTTTGCAGACTAATTGATCTAGGTGGAGGCAAAAAGTGCTTGAGTTTCACAAGGTCTTTAGTCTTTCACTCATCTTCATGTTTCCCACACATGAAGACATCCCGATGGCATTGTTAAGTGTTCATGCTTGATACCAGAGAAGAGCCTCTAACTTTTCATAATTTGGCAAGTGTTCAGGTATTGCTAACCTTCAAGTTTTAGAAACTAAGCATGTATTTTCTCATGAAAATATATCCTGATTATTATTATGGAATAAAAGAAAATTTCAATTAGAATCTTTGGCTACATGTACATAATCTTATTCATTTTTATTTTCTTTCCTATCCAGTGAAGAGCTTAGTAAGTGCTGTGAAAAATATTTACTGGAATTCTCATTTTGCTTTTCAATAGTAAATAAAGGCTCTTTTTAAAACATACACACACACACACAGAGCCATCACGTATCATGAATGGGATATATTACTGAAAACATTATGATATCCTAAATTCAGAATAATACAAAACAAATCCTTAAAGGATGGTCATTTTCCCTGCATATTTATCTTATCACTTGGTCCACCAATTTTAAATTATATAAATGGTCACACTTTTCTCAAATTATGCCCATAAAATGAAGCTCTATTAATATCTACATTGCCTTATTTAAAATTTTAAAATGAAATTCATGTAATATATGCAAACAAAATACAAAAGAAGAACTGCATTCAATTTTTCAACACTATGTGGAAAACAGCCTATTTACCAACAAATAGATCTGTCTGCAATTGGGCTAAATGATGCTGGTCCATTATGAAAGTATATAAAGTACCCTTCAAAAACAACTCAAATGTGCATGTACTTTGACAGAAGCCTGTTAGTGATTCAGACAGAGGGACACGTGAGCAATTTAGGCTTTACTCTTGAGGCTGGGATTGAGTTGGAACTGGTTTGAGCAATGTTTGTTTATCCCATGTATCTAAAGTCAGAGCCAATAAGTCTCCTAGTTTTGAATAACTTTAAATGTCAATTCCGATTTGGACAGGGTTGATAAGCCTATTTGCAGATAACTAGTACTTACCTATGAGCTGTTGCGTGTGCATTGGTTGGACCAAGACCTGTTTGGAGAAATAGCCTTCTTTGCAATTGTATCTGTATTTTGGGCATATGGGGTTTCCTTCTTCCTTGAGTGTTCAAGGTAAATGTATACACTGGCAAACGGGACTCTAATGGTAGGCCTCTCAACCAGGAGATTAATGAGGGGGCACCGAACAATAGATCAAAAGAAAGTTATATTGATGTGTGTTCCTGGGGAAGGACGGGTCAGGGCACAGTGAGAGAACCCAAGTTTCAGATTGTTTAGTCCAGGAAGAAAAATGAAGAAAGAGAACAGAATGGTTGTAAGGCAGCCAGCTAGCAAAAACCTAGAGAGAACAGGAAAACATTATGTAGGTGGTTAGCTGAGAAAATTTTGAAGAAAGATAACATTTTTGCAGAGATAACCAGGAGGAATTACAGAATTCAAAGTGTGAGTGTTTGGGGTCGTATTAATCTTAATGAATATCTTAAATAGCTTCCCAAACAATAGTAGTTGTTCTTATGTTAATAGTTACTTGTTTTTAATTGAAAACAAGTTTCATTTCGTTTTTTCCCTCTTCACAACTGATAATATTCGACTGATACTCACTATATCTGTGTCTGTAGTCTAGTCTCTTGCAAAAATGGACTCAAATCACTAGATTAGAATAATTGTTTCGAGATTTAATTTTCATAGTCAACTATTATTAAAGCCAGAGTCACTTTCATAGGCATGTGACCAGTGCATTTGCACAGGAACCCACACTTAGAAGGAAGCTCATCCTTGAGGTGTAATGCTTTGTGGACACCATCTTGAAATTCGTGACAGTTTTATCTTTGAATGTGGTTTTTGTAGGTAAAGTTTGATGGGACAGAGAGTATGGGCCAGGGGCTCGTGGACTCAGCAAACACTCCATCCTGCCCCCCTGCCTCCTCTTAACCACCTGCCCCTCTCCTCCACCCAGCAACCACTGTCACCCTTCACAACCTTTCCGCCCTCCCCTGCCATGGGGGCTTGGCGTGGATACAGGGAGGGTTGGCGTGACGTGCACATACTCTGCATGTTGAGTACTGGGATGGGGCCCTGAGTGCCTGTGAGGGTCTGACTCACCTTTGAATATCCCTGTGCCCAAGGGAGCACAAGATTAAATGAAAAATTAAGACCACCATGACAGAAAGAGAGAGAGAGAGCAAGCCTAAGGAATGAAAAAAACGTTGGTACTGCCTTTGGAACAAGGGGTTCCACATTTTACTTTTGAACCGGGCCGCACAAATTACGTAGTTGGTTTAAATTAAAGATTCCTCTTACAGTGATTATCTAGTTCAGTGCTATTCAAACATTGTTTAAGGAATAGGACTCACTATTTAAAGAAACATTATGGGGAACTCCCTGGCCGTCCAGTCATTAGGACTTGATGCTTTCACTGCTGAGGGGCCCGGGTTCAACCCCTGGTTGGGGAAACTAAGATCCTGCAAGCCACATGGTGTGGCCAAAAAAAGAAAAGAAACATTATGGGAATCACCAATGATTATAAGAAATCAAAGCAAAGCTACTTTTTCCTGATCTGTGTATGAAAGTGCAAGCTTCCGCCGGTTGTCTTGCCTGGGTTCCCTCCTCTCACAGGGGATCAGCAATCCTAGGGCTCTGAGGAATACAGTCTGAAAACCCCATCAACTACGCCAGACTCTTCATTTGACAGAAGTGGAAATCTAAGCCCAGAAATGAAGAAACTTATCCATGTTCGTGGAATGTTTCATGGTCCAATCCTGATTAGAATCCAGATTTCTTGATTTCCAGTCCTGTCATTTTTTTCTCTCATATCATCTCTTTACTGTCTCCCCTAAGATATATTCTTGCAGTTTGGGGAGGAACAAACCTGCCTTAATTATGTTTAAGGGAGCCCAAAATGGCATCCATCATCAGCATGTTGGTTGTGGCTGGCAAAGCTTACCATGGGAATGTCCCATGCCCGGGACATAAATCTTTCTCATTCACCTAAATTTCCTTTTCTCCCTCACATCTTCTGCCCTTTCACTGTGCAATTTCTGTTTGTTAGACACTGAGCTGAGAGGTTTACATAGAATAATACCACACTTAAGTCTCACGGTATCTCTAAGTGGTCAGAATCTGTGCTCCTTATTTTATACATGAGGACGTGAACCCTTAAAATGGTTAAGTGAAGTTTGCCTGGCTAGGGATAGCAGAGCTGAGATTTGAACACAAATCTGGCTGCCTCCATTGTCCTAGGCAAGCTGTCTCCCTTTCTGAAAGGAGGCAAAATCAGGACGAGTCAGTCCTGTGTTTCCTAGCGCCCCCTAACCCCTTTCAGCCAGCAGCGAGGAGAGATTTGAGGCACCAAAGGAACCTCTCGTTCTCTCTCCAACGAGGTAACAAGACTCACTCACTGCACGAGGCTGCCTGTGGTCCAGCATCTCCTGGACTCCCAAGGGTGGGAAGGAGATGACTATCAATGGCACCCCGGATAGAGTTGCCTAAGGTGTGTATCTCAGGAGCATGTTCTAGGGGAAAACACAATCATAATTTTTAATTACTGTGCGAGCTTCTGAAGCTGCAGCCCCAGCTGGAGGTTAAGAGTTGCCAGAGCCTGCTGCTGCCCTGGGCTGTTTTCCAGCAGCCACTCTTGGAAAGTTGACAAATTTTACCCATGAGTGGCAACTCTGTTGCAGCTTCTTATTTTGATCAATCATAACGCTTACGGAATTTGCTACAGTTGATGTCCTGAACCACTGGATTCTGCACACTGGGTTTGTTTACTGCGCTAAAGAACGGGGGGAAGTTTACATTTGTCATCTGTTTTATCAAGATTGCTTTTTTTATTCCTCAAATAATTGAAATACTTTCTTTCACAGCCTCTAATCTCAATCGTCAAATATCACCTGTTTAAAAAAAGAAATCAGCTAAGGTTTGGAAATATCATTAGCCAAATGTTAAACTATTTTACAGAGCAATTATGCTTGACTTCTGTGTTTAATTAAGTAAGTACTCATTTGGGGTGGCTTTATTATTTTTGGATAAGTGTCTCAGCTTAATCAACACTGAAAATTTCCTTCCCAGACACACCAAGAGTGAGGTTCTCATGCTAAAATTTGAAATGATTATGTTGCAACTTAAACACTATTTAAAATATAATACCTGTATGCATTAGAAATACTCGATGGATGTGAAAGATAGTTTTCTGATTTTAAAATTACTATCAAATTTCCAGGAACCCACATCTGCTCTGTCCTTGAAAGCTTCAACAGAGCAATACAAAATAATAATGGTATACCTTACATTGTATGCATTCATGTATTTGTTCTACAATATTTATTGAATACCTGTTATTTTCCAAGCTTTGCCCTAAGTGCTGGGGATACAGGGATGAACTGGCTCCATTCACTCCCCCATAAGTAATTGATATCAAGATTTTCGGTGTTATGATTGAAACAGGTACTGGGTACAGCAAGGGCAGAAAAGAAAGAGTGGGCTCGGCAAATCTGGGGCTGAGAGAGACAGAGTTCAAGAAAGCTTCATAGGATGGGAAAGTACAGAGCACACAAAGAAAATCAGTAGGTGGAATTCAATTAATTTACATGCAGTGCTTTATTAGCTACTACCTTGTTTAATTTACGTGATATTATTTGGCTTTTGTACTACACCAAGAGTTATATAACAAAGGGATTATCTCCATTTTACCAGTGAAATTATTAGGGGAGAGATCGAGTAGGAGGTAAGAGACTGAAGCAGGACCCAAACTCCAGTGTTTTTCGTTTGTTTTTGGTTTCAATCCTAGTCCCTGTCTCTTTCTGTTAAAAAGATTGGCCTTAGGGCTTCCCTGGTGGCGCAGTGGTTGAGAGTCCTCCTGCCGATGCAGGGGACGCGGGTTCGTGCCCCGGTCGGGGAGGATCCCACATGCCACGGAGCGGCTGGTCCCATGAGCCATGGCCGCTGAGCCTGCGCGTCCGGAGCCTGAGCTCCGCAACGGGAGAGGCCACAACAGCGAGAGGCCCGCGTACCACAAAAAAAAAAAAAAAAAAAAAAGAGTGGCCTTAGCGAATGAGGGCAGGACACAGGCCTGATACTCTTAGTTGTTACTGTCCGAGCTTCGCAGCGTGTGGTCTATCTCAATGACTCAATGACCCTTTCAACAAGAACAGAGTAGCTCATTAAAACTACAACACAAACACAACTCTAGTGTCATAAAAATAAAGAAGCCCTTGGAATCCGGTTACCAAATTCGAGTAACTGCACAGTCACTAACTAGCAAGATGACAAGGAGTCAATCACTTGGCCCATTAGTTAGTTCTGTACAATCAATCATAACCATGCCACAGAATTACTGCAGGGGAATGTTTCTGCTGCAGAGAAGGAAACATTTAATTTTAGTTGAATCTAAATTTCAATTCCTCACTAGACTTCTGTTCTAGACTCTTCCTCTGTCACTCCTGTAATCCATAGCAACCACCACCCCCGACCTCCAAACCCATCAGAAATAATGGAGAGCTATGGAAAAGTTGTAAGCAGTGGAGTGACAAGGTCAAAACTGCTTTTGAATTCACCCGTTCTCTTCATATCACAGTTCCTTTATAACTTTATTTTTTTAGTTTTTTATTGGAGTATAGTTGATTTTCAACACTGTAAATAGTATTGAGCAGAGTTCCTTGTGCTGTACGGTAGGTTATTATTAGTTATCCACTTTATATACAGCAGTGTGTATATGTCAATCCCAATCTCCCAATTCATTCCTCCCCTTCTTTCTCCCCAGTAACCACAAGACCATTCTCTACATCTGTGAGTCTATTTCTGTTTTGCAAATAAGTTCATCTGTACCGTTTTTTTAGATTCCACATATAAGGGATATTGTATGATATTTGTCCTTCTCTGTCTGATTTACTTCACTCAGTATGACAATCTCTGGGTCCATCTATGTTGCTGCAAATCGCATTATTTCGTCTCCTTTATAGCTTTATTCATCTCACTTGAAATTTTTTTTTACAGAAAATGTTTGACTTACAAACTCTTACTTGTATCCATTATTCCATCCCACTTCCACCTATTGAAGGGAGGAGATCCATTATCTCACTGCAAAGGATTTGGATACAACTGGGAAATGTGGACAACTGAGGCCACTTTTGTGATCAATCTTACTGAAGAAAGGGGCAGAAATGAAGAATCTCCCTTCATAGCCACAGTAAAATAATGCCCCAAAGTAAAGTCAACAGTGATTTTTGGTGATTTATTTTTCCTTAATGGATCTATTTCTGATCATTCTGTCTACACTGAAACTATGGCTCTGAACATGGGAATTCTTCTAACATTTAAGCTTGGCAGGGTCATCAGAAATCAAATGAACAAGGATGCACTGGGCATGGGAACTCATAGGCTTCAGCCAGTTCCCACCAAGCTGGCAATCAGAAAACAGGGCAATCAAGTTAGAAGAGGGAGCGGGTGGCTTTGTAAGAGTCAGGAAGAGCCAGGAGGGGGAACTGTATGATCTAAGTGGCCGAACAGTCCAAGCTCACTCCATTGCTATGAGTAATGATTTGATAAATGAAAAAATGTACTTTAGCTGACAGGTCACTACATCACCATGGTGTGTTTTGCTTTAAACCATGAGAGCCAGAGAGGAGATTCCTTATGCTGTTTGCAAATGGAAACTAATGATTTATGTTCTCACACACGGACTTGCAAGCAAGGACTACGTACGTCCCTGTTTTCCATGTTGTAAGCTGCCCGCTCAAGTGGTCCAGCAGGCGTTCCCAGCATAGCATGTGTCTGCCTCCAGCCTCTCCTGTGTATGTTTCTGCTATGGTGCTTTTAGATCATTTACATCATGGAAAGAGATAGAAAATAATTAAGTGTGACAGTTTATTATGGCTGTCTTCCTAAGAGTCTATATAGCATGCTGCATCAGATTTGAAAGCAAAAACGTATTATTTCAATGAAGTGATTTGGTAAAAGATTAAAATGTGTAAAAGGCTTCTTTTATGATATTGGAATATTGTGGCACAGACTTTACAGTTGCAGATGTTTAAAATGTTTACTGTCAAGATGCATGTTTTCATAAGATTAAGACAATGGAGACAGACATCTCCAGGTGTTTTTATTCTTTATTTTCCTACTCATCTTCCAGGAAAAGTAGGTTTCAAATATCTCACTCCTCCTTTAACCATATCACATAGCTATGAGTCAGTTACATACATGGGTGGATCAGAGTCCAAATTATGTTGCCAGTATCTTGGCCCCGGATTAACAGTTACAGCTCCTTAATGGTACTTTAAATCTACTTATATTTCTTGAATGTCAAATGCAGTTTCATCATTTGAATCAGTGATATACAGATGTAGTTCTCCTAATTCCAAATCCTTTCCACAATACTGATATAATGAATTCATGACTAATTTAATTCCCATCACAAATTTTACACGTGGTAATCAAAAAAGAAAACAAACTTATGGTTACCAAAGGGGAAAGAGGTGTGAGGGAGGGATAAATTAAGAGTTTGGGATTAGCAGAAACAAACTACTACATGTAAAATAGATAACCAACGAGGACGAACTATATAGCAGAGGGAACTATATTCAATATC
Source organism: Orcinus orca (assembly GCF_937001465.1). Lineage (NCBI taxonomy): Eukaryota > Metazoa > Chordata > Mammalia > Artiodactyla > Delphinidae > Orcinus > Orcinus orca. The sequence goes on from NC_064575.1 coordinate 70,085,996, forward strand.
TTGTAATAAGTCATAATTGAAAAGAATATGAAAAAGAATATACATATGTGTATGTACATATATATCTATCTGAATCACTTTGCTGTACACCAGAAGCTAACACAACATTGTAAATCAACTATAGTTCAATAAAGAAATTCTGAAAAAGAAACCAACATAAATCTTTTACTAGAAGTAGTCATGTAGCATGTGAAATATTTAGACTCATTGGCTTTGCTTTCTTTCGGCAAGTAGAACTAATATTTTGATCGATGACCAAAATTCAGAATATCCCTGCAGTCTAAAACAGAATTTCCTGCTGGGAAGTTTGCTCAAGAGAATTTCTTACAAGATATAACTACTACAAGAGATTTGGGGACAAATTTGTTGCTTATTCACCCAGTTTTAAATTCTCCCAAAACCATTCTTATAGGACACTTTGCTGGTTCCCTGTGATTGAGGAGTTTAGATTGTAGTGGCTACTTGCTGGATTTTGTTTAAAGAATATTTAAAGAAGATATATCAGACTGTGAGGCATTAAAAATAAGGGGAAAATCCAGTTTTGGCAAAGACTTGGGGGGAAATGGCTTCTCTCAAATCCTGCTGTTAAAAGTGTTAATTAGTACAGTCTCTCTGGAGGGCAGTTTGGCAACATTGCTATAAAAATATGCATTCCCTTCCATCCATTAATTCTACTTCTAAGAATTTAATTCAAATAATGAATTAGACAAGTATTTATGCAAATATGTGTATAAAAGGATGTTCAATTCAGTTACTTCCTCTTAAATTAGAAACAATCTAAATGCCCATTAATTAGAGATTGGTCAAATGAATCATGGCACATTCAAAATGATATCAGCCTGAATGAAGTGATGTTTAAAATGGTCTGAAATATTGTTAATGAAAAAGCAGGTTACAGGGCAGGGCATTTATAATTCCACTCTGATAACTATAGGAGTAACTTTATGTGCATGTGTGTGGGTTCATTTACATATACATAAATATTCATGTAGATTTGCATGTGTGTGTACATCAAGTCAGTAGCAAAGGGAACGAAGTATCAACAGCAGTCATAGAGCAATAGTAGGATGATGGCCATAAAGATGATCACTGCTTTTTATTTCTATTTTCGAATTTTCTGTTTAAATTTCTTAACCTGGATTACTGTATAAAAATGAAACATGAATGTAGAGTAGGCTAATTCAGTTGAGTATATGTCCTTAAAGCAGAAACTAAGCTGCTGCCTGGATATAATTCATTGCCCAGCCTAGCATGGCCGCTGAAGAACTCTTGAGACTATTTGAATAACTTACCTTAGGAAGTTAGGTAGCCAATACAGTATCAGATGAGTTATCTGAAGTTATTCTTATACAGAATCTCTCAATAACATATTTTCCTTGTTTCTTCCAAGCTTCCTTTCATCCAGAAAACTTTAACCACTTTTTTTTTTTTCTGTCCTAGTGATTCATTTGTGCTTGTCTATTAGGAAAGAGACATGGACCCCCCTCAGCATAAATCAGGGCATAGCATTGCTCAGCACATGCACATAGTATTTTAGTCCCCAGTGACCCAAATTCTGTAGCTGTATTTTCATATAAAACCTCTCCCATCCTCGCAGTCTCTGCTTCAGACTCAGAAGAAGGAAGAATAGTCAGGCTTTGAAAATGCAGCAAGAATTTGGATAGACTCCTCAGACAAATTATTCATTTATTTCTCCCTGGTTTCTGGCTGAGACATGTAATCCTGGAACATTATAAATCCACATCTCAGTCTTTTAAAAATGAAGAAATACCTCAATAAAGAAACAGAAGCCCCTGAATGGAATGCCCTTAGAAACCTATCCAGCTCTGAATAATCTTTGAAAGAAGCAGTCTGAGTGCCAAAAGGACTGGTACATGGGTATCTGCTTTTTCATGTTTCTGAAAATGGTTTAGAAAAACAGAAATGGTTCAGAGTCAAGGCACTCTTTGTTCATTAAGTCCTCACAATGAGATGTAAAAGCTATCTGGTTTCTTACCATAGCCCCAAACTGGCAATTATGGGTGGAAGTAGCTAGTGAGATCCATTCATATCAGTGGTCGTGATGAATCCCTTTAATAATTTTGTGAAGGAATTATTTTTTCCTCTTAAAAAAAATGAGATATAGTTTGCTCACTGCAAAACCCACCCTTTGAAAGTGTACAATTTAAAAATGAGTGTTTTTTTAGGCTATTCTCAAAGTTGTGCAACAGTTGTGCAACCACTGTCTAATCCGGAATCTTTCAACACCCCATGAAGAAGCCCCATCCCCATTAGCAGTCACTCTGCATCCCCCCCTTCCTCCTGGTTCCAGGGACCACTAATCTACTTCCTGCCTCCATGGATTCAGCTATTCTGGGCATTGTGAAGGAATTCTTAACATGTTCATTTTAGAGATGATGAAACTAAAGCCCAGAGACTAATCAGTTGTCTGGGGTTATCCTATGTGTATGTGGTATGGCCAGAATTTTACTTCAAGTCTTCACGCTCTTGGTCAGATTTGAGAGAGAGGAGACAGAACTGGAGAGAAACACATTAACCGTGTGAAAAGAGGATATGTAAAATGTTTGTTGAAATTAGAACCAGTAATAACTCTCTTTTTTGACTAAGTTATGAACCAATTAACAAATAAGAGTAAACCAGATGAGACAGCAAAAGATTGCCTTTATTACTGACAAAGCTGATATGGGAGGAAGTACTAATATCTTTGGGAAAATGGACTCATCAGTACTGAGTCCAGAATTACAGCAGGCATCCTCATCCAGATACAGAACATTCTGGAAAACCACAGCCTCCCCTCTGGGAGCAGACAGGGAACAAACGATAACCCCTGTTTGTTGTAGACAGGCTACCGCCAGGGAAGAGAAAAAGGGTGAGGTAAGCTGAGTATGCCTATTTTATTTTTCCTAAACTTACCAATAAGGAAAGGCAATTGAGGAGCACCTAAATGATATCCCCTTCAAGTTGGAAAAATCCACAGGGTAGAATAGGAGGAGATTTTTCTTAACTGATGGAGTCTGATGAGAGAGAGCCCAGCAGATGTGTCCTGGGGCTCTGGAACATGAGAGAGGGTAAAGAGAAGAAGGTAGCAAGGTCTACCCAGGAACACCTACAGAACCTACAACCCACAGGTGGAACAGAGGAGATTCAGAAGTGCCTGCTTGCCAAAGAGATGAGTGTAAATTTGTTGACAGAAAGTCTTGGGTCACAGGCCCTGGAAGTCTCATGGTCAAGAGAAGTGAGGTCTCCCAAAGCAGGCGTGGAGAGTATTACTGGCTGGTTTCACAGCTGAAAAGTCTGAGGAGAATCAACAATGTTGAGAATGCTGCGTGGAAACTGAAATAGTCCCTCAGCGCAGCCAAGCAGAGCAACCACTGGGTATCATCATCCACGACATGAAGCAGACAAGAGTGGAAACTGAGCCCCACCATCCGTATACCAGCGTGTGGCCCGTCATGAGGCGGTGGCCCCCTGCTTGCATAAGAGGCTTCCTCCTCTCCCACTTCTGTTCCATTCTTGAGAATTTAGGGTTGGGATCAGGTGAAGAAAAGGAATGACCAAGACAGAGCTTTGAACTGGATTGAACCTGAGATAACAATCCGGAATTTACACAAAACGTCCTGGATTGAACTAAGAAAGTTCTCCCAAAAGGACTTTATTAGTTTTCCTGTTAAGGGTCAGAAAGGCGGGCTCATGAACTAAGTTTAGAAACTCTTCTTTTGGCATACGTGGGCTTTGTGAATTATTTTAACTGTGAGTCAGTATAACCTTATCCATAATTTCATTGTGCTATTTATTGTGTTGTGCTTTTCTTCTAACCACTTTCCACTTCAACTGGGTCTTGGGGGCCAGCTTAATAGAAAAATTTGAATCTATCAGATGTACTGTGATTAACGGAGGATAGGACCTGATTCTCAGGTGTTCCAAAGAAGATAATTCTAAGTGCTTTCACAAGAGAATATATCATTCTCAGTGGTTCTTTGGATTTCAACCAAGACGCTCAAATGAGATAAATCCAAAGTTGCGTGTCTTGACAGCAGTGGCCGAGAAGTGGATGTTTGGAGGATGTAACCTCTAGGACCACCTTGTGCTCGGAGAGAGTTCTTTTCAGATCACATCAATGATACAGATTTCCTTGAGAAACGATGTAATGGGTTTTAATGCTCATTTTCTATTACTTTATTTTGTGTAGATGACGATGTAAAAGGTTAAACCAAAAATAAAAACCAGTCTTACATATGCCATTCCTCTGCTGCATTGGTAAATTACAGCTGTGGTCTCCACGGGTAATTAAAAGCGGTTTATGAATAACCATAAACTCCAACAGTTGGAGTTATCTACATGTTGCACAATACATGATCCAAGAATCTTAGAAATCAGAGAGCGAAGAGAGACTTAAAGATTTTTCTAGTCTTCTCTCCTGATGCCAGTCTACAGATGACGAATCCGAGGTTCAGAAAAGTGTTGTTATTTGGCTAAGACGACTGCATTTGCTTGTGGCAGAACGTAGGTCTCGGGAAAGCTGTTCTTGGGCTTCTTGTACTCACAAGTAATATATTCCTCTTTTGATTCAATTCCACAGAAAACATAATCTATGAAGGTGTCCCAAATCAGGCAGGACACCATAGAGCTTCAGAGCCTGGCTTCTGAGATTCAGCTGCTGGGTTTCAAAATTTGATGCCTCCTCTCATTAGCAGCATGAATGGATAAGTAACTTAACCTCTATAGCCTAAATTCCTCATTTGTGTGATGGAAAAACTAATAGGGTCTACCTCACAGAGCTCTTGTGAGGGTTAAAGAATTTAATCCATATAAAGGATTTAGATCACAGGGCTACAGAATAAGACTCAATAATGTTACCTCTTCATATATACATGGGCACGCACCCAAGGAGGAATCCTACAGTATGAGCACAATGGAGAGTTGAGGAACCAGCATTTGTGTATGTGCTTGCAACGTGCTTGTACACAGATATGATATTACTGGAATTGGGTAGGGATGTAATATTGGTGAGAAAGACTAAAGAGTCCTGAGTAATTCAGCCCCTTGGCTTTGGATATCACCCCTTGTTCTCTCAGCTATTTTTTCTTCCTTTCCTATTATTTCTAAGAATTTTTAAAAGTTTTAACAGAAAAGAGAAAATTAAAAGCAGCTGATGGAACTCTTCTGACTTCTTTACTGCACTCTCTGAAATGTAGAAAGAGTGACCTAAATTCAAACACAGGACAACCCATGGATGTCTTAGAATTCCAGATGCAAACCCTTTTTCCCTGGTTAGCCCCGTTTCCCTACCCTGAGTCTCTCCGCTGGGGAATTCCTATTTGCAAATCTCAGTGCGTCTTCATTTGGATGAATCCTGGGAACCCAGACACATCACGCAGCATCTGGGAAACATGGGAAACCCTTCAGTTTGCCTCCCCAGAGTTATCTGGGGATGAGAAACATCTGTTATCATCCTTTCAGTAACAGGGTATTTGATGGGTTTATTTTTTCTGCTTTGCTTTGAATATTCTCAGCTCAGCAAAATATTTTCCATAAAGAAGTCATCAAAAATAAGGTATGATAAACTCATGAACTTGAGGTGTTATCAATCATAAAAATGCTGTAAAATATCCCAGTTATAATCATCTCCCATTATTAAAAAATTATACTGAAATATTCAAAAGATTATGCTTTTGGCCGTTTGCAGAACAGTGCCCAAGAAGCAAGCTATCTGTGCTAGTGGTTTAAACACAACTGGAAGAAATAAAAAATGCAGTGAAACAGGTGCAAGGGTGTTGGAGTCATTGAAGCATTGATGTAACTGTCTTAAGTCCCATAAAAGAGTAGCATTTGGCAGGTCTCTATATAAGTGAGGTTAGGTTTGCCAGAAAAGTAAAATAACACTACTGGTAAGTGAAAAACTCATATCCTATCAGAATTTCCCTGCATTCCATCCAAAACTTCTATGAAACCTTGGTAATAGGCTGATTCATCACATATAAATTCCATTCCAAAAAATAAAAAGGAACTATAACTTTCCCACCATTGCTCTGTAGAAAAGCAAAGAGCACCATTGAAAATGTTTGCTAATTCCTTGTTCATAAAGAAATGTGTTGTTTTGTTTAGTGATTATTTCTCCCTTCACCTCCACCTCACTAACTAAAGTGTGATAGTAAAGGGAGTATCTAAAGTGATAAAAACTATATTATAAGATATTTTTTCTTTTAAATTAATGGTTTGGGTTACATTATATAGATGAATATAGATGAGCTTGCCTGGTTGCAAACAATTATTCGTCTGAATTTCAAATTGAAGTAATCCACTTTACCCATTTAAGCAGCTAAGTGACTTACACTAAGTTTATGACTGAAAATCAGATGGATGGCTTTAATCAGGGTTTAAATTACATGGAATTCATAGATCATAAGATGTAGTTTTTTTTCCTTATGAGTGTGGGGAGAGAACAGGATGGGAAACATGTCTTTGGATGAAGTACTGGAAACTTTTTTTTAACTATTAAAGAGCTGTTTACAGTTATTTTTGGGTTGCATGTTAGCTAAATAAAATGACAACCGTCTTCTGTTTATAACTGAGAGATTCCTGTGGTTATGGACATTCAACTCTGGGGACTAAACTCACAGAGACATTTCCCCCTTCCAAGTCCCCACTCCACTTTTTCTTACCCATAAGACTTTGTAATGACTCCACTCCAGTGCAGGAATGAATGCTCTAGAAGTATTGCTTGGGAGTGTGAACTGGTGTGTGTGAAAATTATAATGCAGGAAGTTATTTGCTTAGCTGTGGATCATAAATAAAAGTGTATTAGCTAAACTTGTTAATCATAGATTTGACTGAGCTGGTGCGCAGAGGAAAACAAACTGTAATAATATGTGTCATCTCACTTTCGAGGTAAGAAGTCCAGAATAGAGAGAAGATAAGGGAGAGATCCTACCTTGGCACCAACGATCTAAGTTTCTGACTATTGATTCATGTAAAACAGCTCCGCCGACTTGGTGGATCAGACTTCAGTAAGCCACGCCCAGGGAGGAGCCTCGTAAACAGGCCATTTCCATAGCAACCGTTGGCATCCCCCTGACATCTACGGTCTGCCTGAGGAACTGACCAGAAAGGTGATTAAATATGATGAGTCCCTCATGAAGGGGAAGACGGGTGGTGGGGGGATTGAAGGAAGACAGTGGCCCCATCTTTGTTCAGTAAGAAGACAAGGGGTCTGGGAGAGGTTTTGCTCCTGCCTCTGACCTCTTAATTTCTCCACTATTGTTCTCCAGATAAATAGAGTTCAGAACAGGAATGAAAATAAACACCTTATAGGTCATGCATATCTTCCTTTGCTCTCTCTGTGTTGGCCAGGGTCAAAATTGCCTGCTATGAGCAAAAGTTTTCTGTATGCAATGTTGTGCAAAAACAATTCAGGTTTTGATATTCAAACCTAAAAGACAATTTCATTGTCATTAATCAAGCATTGTGTTGATGGATATCTGAAAAAAAAGTTTCTAGGAGGGACTAGTGTCTTCTGAAATATTAGTAAATTCATTATTTAAAAACTTCTGTAGTCTAATCGGTTTGGAAATCACAGGTTGAACAAAGCTAAGTAGATTCAATTTCTGTAGGGATGCTCACAGCCTTTAATGTTTTATTAGTTACCTATTCTAGCTGTATTCTAGACAGAGAAAGAGATAGGAGAGAAAAATTGTATATAACTTGCTTTAGGGAGGCAATCAACCACACCTGCTACAACATAATTGCATGCGTTATGGCCCCTTTATGGCCCGGGAAAAGGGATAAATGATACTGCATTTAAGCATCAGTTGTCTTTTAAACAATGGTCACTGGAGTCTTATAGTTGCAAAGTTTGGGAAATGGGAGTGTAGAGCACAGCCCTTGTGTCAAATCTTGTAGATTGTTTTCATGTGAGTTTGTGCAAATTATTTAATTTCCCAGATCCTGAATTTTCTCATCCATAAAAATGAGCTGATACCTAGCTCTTGGGTTTCTGTAGAGGTTGCACGTAGTTATGAATGCAGTACTTGGCACAGAAATGACCGACTGTTTCTTTCTCTCCTCTTCACACTTTCCCCAGCCCCAATCAGCCATTTAAACTTAAAGTGCCTCAGAAAAGAATGAGGGGCTGTCTCCTGCCACAGCATAGGTGGTTTCCCTCAGAGAACAGTCAGTGTCCAACAGTGATTACCCTTAAAATCTCTTCTGTCATTCATTCCATTTGTCCATTCCGCCAGGCAGCCAACACATTCTTTTGTGGTGTCTACTGTGGATCAGGCACTAAGGATAAGGATAGACATGATTTCATTCCTTGACTGAACTTACCGTCCAGCAGTGAAAACAACCATTTGAATAAGCAATAGTGGTCACGTGTGGCAACAGAGCTGATGGAGGATGTGCAGGGTGCTGACTGTGAGCCTAGGAATCTAAGGAAGGAGGTAGAGATCTAGTACAGCTACTCTTCCCCTGATCCACAGTGAGAGAACTAGTATAAAAATCACACCCACAGGAAAATAAGAAGTGAGAGACTGGAGTGAAACAAAAATGAAAAAGAGCTGTGCCTTCAAACTGTGTTTCTTACTTGGCCTCCATGGCAACTTGAAAAGGTAGCAAAGCAAAGCAAGCCACTTTTCTCAAGGACGAAGAGCCAGTTCCCAGTGCAGCCAAGGCTATTGCCCAGGGTTTCTGAATTCTAGCCCAGACTCTTCACCATTGTACAGTGTTAAGTGGCCACAGTGGGGATAAACAGAGGAATTTCCTTAACGTCTCCAACTGAAAATGACCCTATCATTAGTTTCTTCATAAATAATGCTTCCTCAGAATTCTGTCCTTTACTTTCTCATTTCTCATGTGACTCCAAAATTTCATTTTTTTTTAACCTATGTCATAACATATCTGATTACAATTCCACCAGGCCAAGGACTATGTTATCTTCCTGTGTATATTTTCAGTACCTAGCTTGTGTTGACTGATAGAATTAATTCATTGACATGTTAGCTGAGATTAGCTTATGCCAATTTATATAAACAATTAATAAAACCCTAGCATGAAATTAGATATTCTTTTGTTAAAAGTAGGGAGTTCTCATTAAAATTGTTTTGACCTTCAATTTTGCTGTCATTGTGTCTGTTCATATAAATGACTAGAGCAGAGATTATAGTAGGAAGAGGAAAGTTCTCCTCTGTGATTGATATACTTGGAGTCTGAATAATTTATATCCTTCTCACAGTGCCTTCTGGGGGAAAATATATTAAGGAACAGCAGAAATTATTTTTGATTCCCCGTTTATGCTCAAATGATAGTTATCTTTTAATGTAATAAAAATGATCAAGCTAAAAATATTCTAGAAAAATTACCGACAAGTCAAATAGAATCCAGCTCAAGTCACTTGAAGTCATTGATTTCAAGTATCTTTTTGGAAATAACTTATATTTTTTTAAAAAAGGAGGAATATATTTTAGATACCAAGTTGACCTTGGGCTTAATGGTTAGGTTAATTGAGGATTTAGGAATCTACAGGAATAACTCTCTGCTGATGATGGATGGAGAGTCGGGGCTGGGATGCTTCAACAGGCTTTATCATCCTATAGTTGTGTCTCAATTTTGAGGACCTGAGGTTCACCTTAGTTAGAGTCTGATGATTCCATTCATGGAAGCTGTCTGATCACTTAGCAAAGGATGAACAAGCTAATTTTAACATTATAATTGTTTTAGCACTGCCCTAAATGATAAACATCAAACCTCTTAAACTGGAATCAGAAAATGAATTTCTTGCTTATTATTGGGAAGCATCCACTACAACTTCATTGAAATCCTCCTTATTTTGGCTTGGTAGTCAAAATTTGGTTAAATAAATGTCCTCACTAAGGGGCTAGCGTACTTAATACAAGTCAGGGGAAAAATGGGCCTTGAAATATTTATTCCTAACTTTCCTGGAATATTTTGACCCAGCTTCAGTTTAACTTGGGCATTGTCACCAAGGGTGGAAATGGAAACATCTCCTTTACTCATCCTCCGAGAATGTTTATATGATTCCATTTGTCTGCCTCTAATTCCTTAGAGATAGAATTTTATCATCAGGTTTCCTGAAGGGTGTTTCACATATCCACATGGTTGGTTTAATTCCACATTGCCCTTTGTGGACAGGACTATTTGTCCACAAAATGGAGAGCCCACACAAAAGTCACACACACAAGTTTAAGGAAAGAAATTTTAGATCATTGGCTTGAATAAGAGACACCACTTCTTATTCTAAAAAAATACAGAAGGCAGAATTTTTTGGCTATAACTGATTATTAAGAAGTCCTCCTTGGATTATCTCAGTGCAAATGAAAAACATGCACTTGAGCCAAATGCCCTTCAATTACAAGGTTTATTTATTGATTTACTTTTTAAATCAAAGGTGGAACATTAAGCCAACTGCACTGTGGAGCTAATGAAAACAAAATATTTGATCATTTGAAGTGCAAAAAAACCCTCCCCTGAATAACCAATATACAGTCACACCACTACAGAATAATATGAAAGACAGGGAATTATTGGGTAATTCTGGCTCTGGGTCTTTCTTACCTCATGTGGTTTTTCTATAGGTTTGAGACTGAGATACACAAAAAAGTCAGATAAATGTCAAAGTCCTTCCAATGGTCTGCAGGGTCCTTCACATTCTGGCCCCCACTCTCTGGACCAATCTGACATTATTACTCTCTCTCTTTATCACAGACACATGGGCATCCTTGCCGTTCATCTCTCATGTACCCAAGCTCTTGCCTCTGTCTTTCCCTTTGCTCAGAAAGCTCTTCTTTTTTTAAAAAAAAATTTTTTTTGGAGTATATTTGATTTACAATGTTTTTGTTAGTTTCAGGTGTACAGCAAAGTGAATCTGTTATACATATACATATATGCACTCTTCTTTGATACTTTTCCTATATAGACCATTACAGAGTGCTGGTTAGAGCTCCCTGTGCTATACAGTAGGTCCTTATTAGTTATCTATTTTATATATAGTAGTGTGTGTATGTCAATCCTCATCTCCCAGTTTATCCCTCCCCCATGCCCCCAGAAAGCTCTTCTTTGTGGGACTCATCTAACCATCTGTATAAAATGGCAAATCTCCCTCACTTTTCCTGGGACTCCCAGGGATCCTCACTCTGTTTTGTTATGTAGTTAACCCTTGCTACATAACAGACCACTCCAAAATTAGTGACTTAAAGCAACAAAGATTTGTTGTTTCTCTTGATTTTGTTGGTTTGCCTGTGCTCATTCAAGCAGCTACACTGATTTGGGGGTGTCCACTGAAGATGGCCTCACTAACATATCTGGCATTTGATACTGGCTGTCAGGTAGGTATATTAGTTCTCCTCCATGTGGCCACCCATCCTCCGGGAGGTTTATGGCTGACTCAGGGCACTGTTCCAAGAGAGTGAGATGGAAGGGGCGAGGCTTCTTGAGGTCAAGGCTCTCAAACTCCGACAGAACTCATGCTGTATGATATTAACAAGTCACAAGGGGTGAGAAAGGAATCCTACCTCTTGAAGGGAGGAGCGACAATGAATTGTGGCCATATTTAATCTACTACAATTTGTTTTCTAGTTTACTTATTTATTTACTTGCTGGCTTTCTTGCCACTCCCATTAAAATGTAAGTCCCCTGAGGAAAGAGACTTGGTTGTGTTCCTTACTACAGATCCCCAGTGCATAGAACAATGCCCAGGTCATAGTGAGTGCTCATTCAATATTTTTTTAAATGAATAATAACGAATGATCTCATTTGATCTTCACAACCATCCTGCAAGAAAAGGGAAGGTTTGGGGAAGAATAAGTTCCTTGAGTCTAAGGGTAGGTTCTGTTTTTTTGAAGCAGTGTCTCTAGCTCATAACATAAGACCTCGGCCACAGAAACCCACAGAAATTGGTGCTGGAAAATATTTGTTGATTGGCTGTTGCTATTGTGATTTTACAGATGAAAAAACTGAACCTTGAGATACTTTCTGGCCCAAGAGCTTATAATTATTGTTAAAGCTGGATTTAAAACATAGGCCTTCTGTCTTGAAATTTAATTTTTTTTTGATAGTACCATTCACCAAATTACATTGTGTGCATACAATGGATCAAACATACTGCTATGAGCCAGAAATACAAAGAAGAAAAAAATTTAATCCATGGACTCAAGACACTTAACATGTACTGAGGGAGTTAAACGTTGCTTAAATAGGCACACAAACCATGTGGAAGTGGTACCATGATGTGATCTACAAAGAACAGTGCTATGGGGCCTACAATAATAGTTTTTGACATTAGAGAAACAACAGTGACCCAAACAGACATCCTTATTTCCCTCGTGGAGCTTGTAGGTAATAATACACTAATGGTACATTAGTGAGACAATATTTTCGTGATATAAGCACTTTGCTTCGATTCACAAGACCTGGTCATATTAACTATTGGTATAACCAGGGGTAAAACATTTAACCTTTCTGCTACATAAGGATACAAATGCATGCCGTAACTTGTGAAGAATATAAGGTACTAATATTATGAAAAATGCCCAATCTCATGCCATACTTATCTGCTAGATTCTGGTAAGTGCCCAATTTTAGATCTCACTGGACTGAACTGGAATTAGACTTGACCTCTTGAATACGAAAGTAACACAATTTCTAGAAGGGAGCAATCAATTCCGCAGAACGCCCCTGGTTCCAGTTCTGACCCTGCTCCTGGTGAGTGGTTGCCTTTGTACGAGTCAGGGCCCCCTGAGGACCTCAGTTTTCTCTTCTCTCAATGAAGGGATTTAGCTGGATTTGTCCTAAGGACTAATTCTCAATGGACGGTCTGCTTCTTCTCATCACCACTGTTCCCCAGCTCACACTTACCTCCCTGCCCTCACATACTTTATAATCCTCTTTGAGAGTCTACCTCTCCTATTGTTCTATCAGCCTCTGGTCTATCACAGTCTGGGGAGGAGAGCATGGAAAAGAGGAAGAAGAAGACTCAGGCACAAAAAATGATGTCATCTCTCCCCCATGCTGAGATAGTGCCTGCTTTCCAGTTGCATAGACTCCCTGTAGCTTCTAACAAGTGTTCTTTGGAGGTGTGCGGGGTGGAGGTCCCGAAGTTCATCTGGCATTGTGCTAATAGCCTTTTCAGCATTTGTCCCTTGGATCAGGCTCTGTCTCTGAGCTCCATTCGTAAATAAAACTCATGGTAACCCTCTACAGTGTCCGCTTTAGGGGAAATTTGTTCCAGGAAGGAAAGTGCTATTAACTACAGAATGCTGGGGTAAGCAGAGTGCTTTGCAAATAACGCCTAATAGACAGGGCCAGGTGTGAAGCATGATTTATATCCTCCCATGATACAAAGCCTTTTAATGCCTTGGCTGCCTATCGACATCTTGGAAATGTGCCATCCTGCTCCAGGACATTGTTACAGTCTAACACTCCAGGTGGGGAGCAGCAATTCCTTGGTTTTCAACCACCTTGAGAAAGAAAACTCTGGGTCAAAATTAATAAAAGCACAAGAGCATGAGGGGAAAAGGAGATATGTGATCAATGGTGAAAGAGAACTCTTCACGATTAAAAGTCATCTGGCCTGAGAAAATGTCCTTCTTTTAGCTGCAATAAGAAATAAAGCTCCTGCCCACTTCCAACAGTCTTTTTTATCCAGGGTTTATAAGGTTGGCCTTATGCTAAGTCATAGAGGTGATAAACTAGAAGATGTTATTTCATCTTCTGCCTCGCCTTCCTGTCTTACACATAGTAGGGAAAGCCCTAGAGGGGGAGAAAATGAGCATACAGAGGAAAAGATCAGGAGAGACATGATAGAAGAGAGGGGTTGGGAAAGAGTGAAAATAGAGAGAAGAAAATATAGAAATGTAGCGTGGTTGAGCAATCAGACATGGGTTAGTCCTAGTTCTAGCGATGTGTGACCCTCAACAATTCTTATTTCTAAACCCCAGTTTTCTTATCTATAAAATGGGTTTCATAATATGTAACTACCTATAATAGCTTGGATTGTGAAAGTTAAATGGTCTTCCTAAAAGATGGAATAGTTGCCACAGCCGGAAGTGGACTCAGGAGACACGATGATTAAATGCAACGTGGTGTCCTGGGTTGTATCCTGGAATAGATGCAGAGAAATTATTGGAAAAAAACTGTTGAAATCTGAATAGTCTATAGTTTAGTTAATGGTATTATGCCATTATTAATTTCTTAGTTTTGGTAAATGTACTGTGGAAATACAAGATAGTGACATCTGAGGAAGCTGGGTGAAGGGCTTTCCAGAACTTTCTGTGCTATCTTCAAAACTCTTTAGAAGAAAATAGAGGCCTTCTGATAAACACCCTGCCTTCTCTTTGCAACCTGTTTCAGTCCTATTTGTCTTGCAAAGCCCAGCTCATGTTATGTCCCTAGTCATGTCTTGCCCAGCTTCTTCAAGTCATTCCCACGTTTTCCTTCAGTTTCTTTGACTGCTGTATACCCAAAAGCCTGAAGTTCTTCATTTCTATTGAATGCCTGATTCAGCTCTCATTAGAGATTCATCTGGATAAAAGACAGGTGATTTTGAAATACAAATTTATTGGACAGAGTGAAAGGCTGTCAATCATTCATGTCTGAGGTTGAATTGCTTTGATGGGATTAGAAACTCCCCAATGCCTCGCTGAGAAAAGTCAGGGTATGGTTAATGAAGGAGCAAAAGGAGGAAGGGGGCATCTGAAGAAAGGAGACTGAGAAGTCCAGAAGGAGGAAGAAAGATGAAGAAAGGGCACTGCAGGGCCACACACGTGAACATGTCTAACAGGTTCCCTTCCACATGCCTTTGGAAATAAGTTCAGCTTTGAAGTGTTTTCTAGTTTGGGTTTCCCCAGAAAGGTACCGTGCCTGAAGCAACTTCTGTGAGAGGTGATTGCAAGAAATATACTCATAGTGAGGTGGGGAAACAAGACAAGGAAGTCAGTTGATAAAGTGTTCAGGAAGCCAGTTACCAGCATAAATAGCAGGAGTTTTATACCACCGGAGACCTCTGAGGGTCCGTAATATATGAGCCTCAGAGATTTCCCACCCAGAAGATATTGGAGTTAGAGTATATATACACTGCCTGCCGTCATCCATCATCCGCTGTCTGCTTTGTGTGTGTGGGGAGGGTGTTCTCTAGGACTCCTAGCTTACCAGGGTGCTGCTATGGAAAGTTCTCAGACGGGGCAGTAGCTGGCTTGCTCACAGAAGCGGGGATACAGATGGGTACCAACAGCTTCTGCTACGGGGAACCAATCTGCTTGCTCCAAACTTCAATTCTTCCACGTGTCAGCTGGGAGAGCTTTGACAAGTCCCACTGTGCCCTTTTCCTAGGTTTGCTGTGAAAATAAGAGCTTGATTGTGTAACAGCATTTAACTCATGGTCTCTGACCTGAAAGCTACTCAGTGACTATTCTTTCCCCACCCAGGCTCTCTTCAGACCATACTCATTCCACCTGTGGCACAGACCCAGCGCTACAGCCTCAAAGATCGTACTGGGGTATGGAAACCACGTACACCTATGACTGCATAATTCCAGGCTGATACAGGAGACATTTCTCTTCACTTAAAAGGGGGAAATGAGGATAGAGGAGGGAAGAAAGTAGCAAACAGAAACCAACATCATGGCAGTTGAATGACTCTTTCATTGGATTTTTAAGGCCTATGTAAGGAATCAGGAAAGTCTGTTTCTGTATCTTTCTCATGGGGTCTCCCAGGGATCATTCCCACATAAAGAAGGCCTCATTAGCCCCTAAACATATGCGTTACATATCCCAGCCTGTGAATCTGAGGCATCAAGATATTTTTAACGAAGTGCATTTATGGTGTTTTGCCAAATGCAACTCATAGAAAAACTAATATATTTTCCATTTCTTGGGTCCTTAGGGAAAGATAATGTTATAAACCATTATCCAGAGCTTCTTCTTAAGACTTTCCTAGCCTGACAGCCCTTTCAGTTTTGTAATCTTTTCCTTAAAGTCTGGGTTTCGGTTGTTTACGCACTAGTGTTTTCTGACATCCTCCTTTTCATCCAAAATCCAAGGAGGCTAAACATGAACCACACATTTTAAACATGAACCTCATGTTGCTAAACTTCAAATAACTGCTACCAAGCAATGGAGGATTCTCAAATAACTGAAATTTGGTGAGTAGCTCTTTGAGGAGCAAAGAAGAAACTGTTAAAGGCATCAATCTGAGAATTTTTTGGCAGCATCTCGCAGGGAACTGTTTGAGGTTGCTTACGATCAGTTTCATCTTTCAACCATCCTATATTTACATCTCTGTTTGGATGACCCAAAGAAAAATACCAGGCTGTAATCATCAGAGAAGATCCTTTTATGCTAACAATAATAATCTACTAATGAAGGCAAACAAGTAAACCAATCCGTTCTCTTTACTTAACTGAGAAAATTATGCTGATGGGCTTTCCCTGGTTAAACCTTGGACTAAACAGGGTTCATTCCACACAAGAGAGGAGCAAGTTATGAGAGAAAAAGTAAAGAATTAATTGTACCTAATTAGTTACAAAACGTGAGCCATTTCTCCTTCGAGTGTTTTTTACACCAGCACCTTCCTTTCCACTCTTTTTGCCATCTTCATTTTCCAATTCTCACTGCCACATAATCAGGATATTTCGGCGGATAGTTCACCAATCAACCTGCCTCTATCAAGCAAGACTATTGACTTGATTACTTCAATTCATCATATCCCACTCTTCCTCAGAAATCAATAGCTGTTCTCAGAGGAAAAAAGTGGCAACTCTTACAGCTGGGCTTGCTTCTCCCACCTTAATGTCCACTACTTCCCTATATAAACCTTCACTGTTTTTCAGGCTAATCTGTTTAGAGTCTCCCAAACACATCTCATGATTTCCTATTTCCACACGTTCGACATTTCTTCTTTGCTCTTATTTGAATATCACCCACCTATTGAAGGCTGACTAAAATCTCACCTCCATAAACCTCACTGAAGCATAAAAGGCATGCTGAGAGGGAAAGAGGTGGGTAGGGAGAGAGGGGGATAGGAAGAGGCAGAGAGAGAGAGAGAGAAAGAGGTAGAGGTTCTAGAGAAATATTAAAGTGGCTTTGAGGCTCACCTTTGCAATTGACAAGCTTTGTGTTGGAAGGGAAATTTCTTAACTTCTTTGAGTCTCCTTTATAAACAGTTATGAATACTTGATTGAGTTTTTGATTGGAATAAAGAAAAGGAGATGCAAGTTGTCTGGAAAAAGTGAATTGATTTTTTTTATTCAACAATTTTTCATTAAGTGCCTCATAAAATTTAGTCAATGGAGCATTGTGGAGCTACTACTGAACTTGACTGTGATTTAGCTTCACTGACATTCAGTCATTGAGTAATAACACTACAATATTACTTAGTCATTCCATGCTTAGATATTTACCAAGGAGAAATGAAAATATATGTCCATACAAAGATTGTACCAAAATATTGATTGCAGCTTTACCTGTAATAGCCCCAAAGTGGAAACAACCCAAGTGTTCACTAAAAGGTGAATGATATATTCACCCAATAAAATACTACTTAGCAATAAAAAGGAATAAACTATTGATACAAGCAACAACATGGATGAATCCTACAACATTCATTTTGAATTAAAGAAGCCAGAACCTCCACCCCTAAAAAAAAAAAAAAAGAGTGCATATAGTATGATTTCATTTATGTAGAATTCTACAAAATGAAAACCAATATATAGTGACAAAGGCAGAGAGTGGTGATCAGGAAGGAGGGAGTACAAAGGGACGTGAGGAAACTATCTTGATTATGCTGATGGTTTCATGGACGTATGCATGTCAAAATTTATCAAATTGTACACTTTAACTTTGTGCAAATTATTGTATGTCAATAAAGCTGCTTTTTTTTTTTTTCTTGCGGTACGCAGGCCTCTCACCGTTGTGGCCTCTCCCGTTGAGGAGCACAGGCTCCGGACGCGCAGGCTCAGCGGCCATGTCTCACGGGCTCAGCCGCTCCGCGGCACGTGGGATCTTCCCGGACCGGGGCACGAACCCGCGTCCCCTGCATCAGCAGGCGGACTCTCAACCACTGCGCCACCAGGGAAGCCCAATAAAGCTGCTTTTAAAACTTAAAAAGAGCTGCCTTATTTATTTGGTACAAATAGCCTGTGGACCATGCAAGAAAGAGATACAGCATTTTGGCAACAGCTTCATAACCCCCATATTACTAGGACTATACATCTTTATAGGGATGGATGGTAGGCACAGGGGTTAAAAAAGAATATGCTCTGGAGGAAGAAGGATCTTCATTCTCCTTTAAAATTTTAAGTGAGAAGCCATACACCAGATATTTAGAATTCAGGAAGCCTCTTGGAAAGATTAGAATTTCCAAAAAAAATTTTCTTTTATTACAGAGCTTTATAATATATGACCTTCAAATGACATTATTAAATGACTTCCAAAGAAAGTTAAATACTGTTCTCACTTTTATTATTGTTTGAGGGTTTACTTACAATTTAAAAAACGTACGTCATAGCAGATCTTCCATATTTCTCATTCCTTAACACAGGGGCTCCAAGTTCCAGAAAAGAAATGTCCCTATGAAGAAGAAAGAACAGCGAGTAGAATCTACAGAGAGGATTTTGGCTAAACCTCTATAGGAGAATTTTTTTTTTTAACATCTTTATAATTGCTTTACAATAGTGTGTTAGTTTCTGCTTTATAACAAAGTGAATCAGTTATACATATACATATGTTCCCATATCTCTTCCCTCTTGCGTCTCCCTCCCTCCTACCCTCCCTATCCCATCCCTCCAGGCGGTCACAAACCACTGAGCTGATCTCCCTGTGCTATGCGGCTGCTTCCCACTAGCTATCTATTTTACATTTGGTAGTGTATATATGTCCATGCCACTCTCTCAGTTTGTCACAGCTTACCCTTCCCCCTCCCCATATCCTCAAGTCCATTCTCTAGTAGGTCTGTGTCTTTGTTCCCGTTTTACCCCTAGGTTCTTCATGACCTTTTTTTTTTTTTTTCTTAGATTCTGTATATATGTGTTAGCATATGGTATTTGCTTTTCTCTTTCTGACTTACTTCACTATGCATGACAGACTCTAGGTCCATCCACCTCACTACAAATAACTCAATTTCGTTTCTTTTTTACAATAGCCAGGACGTGGAAGCAACCTAAGTGTCCATCATCGGATGAATGGATAAAGAAGATGTGGCACATATATACAATGGAATATTACTCAGCCATAAAAAGGAGAACTTTTAACATTCAAAAATGTCACTAAGTGTTATGAACTGCTTCAGTATGGAGTGAATTTCCTGTCCCTCGAACTCTTTGAGGTATGCTAAATTCAGCAAGATAACATCGCAGGGGAATGATGATGTGGGGAAGGTCCACAGGGGAGATTGGAACAGAAGGTCTTCTTATTCTGTGGAGATGGTCATCCCAAACCATCGCCTCAGCAATGATGCTGTAAAGCTGAAATGGTAGAATTGCAGTAATAGGTTTCTTGTCTATTGCAGAGTTCTTGCAGTTTCTCCATAGTAAGGAAGAGGTCCCAGGAGATATGTCGTTCTCCTGCAGTCTGCCACTAATTTCCAGGACATTTTCTCCTTACTGTTCATGGCACAGAGTGGATAGTTTTAACCTAAGAGAGACATTGTACGAATTGCTCCTTTTTAGCATTCAGGGAAACATACATTTGGCATCTTTCTCAGTTGCAAAGGGGAAAGTGTCCAGAGGGAGTTGGCCGAGCCAACAGAAGACAAGCACTGATCAGTACACTTTCATGCATCTGTCTTTGGCTTGTTTTACACCAGAGTAAAGGGAAAAGATTCTATGTGTGCCCTACTAACTACGAACGTTTTCTAAGTGCAAATGTCCCTGGAAAAGAAAACTGAAATCAGTAATAATATGACATCTTTTCCCCTCTTCTCCCTCCCCCATTCCCAGGCCACTTTCTGCCTCAGAGGAGAATCTTCTCATCTGTAATAACAACTTCCAGGTGGGAAAGTTGGCATGTTCAAATCTCTTTCCTCTTCACAACCCCCTACTATATTTACCACCCCGCATCTGCCTAACCACCTTGAATCTTAATTATCTGGGCTCCCTGAAATATTCATAACCTTAGAATTATTGATGCAGTAACTTTATTTTATTTTATTTATGTTTTTTAAAATTTTTACTTTATTTATTTTTGGCTGCATTGGGTCTTCGTTTCTGCGCGTGGGCTTTCTCTATTTGGGGCGAGGGGGAGGATACTCTTCGTTGTGGTGTGCGGGCTTCTCATTATGGGGGCTTCTCTTGTTGTGGAGCATGGGCTCTAGGCACGTGGGCTTCAGTAGTTGTGGCACGTGGGCTCAGTAGTTGTGGCTCACGGGCTTAGTTGCTCCGCAGCATGTGGGATCTTCCCGGACCAGGGATCGAACCCGTGTGCCCTGATGCAGTAATTTTAAATGGGAAGAAAAAAGAGGAAGTATGAAAGGATGGGGCTGTGAAAGAAAAGACAATATCCACAAAAGGATATGTAAACTAGTCTTATTTGCAAACAGTGTCACATAGAGCCCTGAATTCCTTCTCTTGCTGGAGGAGGAATGAAGCAACAGAAAGAGAAATGCCCTCGAATGAGGCTACTTGCTTCTATCCAGTTCTGCTACAAACTGGCTCTGTGACTTTGAGTCATTCCTTTGATCTGTTTGGGTCTCAATTTCCTTATCTGTAAAATATTGCCTTGAACTAGATAGTTTCCTGAATAATGAAATATTAAGACATTTATGGAAAGAAAAGTAGGAAAGAGTAGACAACAGTGAGGGGATATTCAGCTACTCAGCAGGGGTGACATTCTGTTTAGCAGGATGGTGGAGGAGTTGAAATATTGGCACAAAATTACAAAACGGTGAAAATTTGCCAATGTCTCTTTTTCTATGTATGAGGAAATGGCAAGGCATGGTGATGAAAGGGGAAGGGCTTGATGAAGATCCAAAGTAGAGCATTATTAGGAAACTGTAGCTGCTGTTGACACTGGTAAAGCATGAAGATGTCTTTGTAGGTAATACTAACAATTCCAGCTTCATGGCTGTATTTTACATTGTTTCTGAACTGTCTGTGCCAAAGTTATGATAATTGCTTTATGAAGTAAAACTTACCAGTCTCTCCCAGCCTTTTCTGGAGTAATGATTAGAGGTTTAAATGTGAAAAGTTTGCTCTCTATTTCTGTGGAGGTGGGGTTCCCATCTGTATCACCCTCTGAACATGTCAGTCTCATAATGAAATACACACACATACATGTCTCACAGGCACGCGTGCACACACACACACACACACACACACACACACACTCTCATAATTCTGGATCAGATTGCTAGCCAAATTCAACTCTTAAATGTCACTGCCTTTCATTACATCTCTACATTTGCTATTCATCTTGTCCTGAGTTAGAAAATAAGTTAAAGCTAAGGCTTCTGACCATCAAAGATTTTCCTGTTTGACTGCTTAGCCAAAAAAATTGTTCTTTATCTAAATGAATCACACACCAAATCCCACAAAAATCATCTACTCATCTTTGGGCATTTGTGATAGGCATGCCAAGTCTATGAGACTCTTCAAATCTGAGAAATAATATCGCCTTTAAATTAGTTTTTAAAATAAGCCTCTGAAATCAAACTGAGGAAGAGGATGATGTAAGGCATGAGGGAAAAGAGAATCAGGAATAAAAAAGGAAGCAAAGATCTCTGCTCAAAAATAACATAACCAGAAAGGCAAGATTAAAAAAGAAAAAGACAAAGAAAAAACATAAAGACGGGTAACAAACACAAAGACGCATTAGCACAAAGCACAGCGCTTAAGTGACGTTTATGCAGAGAGGCTTGTAGACGTGGGTCTGACCTGGCTCTAGCTGGCTCTCCTGTGATTTCAGCTCCATCTCCTGCCACATGGTCACTCCTGCACCATATATGCCTACCGTCCTGAAGCACCTGCATGTCCCTCCGCACTGCCCCTTTCTCTACGACGCCCTCTAGCTCCTTGGGCATGTGGATCCTTCTGCCAGAATTCTCTTTACCTTCATGAATGCCCAGAAGAATTCTGCTCATCTGTGCCACTTCCTCTCTGATAGAGACTCCACTGACTAATGAAGGCTCAGTCAATAACTCTTTTCTCATTATCTCCATAGCAACTTCTGCATGGCTCTGCATAAGTGCTGACATTTCCACAGTATATTATTATCAGTTGTTCACATGTTGCTGCTCCCCAAACCTCTATGCTCTCACTCTGTCTCTTTCCTGGGAATTCTCATTCACTTCAATCACATCAGTGGCCACTTATGAACTGATGCTGACTCACAGACATGTAACTCTGGCCAAGGTCTTACTCATGACTCCCTGGCTGCCCTACATAGATGCATGCTTACTGAGCATTTCCACAGGGATGTGATGGCCACATCAGGATTTCACTATCGAACATGATCCTGTTTATGTATTTATCGGCAGTTTCGTTTCTCACGGAGCCCCAGCTCTCACGGAGCAGACACATTGCTTAAATGAGTGTCTGGCCTGCAGTAGGCACTCAGTATAGATTTTTAAAGTATTTATCCCAACATGAACTCATATCTTTCCTGTGAAGTGTGTATTATCTCCTGAGCTCCCATAACCATTTATCCATTCACTCAATACAGGAGTCATTTCAAATAAGTCTCAATTTTAGTTCTGACATCTAGCTGGAGGCTAAGCACTTCTTAACATTCTCTTACCTCTTTCCAGAATGACTGCCTCAGCACTGCATTTATTACCCCCTGAAATATGGTAATTATCTCTTAACTCTCCTTACCAGCAGTCTTGACTCTCTCCAGGTCACCCTCTACACTGCTTCAGAGTGGTATTTATTTATTTATTTATGTATTTATTTATTTATTTATTTATTTTTGTGGTACGCGGGCCTCTCACTGCTGTGGCCTCTCCCGTTGCGGAGCACAGGCTCCGGACGCGCAGGCTCAGCGGCCATGGCTCACGGGCCCAGCTCCTCCACGGCATGTGGGATCTTCCCGGACCGGGGCACGAACCCGTGTCCCCTGCATCGGCAGGTGGGCTCTCAACCACTGTGCCACCAGGGAAGCCCCCAGAGAGGTATTTTTGAACACCAAATCCTAGTGTATGATTCCTTAACTCTAAACCTTTAAATGGTTCCCCCTTTGCTTATGGGTTAGGCCCTAAGTTGCTGAGTTATTGTGTTTGGAAATGTTAGCTCTAGTCGTCTCTCTTGTTTTATTCACTTGGTAAATATCTACTATCTAAGTATCTACTAAACCTAAGCATCACCTCCAGCATGAAGCCTTTTTTAAATCTCAGTGTTCCAGGTAGAAGAGAACACTGTCTCCTTTGTGTGCCCACTGGGCTTTGAGTACTGGGACAATGTCCTATTCATTATTTATCCCTTTTTTTCTAGTACAGTTTGGGCCAATAGAAAGGGTTTTAGAAAAGTGTACTGAGAATTTTTTTTTTTTAATTTCTTGGCCATGCATATGGGATCTTAGTTCCCTAACCAGGGATCGACCCCACACCCCCTGAATTGGAAGGGTGGTGTCTTAACCACTGGACCACCAGGGAAGTCCCTGGGAAAATGTTGAATCTTAATGGGAAGAGGTAAACTGACAAGGAAAGCTTTTCTGAAGGAGATAAACACAAAGCTGGGGGGATATGAAAGGAAGAGCATGGAGGTATGACTTGCTGCATTATGTGCACATGATAACAACCCAGTGGACTTGTCTGGAACAGAGAAGAGTCTTCTAGAGAAGCAATAGAATCAGGATACAGTTAGATCCTCTATCTGGCCCTGTCACCACATCTTTTATAATTTCCCCCTGCTTTTCCATTGCAAAATCAAGATCCTAGACAATTGCAAAAGACAATTAAATTTCCCCTTGCTTTTCCATTGCAAAATCAAGATCCTAGACAATTGCAAAAGACAATTAAATTTCCCCTTGCTTTTCCATTGCAAAAGACAGGTCCTAGGATCTCAACCAAAACTTGGCCTACAGGGTTGCTGTTGAGACATTGTATTTCACAATGGTAAATAAATCTTTCAGCTAAAGTAGGTGGCAACTTGTCTTTTGAAGGCAGAAAGAGGTTGCTAAAACTTATCTAGCTGTGCACTCTTTCCTCACAGCTGTTGGTTTTGGTCAGCTGCACAGAATGATTGTTTGCTTTGGCTAATTCTTAATTAATTTTCTCTGGAACACTTTTCATTTTAGAACCTGTTTTGGACCTACATCCCAGTCTGTGGAATGTCGATTAAAAACATGTAAGTCTAAGTAGAGATAGTGAAGGAGTTGATGAATGTAACTGTGTATCAAATATTGTGACTAGATTGGAAGAAGACTCCTATATGGAAAGTGCATTTTTAAGTGCAGATAGACACATTTAATAAATTGTTATTCGTTTAAAAAGGGAATGATTTTATAGCATAGGATATAGGATCAACTGATCCTAAAACTATGAAGCTGTTGTGTTAATCTTGTGGGGCAAGATCTGTGATATCCTTTGTTATTATAAGGTGATACAGGCTAAAACATCAGCTACCATACAGTTTCAAACTAAGGTTTAGAGACACATGGTTTCTTAGATCTTGTTTATTTTTCTACTTTATTCACAAATCGTCTAACAAAATTTTAAACAATTACTTTCCTTTTTTCCTCACTTTTTTTGCTTGTCCACCTTCCTTTCTGCCTGTCTGCCTTAGTGTCCCTTACTTTCTCCACCTTTGGCACAAAATAGTTCAAGTCTGAAAATTCAGTACCACATTCAGTAGGTTATTCCATGCCTCACTCTGAACTCTCTTTCTCCATTCCAAACCTATTCCTCCTGAGTGGTCCCCATATCAGTTGAGGGTGACTCTCTCTATCCCCCTGCTATCTCTGAAAACCTTGTGATATTCTTGACTCACAAATCCTGTTGGTTTTCTCTCCAGAGCATACCCCAAATGTGTTCTTTTCTCACTGTCCCCACCACCAACATGCTAGTGTGAGCCACAAAGGGACATAATTTGACTCAATTGAAAATCCAAAATAAATATGATAAGGATTATATAAAACAAATTATATGTAATAATTATATTATATAGATGACAAAATTTTTATATAGCAAAAATTAAAATTGGGTTTTATTCTTCTACAACATAGATCCTAAGTTAACTTCAGCATTTGCTAAAATAGACCAATTAACAAAGCTTCATAGATTTAATCAGTACTGGGGTTGAAATTATAGCCATACTTGGAGATTCCACTAAATTTAAATGCTGTACCTTGTATAATCTTAAAAAGTAACTCAGTCAGTATAAAATAGAGGAAAAAGTAGTTATGCCTCACTTTAACTGTAGCCTTGCCTAAATTTCCCATAGTCATGGTACCTATTGCCCTAACATATCTGCAATGGACTATTTGTGCCACCTCCCCCAAAATTAATATGTTGAAACCATAATTCCAGTGTGATGGTATTTGAAGGTGGGGACTTTGGATTGTCGTTAGATCATGAGGGTGGAGTTCTCATGAGCAGGATTAGTGTCTTAAATGAAGAGGGCAGAGAGCTTACTCGCTCTGTTTCTGTCATGTAAGAATACAGTCAGCAGTCTGCAGTCCAGGAGACAGTTCTCATTAGAATGTGACAGTGCTGGTACCCTGCCTGATCTCAGACTTTTAGCCTCCAGAATGGTGTGAAATAAGCCACCTAGTGTATGATACTTCGTTATAGTAGCCTGAACTGAATAAGACAATTTCTAGGATTGCACATAGGTTTTCTAACACATTCAATAATAAACTAGGAATTCCCTGGCAGGTCCAGTGGTTAGGACTCAGTGCTTTCACTGCCAGGCCCTGGTTCAATCCCTGGTTGGGGTACTAAGATCCCGCAAGCCGCATGTCACAGCCAATAATAATAATAAACAACTAAAAGTATAGTAAGTCTTTGGCTCTTACAGACTTGCTTAATAAAATGACATCTCATGGACCTCAATTTAAAAACCTGCTTAAGACAAATTCCAGGTATATTTTAAAACACCGCGAGAGCAAGAAGAGAGTAGAGTGAAATACTTAAGTGTTGAGAGAAAAACTCCACCAACCTAGAATTCTGCATCCTGTGAAATTACTCAGCCAAAGTGAAGGAGAAATAGACTTTCCGAGACAAACAAAAATTTGGGGGCTTTCTTGCCAACAGACTTGTCTTGTGAGAAATGTTAAAAGAAATTCTTTAAGAGAGAAGGAATATAACATAGGTCAGAAACTGGGATCTACATAATGAAAGGAAGACACTAGAGAAACGATAAGTGAAGGGAAAACAGAAACTTTTATTTTTCTTTTCCTTGATCTATCAGATCCCATCTCGTTCAGAATATTATAGCAGCAACATGTTCAATGATTATAGCTCAGGTGTAAGTAAAATAAATGATAGCAACGATCCAAGGAATGGAAGAAGACATTTGGTTTTGATATTATAAAGTACTTGTACTACCCTTAAAACTGTATACTGTTATTTGAATGCAGACTTGGATTAGTTGTAATGTGTATTGCAAATTCTATGGCACTCACTTAAAAATATATAAAAAGAAGTATAATTGATATGCTAATAAAGGAAAGAAAATGGAATCATATAAAATGGTCAACTAAAATCACAGAAGGCAGAAAAGAATGGAAGACAAAAATAGGAATAAAGAAGAAGGATAACATAAAAAACAGTAACAGGGGCTTCCCTGGTGGTGCAGTGGTTGAGAGTCTGCCTGCCGATGCAGGGGACACGGGTTCGTGCCCCGGTCCGGGAAGATCCCACATGCCGCGGAGCGGCTGGGCCCGTGAGCCATGGCCGCTGCGCCTGCGCGTCCGGAGCCTGTGCTCCGCAGCGGGAGAGGCCACAGCAGTGAGAGGCCCGCGTACCGCAAAAAAAAAAAAAAAAAAACAAACAGCAACAAATATGGGAAATATTAATCCAACTATGTCAGTAATTATTCAAAATGGTTTAAATACACCAATTAAAAGACAGAGATTGTCAAAGTGGATCAAAAAATAAGACCCAACTATATATTGCCTATAAGAAGCGCACTTTAAATATAAAGATACATGGAGATTAAAAATAAAGGAATGACTGGCATTTTTCACAGAACTAGAACAAAAAATTTTGCAATTTGTATGGAAACACAAAAGACCCCGAATAGCCAAAGCAATCTTGAGAACGAAAGAAGGAACTGGAGGAATCAGGCTCCCTGACTTCAGACTATACTACAAAGCTACAGTTATCAAGACGGTATGGTACTGGCACAAAAACAGAAAGATAGATCAATGGAACAGGATAGAAAGCCCAGAGATAAACCCATGCACATATGGACACCTTATCTTTGATAAAGGTGGCAGTAATGTACAGTGGAGAAAGGGCAGCCTCTTCAATAAGTGGTGCTGGGAAAACTGGACAGGTACATGTAAAAGTATGAGATTAGATCACTCCCTAACACCATACACAAAAATAAGCTCAAAAGGGATTAAAGACCTAAACGTAAGGCCAGAAACTATCAAACTCTTAGAGGAAAACATAGGCAGAACACTCTATGACATAAATCACAGCAAGATCCTTTCTGACCCACCTCCTAGAGTAATGGAAATAAAAACAAAAATAAACAAATGGGACCTAATGAAACTTCAAAGCTTTTGCACAGCAAAGGAAACCATAAACAAGACCAAAAGACAACCCTCAGAATGGGAGAAAATATTTGCAAATGAAGCAACTGACAAAGGATTAATCTCCAAAATTTACAAGCAGCTCATGCAGCTCAATAACAAGAAAACAAACAACCCAATCCAAAAATGGGCAGAAGACCTAAATAGACATTTCTCCAAAGAAGATATACAGACTGCCAACAAACACATGAAAGAATGCTCAACATCATTAATCATTAGAGAAATGCAAATCAAAACTACAATGAGATATCATCTCACACCAGTCAGAATGGCCATCATCAAAAAATCTAGAAACAATAAATGCTGGAGAGGGTGTGGAGAAAAGGGAACACTCTTGCACTGCTGGTGGGAATGTGAATTGGTTCAGCCACTATGGAGAACAGTATGGAGGTTCCTTAAAAAACTACAAATAGAACTACCATATGACCCAGCAATCCCACTACTACTGGGCATATACCCTGAGAAAACCGAAATTCAAAAAGAGTCATGTACCAAAATGTTCATTGCAGCTCTATTTACAATAGCCCGGAGATGGAAACAACCTAAGTGCCCATCATCGGATGAATGGATAAAGAAGATGTGGCACATATATACAATGGAATATTACTCAGCCATAAAAAGAAACGAAATTGAGCTATTTGTAATGAGGTGGATAGACCTAGAGTCTGTCATACAGAGTGAAGTAAGTCAGAAAGAAAAAGACAAATACCGTATGCTAACACATATATATGGAATTTAAGAAAAAAAAAAATGTCATGAAGAACGTAGGGGTAAGGCAGGAATAAAGACGCAGACCTCCTAGAGAACGGACTTGAGGTTATGGGGAGGCGGAAGGGTGAGCCGTGACAGGGCGAGAGAGAGTCATGGACATATACACACTAACAAACGTAGTAAGGTAGATAGCTAGTGGGAAGCAGCCGCATGGCACAGGGATATTGGCTCGGTGCTTTGTGACAGCCTGGAGGGGTGGGATGGGGAGGGTGGGAGGGAGGGAGACGCAAGAGGGAAGAGATATGGGAACGTATGTATATGTATAACTGATTCACTTTGTTATAAAGCAGAAACTAACACACCATTGTAAAGCAATTGTACCCCAATAAAGATGTTAAAAAATAAATAAATAAAAAATAAAGGAATGGAGAAAAACATACCACGTTAACTCTAATCAAAAGTAAGTGGGAAATGCTGTATTAATTTCAGACAGAACAAACTTCAGAGAAAATAAGATCATCAGGGACAAAGAGGGTCATTACATAGTGTTAAAGGAATCACTTCTCCAAGAAGACATAACAGTCTTTAATGTTTATGTGCCTAATGAAACAGTGTCAAAGTACATTAGGCAAAAACTGATGGGGCTTCCCTGGTGGCGCAGTGGTTGGGAGTCCACCTGCTGATGTGGGGGACGCGGGTTCGTGCCCCGGTCCGGGAGGATCCCACATGCCACGGAGTGGCTGGGCCCGTGGGCCATGGCCACTGAGCCTGAGTGTCCAGAGCCTGTGCTCTGCAATGGGAGAGGCCACAACAGTGAAAGGCCCGCATACCGCAAAAAAAAAAAAGAAAAAAAAGAAAAAGAAAAAAAAAACTGATGGAATGGCAAGAAAAAAATAGATCAATCTACTATAGTAGTTGGAGACTTCAACATCCATTCTGTCAGTAATGGACAGACCTAGCATGCATAAAATTGGTAATGACATAGTAGAATTCAACAGTATCATCAGTCAAGTGGATAATGTTGACATCTATAGACTACTTCGTCCAACAATAACAAAACACACATTATTCTCAAGCTCACATGGAACATTCACCAATATAGACCACATTCATGTTCATAAAACACACCTTAACAAATAAAAAAGAATAGAAATTATATATGTTCTCAGACAATGATGGAATTGAACTAAATATCAACCACAGAAAATGACCTGGAAATCTCCAGATACTTGAATATTAAACAAAACACTTCTAGAAAATATGTAGGTCAAAGAAAAACTCTCAAGAGAAATTAAAATATATTTTGAAATTAATGAAAATATAACTTTATTCTTGTGCCAGAGGAGAATCTACCAGAATTTGGCACTAAATTTTATGAAATTGAAATGAGGGAATCAGTGGCACTTTGGAAGCAAAAAAGTGTAGTAAAAAGGTCTTTGTGCTGGGAGTCAGGAGTCCAAATCCTAATCTGGACAGGGTGTGCGTGAGTCACACAACCAAGGGTGGATTCCATTTTCACATCTGCAAAATCAAGGGGTTTGAACATCAGTAGCTCTTTTTGAAGTCTCACTTTCTGAAATTTTATTACTCTATTTAGGAAAGATTTTAAGAAAGGCATAACACTCAAATTTTCAAGAATTTTATTTGGTTCAAAGAAAAACAAGGGTTTTATTAGATTTGTATGGTTTCTGTAACAAATTATTACAAACTTGGTGGCTTCAAACAGCAAAAATTTATTCTTTCTTAGTTCTAGAGGTCAGAAATCCGAAATCAGCCCCTCCAGGCTACAGTCAAGATGTTGGCAGGGCTACTCCTTGATGGAGGCTCTGGGAGAGGATCCATTTTATTGCTTTCTTCTGCTCCTAGAAGCTCCCTGCATTCCTCATGCATTCCTCACACGTCACTCCAGCTTCTTGCCTTCCTCATTGTATCTCCTACGTGTGTAGTCAAATCTCTCTCTGCTTCTCTCTCATATAAGGATGTTTGTGATTACATTTAGGGCCCACCAGGATAATCCAGGATAATCTTTCCATATCAAGATCCTTAAATTTTAATCACTTCTGCAAAATCTTTTTTGCCATTTAAGGTAACATTCATAGGTTCCCAGGATGAGGACTTAGATATCTTTGGGGGTTACTATTCAGCCTATCACAAGAGCCATCCCAAGAATCCAATAAAAGAAGTCATATTGGAGCCAGTGGAGAGAGAGGATAGAGGTCTGTTGGCATCAACAGACCTAATTTAAAAGTCAGTAGAAATTAACCTGTCACAGTAGGGTAAAATTAACATCTGATAAAATCTAGTGCTAACATGTGAGTATGGAAAACAGACTTTCTCTTATAGTAGTTTTGGTAGTGTAAATAGTTACACCCTTTTTTGGGGAGGGCAAGTTGGCAATATCTATCTAAAATGTATAATAATGTTTGATCCACTAGTTCCACTGTTTTAAACTTATCCTACCAATATATCAGTAAAAGGTAGACTGCCTTTAATTTCAAAGATGCTCACTGTAACTTTGTTTATGGTAGCAAAACTTAAGAGAATTCAATATACCATTGCTGGAGCGCTGGCTTATTAAGTTTTGGTATGAACATGCAAAGGAGCACTCTTTGGCTATTAAAATAAATAATGCATTGAAAATACTTACAAGATATATTATTACATAACGAAGTTAAAGTGCACAGAAAAAGTGTATATTATGATTCATTTTGTGTAAAAATAAGAGGTTATTTATAAATTGGAATGGGCATAATTTTTTTCTGGGAGCGTATATAAGAAACTATCAATAGCAATTTCCTTTGAGAAGAGAGGCTCTAGGGAAGAAAGAATATGTTTCCTTTCTGCCTATACCTTTCTGTTCAGTTTGATGTTTCTAGCTATGCATATATATGGTACAGTTTTTAAAAGTGCAGCCTCTGATACCAGTCAGCCAGAGTTTGAGGTGGTGCAAATAAGATTTAACTATCTCTCTGTGCTGCAGTTTCCACAACTGTAAAATAGGAATACTAAGGGTACTTATTCTTAGGCTTGTTAAAAGGATTAAGAAGAAATGCACCTAAAGCGTTTAAAACACTGTTTGCCATATTTCAAGTTCCTAAAATATTATCTATTATGTCATATTGTTTTTATTTACCCAAAGTCAAAAATGTTATGAGACATTTTTGTGTCTTCTGAGTACTTTCTGTATTTCAAAAAAAGAATAAATTAGCATGAGTCTTGACAGTTTAGGGAACTTTTAGAGGTTTTTGAGCAGAGGAAGCTCATAGCACAAAAGAACACAGATAAAACTTTTCTAGCCTTTGGATTTTACAAAGCATTTTCAGAGATCACTTAATGTTTTAGATTTAAGAGCTGCCCTGCCAATGGAGCACAGGTAAATTGGAAGACAGGTTGGCGTCAAATGGGCCAGAAGTGGTGTTGGCATTGCAATTCAGGTATGAAATAATTGGATCCTGACTAGGTGGTGGAAGCAGGGGAGATACAATTGGAGAGAATGGGACCTGATAATTAGTGAAAGAAAAGGATGAGTCAAGAATTTCCAGTATGGGAACGTGTTAGGGTGGCGGTATTAGCAAAAAAGAGAAAGTTTAGTGACAGGTAGGAAGGTAGAGACTAGTGTTTGGGACTTAGACATGGGATTGGGATTAGTTTGGACAGAATATTGTTATCGAGAGGTTACATAATTAGAAATTCGTAAAATACAAAAGTGAATGAATCAAGTAAAATTTTAGAGTAAGAGAGATCTTTATTATAAAACACAACATCTTTTTATATGTATCTTGGAGTTGGTTATGTTGGTCTGATGTTTTGAAAATCTCGGGTGTCAATATTAGGTGGAACTGTTCTGTTATATAATCAGTAGTAACACGTCACCTGTCATTTAACTGCTTTGAGTCTCACTTTCCTCATACATAAAATGGGGTAAACAATACTATCTATTTTATAGGGTTGTCATATCAAACAAGGTAATATTTGTAAAATGCTTAGCTGTGATCATGCTGGATACATTTTAATGGGAGTGACAGTGGGTCCAGGGGGAGGTGTTTATTCTTGCTGCCTTCTGACTGTGTGTAGACTCTCCAACCAATCATCTAAATAGTCCAGACAAATTTCAGTTGTTTCTGTGAGTAGGAAATCAGGATTTTGAATAGTCAAGAATCACTGTCTCCAGACAAAGATCAGTGAAGTGCAGACCAACTGCTGGCTTTTCTTTTGTTTTTAATTGGAGTATGGTTGCTTTACAATGTTGTGTTAGTTTCTGCTGTACAGCCAAGTGAATCAGCTACGTGTATACATATATCCCCTCCCTCTTGGACCTCCCTCCCACCCCCCACCCCCCAGTCCCACCCATCTAGTCATCACAGAGCACCGAGCCGAGCTTCCTGTGCTCTAGAGCGGGTTTCCACTAGCTAGCTATTTTACACATGGTAGTGTATATATGTCAATCCTAATCTCCCAGTTCGTCCCACCCTCCCTTCCCCTCTGTGTCCACATGTCCGTTCTCTACCTCTGCGTCTCTATTCCTGCCCTCTCCTTTCCTTGACAGTTGTAGTAATGCAGAGTGGTTCTGTTACCTAATGTGAACCTGAGCCATTAGCTTCCTGGAAAGGAAGTGTCCATGTGTTAGATGAAAGTTTTCTCACCCAAGGGCTTTCTGTGGAGGCCTTATGGTTAAAAGTGAGCATGTTTTATACAATTATCCAGATGTTTGGACAGCTCAAAGGCAGGGACAGTCTTCTGATCCTTGTCACTAGTTGGCTGTTGGATCTCTACCCAAAGTTACAGGAAAAGAAACTTAGCAAAACCTGAAGGAGATTAAGAAAAGAGCAGAAGAGAGAATTTTTTCCTCTTTAAAAAGAGACTAAATGTGATCCTTCCCCACCCTTACTGAAGTTTCTCTCGTGTGAAATTCCAAAGAACAGACCTTCAGACACCAAAATCTGAGAAAGAACCAAAGAACATAAATCATTCTTTGTCGACAAGGAGGTGACTAACTCCATTCCTTCTAGTCCACTGCATATGAGAAAGCCCAATAAAGCAATCCCAGTAAAGCACGTACACAGTGTGTTTGCACACCTATACACATGTGCAAATAACTATAAGTATAAAAGTATGAGACCATTCTAGTCCTTTCTGTATCTTCTGTCTCTGATTCTGTTTTGTCTGAAATGACAGAGTTGGTGAATTTCTTGTGCAGTTTCTGCATTTTTTTCACCCAAATATCAGTGTTCCCTGGCCCCTCGGCAGGCAGGTAGACATCCATATTACTGGTTTTGACGGCACATTTATTTGTCAAAACCAATTATAAAAATGTGAACGTCTGAATAGCAATTGACCCATTAAATGACCCGTTACCATTCCTACCAGTAGTGTGTAGGAATGAGAACAAGTTTTATGTTAGAAATCAAGAGACCGAGGTCTCAGGTCTGTAAAACAGGGTTAGTAATTACGTTTGCTCTGAAGCGTGTGATTCCTTCTCCCTTAACCATTCCATTTCA
The DNA here is from genome assembly GCF_937001465.1 of Orcinus orca. NCBI lineage: Eukaryota > Metazoa > Chordata > Mammalia > Artiodactyla > Delphinidae > Orcinus > Orcinus orca. The sequence goes on from NC_064575.1 coordinate 70,119,903, forward strand.
TCCCTATCCAAAGCTTAATATTTTCTAATATTTATTTAAAATATCAGCAGACACATTTGAGGCAGACAGATTTGAGGCACACTTTCTTCTTTCAAGTGCAGATAGCGTAGATAAAGGATTAGGGTAATGAGGAAATGTGCCGAAACATAGTTTAGGAAACTCTTTCTCAGTATTACCCAATCAACAGAGAGTTTGAAAACATGTTTGAAACAGATGTCAGTCGTGAGTATAATGAAATAATATCAAAACCCAAAGAATTTAATGTTCAAATCAAAGAGTGGTAAATGTATATTCATATAAGCCCATATTTTAAAAAGCACATTTTCATCTACCCTTATTCTAAGTCAGGATAGAAGACCACCCCCATGGCGCCACTCGCATCTCAAGTCTGATCGGAAGGCAGCCCATTTATCTCATAGCCACACCACTGGAGGAATAGCAGGAGAAAAGAGAGAGTGAGGAAAAAACAGCAGATTTGGGCTTCCCTGGTGGCGCAGTGGTTGAGAGTCCGCCTGCCGATGCAGGGGACGCAGGTGCGTGCCCCCGTCCGGGAGGATCCCACATGCCGCAGAGCGGCTGGGCCCGTGAGCCATGGCCGCTGAGCCTGCGCGTCCAGAGCCTGTGCTCCGCAACGGGTGAGGCCGCAGCAGTGAGAGGCCCGCATACCACAAAAACAAAACAAAACAAAAACAAACAAAAAACAGCAGATTTAGGTGTCATAGTCTGATTAAATGGCAACGATACCTTGGCTTTCTCCAGTTCCTCCTAGTTTTGGAAGTGGAAGACAATTGTAAAAGGAAAAGGGTATGATTTGTTCCTGATCATGAAAGGCAACTCCTTTCCTCTCTCCCTTCCTTATTAACGCCACATGGCGAATTTATCAGTTTCTTTTTTTTTTTTAACAAGGGAAAGAACTAAGGATTGGATAATTATGAAAATATGCTCTGCTTGTAGATTTTCTTTTTAAGTAAATGAAATTTTAAAATGTATTTATTTTGCTAAATTGAACACTCATTGATATTTATTGAATGTCGTTAATTGTTCAATGCTAATATGACGTGATTTTTAAAAATTAATATTTAGCTTTTAAGAAATTAAATGTTAATAACCAACCCTCATATTCATGGAGAGAAACCACAGTGAGCACAGGGAGGTATGGGGACAGCACTGTATTCCAAAACTTTTTTCTAAGAAAAGTCTATTAACATTTATTAAGCTTTTTTTTTTAATTTTTTTTTTAATTTTTAAAATTTGTTAAATTGGGGTATAGTTGTTTTACAATGTTGTGTTAGTTTCTACTGTACAGTGAAATGGAGTTCCCTGTGCTGTACAGCAGGTTCTCATTAGTTATCTATTTTGTACATATTAGTGTATACATGTCAATCCCAGTCTCCCAATTCTTCCCACCCACCCTCTTTTCCCCCTTGGTGTCCATACATTTGTTCTCTGCATCTGTGTCTCTATTTCTGCCTTGCAAACCAGTTCATCTGTACCATTTTTCTAGATTCCACAGGTATGCGTCAATATACGATATCTGTTTTTCTCTTTCTGACTTACTTCACTCTGTATGACAGTCTCTAGGTCCATCCACGTCTCTACAAATGACCCAATTTCATTCTTTTTTATGAGCCAGAGTTTTAAGTGCTTTATGTACATGTCATTTAATCTTCATGATAGCTTTAGGAGGTAGCTTCAATTATTCCTATTTGACCCACGAGCAGACTAAGATACAAGTCACACAGGCACTAAGTGATGGAGTTGAGATCTCAGCATCAGGAGCCCTGGGGAGTATATCACTGACTGAAAATAGAGAACACCACGTTTTAGAAGCAAAAGAACGTAGCAATCTTTCTCGGTTTATGGAGGAAGCACGGACCATCTCTCGTTCATTGAATGGCAATAAAGCTCTGGTTAAAGAGTGTGCTTCTCATATATTTTAATCCAGGTTTCTCAACCCTCAGAACGATTGACATCTTGGGTCAGATAATTCTTTGCTGTTGAGGCTGTTCTGTGGCCTGTAGAATGTTTACAGCATCCCTTAAGTACCAGTAGCAACTCCCCCCCGCCAGAGTTGTTACAGCCAAAAACATCCCCAGACGTTTCTAAATGTCTCCCTGGAGGCAGAATCGCCTCTTTCAAGAATCATTGCTTGAATCTAATCAAAACATTCACTTTTCTTTAGTACCTCTGCTGCCAGGCCTCATGTGGCTGACACAGAAAATACTGAATTATAAAGGTATGTGAAATCATATTGATTTTATGTCCATTTTATGGACACTTCTAATTTTCAGAATATTTCAATGAGTACCTTACTATAAAATATATAGGAAAAGCATTATAATCCCATTGGCAAATAAGGACTTTGAAACATATAACTGAAAGGAGACATCAATTTTGGTACAAAGAACTCAAAACACAGAACAGAATTTGAATTTTACACCTGCAAACTGATTAAAAGACATTGGGTAAATCTCCAATTTTTAGTCTCAGTTTTCCTCATCTGTCAGATGAGAATAATAATCTTGCTTCTGCCCCTCACAAAGCTCTTGGAACAAATCAGAAGATCACGTACAAGTACAAAGTGTCCTCACTACTGTTGGTTTGCCAATGCCCATCCAGAAAAGTAAGGGCTGAGATGAAATTGGAATATCACAACTAATACTCTCTTTCCTTAGACTAAGTGTGACAAATATGTGGGCCCCACTCCCTTGACTCTGCAGATACTGAAAATTCATCACAGATCTCTTTCCCAGTGTGACCCCAGAACTTCTCAGAAACACACTCCAGACAGCTATACATTGCAGTTCAGATTTTGAACTTGAAACCAAATCTATTGGTTGTTTCTATATTACATAATGCTGTCACTTGATTCTGAATCCTTCAAAGATCAGCTACTTTATACCTTAGTATTTACATAAAAGGTTAATATATTGGTATTTTAACAGGGAAGTCAGGTCAATTGACAAATCCAACATTTACCTCAGCCTTCCAAATGTGCAGCCTGTGATGAGTCAGAAATCTCCAGCCTCATTTAGGACGCAGGCCTGAGTGCCATAGTTCTCAAACTATAGAGGGCAGCTGACACACTTGGAGAGCTTGTTGAGACAGATAGCTGGGCTCACCCTCAGAATCTGACTCAGTGGGTCTTTGAGGGGACTTGAGAATTTGCATTTCTAACATGTTCCCAAATGATGCTGGTATGGCTGGTCCAGGGACCACATTTTGGAAACCACTGCACTAGTAAAAAGACAACTGCCTTAGAGCAAGAAGACCTCGGCTTGAGACATCCTTCTGGTTTTTATAATTTCTGTAATCTTGGGGAAAAAATGCTAGTCCTTCCTAGGCTTGAGTTTAGTGCTTTGTAAGGTGGTTCATGAAGCCTGATCTGCTTACCTCATGGAGTTGTTCTGAAGATTAAATTGCATCGAGGACATGGGAGATTCTTACAAATGCCAAATGCTCTTGAGGAGTAAATGCTTGTTAGTGCTTTTGCCGTTATTTAGAGAAGGTGCCTTTTTAGCCTGGAAGTTCAACCAGCTATTTATGGACCCACTTCCTCATGGGCAGTTGACCAGCTTTCTCTCCTCTCCCACGGCCACGGGCCAACTGCCGCAAGGAGCTACATGAAACATGTCAGGTCTCTATGTAATGTTCCCACATATTTGTCAGGCTTAACCAGAGTCTAAGTGAAAGAAATGCTTTCAGAATGTTCTGAATGTTTGGCCCAAGTCATTGTTCGCCTTTGCTGGTCTACAGGGAGTAAAGGGAATCTGTCAGTCAGAGATGAACTAGGGTGGGGCCATCAGCCACTGGCAGTTACTCCTCAGAGATTTGCTGTGACTCATGACAGCAATTTGCCAGGGGGAGGGGAAGGAAATTATCTGGAAAACACCCTCAATAAGAACTGAAACGAACATTCTGGGAAAAAGAAAAAGAAAAGTGAAAATTATAAAGAAACAAAGTCAAGTTCCCCAAAAGATCAATCTCGCCAGAATTTTTTCACTCAGAGTAGGAAGAACCCAGATCTTCATATTCTGATTCCAGGCTCTGACACTTATTTAACTGTAACTGTCGTTAATGTGATGAACAGAAACTAATTTACTCCCCAGTCAATTGTACCTTTCAGTTTAATATAATTCTGTTAGCTTTCTGTCAATGGCAGGTTTCAGAACCTCATTTTTTTCCAGGAGATAAAGTCCAGTGGGAGGAGTAGAAGGAAGATTATCCCAAAGATCTGAAAGAAAATTAAATCAGCAAGATTTGGAGAAACCAAATATGATAATTGAGTCTACAGTCTGCTCATAAGATGTAGGACTATAGCTCTTCCCCTGGCACTGTCTCTGAGGATAAGGCAGATCAACAGCCACTAAGAGAGCTTTTAAATGGTAGCAAAACTGTTCTAGTTGCAGGGTTTACCTGGAAAGTTTGCACTTCTTTTTTCATCTAGAAGATGGGGGGGTGTAACATTCTCTCTCCAAACAAACCCATTTGTTTCTTTATTTATTCATTGAACTCTTCTTGTTTAGTTCCTGGAAATACTCCCTAAGAGTTATCTGACCTTTGGAATTCCTTGCAATGCAGAAGGCCAACCACCAGGAAAATCTACTCTAGGGTGTTCTGAAACACAAGGTAGCATCTCAGATATACTCATGAAAAAATTGAATCAGGTAGGATGTGATACTTGGTTCTCTCTTTTTCTGTGGTTCTTCTCTAAGAAATCTGCTGCCTTTGCCTCCAGATATGGGCATCATCGTTTTCCCCTAAAGTCCCCAAGTTACCAAAGTATATATTGTTCTTGCTTTCAGTTCTTTTTCTACATGAATATCAAGGCATGCTCCAGTGACTTTCAAAGTTCTCTCTAACATAGGTTTTTGTCTGTTGGCAATTGTTCCTACTAGCACTCTTCTCTCCAAAAGCATTGACTTGTCTCACTATGAACTGGAGTGGGACAACCAGAAAAGCAGAGACTTGGAGATTCTTTCTAAAACCTGATTTTCTTGATTCCCTTTTCTTGAGGTGACTTCTCCTTCAAGATACCCCACTATGGACAAATTTGAAGTTCATGCTGGAACAGTCTTTTTCGTTCCAAGTTACACTAGCTACCTCAGACTTTAGCACCATTTTTTACCTTCTCAATGTCTGTGGACCCTTCTACTCATCAATCACATGTATATTCCATTGTCCACTAGTTCAGCCTTGATTGCTTTTAATGTCTAATTTTCTAGCCCAGATGATCATTTCATAAGACCATAGTCATAATCCCTCCAAGTGGAATGGATTTTGATCTGGTCCCCAAACTAAGCTAACACCTGCCTTAAAATCAGCTAATCTTTATCGAGGTCTATGCATCAAACACTGCGCTAGGGCTTCCCTGGTGGCGCAGTGGTTGAGAGTCCGCCTGCCGATGCAGGGGACGCGGGTTCATGCCCCCGGTCCAGGAAGATCCCACATGCCGCGGAGCGGCTGGGCCCGTGAGCCATGGTCGCTGGCCTGCGCGTCTGGAGCCTGTGCTCCACAACGGGAGAGGCCACAACGGTGAGAGGCCCGCGTACCGCAAAAAAAAAACCAAACAAAACAAAAAACAAAAAAAACCACTGCGCTAATAGTAATAGGAAACACCTATAGGGTGCTCACTATTGCCATGCCCTGTGTGCTTTGCAACTCGATAACTCAGTTTTTTGTATAGCAACCCCATGAGGTTGGCATTCTTATTATTCCCATTTTGCAGATGAGAAAACTGAGGTACAACGAGGTCAAGTAACTTCCCATACAGTTAGCAAGTGGTATTGCCATGATATGAGCCCAGAAGTCTCTCTACATAGTTCACAATCTTCACTACACCCCCATCCTGCTTCTCAAAGGGTGAAGCTCTTTATAAAGGTTATCTCAATGAGTCATCATAGCAACTGCATGAGATAATTCCTGTTGTCATTCTCATTTTAATTTGCAAAAACAGAGATTTAGAAAAGTAAAGACCCATGATTTATTTAATGTAGAACTGTAACAGAAATGTAAGTACAACTGATACTAAAGCCTATATCCTTATTCACTGTTCTGTTCTATGTTCATCCATAAACATTTTCCTCTTTACCTCTTTCAGTGACACTTTTAACCAGTGTTTCTCAAACTTAAGCAATGTCTGTGATATTATAAGACATATAAGAAGAAAAAATGTTTTGGAGGCCCAATATTGATTTAAATTATTTTTATTATGTTACATAAAGACATGTAAATATAAAACTAGATAAGTACTTTATATGCTTGCAGTTTTTTTTATGATTGCAAAACCAAAATTAATTTACAAATTAAATAAAAATACAGCCAAGAATTCAATAAAAAACAGTTAATATGAATAATATCAAGCATCATTTCAAGTGCAAGGGTTTTTTTGTAAGATTTAGGTGATAAAGATTTTATTTTTTATATTTTTATTGAAGAATAGTTGATTTATAATGTTTTGGGAGTACAGCAAAGTGATTCAGTTGTATATATATATATATATATATATATATATGTATTCTTTTTCAGATTCTTTTCCATTGTGGGTTATTACAAGATATTGAATATAATTCCCTGTGCTATACAGTAGGTCCTTGTTGGTTATCTATTCTATATATAGTAGTGTGTATCTATTAATCACAAATTCCTAATTTATCCCTCCCCACCTCTTTCCCCTTTCTAACCATAAGTTTGTATTCTATGTCTGTGGGTCTGTTTATGTTTTGTTAATAAGTTCATTTGTATCATTTTCTTAGATTCCACATATAAGTGATATCATATGATATTTGTCTTTCTCTGTCTGACTTACTTCACTTAGTAGATAATCTCTAGGTCCATCCATGTTACTGCAAATGACATTATTTCATTCTTTCTTATGGCTGAGTAATATTCCATTTTATATATATACCACATCTTCTTTATCCATTCATCTGTTGATGGACACTTAGGTTGCTTCCATGTCTTGGCTATTGTAAATAGTGCTGCTCTGAACATTGGAGTGCATGTATCTTTTTGAATTAGAATATTCTCTGGATATAAGCCCAGGAGTGTAATTGCTGGATTATATGGTAACTCTATTTTTAGTTTTTAAAGGAAACTCCATACTGTTTTCCTTAGTGGTTGCACTAATTTACATTCCCACCAGTAGTGTAGGAGGGTTCCTTTTCCTCCACACCCTCTTCAGCATTTATTATTTATAGACTTTTTGATTATGGTCATTCTGACTGGTGTAAAGTGATAACTCATTGTAGTTTTGATTTGCAGCTCTCTAATAATTAGCGATGTTGAGCATCTTTTCATGTGCCTGGTGGCCATCTATATGTCTTCTTTGGAGAAATGTCTATTTAGGTCATCTGCCCATTTTTTGATTGGGTTGTATTTTTGACATTGAGTTGTATGAGCTGTTTGTATATTTTGGAGATTAATCCCTTGTCAGTCACATCATTTGCAAATATTTTCTCACAGTCCATAGGTTGTCTTTTCATTTTGTTTATGGTTTCATTTGCTGTGCAAAAGCTTTTAAGTTTAATTAGGTCCCATTTGTTTAGTTTTGCTTTTGTTTCCATTACTCTAGGAGACAGATCCAAAAAAATATTGCTGCCTTTTATGTCAAAGAGTGTTTGCCTAAATTTTCCTCTAGGAGTTTTATAGTATATGCTCTTACATTTAAGTCTTTAATCCATTTTGAGTTTATTTTTGTATGTAGTGTTAGAGAATGTTCTAATTTCATTCTTTTACATGTAGCTGTTCAGTTTTCCCAGAACCACTTATTGACGAGACTGGCTTTTCTCCATTGTATATTCTTGCCTCCTTGATTGTATATTAATTGACCATAAGTGCATGGGTTTATTTATGGGCTTTCTATCCTGTTCCATTGACCTATGTGTCTGTTTCTGTGCCAGTACCATACTGTTTTGATTACTGTCGCTTTGTAGTATAGTCTGAAGTCAGGGCGCATGATTCCTCCACCTCTGTTCTTTCTCAAGATTGTTTTGGCTATTTGGGGTCTTTTGTGTTTCCCTACAAATTTTAAGTTCTTTTGTTTCACAAGTGCAAGGTTTTGATGGACAACTTTGTACTGAAATGACATTTTCAATGTGACCATTGTAATAATTGCTATGGAAGAGTTGTTTTGAGCTTGGCACTCTTGACTACCATATATCATGTGATAATACAATCTCCCACCCATTGTCTTTATTCCATGTACTGAGAAATTTTTGCCTGTACCATGTTATCTGGCCTTCACATGCCAAAGATATTTGCATAGTAAATCCATCTCTGTTCCTACATAATTAGCCCACAGTAATAAAGACAGTTTAATTTGGTGCTGATTTGTCCATTACACAGGACACACATGGCTAGTCTGTTAACAACTCCTGTGGATGGTGATGACAAATTTTATCCATTAGCAAACTTTATTTGAAGGTCACCTAAAATGGAAAGGTATCCCTGCATCTCTGAATCTTAAACAGCTAGAACTACTTAAATGTCTTAAAAACAACAGCAACAACAACAAAAAAAAAAACCTTAAAGTGCTGTCTCAAAGTAGACCTGTAGGAAATACCCAATATACACTAATGCACTCACATGCATACACACAAACACACACACACATGCGAACACCATTTATGGTGTTTTCATGTGTTTTAAAACATCAGCTCTGGAAGAAGGAAAAAAGTTTTTAAAAATTAGAAGCAGTTTCATGAGTAAATGAACTGAATGCCTGTTAGTTCCACTACCAGCAAAAACAGCAGCATTTAGAGATGAATGTGTATTCTCAGATTTTCGATTCAAAATTGGGTTGCATGTTCTTGCTTCTAAGTGAAGAGAGAAAGGGACCTGGAAAAAAATCAGGTGGAGGATAGTCATGGAAACTCCATTTTTCTTTTTACTATACTTCAAGGAAAAGGAAAAACTGCTCAGAAGAACATGAGCTGATATCCTATGGGAATGAACTTCTGTAACCACAGGAGAAACGGAGGCGCCAGAGTAGAGAAAGCTGCAGGACAACCACATTTCTGGACCCAGGAGCTTTGTATACAGTGTCAAAGGACTGATAATATGGTAGTTAAAAGGGTTAAACTTCAAAAAATTTTGTTTTTATTGAAGTATAGTTGATGTACAATATCGTGTTAGTTTAAAAGGGTTAAACTTTTATTTTGCTCATACTTTAGGAAACTGAGGGAAAGGGTTAGAATTCCAAACTGTTAAGCACTCTGTTTTCAACTTCTTGAAAACTAGATTTTGATCATTTGTGTATATTAGTCATGGTGATTTTAATAATGGCAATAAACTAATATCTATTTGCATTTTCCATGTTAATATCTTTACATACATTATTTTATTTCGTTCTCTTGATGTCAACAACCACATGAGGTGGGCATAATTAAAATCCCCATTTTTATAGGTAAAGAAAATTAGTCATGAAGAGGTTAAAGAATTTACTCAGAGTTAAGCATCTATCAAATGACAGAATCAGGATCAGAGCCTGGGTCTCTATGATCCCTAAGCCGGAGTTCTTAATCCCTAGCACAAAGTTTCCTTCCAAAAAGCACTCTCCAGGTAATCAAATCCTAATAATATAATGCACCCCAGCAATTAGCTGTCAAGCCTGCTTATATCTTTGATGGGAAACCTGAGACCCACAGATATTAAATGAATTCTTTAAGCTTATAAAACTAGAAGTAAAACTGGGTTCCAAATTCGCAATCCAATGCTTCTACCACATATATTATTTTTTGAAAAAAATAAAAACTATTAACATTCTGTATTTTTTATCTAATTTAATTCTCACAATTCTGTGTATCCAGTTATGCAGAATTAATTACATTAATTTCATATGTAAGAAAATGGAGGCTGAGATGTTAAATTCTTAGTAATCTCAAAATTAATTGTTTTGATTTTTGTAAAAAAAAAATCATAGTTGAATTATCCCTGCTCCTTCTTCTGTTAACTCTGGCCAGGCACTGCTATCCCACAGGATGCAATGCAGGCCATCAAGCTAATTCAGCTCATTAACAGGTTTTGTTCATAATCGAATACCTTCTGACCAGTTTCCAGTTTACCCTAAACCAGGTTACCTCTCATTGTCATTACCCAGCAGTCTCTGAAGGCATTTGAGTTTGTGAGTTTGTGCTAGCAGAGTACTTAGAAATTAGGGTGACCAGCTATCTCAGTTTGCCCAAGACTAAGAGGAAGAGTGTTCTCAGGACATGGACTTTTCAGGGCTAAAACCAGGAAAGGAGTAGGGAAAGCAGGATAAGATGGTAACCCTGTTAGATATCCATGAAGTATTTACTATTTACAGGGAGGAGCACAGCTTTATAAACACATTCCAAGCATCATTCATTCATTCATTTCAACAGACATTTATTTTCTACTCTGTGTCAGACAACTGCTAAGCACAAGTGATAAAAGTAAGAGGGAGAATCTGCCTTAAGTGATCATAGCATGTAGGAGAGGGGGACAAGGCAAACTTACAAGTAACTGTAGCCCCAGGCAAAATGATGAAAGTGATGCTGGAAGCTGAAACGAATGTTCTGTGTGTATATTATACAGCCTGTGTTTTTGAGTCAGCATTATCTAGAGTTGAATCAGTGCTGCCAATTAGCACCTATATAACTTAAAAAAGGTACACAGTGTCTCTTTGCCTGTTTCCATATATGTAAAATATAGATAACAAAGTATGTGTCTCATGGGGCTATCACGAAGATTAATTGTGGTAATAACACCTGTAAATTACCAAGCATCATGCCATTCACAGAATAATTACTCAAATGTTAGCTTCCCTTATTGCTGTTATTTTTATTCTAATCCCTGGACTCTAAGATATGAGGCTCCTCCTAATGACTATTTTCATGGTAGAAATGAACGGTAGAAACTGCTATATGATCACCAGTCCATTTCTTGTTCACGTGCTACACTACAGTTCATGTCCTCCATTACACCATTAGGTGAAGGGATGGAATGTGAATAGAAGAGAACTGCACCCCTCTAGGCCTTGCCCAAAACCTTCTGTGAGATCCTCCATGTTCTTTCCCCCTTTGGCTTGAACTAGACAAGTAAAGTGACCCTGAAAGCCACAAGTTACAGATGGCAAAACCACATAACTCGAGAAATACATGTCATGAACACTCATTTTGGGGCTGTGTATACGGAAGACATAAACTTCAATCGTGCTAAGCCACCAGATTTCAGGTTATGTGAGTTTAGAGAAGCTGACCAATATTAGAAGTTTTTAAACTCTTTGGTCTCTTTCTGGTATGAACCCAAATACAAGAAGAAATAGAAAAAGTTAGTGTATCTCTCTCTTTTTTTTTTTTTTTTTTGGTCACTTTTGATTTTAGTGTCATGTCTAAGAAACCATTACTTAACCCCAAACCATGAACATTCTTCTAAGAATTTTATAGTTTCAGCTCTTACATTAACATCTATGATCCATTTTGAGTTAATTTTTGTTTATGGTCTGAGGTTGGAGTCCAACTTCGTACTTTGCATGTGGGTATCCAATTCTCACAGCACCATTTGTTAAAAAGATTATTTTTTTCCATATTAAATTCTTTCTATTCTTGTCAAATATCAATTGACCATAGAGATGTATGTGTTTATTTCTGGACTTTCAAGTTTATTCCATTGATTTACATGTCTCTATTATGCTAGTACTCTCTTGATTACTCTAGCTTTGCTGTAGGTTTTACAATTGAGAAGTGTGAGCTTTCCAACTCTGTTCTTTTTCCAAGTTGTTTTGACTATTTGGGTTCCTTTGCATTTATATATGAAATTAGGATCAGTTTATCCATCTATTTTTTTTTTTTTTTGCGGTACGCGGGCCTCTCACTGTTGTGGCCTCTCCCGTTGCGGAGCACAGGCTCCAGATGTGCAGGCTCAGCGGCCACGGCTCACGGGCCCAGCCGCTCCGCGGCATGTGGGATCTTCCCAGACCCGGGCACGAACCCGTGTCCCCTGCATCGGCAGGTGGACTCTCAGCCACTGCGCCACCAGGGAAGCCCTCAATCTATTTTTAAAAAGCAAGCTAGATTTTGATAGGATTTTATTTGAATCCACAGTTCAGTTTGGGGATTATGACCATTTAAACAATACTAAGTCTTCCAATTAATAAACATGGGAATTCTTTCTATTTATTTAGATCTCCCTTAATTTCTTTTAATAATATTTTGTAATTTTCCATGTACAAGTCTTGCACTGCTTTTGCTAAATTTATTGCTAATTATATTGGGGATTTTGGATGGTATTGTAAGTGAAATTTAATTTCTAATTCAATTTCTTTTCTTGTTATAGGTCTATTCAGATTTTCTACTAGATATTTTTATTAATAGATTTTATTTTTAGAATAGTTTTAGATTTACAGAAAAATTGAGCAGATAGTAGAGTTCACATACACTCTCACATAGTTTCTTTCTCCAATTATTAACATCTTGCATTAGTATAGTACATTTCTTACAATTAATGACCAATATATTGGTACATTATTTTTACCTAAAGTCCATGTTTTATTCATATTTTTTTCAGTTTTTACCCAATATCCCTTTTCTATTCCAATATCCCATTGAAGATACTCCATTTCATTTACTTGTAATATCTCCTTAGACTCCGCTTGGCTGTGACATTTTCTCAAGCTTTTCTTGTTTTTGTTGAGCTTGACGGTTTTGAGGAGTACCGGGCAGGTATATTTGTTTTTCACAAAGAATGTGTATGCATAGTTTTCAGAATCAAAACTGACTTTCCATGTCTTGCTGTACAGATTAAAGGTAAAATCTACACAGGAGTTATTGTAGGGGCCATTACACAGGAGGCATTTAAAAAAAAAAAAGAGCACCTTAATTCTATTGTATCTTGTATTGGTTTGCAATTTCATGAGGGCTCATTTTTTTACTTTATTTTCACGATAAATCCGTTGACTTCTTTAAATCATGAACCATAAAGTTTTCTCTTCTGTGTTCTCTGAAGTGCCGAGTTTATGCTGTGTGTTCACTAGATATCTGGTGGTCAGTTATTTCAGAAGCACTGAAGTTCCTTATCCTACTACCCAAATTCCTTAAGCATCTAGAACTCAGAGATTTATTTCTTTGGGTAGAGAAAACATTGAATAGATTACTCATTGGCGATTCATATCTCAGTGGGAATGCGTTATTCGATGTTGTCCTGAGTAAAGATTTTGATATGGTGTAAGGGGTAGATTGATTTGTGGACCCCACTATTTCTTCACCTTGTATTGCCATCCTTGCCAAGTGACTTTGCAGTTCTCTTATCATGAGAGGAATTTTACTCATATTGTGGTTCAAAATCCAGCCACGTGACTTGCCTTAATGAACAAAATGAAAAAAATGGTGTTGTGCCATTTCTAAGCCTAGGCTTCAAGAAACATTTGTTGTCCCCACTGACCTTCTTGTACTTCCACCATCCCCATGACAAGGACATACCCAGACTAGCCTGCTGTTCCAGAAGGAGGATGAGAGACATGTGGGGCAGAGCTTCTCCAGATAAACTTTCCTAGTCGAGCCCTGCCTGGTGTAGAATTTCCAGCCAAGATGAGATACATGAGCAATTCCAGCCTAGATTATCTGACCTGAAGCCAACCTACACTTGTGTAGGCTATGGTAATACATGATTCTTTTAACTCACAACATCATAGTTGATTGATTCAATAGCTTATAATTTAGGGCAGCCAGATGTTGAGATGGGCAGGATGAAGTGCCCATCAATAACCTGAAGTGAGCAAAGGAGGGAAGTTCAGGAGCATCAGATATGAATATTGTCCTAAGTTATCCTGGTGTGTCGCACCCAGTCTGGTGAAATGGGTGCAGTGGTGGGGGTCTTCTGGTACTGGAGAAAATCTAGCAGGGTCTGCTTAAACAGATATAGCGTGTGCCTAATAATCACAAAATGTAATATTTACCGACTGTTTACCATTTAATATTCATTACCATACGCCATAACAAGCAAGGTACACCTGGACTCATTTACAGAAAGGAATTAACCAAATATACAATTACATTTACAATGTGGCATAATAAATGCTACAATAAGGGTAATAGAAGTTGCTACTGGATAAAATCAAAAGAGATACCTGAACAAGACTTAAAGGAATAGCCGTGGCCAAAAATGAAAGAGTTAACCAAACAGAGGGAAAAGGGTGGGGAAAGAGAACATTAAATATAAAAGGCATTAGTTATTGAACTCTTACTCTGTGCCCGCCACTGCTGTGTGCTTTACTTGTATTGAAACCTTTACATCAACCGTATGAAGCCAGGACTTTTGCAGATGAAGAAACAGGCTGAGAGTGGTTATGTGACTTTCCTAAGGCCATAGAATTAATTAGCAGAAGAGTTGTAGTTGGAACCCATTCTTTCTACTCTTGGCCAGTGCGCCATAAGGCGCCCTCTCTCTCTCTCTCTCTCTCTCTCTCTCTTTCTCACTCTCTCTCTCTTTGAGGCCATGCTGGGAACACCAAGTTTCCAGTCTACTGAAAAGAGAACTCCCTTCTCCAAGTTCATCATCACTTTCCTGTCTTCCTACAGTTGGGGATTTCTTTCTGGCTTCAGTGCAATTAACTTTAAACAGCTGTGTCACACTGTGCTCAGAATAAGAGGCCAGCCAGTTGGGGTGAGGCCAGATTATGGGTCACAACATCCTGAAAGCAAGAAAAGATCTGTGCAGATGTTTTGCTGTAACACTGGCTCCCAACCTTCCCATGTGAAGCCCTTCCAGCCAGAGCCACCATTCGCTCTTAGCGCTCAAAAGTCAGTGACTATGGTTTCCAACCCCAGAAAGGGAGGCGGGGGAGTGAGCTGGAGAGTCCATTATTCTTAAAAGCATGGTGTCAAGGCATAAAACAAACAGGCAAATTTAAAAATGCAAAGCCCACCCAACTGCAGTTCGGGGAAACTGCTTTAGTGTATAGGAGCTGTGCTGGTAAACTGCTC